>NC_141685.1:604737087-605387055 GCF_964263255.1 Lissotriton vulgaris | reverse complement strand
GAGTTTCTGGGTTCAGGGGACCCTCCAGAGAAGACCTGGGGAAGGAACAGTTAGCCTGCCCTTCTCTTGAACTCCTCAGACAGCAGGCTGCTGCTGAAGCTGCAGGGAACGCCACAGGTGCCCACAAGGTATACTGGGAAGATGGACTCCTGTACTCTGAGTCAAGAGACCCCAAACCTGGTGCAACCAGGAGGCTGGTCATCCCCTTGTCTCTGAGAGGTTTCCTTCTCACCTTGGCCCATGAGATTCCCCTTGCAGGACACTTAGGCCAGAATAAGACTTGGGACAGGATTGTCTCACACTTTCACTGGCCTCACATGAATGAAGATACCAAGGAGTTTTGTCGCTCCTGTGTCACTTGCCAAGCCAGTGTTAAGTCAGGTGGCACAACAAAGGCCCCCCTTATACCAATGCCTGTGGTGGGGGTGCCCTTTGAAAGAGTGGGGATTGACATTGTTGGTCCAATGGAACCCCAGACAGCATCAGGGCACAAGTTTATACTGGTGGTGGTGGACCATGCCACCAGGTATCCTGAAGCTGTTCCCCTTAGGACCACTACAGCACCTGTTGTGGCAAGAGCCCTAGTTGGAGTGTTCTCCAAAGTGGGCTTCCCTAAGGAGGTTGTCTCTGACAGAGGTGCAAACTTCATGTCAGGATATTTGACTGCTATGTGGACGGAATGTGGTGTCAACTACAAGTTCACTACACCCTATCATCCACAATGCAATGGGCTTGTTGAAAGGTTCAACAGGACCCTAAAAGGGATGATTCATGGACTACCTGAAAAGCTCAGGCGTAGATGGGATGTCCTGATACCCTGCCTTTTGTTTCCTTACAGAGAGGTCCCACAGAAGGGGGTTGGCTTCAGCCCTTTTGAACTTCTGTATGGGCATCCTGTGAGAGGACCCCTATGTTTGGTGAAGGAAGGATGGGAGAGACCTCTCAAAAAGCCTGCAACCAACATAGTGGACTATGTACTTGGTCTCCGCTCCAGGATGACTCAGTATATGGAAAAGGCTTCCAAAAACCTTGAGGCTAGCCAAGAACTCCAAAAAGCTTGGCATGACCAAAAGGCTGTTCTGACTGTGTACAAGCCTGGACAGAAGGTGTGGGTGTTGGAGCCAGTGGCCCCAGCAGCACTCAGAGACAAATGGTCTGGGCCCCACACAATCCTTGAGCAAAAGGGAGAGGTCACCTACCTGGTGGACCTTGGAACTCCCAGGAGCCCCCACAGGGTGCTCCATGTGAACAGGCTCAAAGCATATGTTGACAGGAAGGACATGAGCTTGCTCATGGCCACAGATGAGGGACAGGAGGAAGAGAGTGACCCTCTCCCAGACCTGCTCACTCAGAATCCTGATGATGGATCAGTAGATGGTGTTGTCTTTTGTGGCAGCCTCTCTGACCATCAACAGAAGGATTGTAAACAGGTTCTTCAATCCTTCAGACATATGTTCTCTCTGACACCCAGTCAAACCAATTGGTGTACCCATGAGGTTGACACTGGTGACAGCCTGCCAGTCAAGAGTAAAATCTACAGGCAGCCTGATCATGTTAGAGACTGCATTAAGACAGAAGTGCAGAAAATGTTGGAGCTGGAGTCATTGAGCCCTCAGATAGCCCTTGGGCTAGTCCAGTAGTTCTAGTGCCAAAGCCTCACACCCAGGGTGGTAAGAAAGAGATGAGGTTTTGCGTAGACTACAGAGGCCTCAATGCAGTCACTAAGACTGATGCCCACCCAATACCAAGGGCAGATGAGCTTATAGATAGATTGGCTTCTGCCAACTACTTAAGTACATTTGACCTGACAGCTGGGTATTGGCAAATCAGGTTAGCTGAGGATGCCAAGCCCAAGACAGCATTTTCTACCCCTGGTGGGCATTATCAATTTGTGGTAATGCCCTTTGGTTTGAAAAATGCACCTGCCACCTTCCAAAGGCTGGTGAATCAAGTTCTCACTGGGCTGGATGACTTCTGTGCAGCATATCTTGATGATATAGCTGTCTTTAGTTCCACCTGGGAGGATCACCTGGTCCACCTGAGGAAAGTGTTAGAGGCACTGCAGAAGGCAGGTTTCACTATCAAGGCCACAAAGTGCCAGATAGGGCAGACACAGGTTGTATACTTGGGCCACCTTGTAGGTGGAGGCTAAGTTCAGCCACTGGAGAGCAAGATACAGTCCATCAGGGACTGGGCTCCTCCAACCACCCAGACTCAGGTTCGAGCTTTCTTGGGCCAGACTGGTTATTACAGGAAATTTGTCAGAAATTATGGATCAATTGTGACTCCACTTAATGAACTGACAAGTAAAAAGATGTCAAAGAAAGTTCAGTGGACAGCAGGCTGTCAAAAAGCATTCGATGACCTAAAGCAGGCCACGTGCACAGCACCTATCCTAAAGAGTCCAGACTACTCCAAACCATTCATTGTCCAAACAGATGCTTCTGAGTTGGGTGTGGGAGCTGTTCTATCTCAACTGAATTTTGATGGTCATGACCAGCCCATTGCTTTTATAAGCAGAAGGCTGACCCCGAGAGAGAAACATTGGTCAGCTATTGAGAGGGAGGCCTTTGCTGTGGTTTGGGCCCTGAAGAAACTGAGGCCATACTTGTTTGGCACTCATTTCAAGATTCAGACCGACCATAAGCCCCTCTTGTGGCTAAATCAGATGAAGGGTGAAAACCCCAAACTGCTTAGGTGGTCCATTTCCCTACAGGGGATGGATTTTACAGTGGAGCATAGACCTGGCACTGATCATGGCAATGCAGGTGGGCTCTCCAGGTATTTCCACTTAGAGCAAGAAGACTCACCTGGTCAAGGTTAGTTTATTGTCCCAAAGTTTTGGGGGGGGGGTCATGTAGGAGAGTAGGGTCTGCAATCCTATGATCACCCCAGATTTTTGCTTTTTGCTTCACTGGTTTACGACTTCTCTGGCTGTGGGCCTGCTAATCAGACCCACAGCCTTGCTGTTCTCTCACTAAATTGACACGTGCACCTTAGGTGCATTTACCAATTGGTACTGGGCCACCTTATCAGACCCTGTAACTCAGGGCATAGGTGTACCCAGGGCCTACCAGGGGCTGCAGCATGTATTATGCCACCCCTGGCTGGCCATCTAAATCTGACACAAATGGCTGCACGACAGCTGGGGCAAGGTGGTGTAAACACCCTTTGCTTTAGATATAGTATACCTATATCTAACCCTAAAATGGACACCCGTATTCCTATCAGTCACTCCTATGGCAGGCCTTGACAATCCTGAAGGCAGAGTGCTTGAAATCGTGTGAGATGGTGCTCTGGCATGAGCTGAGCCCGTTTGCAGCTTGCGGAACCAAGTCCTAATTGCTGTTCCATGATAACGCGTACCATATACTCTTAAGTGCATTATAATCCTCGCGGTTATATGCCAACTCTGGTATTGCTTTATCAAAACATGTCGAGTAAGGTGTCATAAGAATTGGAATACTAACCCCTCACCAATTCTGGCGACGGGGTTAGCATTTCACCCTTCTAGAGGGACACGACATGTATGTAACTGTGAACCCCGGTTAAAATTAACTCAAGCCTCAGCATCACAAAATGGATGCTGCCACCACAGACACAAGTCTGACCTCCTGCTGCTGGGAGTCCTTCCAGCGAGGGAGGCTTGGACAAAGGGTTTCCTGTCAGGGGCGGTGCTAGCACCATCCCAGGCAGGGTTTTGTGTATCCTGGGTAGGCAGGGCTTTAGAGGAAGGTGACTGCAAGTGGCACCCCGGTGCTCACTATGCATCTGCTGGTTAGAACCAGTTCCACGGGCACACCAGCCCCTGAGCTGGGGAAAGTCCAGCATGGGAGAGGGGTGTAACCACCCCCCTTCCTGGTCCCACCCATGGGCAGGACCTAGTCACGTGCCAGCCCCTTTTCCTAGTATAAAGATAGGAGCGGGCCCCTTCCAAATTAGTTCATCTTTGAATCCTGAAACTACTTTCTACGAAAGGAACTCACGGCTTCTTCCTAAGATTTCTCCCTTGTGACTAAGGAGTAGTCACCCTGCATCCGCAGGCACCATCCAAGCATCGCGGTCTGCTGTAAGTCTCTCCTCCGGATCAAGACTGCCCAGCTCGACGAGAACCGGCTTCCCTGGCACCTCTGACCTCAACCTGCATCATCAGCCCAGCTGAGATTCGTGGGTGTGACGAGACCTCGAGGGACCGGCCATCTTCAGGACTGCACAACGCTTGCCCAGCACGACCGCCGAGGGATCCTCGAGTGAGTGCTTTGGGGTGAGAGAAGCCCCAACCCTGAGCAGCTCCAGCACCGAAGTTCAGCCTCCCAGCCTCCACGAGATCTGCGTGGGGCCCTTCTGCTCTTTGCTGCTCACCGCGTTGGCTGGCTTGTGGCCTTCCCGATGACGAACAACGACATCAACACCGCTGGCCTGGTTGCCCCAGACTGGCCCTTGCTCCCCTCCAACAGAGGAGCACCCCGGACCCTCCTGGTCCACTCCAGACGCCATTTTGAGTCCACCGCGTGGGCTTGCATTTGCCAAGACTTGTTGCCCCAATCCTGGGTCCAGCGACGTCGACAGCAGATACCATCGTGGGACAGCTCGCACCTCCATCCTGGTCGCCGACAACGCCTCCTGGTCCATGAGACTGCAGAGCCCAGCGTCGCCCACTCGCCTGGTCGAGGTGACTCCATCCGGTGCCATCCTGGTGCCCATCTAATCACTGGCTAGTGATTCAGAACTTGGTCCCCTCTGCTTACAGGTGTCTTTCATCTTCGATCCAGGCTTGGATCCATCCGAATCTCTTCACTGGTCGCCTGCCAGCAACTTCTTCTTTCAGGCTCCATAGACTGCAACGAGGATTCCCGACGTCTTTCCAGACCTATGCAGCCGCAGCCCCTGGGCTAGGTAACTTCGGCATTTTGGTGCCCCAGCATAGCCTCACTATCCAAGGGTCCAGATCCTTTTTCGTTTCAGCTCCACCTAGTCGGATTCGTCCGATAACACTAACTTTGTAATTTCTAGCAACCATAGACTTTGTCCCGCATCCCGCGTGAGAGTGCACACTCTGCACCCGATCTCCCTAGGCCTCCTGCTAGTAATCTGAAGGTTCAGTAGTCCAGTCCTAGCGATCCTAAAGTCTATTAGAGTAGTACTTACCTGCTAGTAATTTTGCATTCCACTTTTAGAGTATATGGTTTTTCGTGCCCCTCGGGCATTTGTGTAAATTGTGCGATTTGAGTATTTTCCTAAGAGCTTTGTATTGTGCTTATCACCCTGTCCTCATAAAGAGTCCAGGGTTGTTGTGTTCTAAATAAATATACTTTTATTTTCATAACAACTTGTGTGGTGTCCTTTCACTTGGTGTTCAAGGGGTATATGTGATGGTATAACAGCTGGCTTAACACGCCCTCTAGAGTTTAGCCTAAAGACTGCTCTTGTCCATGCTACTAGGATAGCTGGTCTACGGTTGACTTACAACCAATCATCAATAAGGGTCGTTTGGAATGATACATAGTGATCACTAGAATAGTGAGCACTGCATATCAGACCAACTTCTCACACAGTTTGCCTGTAATACCTACTCCAAAGTATCAATGTGCATTTCTGGCTGTGTATTAATGAACCTTCGCCCAGAGAACCGTGGCTTGTTTTCTGGGCCCATGCAGGCAGATCTGTTGTCAACAATGGGCGTTTAGGATGGCTTTGCTGTCTGGGAGGGGACAGGAAGAGGTGACTGAACAAAGAATAGTCTTAAGAGTTCTTTTTTTGACTTGTGGCGACAAATGGGGATGGCAGGAACTACTCTCTACATCCTAGATCACCTGGCTCTACATCCAGTGGGAGGAAGAGCCAGTGTGAAACCAGACTTAGGCTCACCTAAATAAGAGAGTGGGATTTGGTCTACAACAGTTTTGCCTTTTTATTGTTTGAAACAAATGTTTGGGGTAGAACATTTAGTGGCTGGAAAGAATGTGACCTCAGCCTATAAGCAAAGTTTTGCATTATGTACACACGTTTTTACAGTATTATTACCTTTAATAAAGGTAAGTGGTCCCCATATTTTAAGTCAATTTTAAGTGTATCAAGAAGGTGAGATGTTGGTAGCCTTTACCTGCCACTGATGGGAACAATACTTAGATCAAGCCCAGTAAATCTTCCAGTCTCTGCACAACAAAAACAATAGACTGAGTCCATTTTACCAAAAGTCCTGCCCAGTCTTCAAATTCAGTTCCCTAGAAGTAGGGAACAGAATGGACTCGATCGCTAAGGTATATAAACAGGACTTGGGTGCATAATGCTACATTATTCATGTCCTGGGAACTATCTGAAGCCTGAGATATTTCATGGTCTTCTAATACTCTCCACCATTTGTTTCACAGCCACAGTGAAAAACATTCCTGTTGGTGACACAGCCAGTTGTAAAAGGGTATGAGAGTACTTCACCAAAAGTCTTTGTAGCTCTTGGTCTATGGTACAACAGCTTCAACAACGAGAATACTTCAAGCCCCAGAATCATCTGGGCCTAAGACTGCAAATAAATAACTACATATTATATTTTATATATAAAGGCCTTATTAAAATCTACTATGAGAAGTGTCATGGGTAAGTGCAGTCGACCATGCAGACTAGGGCTAGAGCATTAAACATTCTGCAAACAGTGCTGTTTGTGTGGGTAGAACTCCATGTAAACCCATATGTACCAAATGATTAATAAGGCAGTTAGTTAGAACTTTAGCCCAGATTTTTAGATTTGATATTGATCAACATTGGATTCTCACTGGTGGGGTCACTTGTTTAGTTTGGGGGACACCTCTATTAAGTGGTACCTCCGCCTCCTGGGATGGTTTTCCATCACAGTGCAGCAATCAGTCCCTAAAACTTTCACAGGTAGTAGGCACATTTAGTACTTAAAGAATTCCTCTGGGAATCCATTCTGTTCCTGGGTTTTCCAACATTGGAACTCCTGTATTGCAATTTAAAGTTCCTCTACTGTGAGATACTTTGTGATTGTTTCCCTTTCTTCTTCTTCTTGAACATGGCTGTAGAGAGGCTGGTCACAAAACTATGCATTGTTTATGTATAATTCCACTGTTCGCGGCGAGGAACTTTGTGGGGAATTTTGTGAGAACAGGACTACTGGTCCCAGGATACACGGGGCCAACATCACCTGCCACGCTCCAGCCCTGCTTTCCAGCAGCCGCATAAACACCTCTTGCGTCTCCCGCTTTGCGGGAGACGCTTCGCGGCAAGGACCTTTGTGGGGCATTTTGTGAGAACAGGACTACTGGTCCCAGGATACACGGGGCCAACATCAGCTGCCACGCTCCTGCCCCGCCTTCCAGCAGCCGCATAAACACCTCTCGTACCTCGCGTTTCGCGGGAGGCGCTTCGCGGTGAGGACCTTCGTGGGGCATTTTGTGAGAAAAGGACTACTAGTCCCAGGATACACGGGTCAAACATCACCTGCCACGCTCCGGCCACGCCTCCCAACGGCCGTGATTTATTCAATCTCCCTTCCCGCTCTGCGTAACGCGTGCGGGCATGCGCCGGGCTCAGCCCGGGCAAAGGACGGGCCGTCTGTAGCCGTCAGGGACCGTAGAAGGCCGGGCTGGGCCACCCCTCTTGGCTGAATGAGCATCGTTGGGATGGGAGTCCTCGTATTGTGGTAAACCACAGCAATTGTCAGTTAAAGCTTGGCTTCAAAGTGACATTTCATATTGACTACCGAAATTGTGCTCTGGGGCCTTATTATCTTTTAGCGAACAGCTTATATTTTACTCATGTTTCTCCCCTTTTTTCCTTTCATTTCGAACTGTTACTCTGAGCCTTTGTAATCATCAACCTACCAGCACTCCATGTTGAGTATCGGGCAAAACTAATCCCCCAACTTCCCGCCCGCTTACAAGGTTAAAAGCAGCCTAATCTACCCCAGTGCCCAGTTTAACAGCCCTAGACAAAATGCTGCAAAAAACTATAGGGGTGGTTGCCCTGGCCATAGAGAACACCGAAAGACGCCTTTCACTCACACCTGCTATGCCCTCCCCATTACTAATCGGGAACGCATCCCTAGCCATTTTCAATTCACCCAACTCATTGCTAGAGCCCTCTTTTGCTGAGCTTCCATGCGCACAGAATACGCCAGATGCTAGCTCCCTTATTAACCCTGCTCCGCCTTTAGTCCCCAGGTAATCAAAAAGGCACCAAAGCCTCGTTCTAGATCCAAGAAGCAGAAACAACCCAAAAAAGTAACTAAGAAAACTATAGTTATCCCAGCCGCCCCAGAGTACGAGCCAGGCCCCCTCTTCTCCACCCTAGCACCTCTGCTGTGGGCTACTCACTTATTAATAGATTTTCAAGCCCAATTGGAACAGCTCATCAATTCTCATTTTAAAGCCTTGATGAGTAGGATTGATAAAGTAGTTTATTTGATAAATAACAAAAGGGGAGGAGGCGAACACCAACCCTCTCCATCTGGGAATAATACAGCGAATCCGGCCATATGCATCACTAAGCAGGTATCCCTAGGCCATACCTCAAGTAAAGGGCCCCGACTAGACAACCAGGTCCTGGGACGGGCTCCATCAAATCCGTGTAAATGCACCCCTGACACCATTGTTCCCGGACCTATTATTTCACCTAGAGTGCACCCTAATACAGCTAGTCTGACCCACCAAGACCCCCCTCCCACTCCAAAAGCTACCAGCAAGCAGGGTCCAGACCGAGGGTTGGCACCCCAAAATCCTGCTAGGATAGGCCCCGGAAATGTTCTCCAACAACCTCCACCCTGTCCCCAGTTACCACCTGAGGCATCTCCGTATGTGGTGGTTCTAACAGGAGTTCCCTTGTTGACAGGTGAGCGAGGTGAAACATTCCCCGAGTTGAAAAAGAAAATAATTTTCTGGCGGAATAGATACAGACCACTAATGAGATCGGGCAGGGGGAAATCCTATTTGCGAGAAGAGTTAGCTGGCTGGGAACTAAACGTAAAGATATCGCAGGGGATTGTGTGATTGTCAATTTCAGGGATCCGGGAGTGGTCAATCACATTCTTGAGTGGGGTGGTCCTTGCAACCCGAGCCCAATCAATCCTCTCCCCTTGGGGTACTTTTACTCACGGGTTCTGACTTCGGGTGGGTTGGCATCAACTTATTTCTATCAAGATACACATGAAGCAGAATATAATATTCCCGTAGCCAACGGCTTCAGTGCCCTAAATAACGTGGATTGACTACTTCACCAGATGGGGCCTAATGATATTGTCCCCAATATAGCACGGTGTACTCTAGCGGAGGGCGAGAAAGCTGGAGAGGGCCCTCCTTACTTGGCTTTTAGGGCTAAGAAAGTTAGATCCTCAACGACCTCACCTAATTTAAATTTAAATATTCGCCCCTCAGGCGATGGAATGGAGCCAGACATCCTTTCAGGATCTCCCCCTTCCAACGTACTTGTACCCACCTTAGCTAGTCCAGCAAGGGCCGAATCTCGTAAATCTTCAATTGGGTCCTGGAACGTAGCAGGGCTAGGTCCTAAGCCATCTAATCCAGAATGGGGTGAGCTGATCGACAAGTATAACTTGTGCCTGTTCCAAGAGACCTGGCTGTTGACTGCCCCCTCAAGGGTGGGATACGCAACTTTTTATACACCGGCCGTCCAGGGACCTAGGGGAAGACCATCGGGGGGTTGTGTATCTGGGTAGCCACTCATCTGGGGTGCTCAGTTAAAGCGATAGATTCCCATTCCCCAGACATGTATTGTACTCAAATACTCGGATGGTTCAACGGTGGCGGTTTTACAAAATGTACACATACATTTAAAAACAGAATTCAAACATCGACTTTAGCAATTATACGCTTATTTATACTGGCCAAATCTATATATTAATATCAGAAAGTCATCTTTTTACATTGCTCAAACTTATTTATTAGTTGTTCACAATTTGTTCAAAAATATATAGATTTGGCCAGTATAAATAAGCGTATAATTGCTAAAGTTGATGTTTGAATTCTGTTTTAAAATGTATGTGTACATATTGTAAAATAGTCTTTTTATGTGTACTTTTGTAGCCCTGAAGAAGTCCCTGGATGGGACGAAACGCGTTGGCGGTTTGAAAAGTTTTTATGATGAAAAATAAAGGATGAACTGGAACATATCATCGACTCGTCTGTGAAATAATTCTGTATTTTCTGAATATTCAAATTGCTATATTGTGTGTACAAAGTGTGCTGGGCTATCCTATTCCTTCTCAGTAATCCATAGGGTAGATAGTGACCACAATCTCCTGTCACAAGAACTAAAATACACTCTAGGACAACAACATGAACTGGGGAAATTTGAGACTCTCGCTGATCCAAATGTATTTATAGTGGCAGGGGGCAGACATATTAGGTGCGCCAGTTTTATGTTAGCCCCTGACAAAATAGCGGAGCTTTATCAACATGTTGCCAGCTCCCTAGTAGAGGCCTTTTAACTCCCAGTTAATAACTACGATCTATCCTATTTCCGGGAGTTGGAGTACATTCATACTAACCTTTTTTCTACCCTGGCAGACTATTTCTACATCACAGTCAACAGGAAGACGCGGGCAAAATAACAGGCCCAATGGTTTTATAAAAACTGTAGGGCTGCTAAGCGTGCTCTAGTTAGGGAGGTTAAATCAGGCTCTCTGTTGAGCGTTAGAGGGGCTAGACTCGCCTATAAAAGTATAATCAAGGAGTCCAAGTCGGAATGGGAGGCTTTGAGATGGGAAAGCATAAAAGAAGCCCTGGATGGACGTGATTACAGGGCCTTCTGGAACCTAGTAAGATTAGGCTCGCCAGAGGGGTCGTCCGCTATAATCACCAACCTGAGCGAAGAGGTCTGGATAGCTCACTTTAAGCCTCTCTTTTCCCACACTGACACTGCATCCCTAGCTGACTTAGTTACACCATTGGGGGGCACACTTGCCATAGCGTTATTGGATGCAAATGATACCGACTTCTTACCCTTCAGTATGCCCGAAATCCAGGTGGCCCTTAGAAGCTTGTCCTCCGGGAAGGCCCCTGGCTTGGATAGGATCCCTGATGATCTATTCTTGAGTGAACAGAAGGTATGGGCTCCCTACATTTTGCTATACATTAATGCCATTTTGCCATGGCTGGGTGCAGAGATCATCCCCATCCATAAAAAGGCTTCCCCACTCGACCCGTCTAATTACCGCCCCATTGGCCTCATCGATGTCTCACAGAAACTGTTTGCCCACCTCTTACTTGTGAGGCTGCAGAGCTGGATGGATGGCCACCACAAATGTCTCCACAATCTACCAACTGTTTAGACTCCAGCTGGTGTACTGGAAGACGGTGACCATGGGGGTTAGTTGTCTTTACTTGATCTTTGTGGGCCTTCGATCCGCATTTGACTTGGTACAGAGGGACAAGCTCTGAGTGATATTGTAAGAGCTAGGAGCCTCGGTTTAATTGTGCCAATTGTCAGAACGTCTCCATCAAGGCACTTTCGCAAGGGTGAGGTATGGGAGGAATGGGGAGCTATCAGCTCCCTTTCCGGTGGAAAGGGGCGTGAGGCAGGGGTGTGTACTGGCCCCCACGCTCTTTTCCTTGTTCCTTAATGGATTGATCGAACATCTGAAGGGAGCGAGGGATCTTGATTCTCCAAGTTTAGTAGCCCGCAAGATACCAGCCCTGATGTTCGCTGATGACACCCTCTTGTTATCAAAATCGCCTATGGGGTTACAGCGAACATTGGAGGCGTTTTGTTCCTTTTGTAAATCCTGGAATCTGGAGATTAATCTTTCCAAAATCAAGTTTATGGCTTTTAATGCAAAAACATCAAATTGCGCCCACCCGCATATGGAGTGTTCAGCGTTGGAAAGAGTCTCCTTTTTCGACTATCTAGGGGTAACTCTAAACGATAGGATGAAATGGGGATCCTATATGGCTAAGGCAAACTTGAAGCTGGCCCAATCCTCTGGAGGTATACTCAAGGTTTATAACGAGTGCTCATTCAAATCTTTGGGCCCTCCAGTGGAAATGTATAAAGATCAGGCAAGAGATGGGGCGCTCTATGGAGTAGAACTATGGGGCCACGCCAGTGCCACCTCGCTGACCGCCACTGAGAATAGTTTCATGAGGCGCCTATTGAGACTCCCCCAGAGTACACCTCTGACTCCTCTATGGCTTGATCTGGGTTTGGTCCCCATACAGGAGGTCATCTCAAATCACCCCCTGCTGTACTGGAGGTTACTCTGGTCTACTCCAGAGCTTCTAAGATATAGGGAGGACCTAAGGGACTTTTTGACCATAAGGGGTGTGAGAAAAATGCCCTGGCTAGAACACGTTAGGCAGCTTTGTTACGCATTGGGCAGGGGAGACATGTGGCTCCTTCCCGAGGAAACCTGCGCCTCGACCTCCAAGAGGTCGTTGGTTGCTACACTTAAACAATACCGAATGGAGCTTATACTAATGAATCCATCTTTGGGTAGGCTGACTAATTCTTTTTTGGAGGCTAAGGACATCTACCAGTTCGAGAAATTCCTGGACGACATTCAGCCTACACTAGCAAAGAAGCTATATGTCCAATTTAGACATGGAATACTACCAGTGCGGGCTGTGACAAACAAGTGGGTGAACGTTCTCCATATACCGAGCGCTTGCCCTGGGTGTGATTGTGGTGAAGAGACAGATCTGCACGTTCTGCTCTTCTGCCCTTTCTACTCCAGGGCCAGAGCTAAATGGATCGTCCAACTATGTAAGTTCAGGGGCCTCAGGGACTATAGGGAGGTATTTAGAATATTGAAATACGACACATCCCCCTGATTGTGTTTGCAACCTCCAGACACCTTCTGTCTATGTGGTGCACAAGAGGTGCAAAAATTAAAAATAGCCAAATGGCCCTAACCGCGCCAGCGTAATCTTAATACTATCACGCGCAGGAACTGAACCTTCTTCCCTCCTTTTTATTCTATTTTAATCTTTATAGGACGTTGCTATGCTTTTATTATCCTATTTTAAACCATTAGGAAGTGTCCTTTGTTATTTTGAGTGTACAGTAGTGTTGTATAATGGTATGTTTTTATCAGAAATTTTTGTATACATGTGCTTTTATGGTTGTTAACCGATAATAAAACTTTTTTGACTGACTGAATTTAGATAATAGTCTGCAAGTGTTTGATCATTTTCATGTGATATTCTACTAATTGTCCCTTGTATTCCCAGAGGGCTTAAATGGGCCTTCCTTGAACTTCTTCTGGGCTTATTCATTATAGCAGTTTTCCCTCTTTGTTTCCCTGTTTACAATTCTTCACTGGGGTGACTGTTATATCAATCTCACTTCATCCAATACAGTTTTTTACGTGACGGAACTTGGAAGATTCTATATGGGACAGCCTTTCAATTCGCTGGTGGTCTCAAGATTTCGCCCTCCATGACTTTTTGCTCTTTAGGTGTTCTAGAACTTGTTTAAGATTTGACAGGCATGAAACATAAAGGCTCTCCCCTATACTACCTGTTACCTGTTAAGAGCATCCCAGATCATCTTTGGTGGTCACACAGCTTCTTCGCTGAAGTGGAATTACAACTCTGTCTTTTCCCATAGGGTTTATGTAATCTCCATTTGGTGAGCCACCATGTGTTTAATCCCCACATTACCTGTGGCAAGGAGTACTGCCCACGTATGGTAATTTCAAATGATTCACGGGCTGAAACCCCCTTAAAATCTATTAGTGCACTGGTAATGCTTGCTATGTTAACTCCAGGTAGCAAGATGTAATCTAGCCAGGAGAATGATCTGTGGACTTAAGAAAAGGTGTATGTCTCTGTGTTTGGGTGCCATTGTCTTCATACATCAGTCAGTCCAAAGGAGCCTCAAATGTTGCTAAGTGTGATGTTTGCTTTGAGCTGTTATCGGGGGTCTGCCTCCCTCTTATGATGTATGCAGGAGCCAGTTGAAATCTTAAAGGGGCCTCAAGCATGATTGTGCCAAGTGTGTGTGTGTGTAGGAAGGCCACTCATCATAAGCCACTGGTAGATTCAGTATGGAGCACCAAAGCATAACCATGTATATCTAAAAAGTCAGAATGGGCAACCAGTAAATAAGTAGCTTGCATTGAAAGATCAATATCTTTTGGCTGCTTCCAGATCTGCACGATTTTTCAATTTATTAAGGAGGTCATTTACATTCTACAACACTATTTAAATTACATGGCATCTATCATTGTGTGGAATATATATTCTTCCAAAACTTGAGCCATTGTGAGTCTGTGGACCATTGTGTGCACTGCCATTGTTATTGTATGACCTCATGTTATTTTTGCCACAAATGTGTACAATAGCCTAGGTCAAACATGGACCGAAAGTCTATAAACCAACATCTAAGTGGGCCTATAATTTCTGTTGATGGTTGTGCAATAGCCTGAAATACCAAACAGTGGTTAAGGGTAGAATGATTACATCTACAACACCCTTGTTCATATGGCATTATGTTGGCCTCTCTTATCCAAACCTAAAGATGTTTTATTAGCACTCGGTAATAGATCTTTGATAATGTGTCTACTAATGCTATTCTAACAAAGAGATCAATCTATAGTTAGCATGGGCAAGTTTGCCTCCCTTCTTATGTATTGCCTTAAAATAGCAACTTTCCCAAGTATCAGGGATTTTGACAGCCAGTAAATAAATTGGCCATAATGCATTAGTCCATCATAGAAGGTTCATATAAATGAATGTAGCCAGCAGCTGGAATGTGTTATGGGCCATTTTCTCTTCATTTATTGATAACCACTATAATTGAGGGTTAGGACTACAGTTCCCAGAAGCCACCTGCCCAGTGACTTGGTGCAGCCACACCAGACGGCTCTGCGGACGGGACTTCAATGTCATAGATTTATTGATTTGTGCCTTACAACTGCACAGGACCAGTTTTTCTAGCCCAAGGAGTTCTTGTAATGTCTAGAGTTTGCAGAGGGGTTCACCTTCCTTGCAGAACCAGCCTTCTGTCCTGGTCAAGTTCAATCTGACGGGTGCAAAGTGGCTGCCACAGGTGCAGAGCTTAACGCCTCTGTTTGTGGAGTCCTGCCTTGTCGTAAAAATTAGTATCTTCTTAATATCATGTCAAATCTAATGTTCTGGTGTCTGAGGTGCCCCATAAACCCTGGATTTTGGGGTGTGAGTGGGTGTGAGGGCTAACAGCCAATGTGCACCTAGTCCTGCAGCTATTCCACACCATATCTGGTGGAGGTATGACACTAAAACTAGTCAGAACCTGCTTTTTAGGCTAAATGTAAGATGGCCAAAACCATCTTTGTATAAACACCTCAGCTGCAACACACTAGAGATGTTGTTAGCCTTGTGGAGGTGCACGCCTCCTACATTGCTAATTTCCTATCTGCCCACAAAAAACAGTGCCTGCAGCAGGAGGAGGCTTTGTCCTCAAGTGGGGGACAAGTTCCTTTGTTCCATGGCCCCAGTAAAGCCTTTGATGCTTGCTGCCATGATGGGTCATTCCCTAGCCATCCTGTGTGGCCCGAGGTATCAACTCCTGCACACACATGTCTTTGTTTTTGGCCTCTGGGAGCAGCACACACTCCCCAGCATGAAGTCAGACTTCTGTCTTGGCGGCAAACCCTCAGAGAAGTCTGCCAAAGCTGCGAACACTAATTTAACTTGATAGGCATTGTCTAAAGTGCCACCTATGTACATGCTGGTTAGACCATGACACCACCATCGCGTCAGGGGTTAAAAAGCACAGTGTTTGATACCAAACACAAAAAGAATCGACTGTTCCACAATGGAGCTGGATATCTGGGCTTGTCCAGTATCCAGCCAATGATATCCTATGGAGGGTCGGTCACTTGCGGAAGAATTACATTTGGAATGCTACCACAGGGTGACATATACTCACACATATATCTCCACACATATAATATAAAGCGCCCTGCTTCCTGGGCTTTAGGTAAGCGACCTTAGTGATGCCTGACATACATTAAATGTAGTGAAGTGACCCTGTCACACATAGTGTGTGCAGATTTGCACTCAATCAGGCAAGCTACTTGTGCAAGGCTGTTATGACAGACTTGCAGCCTTTGGTTTCACTTGGGTTACTCTGGACAGCACAATCAGTCCTGCAGCCCTGGTGCCCCTTTTACATTCCTGCCCTGGTTACCACTAGTACCATATACTAGGGACTTTTAGGAGAGTAAAAGTACTTGCCAATTGGGTGTGCCAACTCACATTTACAGTTTAAGGGAATGAGCGCTGACACTAAAGGCCTGGGTAGCAGGCCCCAGTGCACTTTTCAGATAAAATACTGCATCTGGTAGTTAAAAGGTGGCAAAAAGTGAGGTAGCACTGCAACACAGTCCACTTTCCTACACCTTCACATTATTATATCTATAAAGGCTAGCTATGAAATCCACCCACACCTGTTCTGTTATGACATATTCTTATGTTTTTGGTGTACTTGTGCTCTCATTCCCCACACACCAAAATTCTCTACAGTCTACTGTTCAATGTAGAATGGCTGTTATTATTCTTTGCCAGTTGTTAATAGTATATTCCCTTTTGTTGTTGTCACTAAATTCTTCTTAGCACTCCCTTGCATTCCTTAAAGACTTTTAAGCTAATTCTGTCCTATTTTCATAGACCTTTTTTGCTCTTTCTAGTACGTTTTTTGTGAGAAACATTCTTTGGTAAAGCACATTTTTTCTTTTTGATCCATATACCTACTTCAGTTTCCAGGTATTTAGGCAAAGTGTTGGGTAATACATTTGGTTACTGTTGGGCTTGGCTCTCTCTGCAGGATCACCCTCAAACATTTTGCCTTTACTCCTTTTGACAAATTCATTTTTTTGGCAGAAGGACTGCAAACCAGTGCTAATGTTGCTCGTGCTTACTACCTATAGCATGGTAACATTGGCTAACACCTGATTGGCATATTTAATTTACTTAGAAGTCCCTAGTAAAATGGTATACCATTTATTCATGACCTGTAATATAAATTCTACTGGTGGGCCTGCAGCCAATATTGTGCCATCCACTTAAGTAGCCCTTTAAAACATGCCCCAGGCCTCCCAATGCAACCAGAATACAGTTTAAACTGCCAATTTGACTTGGCAGAATAAACCTCTATGGACTAGAAGAAGGAGCACAGAGGGAAACAGAAGAACTAGGACACCCTCCACTCATTAAGTCACAACAATAATGATGTCCTAGTGCTCAAGGCAGAAACAATATTGTCAAAAGATCTGCGGCATCACAAGTTGCACCAAAATAAAGAATAAACCTCTAGCCAAGCCTTAAACTCCTTTTTATTGCATATGTCACCCATAATGTTTGCCCTAGGTAGCCTCCCAAAAGGCAGGGAACATTGTAATTAAAAGGTTGGACCTGCCCTTTTAGATGTTACATGTCCTGTTAGTGAAAAGCTTCTAAATGAGTTTTTCAATAATGTGAGGCCTACCTCTCCCATAGGATAACATTGGGTTGCCTTATTACATTTAATAAGTGCAAACATTTGAATGGGAACTGATAAACATTTGTTGTTTTGTGTCATTCTAAACCTTCTTTACTATTAAAGTAAAATTTTAAATGACAATTTTGAAAATGCCATTTTTAGAAAGTTGACAACTTCCTGTCATAACTATTTGGTGCCTGCAGCTTGTGCCCAGGTCACCTGACTGGGTGCAGTTGACAGTTGGATTATGTTGATTCCTCCCAGACAGCCACACAATAGAGGGATTAGGTGTGCCTGGCTTCCCCGCAACATAATTATTAAATCCTGGACCATTGCCTTCTTTTTCTCATTCTTCCACTCACCATTAAATTCATATTTATTTTTCAATTGTTCTGCACTGCCTCACCTATTCTATTCCCTGGGTTTAGAGTCAACATTGTTACACTACAAGACATCTTCTTTGCTCTCCAAGTTATGTCATCTGGATCTGTTTATTGTCCAGTTTATTTTAATTTTCACTTGATTTTACATCCGGACTTTTAAAATAAAAATTAACTATTTGTCTGGTCTGATTTAATCTTTCATTAAGAGATTTTATCCACTGCTGCTGAATATTAGGTTATGTTATTTTAATTTACATTTGTAGAGCGCCAAATCACCAAAGGTCTCTAAGCGCTTGCAGCATAGACCAAGAACCCGGGAATCCCTTATTCCTGCTGGGCTCCGCACAAATTAAGATGAATTTATCCTAATCCTTCAGTAAACAAAATGGTCTTGAGTTACCTTAACACTTGCATGTTGACATTTAATTTACCCTTCTTATTTTCTACTTTACTTCTGCAACCTCAGAATCTCGATATTTAACAGAAGATAGCCATTGTTTTATAATCTGCATGGGGTACTGCAACATGTGTCTCTGAAGTCTCTATGTTGTTACTCTCCTGATTCTCCTTCACTCCTATAGATGTTTCATAGCTGAAGACATCTACAGCTGGTTTAAACAAATAGCACATATATAGTAATAACTCAGACTATGACCCTAATGTATGAAAGTATAAACTAGCAAGTCATAGTTTGTGAAAAATAACAACTCCCAAAACGTTAATCAATAATTAAAATGCAAAAATGTTGCATATTCAGTGGAATCGAATGTTTATGATTTGCAGTCACAAAATACTGACTTCCAATTAGAGATGCAGTCAAAGTTGCACATTTCGACTGATGTACTGGCAATCACTGATGACATCATTGAACCAGGAAGCGAGATAGGTGCAGTGTTCGAGAAGAGAGGGCAACAGGTTTTTTTTCAGGAAAATGAAATAAGTTAATTGATGCTGAATTTGAAATTCTGGTGGAGATATGTGAAGCAGAGAGAGAGAAGCTATTTGTCAAATCCTCTTTCAATGTTCACAAAACTGACAAAATGTTTTTCTGAGGAAGTATAGAGGGCATATAAATGCGGTGGGTGGTAAAACAGGACAACATAACACATTTGAAAGCAATGGACTGACTTAAAAACTTGTACAAAGGAATAACTGGCCACAAGAAGAGAAGAGACTACTGCCTCTGGAGATGGTCCTAGTACTGAGGCATGCCTCACAGCAATGGAAGAAATTATTGTTTCAACATTAACATTGACCACTCAGCCCCAGAGCCTATCATAACAGGTAATTCACCACTGAAGTATGCAGGGTGGAGCATACAAAGTCAAGCGGACATGTCAAAACACACAATCATGCATTCACAAATTTATATAAACTCATATCTCGAACGTGTCATACATGCTTCTAAAATTCTATGTCTTCTATAACATAAAACAACACATGAAACTTGATGTGCTACTATGTGCATTCATTTATTTTTTAAGAAAGTAAACAATATAGAAAGTTATGTTTCATGAACATAATTTATAAACCTTTGAAGTCCCACATGACACCGTCTAGATGAGTTCTTTAAGCCATATTTATTTTGTAATTTTATATGATAATATGACTACTAATATGTCCAATGGCATTATATGCCATTTGTTAAAAGGGTATTTCTCAACATGACTACTTTGTCTCCAGACATATTGCCTTATTAGAATATTGAACGGACCGCCTCCAAAAGGCCGTCAGTGGCCGTCCATCCAACATCCAAGGCATCGGTCCGACCGCAAGGTTACTGTGGCGTTGGTCGGAGCGAAGTCGTCGTTGGAACTGACCGCTGCCTCGGACAGGATCAAGGATCCAGTCGGGGTGTCCATCTGAGGCGTAATCCCTAGAATGGAGGCAGTGCCTGTGGAAGCACTGGCATAGGAATTTTGATGTCCCTTTCCAACAGCCTTTCCATGTCAGCCATTCTGACTTTGAAACGGTACAAAAGGGGGTGGTGATGGACGGAGCATCTGAATCAATCAAACACTCACACCCAGTCAAAAGATCTGGGTTTAATCCATCACCGTTCTTTAGCCCACTCTGCCACCCCAGTTCAGACATGGCTATATGCAAATCAGTCTGACTCTGTGACTCATGGGAACAGTCCAGCCCGAACTGCCAAGCCATGTCTTCCCTGGACCGGAAACAAGCTTCCGAGGACCGGTTTCTGGCATTCCAGCCGTCTTCAGCCCGGCTTGCTTGAATCCAGTGGCAAAGTGAGCAAGGGACTCACATCTGAGCATACCCTGCCACACTTATGGTGGCCAAAAGCGGTACAAAAGGGGGTGGTGATGGACGGAGCATCTGAATCAATCAAACACTCACACTCAGTCAAAAGATCTGGGTTTAATGCATCACTGTTCTTTAGCCCACTCTGCCACCCCAGTTCAGACATGGCTATATGCAAATCAGTCTGACCCTGTGCCTCATGGGAACAGTCCAGCCCGAACTGCCAAGCGATGTCTTCCCTGGCCCGGAAATAAGCTTCCGAGGACCGGTTTTTGGCAATCCAGCCGTCTTCAGCCCGGCTTGCTTGAATCCAGTGGCAAAGTGAGCAAGGGACTCACGTCTGAGCATACCCTGCCACACTTATGGCGGCCAAAAGCGGTGCAAAAGGGGGTGTTGATGGACGGAGCATCTGAATCAATCAAACACTCACACCAGTCAAAAGATCTGGGTTTAATCCATCACCGTTCTTTAGCCCACTCTGCCACCCCAGTTCAGACATGGCTATATGCAAATCAGTCTGACCCTGTGCCTCATGGGAACAGTCCAGCCCGAACTGCCAAGCGATGTCTTCCCTGGCCCGGAAATAAGCTTCCGAGGACCGGTTTTTGGCAATCCAGCCGTCTTCAGCCCGGCTTGCTTGAATCCAGTGGCAAAGTGAGCAAGGGACTCACGTCTGAGCATACCCTGCCACACTTATGGCGGCCAAAAGCGGTGCAAAAGGGGGTGTTGATGGACGGAGCATCTGAATCAATCAAACACTCACACCAGTCAAAAGATCTGGGTTTAATCCATCACCGTTCTTTAGCCCACTCTGCCACCCCAGTTCAGACATGGCTATATGCAAATCAGTCTAACCCTGTGCCTCATGGGAGCAGTCCAGCCCGAACTGCCAACCCATGTCTTCCCTGGACCGGAAACAAGCTTCCGTGGACCGGTTTCTGGCATTCCAGCCATCTTCAGCCCGGCTTGCTTGAATCCAGTGGCAAAGTGAGCAAGGGACTCACGTCTGAGCATACCCTACCACACTTATGGTGGCCAAAAGCGGTACATAAGGGGGTGGTGATGGACGGAGCATCTGAATCAATCAAACACTCACACCCAGTCAAACGATCTGGGTTTAATCCATCACCGTTCTTTAGCCCACTCTGCCACCCCAGTTCAGACATGGCTATATGCAAATCAGTCTGACCCTGTGCCTCATGGAAACAGTCCAGCCCGAACTGCCAAGCCATGTCTTCCCTGGACCGGAAACAAGCTTCCGAGGACCGGTTTCTGGCATCCCAGCCATCTTCAGACTTTGAAAGGCAGTCGGAAAGTGACTTTGGGTGCCCTGTCCCTCCTAGGCCTTGCTGTGTGGCCTTGAGGGGCACATGTGGTGTCCACCAAACATATATGCACTGTGTGCCAGGCACCACATGGTGCCTGGCACACAGTGCAAAGATGTTTAGACACGTACCCTTTACCATTGCAGCTTGTGCTGCAGCCTTTTTCCAGGCATGGTATGTTTCCAACCGCTGTACTGGCAGTCACATAATTATATCAGGGGTTGAGCAGTTCCACTCCCAAAAGGACATGGTGAGACACTCGTCCGGCCAGCATCGTAATAAGGCCCATAGTCTTCTAAGCAAAATGTAACTGTAGAGACACATCTGGAGAGGCCATCAGCAGGGCACAATCGAGCAAATAAACCAGACTCGTAAAGCCTTGTATTGTCATTGTAATGTAATTGCATTGAGATAGCCCTTACTACCCCTGACGAGGCGTCAAAGCGCTTTTACTGCAAGTAGCACGCTACTCCGGAACCCATAAAGGATTAGTGTTGCATTAGTATATTGAAATACGAAAGTAATTTGAGTGGTGGATATGTTAGTCAGTTATTTGGATTCAGAAGGAAAGCGGAGGGATTGAACAGGGAAAATGGTTGCATTTATATAGTGCTTGTTACCCCTGATGGTGTATTAAAGTGCTTTTCTGCCAAGCAGCATGCTACTCAGGAACCCCTAAATTATTAGTGTTGAATTAGTAAATTGAAATATGAAAGTAATTTGAGTGGTGGATATGTTGGTCAGTTAGTTGGATTCCGAAGGATAGCAGAGGGATAAAGAGGGAAAAAGAGTTGCATTTATATAGCTCTTGTTACCCCTAATGGGATGTTAAATCACTTTTTGACAAGTACCATGCTACTCCAGAACCCATAAATTCACCACTAACCCTTCTTAGGTGAAGGGTGTCCACTCAATTTTAAAAATGTCTAGTGTCAGCAAACACTGTCAGGACACCAAACTATCCACATTATGAGAATGTTCCCTTGAAGGTGACTTTCTTTGGGATAGGGAGTCTGATTGTAGGGTCTTCCTAAATGCCTAAGCCAAACATAATTTTGCTTCTGTCCCAATGAGTTTTGGGCGAATAGAGGTGCAACAGTCACAGACCCCAGCTCAAACCAGCAAACTACACATATAGTTGCAAAGGACATTGTCTTGTGGCAACACCTGCAATTGAGGTTCTTTGAAGAGACATTTGACCCAGGGACTGTCAAAACGAATAAGGTAATCAGTGAGACACCATGTTATGTTGTGCTATTTCATTATTATTCTGTATATTGCTTTAAGGCTCGTGTTAGAGCGAGCCACTCTTTAGAATGCCTTTGCTTCTTGTATGTTCGCATTCTGTGTACAGCAGTTGAAGCCTGACTGAACTACTGTGCTGCTGTGCTTCCTGGCATCACCTGTTAAATCCTTTTATTTTGAATAAATCTCTAAGAAGAAACCTGCCTCCACCTCTACTTTACAATTGGCGACGATCGGGATCAGGATCCTACATTCTACAATTTCGTGAGGACTATTTTTTTTTCTCTCTCTTTTCTCTTTGCTACCGGCTCACGAAAGAAGAAACGAGACGCATTTTTTGGCTATTATTTTTTTTGTTCTCCAAAACCGTCAACATTTCACGTCTATTAAGGAATTGCCTGGTTCGTATTTCTTTTTTTTCTCTTGTCCCTGATACGAGGACTTACTTCAAGGCTTCGGTTGGTGGCGCATGCCGGCATCTTTCGATCGTGGGCTGGATTCCATGCACGATCTACCGACGCGCGACCTACTGAGTGCCACACGTCAGTCACGCATTCCTGCTTGATCGCGTGATGACGCAATTGCGCAAGGTCGCGTTGCGTGACCCTGCGTAGCGGCCATTTTGGATTGGTCGCGAAGTCTCTCGGTGTTTCCTCAGTCACCGAGGCAACATTTAAAAAAAAAAAAAGAAAACGAACAAAACGAAGCAGCGCAAAGTCGGCAACGTCGCTTATCATAAGCATTTAGCGACGCTTCATTCAAGTAAGAACATTTAGGATAAACAGGTGAGACTGTCGGGGCACTTATTTATACAATTTTTCTTTTGTTACTATGATGTACTTTTGAAACAAACCTTCTATTTACGTATTCTCAATATATGGATTCTGGGGATCAATCCCAAAGTGTTTCAGAAGAAGAAATGGCTCAACAAAGCTTTGTTATTAGTCCCCCACAACCTTTTTGGGCTACTGGATCACAGCCAGACATGAAGTGGGTGGAATGGAAAGAATATTTTAATAATTACATTTGTGCCATTGATGAGAATGCTAAAATGAAACCTGAGCAAAAGAAAAGGATACTTCTACATTCTCTGGGACCCAAAGGGTTAAAAACTTATTCACGGATGCAGAAGTTAACTGATGCTGATTTAAGTGAATTTGACAATGCCATTGCAGATATGGACAGATATTTCACACCTAAAGTGTGTATAGGTGTAGTGAGGCACAAATTCTTCCAAAGGAAACAGAAGAAGGAAGAGCTGGTTGATGACTGGGTTGATGACCTTAAAAAACTTGCTATTGACTGTAAATTTGGGAACTTGCATGATGATCTTATTCGGGACCAACTAGTGATGCACAATGATAATTCTCCGATTCAAGATCGCCTTTGGGTAAATGGCGATGCACCTCTTGACGACGTACTTGCTATAATGAGGAAATCGGAAATGTCAGGGAGATGCGCCACCGTAGTAAAAGATACTGTTAAAGAATCAGACAAAGCATCGTCTGCTGTCTTCAAAATTCAGGGAACACCAAAATATCAGAATAAGCAAGTTCCAAACAAGAACTTCAGTCAACCCGTCAGGAATCAAGGAATGGACAACAAGATGGAAGATAGAGGGTGTTACCGTTGTGATAGCAAAGAACATATGGCTTACTACAAGTCATGCCCTGCCCTACGGAAAAAGTGTAGTGTTTGTGGTCTTATAGGCCATTTCAGCAAAATGTGCCGCAGGCGTACTAATGTCAAGTGTATCTGGAATGAGGATGCGTGTGCTAACGAAAGTAGTGAAGATGAGGATGGTTGTGTGAAGAATGTGAGAGGCAATTACATGTTGAACATTACTGATGAAGCTATGGAGGGCAAACCTATCTGCGAAGTATCTTTAGGTGGCGTTAAAGTTAATGTATATGCAGATTCTGGATCTCCATATACAATTGTCAACGAAGAAGTATGGAAAAAAATTTTTACACAGAAAATAGGGGACAAATTAAATGATTCAGATGTTAATCCTGTGAGTTACACAGGTGAAAGAATTGGCTTATTGGGTTTCAGATGGCTCACTTTCATCTTTAAAGGTAGGATGACCAGAGGCAGGTTATACATAGCCAAAAAGGGACCTTCTGTTCTGGGTTGGTATGACCAGAAGAATCTTCACATCATCTTAGACCCTAATAGCAAGGAGAAAGTGCTAGTCTTAGATGAGTGCAGCAAGTTAGAAGATATATTAAAAAGTAAGTTCACCAGTGTGGTAAGTGGACAATTAGGCAAGCTAAAAGGTTTTGAGCATAGAATCATGCTCTAGGGGAATGCACAACCCAAAGTGCATAAGGTTAGGCCTATTCCTCTGTTGATAAGAGACGAAGTCAAAAAAGAAATTCAGGGTCTATTAGCTAAGGGCGTTATCGAAGAGGTAGACTCTTTGGAGTGGATCAGTCCAGTGGTCGTAGCGAGGAAGTCCAACGGCAAAATCCGTCTGTGTATTGATTTACGCCATCTTAACCAAAACATTGTAATTGAACGGTTTCCCTTACCCAAGATTAATGAGATGGTTTCTTCCTTAAGGGGAGCGACTTGGTTTTCCACAATAGACCTTTCTGCTGCCTACCACCAGGTAGTCTTAGAACCTGAGTCGAGGCATCTAACAGCCTTCATCACACCGTTTGGTTGTTTTCAATTTATAAGGATGCCCTTCGGCCTAGCCTGTGTTTCAACGTTTAATGCACAAATTGTTTGGGGATATGGATGGCATTGTTTTTTTTCAGGACGATGTTCTTATTGCAGGTACTGACAAAGAAGATCATGACGCAAAGCTTTGGAAAGTTTTTGACACACTTAATTCTGCTGGTTTAACTGTCGAGTTATCTAAATGCAAATTTGGTGAAAGAAGTGTCTCATACCTTGGTCATATTATTAGTGAAGAGGGTGTCAGGCCAAAAGCTTCACTAATAGAGAGCATCGTTGCCTCGCCTGTACCTGAATCTAAAGAGGAAATCAAATCCTTTTCGGGAATGGCAGAGTATTGTGCCAAGTTCATCAAGGATTTTGCTTCAAAGGTATATAACATCAGGTCCTTGTTAAAGAAAAATGTAAAATTTGAATGGACTAAAGAATGTGAAAAAGAGTTTACTGAGATTAAGTGGGAATTGCAGAAAGTGAGCGCTTTGTCTAGTTTTGACCCCAATTTGGATTGTCTTTTGACAACTGATGCAAGCGACAAAGGCTTGGGCGCTGTCTTGTCGCAAGTTGCGGAGAATGGTAAAGAAAGAATCATCTTATTTGCATCTAGGGCTTTGTCACCAGCAGAAAGCAGATACCCTATTATAGAGAGAGAAGCCTTGGCTTGCGCATGGGCTTTAGAGCATTTTCGTGCATTTGTTTGGGGAAAGATGGTTAACATCAGGACTGACCATAAACCGTTAGTCCACATTTTATCCACTGATGGCACTGCAACTGCTTCTGCTAGGTTGGCAAGAATCTATATGCGTATGAAAGAATACATATACAATATCACTTATGTACCTGGGAAGGACAATGTTGTAGCTGAATGTCTGTCAAGGCTCCCTTCCCCACTGGAAGAATGTGTTGATGATCCTTGGGGGAATTTTAGTGTGGCATTTGTACATGATTCTAGGTTCCCAGCCATCAGCAGGGAGGATTGGTTAAGAGAACATAATGCGGATAAGCAGTTAGTAGAAGTCTCAAAATTTATTTGTCAAGGTTGGCCCAAAGAAAGATTTTTGTCTGGCGCTGTGAAGCCGTTTTGGGAAGTACGATCTGAGTTGTCATTTGAGAAAGAGGTTTTATTGAGAGGGGACAGGATTGTTCCGCCTTCTGGGTTAAGGAAAAAGATCCTACAGTTGTGTCATGAGGGGCATTTTGGTATAGTAAGGACTAAGTTATCTGTTAAAAATCTGTTTTGGTGACCAAAAGTTGACAGTGAAGTAGAGACTTTTGTCAGAGGTTGCTCTGTTTGCAGTTCCACAGACAAATCCTTGAGGACTTTGAGACCAGCGATGAGTGATGGACTCATTCCTAGCATGCCTTGGGAAACCATCGCTGTGGACATATTTGGTCCAGTAGGGGACCCAAAAGAATATGGATTGGTTGCCATTGATCTTTTCACCAAGTGGCCTGTAGTTAAATTTGTGGATAAAGTGGATACTCAGGCTGTTAAAATTTTTAGATAAAATTTTTATAGTTGAAGGGTTACCTGTGAATGTTTTAACGGACAATGGAGTACAATTTTTGTCCAAGGCTGCTAAAGAATATTTTGGGAAATGCGGCATTACACACAAAAAGACCTCATTGTACAATCCTAGCGGGAATGGAACTGTAGAACGTTTCAATAGAGTGATTAAAGGTATTTTGCAGGCAGCTAATTACAAAGGTTTGGATTGGAAATTGGAAATACAAAAAGCTGTTTGGTCTTACAAAGTGACCTTGAATAATTGTACAGGTGTTTCCCCTTTCGTGATGATGAGAGGTAGACTACCCAGGTGCAAGTTTAACCCTAGTTGGTTATTCAAAGACAGTGTTCAGCAATGGTCACCCATGGAGGTTAGGAAAAATTTAGAATTGCTGCATGGCAGGAGTAAGACTTACTATGATCAACGTCATGGTGTAAAGGATGTCATTGTAAGAGCAGGAGATTGGGTTAGGATCAAAAAACCTTACAAAGTTTTGAAGGGTGAGAATAAATTTGATTCGCCTAAACAGGTTCTTGAAGTTCTTAGGAACTCAGTCAGGTTAAGTGATGGTAAAGTTTGGAACCTGAAAGATTTAGCTTTGGATATTTGTCAGAATCATGATGAGAGTAAAATTGTGAGGAGCAAACAAACTGATTTTGATTGGGTTGAAGATTACTTTGAAGGTAGTGAGTTACAATCTCAACTTGCGCCTGGTGTTTCTCTTCCTCAATTAAGGGAAGGGGAAGTGGTGATTGGTTCTCCTGACTGTCAAATTAATGAGTCCTTGCATAAACCTTGCCATGTTGAGCATGAACCTTGCCTTGTTGACACCAATTACAAGTGTAGTAATGTGAGTTCCTTTCCCAGTGTGAGTTCTTCTTCTGTTAGTAGGGACACGGTTTCCGTACCCTCTTTACCTGCTGTTGAGGTTTCCAAAAGGACGAGAGTTTTGCCTAGTTGGCTAAAGGATTACGTTAGGTAGTTCACCATCTTCACTTTGTTTTTTTTTCTTCCTTTCCTTGCTTTCCTTGTCCCTTTCCCTTGGGGTTCCTTTTTGTTTTTTTTCTTGTGAGGGAGGGGGATGTGTTATGTTGTGCTATTTCATTATTATTCTGTATATTGCTTTACGGCCCGTGTTAGAGCGAGCCACTCTTTAGAATGCCTTTGCTTCTTGTATGTTCGCATTCTGTGTACAGCAGTTGAAGCCTGACTGAACTACTGTGCTGCTGTGCTTCCTGGCACCATCTGTTAAATCCTTTTATCTTGAATAAATCTCTAAGAAGAAACCTGCCTCCACCTCTACTTTACACACCAGTAGAAAGCTCTGGACTGAACTGATGAGGAACAGAAAAAAAGGGACTGAAATCATCGCGCTCGTAGGTGTCGAATATAATCAGTTGACAAAATATCTGGAAGAGGAGTTGCGCTGGAGCTGTGTGGCACCACCTGTATATGTATATGTATCATGTTAATGGATCTAGGGGCTCCAGAGGAAGAAACTGAGCCACTAACAACCACTGTTACCTTGCCAAGAGCCGTAAAGCAAACTGCCACAGTTAGTGTTATTGGATGAAGCATAATCATTTGTATATGTTGTTTATGTTATTTTTGTTGTGATTTTTTGGGGGGTTTATGGTGGTTTAGTGGGTAATGTAATACATTTTTAGCTGCAATTCAATTGTTACATTTTGTTCTTGAAATTTAATGTAATTTTTGTTTTTAAGAATTTTTAATATATTATGTTATTTTTCATTTGGTTGTTGGGTTTTTAGGAGTTTTTAGATAATGTGCTAAGGGGAATTATTAAAACAAGTATTTTTGTATTAATAATTGTTAAAATATGAATGTCACTTTTTGATCTGTTTTTAAGTCCTTCTTGAGGTTGATTGTTAGGTGATACTTTATTTTATTAATTAGTTTTAGGGTGTGTAGATAGGTATTGCATCTAGTTACTTTTTAGTTTTTAGTGTGCAGGGTTGGGTGTCACATTGCGATTATTAATTCGTTTTTTAGTGTCCATGGATGGGTGTTGGGCCAGGTTACTGATACGTTTTTCGTGTGCCGGCTGTGAGTAGTGAACTGGATTACTAATTACCTTTCAGTGCGCAGCGATGGATATTGCACCGGGTACTGATTTCTTTTTA
The DNA here is from genome assembly GCF_964263255.1 of Lissotriton vulgaris. Classification (NCBI taxonomy): domain Eukaryota; kingdom Metazoa; phylum Chordata; class Amphibia; order Caudata; family Salamandridae; genus Lissotriton; species Lissotriton vulgaris. The sequence continues at coordinate 605,358,073 of NC_141685.1, read as the reverse complement.
TTGTGGAGGGATGGATGCTGCACCAAGTTATTGATTTGTTTTTAGTGTGCTGGGGTGGGTGTTGCATTTTTTTACTGATTCGTTTTTAGGGCTGATGGAAGGGTTTTGCTCTAGATTACTGATTAGTGTTTGGAGCGCAGGGATAGGTGTTGCATTGGGTTAATAATTCTTTTTTAGACGGCAGAGATGAGTTTTGCACCAAGTTACTTCTTTGTTTTAAGGGTTCCTGTGTGAGTATTGGATAAGGTGAATACTTTTTTAATAGGGTACAGGGATAGGTGTTGGGTCACATTACTGATTCGTTTTTAGGCTGCAGGTATGTTTATTGCACTGGGTTATCAATTAATTTAAAGGTTGCAGGGATGGGTGCTGCACTGGATTAGAGATTAGTCTTTAGGGTTCAGAGATGAGTGTTGCTCCGTATTCATAATTTGTTTTTAGTGCTGAGGAATGGGTATTGAATAGTTGTAGAAAGGAGATTTTAGAGCTTAGGGATGGGTAGAGTATAGAGGTACCAGGGCTAGGAATGGGTAGTTGATAGTGGTAGCAAAGAGTGTTTATAACTCAGGGATAAATATTATTTTTTGGATGTCTGTAGAAGAATAATTCTTGAAATAGAACTTTATATACATGTATGTATATATATGTATATCCCAAAATGTTGGACATCTACCTGAATGCATCCATACCACAGCAGGTGCATGGGACACAGGATGCCGCCCCATGTATCGAAATCTCACTACTCTTCTTATCAAAGGACAAACAAACCGGTAAAACAAGGTTCATGAACATTATTTCATGTCTTCATCAAATAGTGCACGATAATGCCAAGGCAATGTGTTTCCTTTGTACCCATAGCCTTACTCATGGTGGACACCGCGTTTTTTGTTTTGTATTTAATACAAATCTCAGTCTCACTGCTAAATTTGAGGAGAGACCCCACTCCATCACAATTAATTCATAATATTTTACAAATTATGTGGCAATCTTTAAACATTTATCCTATATTGGCTGTCACTCCCTAATACCAACCACCATTAAAATAGCACATGCAGTTTGGCTGTTCTGTTACTATTCACGATTTGTGCCTCACTTGTATATATTAATTGTGATTTATTGTTACCAACTCGCAGTTGAATATTTACATATTTCTGTGACTTCTTACTTTTTTGCTGTACTGTCAATTTTTTATGAATAAACATTTTCAACCATTTAGTACATCATTGGTGCCTTTTTAAGAAGATGTAAACCAGGTTGCGACTGAATCAATAAACATCTGTTATTTAGCGCCAAGAAACCCTTCTGGGTGAACGTGCGCTGTACAAATACACGTTATGTTATGATTTGTGAATTACTTTTTTTGGTGATTGATTCCTTCTAGCAAGTTGCTCTGCATTAAAGATAGCGGGCCTGATTCACAAAGGTAAATGCACACTTTTGTGTAAGTTTACGATTGTTTGCTATTCACAAATGGAATTACGAGTTATATCTTTATGAGAGAGTCTCTGGACATAAAAAGATACAGGTGTTCCATCTTTTTATGTGCAGATTTTATGTCCGATTTTAAAGGTTCTCATTCCACATATGCTTCTGAAACCCCTCTCCATCTCCAAAATGCTCATTCACCTTCTTTAATATTATGCTAGGCATGGGTTCCTATTTGTTTTCTTACAGGCAAGGATGATAGGCACACTTTGGCGGATATTCTCAAGGAAGTGGCGGAGAGAGGCGTTAGCCTCCTTGGCTTGACGCCTCTCACCGCCACATTTCGGAAACGCGAGGCTGCACCCTATTCTCAAGGCTTAATGAAACCTGTGCCCCCTCTGTTGAATTGGCCATTCCACGCGGTTTCAAGATTTTTAGATCTGACCGACCCTTAGGTAGAGGTGGTGGGATTGCGGTTGTCTTTAGAGAACAGTGGACCTTCTCTTATGACTCCCAACAACTACTGCCTGAAGCCGAGATGCTCCACTTCTCCCTAAAATTCAACGCTCATTCCTCCATTGGCGGTACGCTGGTCTATCGCCCTCCTGGCCACGTGGGTAATTTTGTACAAACCCTAGTAGAGTTAATAGTCCCTCGGATCTTACGCCATTCCCGGTATCTCCTCCTGGGGGACTTTAATATTCACGTTGACTGTTCGGACCTGCCAGAGGCAGTTCGCCTTACAGAAGCTCTTTCTATGGCCCAGTTAAGACAATGGGTGGACGCTCCAACCCATCTAGGAGGACATATCTTGGATCTAGTATGCTCAAATTTTGATATTACTATGGCCCAACCTGAGCCAGTAATCTGGTCGGACCATAAGCTTGTCAGATTCTCCTGGCCTCTTTTGACTTCTGTTGCGGCTCAACCCCAAACCGCCCACACACAGAAGATTAATTTGAATACCCTCTCTGAGGGACTTGATGCGTCTCGTCCTCTGCTTCCCCCTGATATGGAGGCTGCTGCCAGCGCATTTAATTCATGGATGGAATGCGCAACTGCTGCATCAACTAATAGCAGTCGGGTTTGCAGGCTCCGTTCTACCCCCTCCAAACCTTGGTTCTCCCATGCCCTCCGCGACCTCAAATCAGGCTGCAAAAAGCTTGAGAGGGCGTGGAGACAAGCCTATCTCCCCGAGGCAAAAAAAGATCTGCGGGCTGCGCAAAAAAAGTATTATGCAGCCATTAGATCTGCCAAGCGTAGCTATTTTACAGGACGTATTAACAAAGCGAATAACAACAGTAAGGACATTTTTACGATTGTAAAAAGCTTTACATCTCCCTGTGCTTCTCAACCTATGTTATCTGCATCAAAGGAATGGTGTGAAGAACTATCTGAGTTCTTCATTGAAAAAATTGTTAAAATCCAGGATGACCTGCAAAAGGTTTGTAATGGCCCCACATTACCTTTAATTACTCTGCTTCCCTCAATGCCCCCACGCACTGAGCAGCTGGCTGAATTCACCCTCCAATTAAATTCTGATATCAACTCTACTATTGCTGCTTTAAAATCAGGATCTCCTTCTGACCCTTGTCCGGCTAGAGTATTTGCGGGCTTATCAGAAACAGTGGGAAATGAGGTTACCCAGCTTATTAACCTCTCACTCCTTACGGCTACTGTCCCCGCTTGTTGGAAGCAAGCAAAATTGCTCCCATTGCTTAAAAAAAATGGTCTAGACCCGACCACGCCGTCCAACTTTCGGCCTATATCTCTGCTCCCAGCTCTTGCAAAAATCTGTGAAAAGACCGTCTTCAAGCAGCTGGATAAATTTGTCGAATCAACAGAGGCTCTACATCCAGCTCAGTCTGGCTTTAGGGCCACTTATAGCACCGAGACGGCCTTAGTTGAAATCTCGGAGGCCATTCGGGAGTGTCTTGACGAAGGTGGCAGAGCGGCTCTGATTTTATTGGACCTCTCTGCTGCCTTCGATACGGTGCCTCACTCCCTCTTACTCGCCAGACTAGCTGATATTGGTGTTACCGGCCTTGCACTTGATTGGCTAACTTCATTCTTAGATAACCGCACACAACAAATTTGGCTGCCCCCTTTTGCCTCCACCCCTAAATTACTCTCTACAGGTGTTCCCCAGGGGTCCATCTTAAGTCCTCTACTTTTTAATGTTTATCTTACCCCTTTGATTTACCTTGCTGAACAGTTGGGTGCAAAAATTATGGCATACGCCGACGACACGCAGCTCTTGTTTACCTGGCCCAGAGGCAATTTAGATACGTCGGTGGCCCAACATTGTTTGTCTTCTGTCTTTCAATGGTTAGCACGTGCCCAGCTGAAATGCAACGAAAGTAAATCTGAGATCTTGTTGTATGGCTCTTTCCCTGAGGACTTTAATGAGCGTCTCTGGCCTGGTGACCTACCCCCTCCAAAAGCCACATCTGGCCCAGTAAAAAACCTAGGAGTCTGGTTCAGTAAGAACCTCAAGTTTGAGGACCACATTAAGAAACTCACGGGGGTTTGTTTTGCCACCCTAAAAACTCTACGTAGGTTCTTCCCTCTCCTGCCAAAAGAAGCTAAAGAGACCGTTATGCGCGCCTTGATTCTCTCTAGGTTAGATTACGCGAATGGACTGTTTGGCGGATTACCAGCATACCTGATTCACCGCCTCCAGGTCATTCAGAACGCTGCTGCCAGGCTCTTATTCAATGTTCCTAGGCGTTCCAGTGCTCACCCCCTGCTGTGTGCTCTCCATTGGCTTCCTGTTGCCCTCAGGATTCAGTTCAAAATCTTAGTGATGGCCTACCGAGCTATACATCAAACTGGCCCTATCTACTTGTGGAAAAGGTTCCGTTTGTATGTTCCTAATCGCCTCTTACGATCGGCCAACCTGTGCCAAATGTCCGTTCCCAAATTCAAATACTGCAGACTTGGCGGCCAATCTATTTCGGTAAGAGCAGCAAAATTCTGGAACACCCTTCCCCTTCACCTAAAAACTGCTCCGACTCTCAATGTTTTTAAGAAAGGACTAAAAATTCACCTTTTTAATACAATAGTTTAAACCTTTTTTTCCTATGTTCAGTTATTAGTCATTAGTCCTCTCCCAAACTGTTCTGCCTTCAGCGCGCCAGGATACTATTTTTTTAGTAATAGAGCGCGATATAAAAGCCTTTAATAATAATAAATAATAATAATGTGATGCAGCCTAGCATTTCCCCCTGCAACGGCGCAAAGTTTCACGACTTAGTGCCAACACAGACAGCCTTGCACCAGAGTGCAAGGGTGTATGTGTGCAGGGGAGGGTTGTTTATGTACAGGAAGGTGCCACTTCCTGCACATAAACAATCCTACAATACCATTTTTTTACTTTCATGTGTCCTGCTTCGTGCAGTACACATCAAAGTTACAAGTTGGCATTTTTGAAAAGGTTTGTTCATGTACAGGAAGAGACACCCACCGTATATAGAAATACAAAGCCCGCTCTGCATTTCTGCCCTACCAGTCTTGGAAAGGTGGTGGAGGTAGGCCTGACTGGATCTCAGCACTATTAGGTGTGTTCATCACCTCTGCAGTGTGGAATTCTGACAGAGGTAAAAAAGGGCCATAGAACTGCAAAGACTACTTTGGATTTCTTCTCTCCTGATCTTGCACAGTTGGTGGAGGGGTGGCTAACTGGATCTTTGCACTGTTAAGAGTGTTCATTAACCCCCAGTGCATGGTGAATCTGAGCATGGTCCAGGTGAACACCAGGTGAACACCAGGTCAAGAGTGGGCCCATCTACACCTGTCAGCAGCCAACAGAGGCTGGGCTTGCCCTCCCCACTTCCATCCATACACCATGAGTTTGTCTTTCTCACTGTCATGGGTAGGCACAATAATAATATATTGATATTATCATTTTGCATTAATTTTTCTGCAGTGATATTCTGGATACTAATTATGGGGACCAGAATCTTCACAATATATCATTCTTAGCCCCACAATTTTCTGTGAGTGTACATGCAGTTTGATCTCCTCATCCAGTGCCACAATGTAATGGTTTCAGATTAGCTTGGAATCTTTCTAATCCATCTTTGCTCTTAGAAGCTAAAAATCGTATTACTTTTATGACCTATGTCTCCAACACCGTTACTCCTGTTCAAGTGATGGAGCCCTTTTTTACTTTGTGGCTGCATTCATTATGTTCTTTTAAAACCTCAAGCTTCTTTGCTGGTCCCACCCCCACACTGGTTTATGCCTCCTGTTTTTTCTGCCATTAAGCGTCCACATGAGGCCCTAGTAAGAATAAGAGCAGAGGTTATAGCCTGCCGTCCATGTTATAAGTATCTGTTGAATAAGAGGAAGGAGGAACTGACAATTCTGCACTGGAAAAGATATACTAAGGCAGCAAGAAGACACAGTCCCAAACATTTTTGGCAGTAGGTTAATTCCATTAAAAATAGTGACAGCACATATCCATTTTGAGCACCCACATTAAAGATTCATATTGGGTATAACATGTTCATTCGATTTATAGCATACATGCTGATTTGAATTATGCTACCAACGTTTTACATAGTTCTGCAACTGACCTCAGAGTCTGTTTCAACAATGATGAAGTTCTTTTAACTATATGCCAGAGTTGATCCGGCAAGGCTCCGGTGCATGACAGTACTCCAACGGACCGTTTTAAATGTAATCTGGACATATAGATTCCTCTTTAACTAATATTTTTTAATACTTGATTTATTAGTAACTTACATTGGTCTTGTTCTTCATTTATTATTGCCCCAATTTTAAGAAAGGGATTTTTTCTTGAACCTTGCAGTTACAGGCAAAATTCACTAATTGATTTTTCATTTAAGATTTTAGGCAGAGTGATTTTTCATATAATATGAGACTGAGTCAACTAAAAGAATATTTTGAGTCGTTGTCAGTATGCTTTTAGAGAGCATAGGAGAGAAACACTGTGAAGCAATGCCTTATTCTTAACTTATCAATTGGTAAATATATCACTGCCAGGATCAAGGGAACTCACATCCCTGTGCTATTATATGCTGACGTAGTGGTCCTGTTGGCAGCTACACCAATGGCATTTAGGAAGCTGGTAGCTTCTTTTACTGCATTTTTGACAAGCTTAGATCTGAGTACCAACTTTTCTAAATCACAGATTATGTCCTGTGGCCCAGGCAGTTCTAAGATTCATATATTTAACATAGAAAACAACAGCAAAGGTAAATCATTTTCCCTAACTATGGGTAGTTTTTGATTCTTCCACTAGTTGGAAGACCAATAATTCAGCCCGGTGTCATGAATGTCTTCAGGTTATGGCTTCTCTACAAAAACTGCCTTCTTAGTTAAGAGGGAAACCTATTGTCCCTGTGTTAAAAATCTATATTATCTGATGCATACCCATTGCAACATATGGTGAGGGGTTCAGGTTTATGCTAATGCCTAATTTCTACAAACCAAAGAGAATGTTTTTACAGGTGTCTTCTTACTGTGCTGCCTTCTACTTCACATTATCTTTGTCACAAAGAACTCACGCGGAATGACATTGAGGGCCATACTTAAGGATTTTTGTGAGGTCGGACACACATGCGACCCAATCACTCAATCACCTAATCGTTGAGGACTGTTTATCAATAAAAAGATAGGACAGGTGTATCGTTTTTTGTGTAAAGTTCTCTGCCTTGGCTCCAGAATCTCTGCAGACGTAAATTTACTATTGACTCATAGTTTGTGAATACCCAAAAGTTTACCTTTGTGAACCAGGCCCTGAGTTGATAGATGTGATACATTTGAAAATTGCATCCTTATCAAGAGTTTCATAATCCTAATCCTAATCCTAATACTATACGTATACTAATGCTAACACTGGTACTGTAAGCAATTGGGTTACTGGTTGAGGGTGGGAAACTCTACTCAAGCAGCAACCAAATTTCTTGCTAGGGTGAAGTCACAAGCAAACACTAAATTAACTGGTAGCTTGGCACTGAGGATTAATTTGGAGGCAGTGTGTAATTTATTCATGCAGCACTTCAAATAGTAATAGCGTGAAAACACAACACAGGAACATTTCCACACCAATTCATGAATATAGAGGAACTTCTCATGATAAATCAAGGCCAAAATGACAAAAATGCATTCAGTAGAACTTGAGATATGCAAGTTTAAAGATTTCAGTGAAATAGTGCCAAAAGGTCCCAAGCAGTCATCCAGTCGTCCTAGACCAGAACAAAGTTCAGGCCATCCGCTATGGCGTGTGGGCGGGCTAATGGGGCCCATTTAGGTCTGCTGGACACAGTATCCTAATAATCCTAGTTCCAAAGAGATGTGGTGTCCCACGATGAGGTTGCAGAACTCAGTAGAGGCGACGGAAGTTCCAGTGGAGGAGATGCATTGTGCAGCAGAATTTCTGGGGAGCTGTAAAGTGTGATGTGATGTACTTGCATGGAGCTGCATGGAGCAGCTGGGGTTCCTATGGACTGCAATGGGCGATGCAAAGTCTTCCCATTGGGAAAGTCCGTGCAGCAGAAGCAATGCGTTGGTTCTGATGGCAATGCATTGAGCAGCAGAGGCGATGTGCCAGGTCAGCAGGAGATGCACCACACCATGGAGGAGAGGCGTTTAATCTGCTGAGTCCACAGATGGGCTAACAGTGTACTTTCATGCCACTTCCAATGGTCGAAGATTGGGGTGGAACCACTTGGGAGGCCAGGATTCACAGACGGCAAAGTCCAGGTGGTTGGCTCCTGATAGTTGAAACCCTGTTCTGTCCATGAGGCTTCTGATCATCAGGAGGCCGTCCAACTGGTCCTGGGAGTCACTCTGTGGGTACAGGGTTTAAAGAGGCAGGTCTAGCCCTTCTCACCCAGGCAATAGGCCAGTAGGGCAGCAGGTCAGCAGAGCATCAGTCCTTTCAGGCAGCAGTCTAGCAAAGTGGCAGGCCTCTCAGCAGCACACCAGCCATTCCTCCTGGGAGAGTCCCCAGATCTAGATGTGTACTGAAGATTTGGGGTCTGGCACCCACCTTGGAGTAGAAGTAGCTTTTAGAGCTTTCCTCTCCCTCCTTGAGTGTCAGCCATCCCCTACATCCTTCAATGGCCCCAGCTTGCCCGGGGTCACAAAAGACCATTATCACATTCTTTGTGAGAGTGCTCAAGCAGAGCCATTGTGAAGTACAAGGATGAATGGTGAAAGCTCCCTGCCTGATTACTACGAGCGGCCCATCTTGTCAACACCTAGCTTCTAGTTGTCTCACTGTCTGAGAGCAATACACAAAGTCCAGTTGCCAGCAATACCTAGTCATGTAACCCAGGAACAGGCTGCAGGCACCAAATGGTTAGGAAAAGAAAATGGCAACTTTCTAAAATTGAAATTTTTAGGATTGTGACTAAAAATCTAACTTTACCATTAAAGAGGGCATTTAATTACAATTCTTTACACGCCAAACTCAAACTGTCTACCTCCTCCCAAAAGATAGTTATCACTTATTAAACATAATAAGGTATCTCTAATGTTATCTTATGGGTAGCGGTAGGGCTTGCAGCAGTGAAAAAATTAACTTAGGAGTTTTTTTCAGTACTAGGATATGTAAAATGTAAAAGTACTTGTACAATATTTTAAATGCACTGCATCCTGCCCTCTGGGCTGTGCAGGTCCTAGCCTAGGGGTGACTTACATGTGTTAAAAAGAAAGGGTTGGGCATGGCAAAAGGTTTATTTTGCTCTGCCAAAATGACAGTTTAAAAGTGAACACACCAGCTGTAATGGCGGTCCAGACACAAGTTTAAAGGGATACTTAAAGCGGAATGCACAATGAGTGCTGCAAGCCCACTAGTAGCATTTAATTTACAGGCCCTGAGTGCAGGTAGTATTAATTTACTAGACACTTACAATTAAATTAAATGTGCCAATTAGGTGTAAGCCAATGTCAACATGTTTTAAGGAGAGAGCACAAGCACTTTAGCACTGGTTAGGAGAGGTAAAGTGCACAGAGACCTAAAGCCAGCAAAACGAAGTCAGCAAACAAGGAGGGCTGAAGGGGAGAACGACACCAAGGATGCCCGGTCTAACAAACACTAATAATAATACTTTTATTACTGATAAAAACAATAACACTAATAATGATAATAATAATAAGTATTGTTTTTATTGTTATTACTACTACTGTTTAGTCACTGTAACTATAAATAAATATATATTGCTCTATACTTGAAAATTATCTGGATACACCCATAAGAAATACAATAACTTATCAAAGTCTAATCTTAAAGTTGCATCAGCAAACTGAATTCTCCAAGTTAATGCATAGGATAATTGATTAGCACATATTTATATTTGCTTTACTGATATTAGTAACCCAGTACATAATAAAGTTCTGCACCCTGCATTGCTAAGTTCATTTTGATTGCAGTGAAAATCAAATGACTCTCTTATCACTACTTAAAACATAATTGCACAAAAGTAAGAATAATCAGTTGTTTTTTATGAGACAAGCATTCCCCAATATTTATAATCCATATGTTTTTCAGGGCACCGTAGAGAGCATTGTCACATCTTCAGACAATGGGGTCATCAAATGTTCTTTCATCACAAGAAATAAAATAGCAACTCCGCATGGAAATGTCAGCAGTTCATTCTATATATTTTTGACCAGTGGCCCTTCTCAGAACGGTAAGTCATGGCACTCATTGATTGTACTTTTCAGACAATTTCCCCTCCCAAATCAATCAGTATATTAGTTTTAAATGGACCATTCTTCTTCAGAACATTTATTCGAATAACTATGATTTTCCCTTTTAATGACACTTTCAGGTGACTTGAGCACAGGAATATATAACTGCACATTTTATTTTGAAACTTGAGGTTTATGCTTGTCATTAAACAGTCATGGTGACTGATAGAATATACATACTTATTTTTACTTCTAGTGTTAGCTAAGATCTCTTGGTTTTACTGAGATTATATTTGTAAGAAAATGTTTTAAAAGAACTTTCAGTCAGACCTTTTTATCTATTGTGTCATTCACATTTTAATTCCTCCGATTGTGGTATAAAGCCTGGCGCTCATGGTCAGCCAACTTCAGTCTCTGACTAATTTCACTGATGGCATTCTGCCTTTTCACCTTTAAGTGCCAGAGCACTGTGAACTGTTTCCTTCCAAGAAAGGTCCCTCAACACTAAAGGTATGTTAAAACCAAGACAAAACAAAATATATAAGCACTGATAAAGCCACAGGATAGAATCCAATGCCAAATCTTTTGGCTCTAACAGTGCTTGCTGGCTCAGGTTGTCACAGCATATGGTCTGTAGTGCTACTAGCATCAGTTGCATTTTGAACTGAGCACAAACAATTAGTGGAGCCTAAAACAAGGCAAAAATCAATGCATTTTCAATCCGACTGCGGATCACAATTGAGTTATGCAAATATTACATAACTTTATGGACGAGAAAAGACCCAATCACCCTCAAATGTGATTGTTCCAGGTTTGTGGGCAATTCTTTGGGTGCAGTTTGCCTGTTTTCATTCATTTGGGGCAGAGGTGGATCTATGAACTTGGAGATTGCCACCTCAATCATCTTCCACTTAATTTGGGTGGAAAAAAAATGCGTTCTAGCCCTAGTTCCAAGCAGACAAATTGCAGCAGTATTTACAATTTTTTTAAATGAAAATTGAAGCCAGATTTTGCTTATTTATAAAACATTGTACTGTACAGTTCAATACAAAACGTAAAGAAAGACATAAACTGCATTTAAAATTATATTATTTAGCATATTTACCTATAAATACAGTGCACAATTGAGAACCCCTGTGTTTCTGGCTCTAAGCTTGCTCAACTTGACTAGAGTAATTAAGTTAAGAACTCATTAGAGTAAATAGACCTGTAGCCATTATTTATCTCATTCCCCCATCTCATGAACCAAAGAGCAGGTATTCTCTTGGCATTTTATTGAGTATTTATACTACTAGGAATTGTTTAATAGAGGTATTGTTCCTGAAATATTGAGTAAGAGGACTTTATATTATCAGTGTGTGTGTATGCTATACATTTTTTTCAAATATACACGAGTGTACAAGTGTTTACCATACATTGTTTTACATTTTCAGGAAGAATACTAAAACATCCCCTGTTACCATTTATCACAAATGAGAAAGTTGATCTTGCACAACTTGTACAAGTGAAATCTTCAGCCTTTCAACTACCAATAATGGTTAAGGTTCATGGTACGTAGTCTCCCAAAAATGTTGTCTTCTTGGATGGCTACTAAGGCTTTCGATGGCTGTTCACGAAAATGTTATAATTCTTTTAGTTTTTTTCTGTAAAGCAGGTTTTTGAGTATGAAAAAAAAAATCGCCTCACCCCCTGTTACTTTTCTCCCATAGTGCGGGTTTCATTATTTGTTATACCTGTTTGTTTTACTCTGTCGGGCAGTCAGAGGAAGCTTTCTGTTGTGGTAGCCAAGACTTTCTCCATTAATGGAAACCTTGCTGTCCTCCCTTCTGTAAATGAGGAGGGCAGATCAAGAGTTTGGAGGTAGGGGTACCCTGTCGCTTTTGCTACAGGAACATAGAAACGCAATTGTGTTTTAACGACATCATGGAACTCTGGCAGACTTGTACCCAATTATTCAAAATGGCTGCTGCTAACTCCAAGCAACTTGAAAGCTCAAGGAAAATGCAGCATTTTGTCTCTGAGTGTCATCATGTAGTGCAATCTCCAAGGATGTGATGATTTTCCCAAAGTAGTGCTGTCATTCTGTGACCAACCTCAGCCTTCATTCATCGAAATAAAATTGTTTTGGGGTATTGCACCCATGTGCTCACCATGTGCTCATCAAGACAAGAAACATGAGCCATGAATCCAAGCATATAGCATTCTTTCACAATGAAAATGCCAACTACATTCAGCAGTCTTGAGTAGTAAAGCTCTGCACAATCATTACTAAGCTTTACATTTCAAAAAACATGAGAATGCTTTTCTAAATTATCAAAAAGTTCATAATTTTTAATGGGTGAATCCACATTTGGGGTACTGAAGGAGTTAAAGCAACTGCTTTAGAAATCCAAGTAACTTTGGATGTGGTTTTAGACATCCATGTACTCCTCTAGTGAGAGGAGAAGATTCCATCTGCTTTGAAAGTTGCAGGATCTTTCTAAATGAAGGCCATTATCTTTGTACTCCCGAAAGCTACAATGTTATTATGGTAAAAATATTGTAGTGCAGTATTATCAATTTTGACAAGATTTTAGTCTTTTTGCAACTAGTATTGGGATGTCCTACTTCTGGATTCAATTTGGTTCTGACATGCTAGTGAGCCAATCACAGGATTTTAATATAGGAGCTAGAATGCAATGACCACATGATGTTATTCAATAATTAGCAAGCTCTCACCATGTATTCCCTACTGACTAAACTGTTATATAATTCCTGTTTTGGGAGAGTAACGTGTGCCACTACAATTCGCTCACAAAGATTTGAAAATCATCTGTAATGGCTAACTAGAGAAAGCCTGACAGGACTAAGGTAAATTAAATTGTTAATGCTTACATGCATATTTGAACATTCATAATGAGTCCTTTTCAAACAGAATCATCACACACTCAAATCAACTGACCTTTGAGTGATTCATGGTTGAGCTAACCATTTTCATAGCTGACAGTCCAAGTTGTGTGTGGGAGGTAATCAGTTGCGATTTATTTAATTTGGAACTTCTGCCATAAATGCTGAGGCATAGAAGCACACATATCTTTATTAATTACAGAACTGTGGTAAAAGAGGCCTTCTCAAAGGCTGGGAGAATTTTCAAACACATTTAATTTACCTTAGTCCTGTTTGGGTTTCTGCTAGGCACTGTTAGGAATGTTACAATAATTGGGCTACAGTGGTTAGTGACAGTCTGAGCTGAGGTTATGAAGGAACTCCTTTGGCATAAGGCTTTCTCTAGTTAGCCATTATAGATGATTCTCAAATCAATCTGAAATATGAAACTGGTTTCTTCTGCCTGTCTCCTCCTCCTTTGGAAGATCATTGTTTACGACTCATCTCCATGTCTCTGGCATTCCTATGCAAAGAAACCTCTCCTACCAGAATGGCTCTTTCACATCAGGGCCCACTTATCACCTCATCATAGCAGCCTGGCTAATCCACTTAACTCTAACCAATCAGGGCAGATCACTGGAAGGCTGAATTTTGGCTTACAGACAAGTAAGTCTTATAACTTCTTGTTTGTACATTTTAGGATAAATTCAACAATAGTATATTGTTGGATTTATCAATACCATTCTAGTAAGTGCCTGCATGATACTTTCTAATTCTCCTGGTGGTAATGGTAATGATGAATTAATAACTTTTTGCCATGTTAACCTATGTGGCTAGGGATCTGCAATAAGGATAGTTAAGTAGGCAATTTCTCAAACACCTGGGCTTATAAAAGCATCTTTCAGGAGGACCCTACCTTTATCTACAGGACTCCCGCACCCCTGGAACACATAGAGGAGACTTTAGGGGTTCTGAATATGTAAAATATTGCTGATCCTCCCTCCACAGTGCTCCTAGCGCAAACGTCGATTTTGGGAAGCACTTTACTACAATGTGGGAAGTGAAATGTGCAATGTCACTAAACCCACGGCATATAAAACCAATATTATAAGGGTCCTCCTTACAAGTACATGACCACCCACCACTTGGATGCCTAGGGGAGACCCTGGGGGTACCTAGCATGCCAAAATATTATAGTCTATGGATTTGTAAGTTCCCCAATGACCAAAGTTGATTTTGGGCACAATTTACATGTCAGAAGCAGTCCTACAACACAGGGCTGCTTTTAAACTAACCTCAGGCATCAGCAGTGCACACATGCATGCCAGTGCAGAAAGGGCTGCTGGACTCTAAACTCTCATGCTCTATTTTATACTGAGGACTTAAAAATAATTTTGCCCCCATGCCCTATTCTGAACTGGGGCCTTATACGGGAGGTCATGTCAATCATTAGTGGAAGCTTTACCTGTCAGAGAGTATCATTGGAGCACATCATATACATTACCATGGGAATATGTTTTGATAAGGACCTTCTCTTTAACCCCTTCGAGGCTGATGACGAGCTGGGCTCGTCATGGTGTAGCCTCCTCAAACACTGATGACGAGCCCAGCTCGTCATGAACAATGGGTTTTTAAAAAAGTCAGCATACCAGAGTAATAAGAGCAGCGCGCATGTGGTTAACAGGCAAGCAGTGAAGTTAGTTAACACCTTATTTTTGTCAAACTGTGCAATAAACTTCAAATACTAACATTTTAATAGCTCCATAACAAATAACAGAACTGCAAACAGAACCTTCGAAAGGAATCAGAATATGGAAATAATTTCTGTTATAAAATTCAAGAGAAATACACATCACCCAACCTTTCATGTTGCACAGGATGCCAGAGAACAAGCATGGCCACACTCTTAAATCTAAATGGTGTTAATACTCTGTTCCATGGACTCTTCTATTCCACACTGACACACTTTAAGCTCATCCTAAATGCCACAGCACATCTCTTCTAGAGCCTGAATACATTTGACCCATTACCCCCATCCTGAGGGTACTCCATTGGCTCCTATTTCCAGTCCACACCATCTTCAAACGCAGCTGCATCATTTCCAGAGCCATCACAGCACCACCCCCACTTATGCTGTAGCTCTCAGCACACCCACAACTAGGTCACCATCAGAATGCAGACTTTGAAGTGTAAAAAAGAAAAACACAAGATAACAAGCCTTTTTTTATCTATATGCTCAGGATCTAGAACACCATCATTGTATTCATCAGGACCACTCCAACACTGCTCCAATTTAAGAAATAGTTGAAAGACTCATCTCTATAGGAGCACTACATCAAAATGGGTTACCTATTCACAACACAGGTACCTCTCCTATCACATGTTCACTTTGTTTGTCTTTGATCCTGTACAGCTCTCTGCTGCCTTTTTGGCTGGTGTTGTGCTGTAGAAATGCCATTTATATGCAAACATATATACATAAATACATACATGACTGTTTCGAGTACCTTGCTCTTTCACAGAGAGTCTTTTAGAGGAAAGGCCCATTACAACTACAGTATGATCTCGAAATACAACTCATTAGCCCTGTTAGACTGTCTTTGGAAATGAAGGTCAGAGCCCAGATGTACAAAAGGTTTAATTCAGTGTGCCAAACACTGTTAGCTAAAACTTGCTTATGGAATTTGTTTCCATTAGGGATCAAGACAGACTAATACCATTCAAATTTGAGTTAAATGACAAACAATAATTGTCCCAAGGGGCCTTTAGACAGAGAAGCATGGGCGGAAAATCCGTTCCGCTCGCGGATTTTGTGGATTTTCGGTAAATTCCCAATCCGCGAAATCTCGCGAATATACTGAAAATCCGCAAATTCGCACGCAGCTGATTTTTTTTCTTGGTGATACAATATTGCGGCGTGCGGCGTTCACTTACCGTCATTCAGCGTTTGCCGAGTTGTTTTTCTCTATATTTTGCGAGTGCTGCGCCATTTTGGATCTTGCTGTGGGATCCCGCGGGAGTTTGGCGACCGCGATTACGTAATCGCGGCTTGCCACCTTGCACAGCACGCATCGCGAGAGTTCGCAATTGCAAACACGTAGATGCGGCGGGCAGCAACAATCTCGCACTTGCGAAATGCAGAATTTGAAATTCTGCACAAGAAATCCACCACCAAGCAGCATAAACCTTCTGAAAATGATGATTTTTATCAGAATAACTCCTCAGGTTGACATTTGCCTGCACTTTTTTTTGCAAGGAGTCCATTTTGGGGGGGTGGGGGGTGGGAGGAAGGAAGTGCCCCACAGTCTCCAACTTCCTGTTCCTGTCCAGCAGACTCCTCCCAGTGCTTTCTTCATGTGCTGGTCACTTTCATTCGGATTCTTGACCTGGAAGGATTACTTTTTGTGGATGCTGCTGGATATTTGGATTAGAGGCCTTTTTGACTTTCTTTGGATCACTTTTGGATTAGAAATTTCACAAGTAAGTTTGTTTGGGGCATTACAGTTGCTGCAACTACAATTTTGGAATTTTGGATTTTTGGGCTGTTGTTGGGGCCTTTTGACCACGTGTAGTGAGTGGTGCATGGGCCTAGTCTTTCTGTAGGGTGTCTTGAATTTAAACATCATGGAGGGCATGGAGGGCATGGGATTGTGCTGATTTTTATGTGTTTTTCGATTTTTGGGCTGTTGTTGTGGCCCTTTGACCAGGGGTAGTGAGTGGTGCATGGGCCTAGTCTTTTTGTGGGGTGTCTTGAATTTAAACATCATGGAGGGCATGGATGGCATGGGATTGTGCTGATTTTTCTGTGTTTTTCGATTTTTGGGCTGTTGTTGTGGCCTTTTGACCAGGGGTAGTGAGTGGTGCATGGGCCTAGTCTTTCTGTGGGGTGTCTTGCATTTAAACATCATGGAGGGCATGAATGGCATGGGATTGTGCTGTATTTTCTGTGTTTTTTGATTTTTGGGCTGTTGTTGTGGCCTTTAACCAGGGGTAGTGAGTGGTGCATGGGCCTAGTCTTTCTGTGGGGTGTCTTGAATTTAAACATCATGGAGGGCATGGATGGCATGGGATTGTGCTGATTTTTCTGTGTTTTTCGATTTTTGGGCTGTTGTTGTGGCCTTTTGACCAGGGGAAGTGAGTGGTGCATGGGCCTAGTCTTTCTGTGGGGTGTCTTGAATTTAAACATCATGGAGGGCATGGATGGCATGGGATTGTGCTGATTTTTCTGTGTTTTTCGATTTTTTGGGCTGTTGTTGTGGCCTTTTGACCAGGGGTAGTGAGTGGTGCATGGGCCTAGTCTTTCTGTGGGGTGTCTTGAATTTAAACATCATGGAGGGCATGAATGGCATGGGATTGTGCTGTATTTTCTGTGTTTTTTGATTTTTGGGCTGTTGTTGTGGCCTTTAACCAGGGGTAGTGAGTGGTGCATGGGCCTAGTCTTTCTGTGGGGTGTCTTGAATTTAAACATCATGGAGGGCATGGATGGCATGGGATTGTGCTGATTTTTCTGTGTTTTTCGATTTTTTGGGGTGTTCATGGGGACAGGCCATGTGGGTGGGGGCCATTTGGAGTGCTGGTACAGGCAGGCCCTGGCCATGTGCTGGGAGGCAAGGGGCCATTTTGAATGCAGGCAGTGTTCTTAGGCCTGCAACCATTTTGCCTAGCGTTCAACCATTATGCCCAGGGGTAGTGAGTGGTGCATGGGCCTAGTCTTTCTGTGGGGTGTCTTTAATTTAAACATCATGGAGGGCATGGATGGCATGGGATTGTGCTGATTTTTCTGTGTTTTTTGATTTTTTGGGCTGTTGTTGTGGCCTTTTGACCAGGGGTAGTGAGTGGTGCATGGGCCTAGTCTTTCTGTGGGGTGTCTTGAATTTAAACATCATGGAGGGCATGGATGGCATGGGATTGTGCTGATTTTTCTGTGTTTTTTGATTTTTTGGGCTGTTGTTGTGGCCTTTTGACCAGGGGTAGTGAGTGGTGCATGGGCCTAGTCTTTCTGTGGGGTGTCTTGAATTTAAACATCATGGAGGGCATGGATGGCATTGGATTGTGCTGATTATTCTGTGTTTTTCGATTTTTGGGCTGTTGTTGTGGCCTTTTGACCAGGGGTAGTGAGTGATGCATGGGCCTAGTCTTTCTGTGGGGTGTCTTGAATTTAAACATCATGGAGGGCATGGATGGCATGGGCTTGTGCTGATTTTTCTGTGTTTTTCGATTTTTTGGGGTGTTCATGGGGACAGGCCATGTGGGTGGGGGCCATTTTGAGTGCTGATACAGGCGGGCCCTGGCCATGTGCTGGGAGGCAAGGGGCCATTTTGAATGCAGGCAGTGTTCTTAGACCTGCAACCATTTTGCCTAGCTTTCAACCATTATGCCCAGGGGTAGTGAGTGGTGCATGGACCTAGTCTTTCTGTGGGGTGTCTTGAATTTAAACATCATGGAGGGCATGGATGGCATAAGATTGTGCTGATTTTTCTGTGTTTTTCGATTTTTGGGCTGTTGTTGTAGGATTTTGACCAGGGGTAGTGAGTGGTGCATGAGCCTAGTCTTTCTGTGGGGTGTCTTGAATTTAAACATCATGGAGGGCATGGATGGCATGGGATTGTGCTGATTTTTCTGTGTTTTTCGATTTTTGGGCTGTTGTTGGGGCCTTTTGACCAGGGGCACTGAGTGGTGCATGGGCCTAGTCTTTCTGTGGGGTGTCTTGAATTTAAACATCATGGAGGGCATGGATGGCATGGGATTGTGCTGATTTTTCTGTGTTTTTCGATTTTTGGGCTGGTGTTGGGGCCTTTTGACCAGGGGTACTGAGTGGTGCATGGGCCTAGTCTTTCTGTGGGGTGTCTTGAATTTAAACATCATGGAGGGCATGGATGGCATGGGATTGTGCTGATTGTTCTGTGTTTTTCGATTTTTGGCTGTTGTTGTGGCCTTTTGACCAGGGGTACTGAGTGGTGCATGGGCCTAGTCTTTCTGTGGGGTGTCTTGAATTTAAACATCATGGAGGGCATGGATGGCATGGGATTGTGCTGATTTTTATGTGGTTTTCGAGTTTTTGGGGTGTATAACTGAACTGATGTTCCTCTGTCTTCCATTGCTTTTAGGTGCACAAGACTCAAGAGAACCACCAGTGCCAGAAAGAAGTCCTGCAGCGGTGTGTGTGTGCAGCATAATGTCACGCGACGACACGTCTTGCCACAGATAACTCTGCAATTCGTGCAACTGCGGCCTGCTGTTCTGACCTCTGAAGAAGATGGCCCCAAAAAAAGTTCCCCGTAGCTCCTCTAGCAAAAAAGTTGCCAGTAAGGAGCAGAAGAAGCAAGTTACCAAGGAGACTGGTGTGCCGCCCGCCACATTTTTTGGGAGTAAAAAAAAAAGTGCGCCTACAGCAGCAGCAGGATCTGCTGGGGACCAAGCTGGGAGCAGCACCCCCGCTCCATTGGGCTCAGTGCCACCACCACCACGCCAACTTAATTCCAAGCCCTTGAGTGCTGCAGAGGCACTTAGTCTAGTTGTTCAATCACCATCGACCAGTGATGTTGGCTCATCGCAAGAAAGTAGCAGCAATGTCCCTCAATCAACACAGGTTGTTGTAACTCATCTGACGAGTGTTGAACAACCACGGCTGCAACAACAACCACATGTGCAAGTACAAGCCCAAGTACAAGTGGAAGGAGAGGCAGCGCAAGGAGATGCGCAAGCAGAGGTGCATGGAGGGTCACAAGTGCCCACAATAGTTGTTCCTCCCGAAGTAGGGGCACATCAGGAAATCGACAATCAAGCCGAGGTATCATTTGAGGAAGCCACTCCTCCTGATGATCATTCATTGTCTTCCACATCCCTAGCAAGGAAAAGATCAAGGTTGGTGTCTACATCTTCTTCAAGCCCACCTCCTTCTGATGATACGGATCAAACTTGGGAACCACCACCGCTGTCTGAGAGTGAGGCACACCATGATCTGACAAAGGTAGTTAAGCGTAAAAGGAAGGTCGTCGAAAGTCTCATAGTTATGGAGTGTGATGAGGCTCAACAAGAAGTGGTGGATACTTCTGCTGATGAAGACTCTCACAACGACGACGCAGTCATCATCGGCTTCACTCCAGCTTTAGCGGGCATGCAGCAAACAGACATTTTGACCCTAGCCCGAGAAGCTGCTGAGCATGATGATGATGTTGTCGACGAGGAGACAATGGAAACACCACAATCATTGGAGTTAACAAGTACACCAACACCTACCGCTTCCATATTTCTTCCTCGTCAGAAGGGACCTCCATCCACCTCGACCTCAATTAGTGGTGGTGAAAGTGCACAACATAGTAAAGTTCGGCAATCCACATCCTCCACTTCATCTGGCATTAGCAGCATGACCACCACCAGTATCGCCGCCTCCTCCGGCCCCCACAGACATTTCAAGTCCACAGTTTGGGACTTCTTTAGTGTTTGCCCAAAAAAAGGAAAACTTCGCCATTTGTAGCATTTGTAAGCATGCAGTTAGTCGTGGTAAGTTTGGTACCAACTATGGTAACGGAGGCCAGAGAGGTCATCTTAAGAGACAGCACGCTGTCCAATGGTTAGCGCACCTAGAGGAGATCAAGGAAGCCCGAATTGCAAGTCAAGAAAACGTTGATGTTTCATATGATGATGACGAGGAGGAAGAAGTGTCAAACACTTCACTTACACCCAGTACCCCTGTCAGCAGCACACCCCCTGTGAGCCACACTAGGAGTGTGGGAGAGAGTGAGACACCAATGCAAGCATAACTGGGTCAAAGAAGTCATTATCATCATCCCGTAAAAGCATGGTTCAGGCCAACATTAGAACCGTGTTGTTTTCAGCAGCGCCATATGATCGCAACCACCCACTGACGCGTCTGTATAACACTAAGCTGGCTAAAATGCTAGCTCTGGACCTTCTCCCTTTTTCTTTTGTAGAAGGGGTTGGTTTTCTAGAATTAGTGGCAGCGCTCTGTCCTAAATGGAAGGTTCCTAGCCGGTTCTATTTTGCCAGAGTTGCGGATCCAGCACTACATGAAGATGTGCTGGAGGTGATTGGGGCAGCTTTGCAGAAGAGTGCTGTTCACACTATACATCTGACAACAGACATGTGGACCAGTGGCGCAGGCGCTGATTACATGTGCATTGCTGCACACTGGGTCTCTTTTTCAGGGGTTAAAGCAAAGCTAAACGCAGGTGTTGACCCGGACCAAGTTTTTAAAGCTGCTCGGAAACATGCAACACTAGCCATGTTTGGCTTGGAGAAACGTCATACAGCAGAAAACATTTTAAAATGAGTTTAACACAAAGGTCTTTCACTGGCTGTCCCACGGTGGGTAATGGGGTATTTGGGCCTACTTTTACTTTCAAAGTACGTTTTGTCACCAGTTTTCTACTAGGCCTCGTTTTTTGAGATCTGATTGGGGGTCTTCTACTTTTTTGCGACTGGCTTTAGTAAGGGTCTGGGTGGGAGCACTGCTGGGAAGGTCTAATTTTGTTCTAAAACACAGTTTACAGTACACCTAGCTTGAGGGGAAAGATCCGCTACATTAATCTGCCCATACTTATTTATCCTTCAAAAGGAGACTCAGACAGAGTACGCACTTTCAAAAATATTGTACTGTCTATTAGGAAACTCAAAGTGTGACTTTTTGCACTACACGGCGTACATACCTTATATTAATTTGTCAGTGGTGTTCTAATATCACTTCCTGTTTTTCCATCAATAATTACAGGCTGGGTTTCAGTCTGTGCAATGGGAAAAAAAGGATGAAGTCAGGCTTCACATTAGCGAGCCGCAATTCAGCATCCGCCAGGCAGGCAGTGGACAGGGTGTCTTCTGGTCACCAACATTGATGGACGAAGCGTCAGCTGGAATGGATGAGTGCCGCTAATAAGAGGAATGGTTTGATGCGTGCAACTTACTTACCAAATTCAACAGGACAACTACAACAACATACAGATACAGTATCCATTCTTTTCAAATTATTTTTTAAGTAATGTTATTGCTGTGAACTTCTATGAGTGTGACTCTGCATTTCTTGGATCTCTCTCTGCTTCTAAATTGATCCCTACAGCCATTCTATAGGTTTTACTTCAGCTATTTTTTAAACCTAATTTAATGTAAGAAGTGTTTCTCTGAGTGCAGAGATAGGCAAGTGAAAACGCTGCAGCCCTGTACTGTCGCATTCTGTCATTCACGGTTGTCGAAAGTACTACTTACTTTTCAGTAACCATGCATGCAGTAGTGCATGCACTTCCTTTATGTCACTTAAAAGATTTATGGTTAGCTTTGTACCCAAAGATTTCTTTATCTTCAATTATTGTTTGTCCATGCTGTGCTTTTTTTTTCTTCTCTCAACAAACCTTACCCAAAAAAAAAAAAACCATTCCCATCCATTTTCCAAACCCTAACCCTCTTCCCCCGGGCTGTGTGGTTTTGATTGATGTGTGACTAAATGACAGCAATAATTCCACACACTTGCTGGGAAGGATAAGGTCATAGCAACAGGCTGGTGAAGGAATCCGAGGATATATTCTAGACTTACTCAGCTTCAGTACTATTTCTTGTAGTAGTAGCCAATGTCAAAGAAATTCAACGCAAGTACTAGTTATACTTTCAATACTTTACCATTTGTTAGGCTACATTGTGGCACTGTTCTAGTGTACTGTCACCTGCTATATTCTCTATCGTACCGTTGTAATGCTCCAGTAAGGACAAAGCAGGTTTCATTTTCTTTTTTTCCATAGGCATGCAACTGCCACTGTGTCACACCACTAGTACCACTGCAATGAGGACATTTCATCCGCCCAGGATTGCCAACCTTAATCGCCATTTCCCGTGGAGCCAGCCCTGGGCCTAGCCCTACTTTCAAACACAAATTACAGGTAAGATAAGCGTTTGGTGTGAGGTAGTATAATGGAGTATTAGGAGAGACGAGAGATTGACGGTAGTACTACTAAAGTCCTAGGACTCTTGAATTCACTTACTCTGTGAGAGGCACTTAGTGTTGAAAACATTTAGCCATTTACACTTAAAGGAAGAAAATGACACAGACTTAAGTTTCAGGAAAAAAAACTTACTGTTAAACCCCCACCCACCAGACTCAAAAGCAGTAAAAAACAGGTATGCTCAGATAAAGTTTCAAAAAGACCCTCCCTAACCCCAACGACTGTCCTTCAAAAGTCCCAAAAACAACCCAACTCCCAATTCCCACCCCCCAAAAGTCTCTAAAAAAATGGCAAGGGACACTACGCCAGGATGCTGTTCACTTTAGCGGCCAGGGCATCATACTCCTTGCGGAGGGTGGCATGGTCGGAGCGGAGGCCCTCCACCAAGGTCTTATATGTTAGGACCTCCTGCTCCAGGTAGGACACTCTGAGGCATATGCGGTGCTGGCGTGCCTTGCAACTCCTGTGGGGGGCAGCTGCTGTTTTTGCTGCTCGGCAGTGGCGGTTGGCTTTGATAGCCCGGCTCCGTACCGCTGGAGCACTGCGCTGGCTGGCAGCCCGTGGGGGCACGGAGGAGGATGCAGCTGTCCCAGTGGATGTACCAGTAGACTCCGTGTCCTCCTCCTCCAGGGCCACCAGCCGCCAATATTCGGCGACAGTGGCATCCAGCCTCCGTTGCCGGGCCATTCGAGCCAGCTCCTTCCTTGTTGGTTTGTTTGATTTGGAAGGAGCAACTATATGAAGAAAGAAGGACATAGTCTGTAACCAATGCTCCTTAAGATTAACACAAAATGATTGAGCAGAAAGTTGTGTCACAGTACAACTAGCAACTTGAAAGCACAGTACATAACTATTGAGGCCAGTATCTATCTAACCTTCCACTTCTTCATCCTTGCTCTAACATTAGTGGGAGTTTAAGGAACAAATTCTACGAGCACTATGGACTTCCATTACAGTCGACTATGACAGTACACCAGTCTTATTCTTCTTCTTCTCTCTTGTTTAGGAAAATTGGTACGTTATCTTATGCAAGCCGGCATAATGCCAGCGCAGTGAACTTGCACCCGAGAAAAACAGACGCACACCATGATGAGTGAGACAGATTTGCGTTACTGTACAGGTCCAGTACATGCAGGTGGTGAAGCTCTTACTTTTCTATTACGGGTGGCACTGAGAATACTCTGTTAAAAGGGCTACTGCTTAATTAATTTAACTTTCACCCTACAGTGCAAATGAGTACTAGAAAAGGAAAATGAAGAAGCTAAATAATCTGATTATCTATCACTCCACATGGGATGTATTTGATTACATATGGGATGACTTTAGGTGCTTTGCTTTTTATTGAGTGAACAGTGATACACCCACACATGAATGACGTACTACTACTAAACTAAACTTATTAAGAGAGGTAGGGAGTGTCCACCATAATACCCGGATATATGCTGTGCTTGCAGTTGCAATACAAACTACTGCTACTATTCATGGTAGTATTTGGACAAAATTACAACTTCTTTTCCTTGCCTTTCCTACACTGGAACGGACGTGCGGGTGCGGTGTTACATGCTCTTCAAAGTAACACTTAGTTCATCCAGTTACCGTCTACTCTCTCTAGATACACATATGCTATCTAAGAGTCAGATAGTACCATGATCCAGGCATCCATCCATTCATAGTATATGCACACATACAGTTTCTGTTTCACCCACCTAGGCTGTTCTCCTTCCACCCATGCTTGCTTCATCATTCACCCAGCCATGCACCATACCATATTCTTTCCTTCCCAGCCACCTCGGGACCAAGCAAACACATATCATTCTTCTTTGCCAGTCATCATTAAATTTCTCGTCCTTCCACACTTACTTACACCCTTCTTTCGCTTTTCGTTCATCCCATCCATCAAGTTCATCTCAGATCTGATTGGGATTCTTCTCGCCAAAAACTTCACAGCTAAGTCAAAGTACATTTAGAGGAGACTACTACCTGGTTGATTTATAATACACCTGTGCAGAAAGCACACTCTGCAGTCTTCAATCTCAATAAGTAAGGAATATATAGCTTACCTCTGCCCGCCACCACCGTGTGAACCCTCACAGGCACATTGGTGTCGTCCGGCACTTGCACCGCCTCCTCCCCAGAACTTTTCTCCTCCACCTCCGCGCTGGGCCCAGCACCAGATGTTCCACCTATAAAGTACATTTAAGAATGTTAGAATACACCACTCACTACTATATAATATTTGGTCTAGGAATAAAGAAATGTGAAAAAAACGAAAACAATGTAATAATTTGTGACTGTCTACCATAAAGTAAAAATTTCCCTTTTTCCAGGGAAGGCTGTTGTCTTGCTGCACTTTTTGGCACAACTGATGAATGCTTGCTTTTTATTTTTAACACGCACCACTTTTTCTCCTAACAGACAGAAGCTTGACTTCTAAGAACACGAGCAAGATCAAGTTCAAACCAGGTGAGAGCTCGGCTCAACCACAAGAAATGTGTTCAATTAATCGTCAGCACTAAGCACTTTTCCATTTTCAGTTAAACGTTTAGTTTTATGACAAACTTGATTTTAATAAATGTGTTTACTTTTAATAAAGCTTTTAAACTTAAATAGCCTCTGTGGTTTTTGGTCCTCCAGACTAGAGTGGCTGAGCTAAAGGTTTTGCAATTTTTGCAAGCATGAGTCCGTGCCTCTGACACTTCTTGACTCTGACTCCGTACTCTTGTCCTGCGTTGGATAATCATCATTGGGGATCAATCATCGGAGCTAAATGACTCTGCCACACTATCTAGTCAGTAAGGAGATTGGGGGTTCAACTGCAAAGTCTGTTATCACTGAGGTATGTGGAAAGTCTAACAGTGCCTTTTATAATTGATAAGCTAAGCAATGCATTATTTAGTGTCCATAGTACTGTTTGTGCAGATTTGTCCCTGCAACAGTAGTAGTATGGATTGTCCTCCTATCCAAACCAAAAGTAAAGTAGTATCTTATTCTTTCTTGGTGGTCATTCACCTTTTTATTGTGGGCAATTGTCAAAGCATAAACATTTAGAAGACTTGAAAAGACATTATCGACAATCCCAGAGGACTGCACTCAGTGCATAGAGCTATTGCTGACTAGAATGGGAGTCCAATGGAATTGTCAAATGTGCAATCTTAGTTAGCTACACAGACAGACTAATAAGAATAATCTAGTAATACCACAGGGAGTCATAGTCGAGGCAGGATAAGAATTTAGATACAGTCTACAAGAAGATCAAAGACGATTTAGAAAAAAATCGAATGAGAAACGCTAGGAAAAAATAGGTACTCTATTCCTCCAATGCCCTCTTGCCCCTGGGGGGAGCTGATGTACAACAGGAAAGAAAGAAAGACCAGAAAACATGGATGATATTTGTCAACCAAATCAAACATTTCAAAAGAACAATAACAAAATATTTTGGCGAAATAGCAAATATACAACTATTCAACGGGATATATTGACTGATCTCAGGTGGTCTACTACGTTATTAGTATTGCTTGATTTGTGGACCGTCGACTTGGAAAGTTCTTATGTAACTCACTAAACAAACTACTAAAAAGGTTCGCCTAGGACTGGCAGGCAGCAGTCCGCAGCACCCGAAGTGACAGACAAAGTCCATCGTGATTGCAGATCAGCGACAACACTAAAAAGTTTCCTACTACATTAACCAGTCATTAAAATACTCAAACTATCAATCCACCACCACTATTACTTCTTATCGCCATGTGTACAAAGGAAGGACTGGACTTGAGTCTGTAGGGGCTGATTTAGAAGCCCCTTGCGGCTATTTTGCTCCATTGTTGCATGACTTTTGTGAAGCAGCGGCCGAACAAAAGAGGCGACATGGTGCGGCATCAGGGGGCGTTCCGGCGCAAGGGAGGGCATTCCTGCGCAGGAACGCATCCTAAAAGTGGCTGAGGGAAATCTACAAGATTTCAATCAGTCACTTTGAGGACAATGATGGGTGACTCAAACCCTGCGCCTGCTTGAAGCAGACGTACGGCTTGACGCAGCATTGGGGAGATAGGGCACCCCAGAGCATTGCTGGAGCTGCGCCATCGTTGCGACGCAACTCCAGCAAAGTGCTGCCTTTACGGCACAGATGCGTAACGCTTTGGTGACGTTTTGGGCCCATGGTGCGCCGCATTGTAAATACGGCACACCATGGGTGGTGGTGGCGTGGCGCACAATTACTGGCGCATCCCTGCTACTTTGCAGGGATGCGCCGGTATTTAAAAATCTGACCCTTAGTGTCTAGCATTACGCAGTTCTTTAAACTACACTCATACATAATTTCACGGGCCAATGAAATCACAAAATCGAAAACAAATAAGCATAGTAGCAACGCTACTGAGAAGGAGAGCAGTGCACCTGAAATGCACAGAAGATTTTGAAATATAATTTACCTACAATGTAATCAGCAGCAATAATGCTCTTGGTAAAAAACAAACATTTGCAATATAATAACACACAGAGCAAGAGAAAACAGAGTAGTAAAGAAATAGCTACTACTACTCACCAAGCCCGGGGATCTCAAGGCCGAGCAGGTCGAGCAGATCGCGTTCCCGGTCCAGGAGATCCGTCCAACGGTGGATGGCCTGGTTGTAGGTGCGCCGGACCCGAGAGTGTTGGTACATGGCCCGGCACACCTTCTCCCACCGCTTCCGGCGCTCCTGGATCCCGTACCCGCTAGCGATTTTGCCGCCTGCCATGATGGTCCTGGGGAGGCGGTGCTGAACATAAAAAATTAGTGCGGCCACCTCCTCCGCGCTGAAGATTTCCCGGGGTGCGACCTGCTCCCCCCTCAAACGCCCGCACGGGAGCCGGGTACGGGGTGCGGGACCCTTTCCCTTCTCGGGATGCTTCCCGGCTCCCTTTACCATGGTCTGGGCAGAAAGGAAGCTAAATAATAAAGAAGAAATAGAATAGGGAAGAAGAAAAGAAAAGAGTTAAAAAAAAGTAGTTTAAAATTAACCAAAAGTAGCAGAAAACACAAAAATATAGAGCTAGAAAAATAGAGGGATAGATAATAAGTAAAATAGATTAAAAAAAAAACTTCAAACAAGCAAAGGATGGCAGAGATTCAGAGAGGGTACAAAAAGCATGCCCAGAACCATAGCAATGAATGAGAAACAAGATGGCCGCGCCCGTTCACGACTGCCTGGGTAAGTTTGCGCAAGATTTTCCTCGCGATCACACGCAAAATTGTACTAGCGAGCCGCACACTTTGCGAGATTACACATCGCGCCCGGAAACGGAAATACGTCATGCAAACAAGATGGCCGCACCCGTGAACGACCGTGAGGGTAACTTTCCGCCGTTGTGCTACAAGCGGCTCGCTAAAACGCACAAAACCTTGCGAACTAACACGCCGCAAAAAAACAAATCGCATATTCGCACGAATTCGCGGCTTCCGAATTCGATCTCGCGCAAGTTCGCGCCCCGCGAATCCCGCGAAATTGCAGAAAAACGGAAAGCACTCAGCAGGTGCAAAAGTTCAAACTCATAATTAGTAACCATTCCCTGTAGTGCTTCCTGACTGGGGCCCCTCCAGAGTTCAGTTGCTAGTTGCAACAATTGTATGACCCTGCTCTGACCCTCACAGCAGGCTCATAGAATAGCTACAAGTAGGCCACAAAGGTCCTGGAAAAAAAATTGCACTGCAACAGAAAGCAAATTACAGATAAGGAAGCAGGTGCCAGACTGGAATTTTAAAACAGTGACACATTAATAAATCAACCCCAAATTAATTCATGTCAGTTGAAGCAGGGCATGTGTGCTTGCTTTTCCCCCCCATAATCTACAGTGATGAACCAGAGGGTGACATTGATGTACCAGAGGGTGACATGGGTGAAACAGGGTGGCAGTGTTGAAACAGAGGGCGCTGTGAACCTGTGATGATGAACCAGACGTAGAAACAACATAGTCGCGACCGTTGCGAGCCGACAAGTAAGTTTGCAATTGCGAACTGGTACAAAACCCTCGCGAACTGGCAGAAACCCTTGCGAACACAAAACAAAAAATCCGTAAATTCACGACAATTCGCGGATTTTGCGGATTGCGGGTTCGCAAATACGCAAATTCGCGAACGCCAGATTCGTAAAATTCCTATGTGTACGCATATTTAGAATATGCCAAAGTTTCATTGTATTATATTACAAAATATTTTTCCAAATTTGTGAGAAAATACATAAAGCATAGTTTGGGATGGAGTGATAATTTGTTGCTTCTTTGAGTTTTAGGTATGCTATTTTCATTCCATTTTCCTTTATTTTGCTCTGCAACAAAGCGCTCAACTAAGAAAACCTCATTTCATCTTTAGGTGCTCTCATGTTGATCGCCTGGATGACCACAGGAAGTATTGGAATGGTCTTCGCCCGCTACCTAAAGAATGCTGCAAATAAACCTATTTGTGGTAAAGCCACATGGTTTCAGGTAGGTTAGCTGTAAATAATAAATAACACTTAACCATAATTATTTACTAAATAATGAATTACGTGCATTTTCTTGATTTTATTTATATAATTTGTATCTCCTTGTGTGAATAATGATTATGATGTATTGTAGTGCACAAATACCAGTAATTAATATTAACTTAACAGTGGAATAACGCCTGCAGTTATGTGCCTGAATTTGCACTTTATGAATTGTTCCCTAGTTCAGATCCACCACTGTATAGCAATGGTCAGCTGAACAAATTGCGGAAACCCATTCCCATGCCTCAATTACCTTCATAATATCCCTCATATGTAAGGATAAATTAGTCCCCATGACTATCAGTTCATCTCCGAGTACCACACAAAACAGAATCAATCTTAGTTTAATCTTAGTTTAATTAATAGAGATGAGTTTATTCTAACAGGATACATGGCATTAAAGAGGTAAATGTTTGTCCCAATACCTTAAAAGTAGTTTTTAAAGTATGTTAAAGTATATA
Organism: Lissotriton vulgaris; assembly: GCF_964263255.1. Classification (NCBI taxonomy): domain Eukaryota; kingdom Metazoa; phylum Chordata; class Amphibia; order Caudata; family Salamandridae; genus Lissotriton; species Lissotriton vulgaris. Next base: position 605,328,214 of record NC_141685.1, on the reverse strand, counting down.
TGTGCAAAGACACACAATTGATGGACGGAATGCAGAACAAATCAAAACATTCACCCCCAGTCAAAAGATCTGGTTAAACTCATCATTCTTTTGCTCACCATGCCACCTCAGTTTAGACCTGGCCATATGCAAATCAGTCTTGACCCTGTGCCTCATGGGAACTGTCCAACCCGAACTGCCAAGCCAGGTCTCCCTGGACCGGAAACAAGCAAAGGGCAATAGCAGACCTACAAGACGGAAAAGCAACGGGCCCTAACGGCTTGCCTATAGAGCTGTTTAAACTTGCCCCTAGTAAAATAGCGCTCTACCTCACCAAGATGTTTCAGGAAAGCCGGGAGCAGGGAAAACTCAGAGAAGACCAATGGCTAGCTACTATTGTGGTCATCCACAAGAGTGGTGAACCTAAAAACAAGTGTTTCTCTTACAGACCAATATCGCTCCTTAACACCGAAGTCAAGATCTTGGCAAAGTTGCTGGCCACCCGATTGCTCCAAGTGATCACCAAGCTTGTGCATCTGGATCAGTCTGGCTTTATGCCAGGAAGGAATACCTCACACAACCCCCAGCGGCTGCACAGAGTACTGAGCAGGACTGACACTATACAAGAAGACGCAGTGATGGCGTCTTTAGACGCCACCATGGCATTCGATACCATAGAGTGGCCAATTATGTATGCTGTACTCAAAAAAATCAGATTTGGTCCCCAATTTCCAACTGAATCCAACTTCTGTACACCAAACCACTTGCACAAGTGGTAGTAAATAACCAAAAATTATCAATATTCACTCTTGAAAGAGGAACTAGGCAAGGTTATCCCCTGCCCTGCTGCTCTTCGCTCTGCCGCTTGAGGCGCTGGCATGGTGGAAACAGAAAGAGCTTCTTACAAGGACCCTGAGATGGTCAGAGGGCTGGGAAGACCGCATATCACTGTATGCTGACAACATACTTCATACACTCCATATTTTCACTTATTTTGGTAAATATTCTGGATACATCATAAACTGCGGGAAATCTGTCCTCTATGTGATGAGGGGAAATTTCCCCTCCCTGCCCCAAAATTTTCAGATAGAAGTGGCGCAGGAGGGATTCAAGTACCCGGGGGTGTTGTCCCAAAATGTTCAGATAGAAGTGGCGCAGGGGGGATTCAAGTACCCGGGGGTGTGTGTCGCCAAAGGTCCACCACTATAATATGAACACAACCTCTGGCCCCCTCTGCAGCAACTAAAAAGTGATGTCAGGCATTGGAAGACTCTTCCACTGTCCCAGCTAGGCCGTGCTGCTATATTTAACATTATGTCTCTGCCGCGCTTTTTATATATTTAGGAAAATTCACTGCACCCATTTCAAACTGATTATTTCAGGGCCATTGAAGAAGAGCAGAGAGAACTTCTAAGGGATGGGAAACCGCCCGGCAAGTTGAAAAGAGGCTGGTACAACAGTGGTATAGGGCTACCTTGCGTGCACAGGTACTGTTGGGCAGCACACCTGGCAGCCATAAACCAAGGCATGTATAGACACTGTGATGACCCTGGATATGATATGGACCGTTGGCTCCTCCCAGGTGGTGACTATACGAAAGTGCTATATTTAAACCCAGCAAAACTGCGTTTGACGGGCCCCACTGCTCATGCTGTTCATCTATGGCATACCACAAATAAAGCCTGGGGGAACAAGGAAAACCATACAGATGATCCTGTTGTGGGACTCTGACAGATTCGGCACTTTGAGAAATACCAGGGGCTTTGATAAATGGGACATGATTGGGATATCAGGGGTGGGAGACCTATGAAAAAGGGGAGACGTACTCCCCTTTGAGCAGCTACAAACGGAATTTGAACTTCGGAATTCGAACTTGGGGACAAAGAATACTTCAGATACCTACTAATAAGACATGCCTTTATATCAGTCATTTTAAAAGGGGAATCCCTTGTAGAATCCACCCCACTGACAGTTAGAATCCTAGACGGTCACATGCCCCAAAAAGCCATATCAGAAGTTAATTAACAACATGACGGATCCCCTCCTGCGGTTACGCGAACACTGGGTAACTGACGTGGGAGATATTTAAGACGAGGTCTGGCAGGAAGCCTTAGCCTCCCCCTGGGAGGCGGCGTTTTATAGACTAACACTTGTGCAGCTCAAGGTTCCGCATAGAGTATATTAAGCATTCCCAACTCTTATAAAAATGGGAGCTAGACCAGAGCTAGACCAGACTCTAATTGTAGCAGAGAATGCGGAGGGGAGGGCACAACATACTTCATACACTCCATATTTTCACTTATTTTGGTAAATATTCTGGATACATCATAAACTGCGGGAAATCTGTCCTCTATGTGATGAGGGGAAATTTCCCCATGTCTCGGGCGATATCCAAAAACCCGGGACATGTATCGGCTCTAGAGATCATCAGTTCAACAAGTACCTACTTGGACCCACTGGGGTGAACCACTCAAGAACTCTATGTACCAGAGTCCCTATGGGCGATCCGGAGGAGGGGCTAGCGGTGTGCGGTCCATTGCAATTGTTTCTACAAATTGGCTCCCTTGAGCTTTGAGCTGACGAGCTCCTGGACGACGCACCTGCGTGCCGGTTCGGGAATCGAGGCCTTTGATGGTTGCTTGGCGGCCTTCTCCTCCACCCCAAACTATTTTCTCTACTGATGAGGGAAGTTATCCCGAAACCCGAGCCATGTCTCGGGCGATATCCAAAAACCCGGGACATGTATCGGGTCTAGAGATCATCAGTTCAACAAGTTCCTACTTGCACCCACTGGGGTGAACCACTCAAGAACTACATGTACCAGAGTCCCTAGGGGCGATCCGGAGGAGGGGCTAGCGGTGTGTGGTCCATTGCGATTGTTTCTACAAATTGGCTTCCTTGATCTTTGAGCTGACGAGCTCCTGGACGACGCACCTGCGTGCTGGTTCGGGCATCGAGGCCTTTGACGGTTGCTTGGCGGCCTTCTCTTCCACCCCAAACTATTTTCTCTACTCGGGAGGGAAGTTATCCCGAAACCCGAGCCATGTCTCGGGCGATATCCAAAAACCTGGGTCATGTATTGGGTCTAGAGATCATCAGTTCAACAAGTACCAACTTTCACCCACTGGGATGAACCACTCAAGAACTCCATGTACCAGAGTCCCTAGGGGCGATCCGGAGGAGGGGCTAGCGGTGTGCGGCCCATTGCGATTGTTTCTACAAATTGGCTCCCTTGAGCTTTGAGCTGATGAGCTCCTGGACGAAGCACCTGTGTGCCAGTTTGGGCATCGAAGCCTTTGACGGTTGCTTGGCGGCCTTCTCTTCCACCCCAAACTATTTTCTCTACTGATGAGGGAAGTTATCCCGAAACCCGAGCCATGTCTCGGGCGATATCCAAAAACCCGGGACATTTATCGGGTCTAGAGATCATCAGTTCAACAAGTACCTACTTGCACCCACTGGGGTAAACCACTCAAGAACTCCATATACCAGAGTCCCTAGGGGCGATCCGGAGGAGGGGCTAGCGGTGTGCGGTCCATTGTGATTGTTTCTAGTTTACCATGGTATGCCGATTCTCTCCACCCAATGTATCCAAATATTTATGGTCAGAAATTAGATCAGCCAGTGGTAAAGGTGAATGTCTGCCATGGTATGTTTGCTGTTGTGCACTGACCGGAAACACTTGCCACTCTCTGGACTTTACATACCCATATAAATCTGTGTCCCATGACTGCCAGTGCACTGAACCAGGTTGGTGGGATGTGAAAGGGGTAGTTCTGAAGAATATACAAAAACCTCTAGAGGACCATCATGTTAAAAAGGGCAATCCTACAGTTAAGATGAAGGTAGCTTATCCCGCCGCGCCATGTCCTCCTGGGCCCTCTGCACCTGGGGACAGAGGTTTAGGAACCAAGTAAGGCCTTGTTCCCAGAAGATATGATTCCCAAGATACAAGAACTAAGACGGTGTATCAGGAGCCGAGTGTGCCAAATTTCTTCTTGCCAGTCGCCCCTAATTTGCACCAAGAGGGACTTGTCCCAGTTGACCCGCATCCTGGAGACCACCCCAAAGGTATCCATGATGTTAATCGGTCAAGAACCTGTTTCTGCAGGGCAAGAGAGAAACAACACTATGGCATGAGTATAAAGGGCTATTCGATCCTCTGTTGCCAGTCCACAGTCAAAGCCCCACACCTGAACATCACGCTGGATCCAGAACGCCAACGGATCGATAGCCAATGCAAAGAAGGAGGGGTGAGAGGGGACATCCCTTTCTGGTGCCCCTCCTAATGAGGAACCTGGGAGACAAAATTTCATTAATACACACGTGTCTGTTGAGTAGCGTAGAGGACCCTAACTTAGGCTCTGTATATGGGCCCAAATCCGTTCTTAATTAGGGTTTTGTGTAGAAACGACCAGTTTACAGAGTCAAATTCCTTCTCAAAATCTATTCATGTGGACCAGTGCCAGGTGCACACTCCGGATACAGTTTCTGGTGCTGTGACGTGTTATGAAGCCACATTGGTTAGAGTGGACCAGCTGGGGTATGACCTGTAGTAGGCGATTGGCTAGGAGTTTTGCAGAAAGTTTGACCCTTGTATTGATGCAGGAGATAGGTCCTTATGATGCACATCAGATCTGTGAGCAGCCTGGCTTTGGTATGATGACCAGTGTTTCTGGGCCTTTATCTGGGAGGAAACAAAAAGTTAGCACTTTCTTCAGTAAATAAGCTCAGAAGGGGCAGGAGGATGTATAGCTGGAGCTTCCGGTATTATTCCACCAGGTAACCATCTGGTCGTGGAGTCTTCCAGGAGTTTACATCTGCATCTGCAAAGGCATCACTTAGTTCCTGAAGTATTATTGCCTGTTCTAAGGCTGATCTGTCTGCACCAGTCAGGTGAGTCATAGGGATGTCTGCGACCAGGGAGGCTGGCGATTCGTGATCTGAGTGCTCCTGGCCTGTACATAGCGCATCATAGTAATAAGCAAATACAGCTGCGACCCCCTATGCATCCTTCACCACTTGCCCCACCCTATCCACAATATTGAGTACTACTCTAGCTTCTGTGTCTTTTGTGCCTATGCAGTGTAACAGCTTGATTGATTTGTACAACTACTCATAAACAGTTGTGGGCTTCCTTCAGTTGCAGAGATGTTCTGTCCATCTCAATCTGGTGTTTCATCATATCTTTCAGCTTACTCAGGTTGCCCCGCACCTGTGTCAGTATTGACACCTCAAGTTCCTTCATGCAACTCTCTTTTTTGTGGTCCATCCTCCTTACCCAGGAGTGGACAATACCCCTCATTGTGGCGTTGCACTCCCCAACCCACAGCGTCCTGGCAGAATACACAGTACCCTGCTTTATGTCCAGAAAGGTTCTCAATTCCTCTGGCAGATATTCCACAAAGTGTTCGTCAGATGGGAGTAAGGCATTAAGATGCCACACAGGGTGATCACCTGTTTATGGGGTACTATATTGAGTCATCACTGGGTCATGGTCTGGAATACAAAGGGGGAATATATGAGATCCTGTAGAGTGTAAAAGGTCAGAAGCCGGGAGAAACAGAAAGTCTATGTGGGAGAGCGAGCAGTGTCCTGCAGAAGTGTGGATTTATTCTTAGGGTTCTCGATTTCAAATGCCTCATGAATCACTAAGTCACTAAGTCTCAACCCCATTGACCACTCCACCAGGCACTTTCTCTGTCTCAAGGGCCCCCGAGCTCCATACCAATCTTGCCGATCCATGACATTGATGAAGTGCTGCTTGAAGCAGCTATCAGGTCCTTAAGGGTCCCTAAGGGTCACCAGGGAAGATTGGTGTGTGGCTGGTGGAACATATATTGTATGGGGTCATTCCATGGAGACCTCAAGGATCACGTTTGGGCCCTGATCATTCACAGTGACAGTGGTCACTACCAGGGATTGTGCTCTATGCAGAGGCATGGTCACTCCCCAGGAGCCCTGAGAGTACCCACATGTTAAACTCATTTGTAGCCACTACTGGCTAGGAAATGGCAGTTCTTGCCCTGCATTCTAATTCTGAGAATTATGCCTTTGTGTAGTAATGAAGTGGCATAATGGATCACTTTGTGAGGTGTCTGCCCTCCTCTACTGGGGAGGTCCCAAGGGGGCCCTGCCCTGCAAAGATAAGGAATCAAACATAGCTGCAAGTAAGGGTCAGTGGATGTACACAGTTTCAGCGAGCAACCAAACAAATTAAACAAAGCTGTTAATTGTAACATAAAAACAAAACTCAGACCCCCCAAATCACAACTCAAACATAGACCTAACTAGGAAGTGATGTAGTTAGATGGTTTAGGCGAATCACCCATCCGCCACCCCCCAAGAAACTTTGTCTAGAAATAATGTCATAGGATATGTTGGTGCTGGTCTGCAGAAAAGAATACCTTTTTAATCAGCAGCAGAGTTGCAGCTCGGACCCACCTCCTGGTCATTAATAGAGTTCAGCTGGTGGGTAGCTCCATAGATCACATGTTGGACGCTTTGCTCCCTTTCGGAATCAGTAAAGATCTCTGTCTGATTCCCCTTTTCGTCTCTGACGTGACCATTTCTGGTCCGGCTCCTACCTTTCCCCCTCCAGCTCGTGGCATTTTCTAGTGAATGGAGCGGCCGTTTGCCATCTCGGCAGTTGTTCCACAGTTAAAGGCCGCTGGTCAGTGAGCCTGGCCCAAGGCTCTTTGGGAGTGTCAAAAATCACAGACCTAGAGTCATGAATTACCCTCCCTACAGGAGCGTATATGACCTTGCATATTGCACAATTTTTGTTTCACCTGGTCGTATGGTTGTTTTTGCACCAGACTGGTGTAAACAGAAAAAAAATGATGTGCCTGACTGGAACAGCAGTGGGCCTTTCGCTCTTGTACCTCTCAGGATAGCATCACATTCTCACAGTCTCTATAATTCAAGAAGCGGGCTATCAACAGGTGGGGTGGGGCCTCAGGAGGTGAGTATTGGGGTAATGATCTGTGGGCCCACTCAAAACTGAAATAGAAGGATAGACTTTTGGGTTTTACCCATGAAAGGACTCATTTTTCCTGGAAGGTCTCCATAGCCAAACCCTCAACTCCTTCTGGAAAGCCAATAAAGTGGAGATTATTATGAGGGTCCTGTTTTTAGGTGTCCTTTGCACGTTTCCGCAGCACTTCCATGGGTTAGATGAGCCACTTTTGAGGGTAGACCCTGCAATGTGTCCTCCAAACTCTAATATTATCCCTTTCGCCTTAGTTACACGGGCCACTATTTGGCAAAGATCCTGGCCCAGCAGGAATACATCTATGCTGACTTCCCCTATTTTTTTTTCAAACGTGGCTTTGCAGTATAGAATAGCTTGGAGGATTACCAAGATAATATATCCGAGTAGTGGGGTCCCAGTTCCACGGTCTTTACCTGTGGCTCTTTCTGCCCCCACCGGCACTGTGTATTTGAAAATCTTGGCTTGGTCATGCACAACTTTGTCTCACCCTATCACATCTAGCACCTGTGGGCCCCTTGGCTGCGATGTGGGTGTAAAAACAGTGAGGGATCAGGCTCCTCTATATTTCCAGTTGCTTTTTGTGGGTCAGCATGTGTGCTGAGCATGAGGAGGAGGTTTCTCCCTTGCTCCCTTACACCTGTCAGCCCCCAGCCACTGGTCCAACTACATAGCAGCCCAGGCCTTGCTGAGAAACCTCGGGTCTCCGGGGAAAGCCAGTCGGGGGGAGAAGAGACATTGCTCCTGTCTTGTATTCCTAGCAAGTGTTAAATTAAGCTCTTTGTATAGGCTTTGGCTCCTTCCTGCCCTTTCTAATTGAAATGCCAGTCGTGTGAAGAAGTAGTTGGGGGGAAGGAGAGGAGATGTAGAATGGGGCGGAGGACTGAGCAGGCACCTGGCCCCCTCACAACTCATCTTCTTACCTGAGTAAGTGTACTACGGATTGGTTGGACTTTGCACCCTCCTGCCCCTGTGGCCACCAAAGCTCAGTCCCAACCATTGTCTTGTGTCTCTAATCTAACTCAGCTCTGCCCCTGCTGGGCCTGCCAACTCTCTGTAGTTTCTGCCGGCACACAGAGCACACAGAGCGCCAGATCAATCTTGTCGTGGGGCACATTAGGGCCCTGGTGCCACTACCATGGCCTCTCTACAGGTTCATCTTTAACCTCAAATGTGGCCTGAACGGCTGCTTGGCGGAGCCTTCTCATATCTACTGTGTGACCTGGGGGGTGCTTCACTACCCCCAGTCACTAGAAATGTGTGCCCTTCAGCTGTCCCCTGGATCCCCAGGCTGGCCAGGTTGAGTGCGCCGGCATTGACGCAGCCGCAGTCCTTTGAGAGCCGGGATAATTGGCTCAATCTCGGCCCACCATGTTGATTTCTTGTGGCACTCTGATGCAGTGGTACAGGTCTCTTATGCCACCAAGCTGCGGCTCACTACATCCTCCATTGCTATGCTGCTCAGTCGCGGTTCCGCCATGGCCCGCCCTCTCAATAGAAAGCGCCGCGCAGGCGCAAAATCAGCGTCGCACAGGCGCGGCGGCCGGGCCATGACGGAACCGCTCCGTCATCAGCACAGCGCCACCGTGGCTGATGACGGAGCGGTTCCGTCTTCAGCATGGATAGGGTTAATGTTCATTGTGTGTTTATATTTCTCATTGACACCACACACAGTTAATGTACACTGTTGCTTTTTGTTGACATGCTCTCAATACTTTACAAGGTTCTTTCTGCTCACGTTTTGTAATCTATTCATTTTGAGTCCTTTATTTATGTAACCAGGTTTGTGCTGCCGATGACATTACTTCAAATGGTTCATATTTAGTATTCAAGTAGTCGGATAGTGCTCGGATGGTGGTATTATATGACATTTCTATAATGCTATGATTAAAACTGTTAGTGTTTTGATACGATTCTATGGTGAAATTCTCAATAAAAAAGAAAAAAGACATGATTTTGGGGGACACAGGTTTCTTTTTGGGTTCTTTGTGTCTCTAATGGGGATGCTGTCCAATTTTCTATTGATTTGCTGCACATTCTGCAGTTTTTGCTCATCACTGCATCTGTCTTAAAATGCTAAGAGCCTTTGTGGCAATTGATTTTGGAGCTGTATGGCTGACCTAGTAAGACTAACTATTTTGTTGCCTTCTATAGCGCCCATTACTATTTTAATAAACCTTCATGGTTTTTAACATTCACTGACCTCAAATCTCATTGTATCAGTTTTATTCACTGACTGTTGTTGAAATGCTGTTTTGAATCTTACCTTTACTGACACATTTCCTTTTCCTGACGACAACACCATTCCCAACCATTCAGCTTATCAAAGACATAGCACCCACAGCAGCTATGCAATGTTTTTGGTACTAGAAAACAAAAGTGATAGATACTGGCAACTCACAGTAAGGTGGTAGATACTACATGTGTTTCAAATTAAAAAAAAATATCTTAAACTGTTTCTCCTTCAGGTTCATCAGTTATTCATGGTTCTGACCATAGCGGCAACAATAACCGCCTTCGTAGTGATATTTGTAGAAGCAAATGGATGGAGTTATGTAAGTTCTTCTTTTTATATAAAGTTATTCAAATGATACAGAGGGCTAAAGGGAAGGCTTGAAATTGCTTTATATTTATTAATACTATGCTGAGTAAACATGAACATCAACAGTGATTCCATACATTCTGGGAGTAGGAGGTTTTTAATGGGCCTCTTAACTTTCTCATAATATATTCACTTTTTCTCATGTTTGAGGAATGCACTGAACACAGTCGATCATCTGCATGTACTAAATTTTCATGCAGTGAATTTGGAAATCATTTACATGTTTAGTGGGTATATTACAAATATGGCATGGCTCTGGCTCTGACTGACCTGGGTTGTACACTCTTGTCAGGGTAATTTCCTACTTAAGGCCTTATTACGATGTCAGGTGGATATACATCCGCCCAACACCATTGCAGAATCGGGACCGACCGACCTCTCGTCGGTGGTCCCGACTGCAGTATTAGGATGCGACCGCGCATAGTGCGATCACCCACTCCCAATTCTCTATGCGAGCTTGTGCTGTAATTGGAAATTGGCAGCAGCAAAAGCTCCCCTAGAGAAATGAGAGTTTTTGTTAATCCCTGCACCACTTGGAAGGTACCTCATAGTGCCTGCCACTCAGTGCAGGGATTGACAGGGGGGCACCATATACCCTCCACCCAGAAGCCGCTGTTGCAAGTAGGCCCTGCTAGAGGCCCTCAAAGTTGCTTTCCGACAGGCTTTTCATGTCCGAAAGCCCGACATGAAAAGCCTGTGGTAAACCAAAACCATAATTCCGACTGCAGAAACACCATCCTTATGGGATTACATACCTGTTACTACTACCCAACGAGCTCCTCTAGCCCTTCGGAAGCAAGACGGAATGACTGGCCAGTTTAAATTCTGACCACTGTATTTGTAATAAGACGATCGGAAGTGAAACCGAAGATGTTGATTGGAGGCTTTTCAACAGACATCAAAATCAGGGCCTTGATGTTCAAATTCTGATTTATTGGTGAAATCCGATTGTTGATAATTTGAAAGGAAAATGCTACTCATCAGACCTCAGACATGGAATACACTTCCTCAGCTAGGAGAGTTAACAACCATGGTTACAGACAATAGCCTTTCTCTGAGCCCAGGAAACAGTGTTACGTTGTAGCAGAGAGTGGCTTTAGTGGATGGTCAGGAACATTTGACAGAGCCTATGTGTCCCCCAGGTCCACCATCTGAGGCCGCTGTTGCATGGGGGCCCTGCTGAGGGCTCTCAAAGCCACTTTCAGACCAAATATATTAATGTCAGAAAGCCCCACATTAAAAGCATGTGGGAAACCGACATCAGATCCTGATGGCGGAAACACCGTCCTTATGGGATTAAGTGCCTGTTATGGCTGACCGACGGGCTCATTGAGCCCGTCCGAAGCCAGCCAGGATGACTGGAAAGTTTCAATTCTGACCGCCGTATTCATAATACGGAGTTCGGAATTGAAACCGAAGATGTCGGTCGGAGGCTTTCTGACCAACATCAAAATCAGGGCCTTGATGGACCCAGCCTGAGTGAGACCTAAGCCCCCTATAGTTGTGTCCCTTCAGACCAGAACCCTTGGCAATGGTGCTGAAGGGGCCTGGATAGACAAAATCCCAGCTCAAAATTTCTTCCAAGTCCCAAGGTAAGCACAGGCCAGGCCCAATCCACACTTTGTATCCGACATACGCTCCATTAAGGTCAGCCATGATTTTCAACCTTGACACTGTATTGCTTGACTAGATGTCCGCGGTTGGTGCTTAGCTCTTTTAGTCACTAGTTTTTATCTTAAACTCTAAAAATTCATAACTCTGGCCCTACTGATTGGATTTTTGTAATTTTGGTGTTAACTATTTCATTAAAATGCCCCCTATTTTTTCTACATTGATGTCTGATGTTTCTTGTATTTTCACGGTATTACTTTTTGTGTGCTATATAAATACTTTAAACATTTAAGCCTAACTGCTTTTGTGCCAAACTCCCTAAGGGTTAAACACTCATTACTTTAGTGACTTTTGTGTTCACCTTGACAGGGATTGTGGCTGTTGTTTGAAAAGAGGTCACCCACCATTTAAACAGCAGCCCAATTTCTCACAGTGAAGCTCTGGAACTCTACAGAAGTAGTGTGCAAGATTATTGTAGCATGCTGCCTGTTACATAACAACCACATGTGGTGGGACTTACATGTAGATATTGTCCTGAACTGTGGTCACATCCATTTTTCCAGGGTGGGCCGAAAACAGATTTTGCAGATTCATGATTGACTAGTGGACTCATATTTACCCAAAGCTACCAGATTGGTTGCAATGAACAAGTGAATGGACAGTATTGAGTCAATGACGACTGGTGGACTATGACACCTTCTACATACTCCTTCCTGAGACACCACTGTTGCAGACTATAATGCCACCACAATGCAACACCCAAACTTGCATTTCTGAATATTATATGCTTATCAAAAATATCAATCCCCTATTCTTCAATACAATTAGTCAGACATCTTCATACATTACTCACATACAATTGTAATCTTATCTCTAATCAGGGCACCCCACATATATCATTTCACACACCTTACTGGTAATGTTGTGGAAGAAATGTTATATGAAATTCAGATTGTTGTCTTGTACCAATATGGTTTCATTCATAATGTTCAGAATATTGTTTCCTTCAAAATCCTTATTTATATAGGATTTTTCTGCTTCCAGTACATAGGTGCTGAACTATGTATCAGAAGCAGGGATGTTTGTGAGGGTGGTAGAAATGGGATTTCTGGTTGGCTAAGGTTTGCACCAAAGCCTAGGCAAAAACCACAACTCTAGTCAGGATAAGGGAGTTACACTCCTAAAATAACCCCTGCTCACCCCCTTGGTAGCTTAGCACAAGCAGTCAGGCTTATCTTAGAGACAGTGTGTAAGCATTTGCACATAACCAACAGTAATACAGTGTAAGCACTACAAAAGGACACCACACCAGTTAAATAAATATCCAATATTTCTATATTCTTAAACAAGATCAAATATGATAAAAATCCAAGGTACAGCCCTTTAAAAATAGTTGCAGTGCAAAATGTCTTTAAATTGCCAGGTTACGTTGAAAACACTGTTCGTACGAGTCAGTAGTTCGGTCCTAGCCTACCGTGATGCTGAAAACAACAGAGTCTTGCAATTCCAACGGACCGCATGAGTATGGGCCAGCAACAGTGGGACAGGTTCATTCACAGTACCTTTCTTAGTGCGGCTAACATGGAGGTGCAAGTTGGTCTTGACATCCGTTGCGGTTGCGATGCGAAGTGGTAGCGGTGCACGGTGCAGTGTCTGCGGTCCTTGCAGGTGATTTTGTAGCTGGCGGGGATGGCGGTGGCGATGTCAGGTCCAGAGTTAGGGTTAGTCCAGGTGTCCATGAGGAAGGCAATGCTGGGAGAGACGGAGTAAAGGAAATCCCAGATTCCTGTGCCATCTATGTTTGTGGAGGAAGTGCATTTAGAGGTGGATGCAGCTAGTTGGGTGTGCAGTTGGTCACATGGGTGGCAAGGGAAGTTGGAGCATGGAAGCTGGCGATGGTGCAGCTGCAGTTTAAGCAGGAGAAGGGTCCTTGGGTGTCCTTTGGTTATGCGCGGTGGGAGGCGGCGCTGCATCTTTTGTTGAGGACGAGGAGGCTGCTGGCTTCGTATCAGTGGTAGGTCCAATAACCAGGGTCCGTGGTGCTGGGCGGCCACCATTAAGTAGTGTGCAGGGGGTTGAACAGCTGCGAGGTAGGAATGCGGGGAGTGGGAAGTGTCCCTTGAAGGGTGCAGGGTCACTAGGGATCGCAGGGGCAAGAGGCAAAAGGAAAAAGAAAAGTGCAAAAAGGGACAGAAAAAGAGTCAGCAAAGGCTGAAAGTGAAAATGAATAGGCAGAAAAAAGCAGAAAAAAGCTGACAAAGAGAGACAGGGCAGTCTACCAGAAGAGCAGTGACCCTCTACCTTTAGACCACCAGGGATGAGTCACTGGCGGAACCCTAAGGGGGAAGGAGGGCCTCGAACCCCTGACCAGAGGGTCAGCAGCAGCAACGGGGGCAGCAACTACCAGGCAGCGTTGAACATGAAAGGGAGCAGTCCCTTAATAAGTTTAGCAGACCGTCAAATACCCTCCAAACTGTTTCACATAATTGGCCCAGGCTGGATCGCTATGTTTAGATCCAGGACCGGCTATGCTCCAGCTAATTTGTCAAAACCTTTAAGGGGCCAATTGGTTATAGCAGCTACTAATGGAATAAATGCCCCAGATGAGAGGCTCATTATGGAGTCCGGCTGAATCAGTCAGTCAGTCACACATGTCTAGGGTCCAAAGTGGCAGGAATCAATTGGAGGTTTTCACCTTAAAAGGAGCTACTAACCCTGTGTTCAGATTCAAGAGCGGTGGAGAAGGAATAAGTCTTAGACTATGGGTCCCTTGGTCCAACCTGTAGAAGAATCCTAGGGTCAAGGCTGAAATTTCTGTTCTCGTATCTGGTCTAATTGAGGCAAGAACACACCCTGCCATATAACACCTATTGATAATCACACAGTCACAGAGAAAGACTTTGAGGTGTTTCTGTTAAAATGCACTCTTCTAACCGTGCTAATCCAAGGACCGAGATGCACCCCACAGTTGTATGGACACCCAACCAGTGCATCACCTTGTTTCTGAGTTGCATGTAGATCTCTAAAGAGTCGGAGTGTGGTAGGGGGACATTCCTCAGCACCGCAACATAGGAGGTCATCTCCGGTGGCTGGCTGATGGTAACTTTGATGGTCTCGGACCTATTAGAGGGTTCAATCTAGTTAACAGGAAAGAGAGAGAAGCTTGAGTTCCTGTCAGGGACTGTCCAGGACTATGCCTTGAACACAGTCAGGTACTTGAGCAAAGACTGGCGACTGGGTAGAAAACGTACACAGATGGAGGAGTACGGCACTTCCCAGGATCATACAGAAAGTCAAAGGAGAAAAGGGATCCAAAGGGGAAACCTGCATGAAGGAACAAGATGGTTAAGACTCAGAAAGGACAGGCACTCATTAGTTGATTTATCATTCAGACTAACTACACTCAGGACGAATGTGCAAGACAACTTTATAAAACAACATTAACAATAAAGGGAATGTGGGGTAAAACACTCTGGAGCTCCACATGGTAAGATTGAAACTCAGTATGTTCCTGACCCACAATTGCTGTTACCGATACTGACTGCAAACACCCACATACAGGACATACATGCAAAGGTGGAGCTGATACCTTTGGTGATGTTATCAATATAACTCAAAGACAATACTCACAGTCAACAAGAAACTCAACCTAGGTTGTCAGCTGTGCCCACGGATCCTGGCGATCAAACAGGAACACACAAGGCAGTAACAGCAAGAGGTAGAACTAAATACAAGCACAATAGACAAGGATGTTGCAAGGAGGAGTGCTTAACAGGAAAGGAAGGAAAACACAGGGTAAACTTGACAGAAAGCAAGTAACAAACATACAAGATAATAGAAGCATGACAGCAGGATCAGAAAAACAGTAAACTAGGAGCAGGAACCAAGGAAATGGGGAAAAAGCAAGGACTGGAAAAAGATATACATAAGGGGAGGCTACAAGGGTATGCTAGAATAGTGCTGGTGCAATAATCAAGAAAAAGTAGCACTGTTGACAGTGCTGGAGCAGGAACTAGAATTGAGCAAAAGCTCAGGAGTCAAGGTAGCACTGCAGGCAGTGCTAGTTCAGGAACAAGGGAAACTGCTGCAGCTCATGAACAAGGAATGCTAAGGATCAGGAATCAAGGTAGCACTGCAGGCAGTGCTACTTCATGAACAAGGATAACAGCAGCAGCTCAGGGACAAGGAATAACTAAATAACTAAAGCTCAGGAAACACTGAAAACAAGGATATTAAAAGGTCAGGAAACACTGGAAACAAGGTTTGATCTCACTGGTACACAGCTACAATGACCAACGATGGACTGAAAGGAGCTGGGGCTTAAAAGAGCTCACAGTAATCAAATGCATCAGATGTGAGCAGCCTAACAGCAGCCCCCCACAGGCAAACTGGATTCCTCCACCCATCCTTGGCCTGCAGGGGTAGAGATGGAGCAGTGAGCAGGGAATTCTTGGTAATGGAGATTCAGGCATTAGCACACTGGCGTTAACCATGAGCAGGCTGGCTTCCAAAAAACCTGGCATTGATTGGGAATGGATGGTCATTTCCAGGTAGAGTCCAAATGGATGGAAGCAGAATGTGCTTGAAAGGGAGGGTCCAGCAGCTTATTATAACCATGGAAAGTACCACAAGTAGGCGCCCTGGTGGAGGGCACAAGAGCGCAAGGAGTGAATCGTGACAGTTCCCTTGTGACATCGATTGGGAGTTTTGTCTCTCTGTTCACTCTGCCCATGGTGGGTAGCTCGCCAGCTTCAATGGGTTTCGACCGGTGCCGGTTATGAGCTAAATTTGGGGCCAAAGCAGTCACGGGTCTGGAGGGCCCTTGGGTGGCTACTGAAGCCCTAAGTGAACCTGTCTGTCTGAGTTGTTGGTAAGCCCCCCTGATGTGCTCAATGGTGGAGTTAATAGTTTAGATAATGCTGCCCATATTTGGTCCCTAATCAACTGCTCAGTCTTGTGCAAACATAAAAAACAGCCTCCAAGACTTCTGTTACGAGCTTCTCAATCCTTAAAGAGGGTTTGCGTGCTGACAAACTCACCGGCCTGGTCTACTCCACTAGGCAGATGTCCCACCACCTTATGGCAGGATACGGTGTACTGTCTTGGACCATTTTGCTCCTTTCTTTTTCTCTTGGGGGCTTGTGATGTCAGTTCTGGTGAAAGCGGAGGCCGGTGGATGACTGGTTGAATCTGGATAGGGTCTTTTTGTGAGGCTCGATATTTTTACCCTCTTCTGTGTGAGTCATAATGGCAGCCAAACCAGAGTCAGAAGTCGAAGTCAAAAGTAACAACATCTTTGAGATTTGTTAGGTAGGTATAGCCATGAGCCTGGGCCAGGTCCTCCTCTACAATGTTTCCAAACAGTGCACCCATGACTGAGGACAGATATGTTAGGTTGGATGACATACGTGGTGCCGTCCTGGGCGCCATTCCATCCTTATCTATGGGGTCACCTTAGTAGGGGCTAACAAGCCAAGAGTTAGAGAGAGGGTCCAGTCTCAGCTGGCTGCCAATTGGTGCAGATGGGTGCAGACAGGTACAGACGACTCGCTGATGGCCCCCGGCACGCACCTGGGTATGACTAGCGCAAATCCTGTGCTGCAGAAACACAAGAGCGGGCTTGTCAAGCACCTCTGGGTACAGAAATGGTATTGGAGGCCTTCATGCTGCAAATCTGACTGGGGCTTGTATTGTTTAACCCCCACCTGCAGCAATCTCCACCCACGCTGCGTGAACATCAGTGTTGGCTTATAAAGCATCTCCCAGTTGCTGAAATGGTGTAGGCGGCCTTCACGCCACAAGTCTGACTGGGGCTTGCAGTTAGCAGCTCCACCTGCTGCAATCTCCTCCCACACTGAGGAAGCACCAAAGGAGTATTATCAAGTGCCTCTGCACACAGAAATGGTGTTGGCGGCCTTCATGGTGCAAGTTTGACTGTTTGTTTGCGCCCCGCCTGCAGTAATCTCCTCCTTAGTATAGTCAGCTTTCAATGTAAGAGGAAAGGTGATTGTTAGATTTGGGGGTCTCTAGTTGGCACAGGAATGTACTTGTGACAAATAGGGACCCTTGCCTCTAGTCAGGGTAATGGGGTACACTCCTCAAATAATCCCTGCTCACCCCCTTGGTAGCTTGGCACGAGCAGACAGGCTTATCTCAGAGGCAGTGTGTAAAGCATTTGTGACCACATGTAGTAACCCAGTTACAACACTACAAATGGACATCACACAAGGTTTATATCAAAAATAAGTATTCTTTATATAGACTTAACACAAGACCATTAAACAACAGAAATCCACAATACTATACTTAAAAATCGTAGTTTAAGCTTAGTTCAGTTCAGTTCTTAAGATGCAACACTTTGCATCAATGTACCTTACGATGCGCTGCGCTTCCACAACAAGTAATGTTGCTGCGATGGAAAATGCGGCAAAGTTGAGGTGCAAAGAAATAAAGACGTGAAGATCTTCCAGATGCAGCACGCTTCTCCGAGGATGCAATCCGTCAGCTGCAGTGGCGACACCCTTGTTCAGCGATGCGATGGCAACAGCCTTGGCTGCAGCACTCTTCTCCGACGTTGCGAGAAGCTTCTGCACAATGCGACATCTACAGCACCGACATTCACGATGCGACGGTAGCAGCTCCGACAGCGGCGCGCTTCTCCAGGGATGCGAGGCGCTTTTCTCGATGCGGTGCAATGCAACAGCTACAGCGCCGACATCCACAATGCAACAGCAGCAACAGCGACGGCGACACGCTTCTCCTTCGTTGCAAGACTCTTCTGATGCGGTGCAATACAACAGCTACAGCGGCGACACCCTCCCTTGGAGTTGCGATGCAGCAGCAGCAACGGCAACATGCTTCCTCTTCGTTGCGAGACGCTTCTCTCGATGCGGTGCAATACGACAGCTATAGCACCGACATTCACGATGCGACGGCAGCAGCAGCTACGGCGACACGGTTCTTTTTCGTTGAGTCGCGCTGCTAGCTCCTTACGACACGCAGTCCCTCAAAAGGCCTAAAACAGCAGCAGGCACTTCCAAAGAACTCTGGGGAGCTGGGGTTTGAAGTCTGTTGTCCCTGAGACTACATCAGGAGGCAAGCTCTTATCCTAGCCCTTGGAGATCCTTCACAAGTTGAAAGTAAAGCACACAAAGTTCTTTCTCCTCTCTTTGGCAGTCAGGCAACCACTGCAGGCCAATTCCCTAAGCAGCACTTCAGCTTAGGAATAGTCTCTCCTCAGTTTCTTCAGGTTCCTCTCCTCAGCAGAGGTTTATTCTTTTTTGTCCAAAAAGTGATCTAATATCTTGGGATCAGGGTCCTTTGTTCTCTGAGGGGAGAGGGGCCTTTGGCCTGTCAAACCAGTTCTGAAGCACTCTTTTTACAAGACTCCTACTTTCCTTTCACAGTGCAGGGCAGAAACATCAGACGCCCCACAGGAGGTGGCGCCAGCATTGTGGAGGGAAAGCACAGCCCTGCAGCACTTTGTTGACAGCAATCTTTCTCTTCTTTCACTGTGCAGAAACATCTGTCAGAGACATCAGCCGCACCCCAGGAGATGGAGCCAGCGGTATACAGTCAAAATATCGAGTTAAAAATATAGAATTGCAGGAATATCAAATTAAAAATATTGAATGGACACAATATCGAATGGACCGAATATAGACAACAAAAATATCAAATAGAATAGTACTAGTATCGAATTCAAAATATAGAATGGACAAAATATTGAATGGACAGAATATAGACAACAAAAATATCGAATTTGAGGTAAGTAAGCTAATATCGATTTGTTTATAATATCGAATTCTTTTAAGTGTTTTTTATGTTAGTATATGTGTGAAAAGTGTATATTTATTTTATAATTTATTTTAAGTAATTAATTTTATGATATTTAATTTTTGCGTAATATAATTCCGTAGCGGGTTGAGGGTTTATAGGGGAATAGGGTGGGAAGTAATATAATTATAATTATTAAATATTAAAATTTATTTATTGGTATTTATTTTGAATTAACTGTTAATTAATTTTTAATTGCTAATTAATTAAAATATACTTGGAAATAAATTTTTATAAATTGATAATTATGTTAATTATGTTAATTTTATTAATTTATTTTCTGTAGCGGGTTGTGGGTTTATAGGGGAATAGGGTGGGAAGTAATTTAATTCTAATTCATTAAATGTATTTATTGGTATTTATCTTGAATTAATTGTTAATTAATTGTTAAAAGGTATTTAATTAAAATATAATTGGTAATTATTTTTTAAAAATTCATTCATTGATAATTAGGTTAATTTTATTAATTTATTTTCGATAGCGGGTTGTGGATTTACAGGGGAATAGGGTGGGAAGTAATTTAGTTCTAATTAATTAAATGTTTTAATTTATTTATTGGTATTTATCTTGAATTAATTGTTAATTAATTTTTAATTGGTAATTATTTAAAATATAATTGGTAATTAATTTTATTAATTGATTAATTGATATTGTTAATTTTATTAATTTATTTTCTGTTGCAGGTTGTGAGTTTATAGGGGAATAGGGTGGGAAGTAATTTAATTGTAATTAATTAATTTTTTTAATTTATAAATTGGTATTTATTTTGAATTAATTTGTAATAATGTATTAGTTGTAAATTAATGAATTGGTAATTGGTAAATAATTTGTATTATTAGGTAACTATTTTTAATAATTAATTTTTATTTGTATATTTAATTGATTAATTATTATAATTTTATATTATATTAAATTGTTAATTACTTTAAATTAATTTGTAATTAGTATTAATATTTAATTTATTTTTATTCATAAATGAAGTATTTACTTTCCCTACTTACTGGAGTGGGAATAGTAATTTTTACCCCTACGCTATCCAACGCTTTCTCTACTGTTGCACTCACTGGAGTGGTAATAGTAAATTTTTCCCTCCCGCTATCCTATGGTAAAAATATTGTATATTTTTTATTATTATTATGTTTATATATATATATATATATATATATGTATTAAAACATTAAATTGTATGTTTCTTTTTTACTTACGATAATTATTGATTAATTTTAAGGTTATTTAAGCATTTTAAGTATGTTTAAGGTAATTATATTTATTATTTAATTAATTTTCAATTATTTTTAAGACATTAAAAAAAAATCGATATTTTGACTAACTATATTTTTCACAACGATATTTTTTATTCGATATTTTTGTACTTACCTGTTTGGAGATAGGGATTCGATATTTTTGCATTCTATATTTTTACCTCGATATTTTAATAAGTCTATATTTGTGTCATCGATATCATGTCAGTGATCCGGAGCCAGCATTGTGGAAGGCAGGCACAGCCCTATAAAAGTTAGACAAGAAAATACCTACTTTCTAAAAGTGGTATTTTCAAACACAGAATGTTAAAATCAACTTCACTAAAAGATGTATTTCATCATTCTGATTTCAGGCATACTAAACTCGAATTTCTACCGGGTTCTCTGAGTCAGTTAGGATT
The DNA here is from genome assembly GCF_964263255.1 of Lissotriton vulgaris. NCBI lineage: Eukaryota > Metazoa > Chordata > Amphibia > Caudata > Salamandridae > Lissotriton > Lissotriton vulgaris. The sequence continues at coordinate 605,307,532 of NC_141685.1, read as the reverse complement.
ATAAGAATGTAATGATCTAACTGCCCATTCTGGCCTATGGAGAACAGTTAGCCTTTCAATAGTGAAAAACGAAAATGGCTGTAATTCACTATTAGGACATACCACACACATCAGGGATTGTCCTACCTTACACTTACAATGCACCCTGCCCTTGGGCCTACCATAGGGGTGTCTGATGTGAAGAGAAGGGAAGGTTTAGGGACTGGCATGTGGTGAACTTGCCCAGTCAGTGTGACACTAACAGACTGCATACAGGTTCTGCAATGGCAGACCTTAGACACATTTTACAAGGCTACTTCTATGGGTGGCACAACCAGTGATGCAGGTCCACCAGCAGCATTTGGATTTACACGGCCTGGGCACACTAGGTGCACTATACTAGGGTCTGACAAGTAAACCAAACAAGCCAATCATGGAATCCCTAATCAATACATTAATTTACAGTAGAGAGCACTTGCACTGTGAAACTGGACAGCAGTGGCACAGTGCCCAAAGCATTTAACTCCAGTAAAAATACATGAGGCAACAGCAAAAATGGAAGGGAGACCCACGGCAAGGGTGCCAGGTCTAACAGTGATGTTGTATGTGAGTGATATTTGAGAGAGTTGTGCCTAACTGTGAGAGAGATCTGTATGCTCATGGAGGCCAGGGTGATATGAATGGGGAGCTGTTAAATAAATGGATGCTAGAGGTGTTTTAGTCTTCCCTGACATAAATCTGGTGCTCTCTGGAGCTGGTAGGCCACATTGCAGGTGACGGTGGATAGTAAAGAGGATATATTTAATGCATGGGTGACATGAAGGAGGGATCCATGTCCATCTCCATAAGCAGTTTTTCTCACATGTATCCTTGGAAGTCTTTCTTAACTCACCTCCTCCTGTCCTTTCATTTTTTTCAAGTTCCCCCATAGTGGTATCCCCTCCTCCCAAAGCATTCGAAGAGTTTGTTATCTACTGCCATATGCCAACTTCTGCACTCAACTAGGGATGCATGGAAGCAGCCCAGGTTGTCCACTGAAGTGATCTACACTGCAAAGTTAACAAAAATGTCTATCTTCTCGGCATGGTAAGTCCTCTCCTTTGAATGGATTGGATTGCATTCTGATCGACTAGACTAGTGCCTGGCATTCACAAAGTCATGTAGTGCAAGGGTTGTTTTGTTTACCTGCAACGTTGCAAATGACACAGGAAGGGCAATTGCAGAACTTGAATTAAAGAGGCATTCTCTGGCAGTTGTTTCATGTTAAGGCTTTACCTGAGATTATCCTATAGTAATACATGTTTTGATAGATCATTTAATGGAATTTCCTAGATCTGTAATAATTGGTGGGGGACTTTTATCTCTCCAAATCTGTTGAGTTAGATTTAAGCAGACCTAAATGTTTCAAAAGGATGCCAAAGGTGGTTAATACAACTAACCAACATAATGGGGAGCTTGGGTTAATAGATCCTTTGTGAGTGGCTAACCCAGATGAAAGGCCCTCTACTTTTTGTCTCCAATCAGTTTCATTCAGCTTCTCTTACAGTTATTTCAGTTACAATTGCAGAGGGGTTGGTTCCTTCATTGCTTTTCTGACCACACACCAGTCTCTCTAGATTCAGATCTATTGTAGCTTTTCCTCATAGATGTTTTACCCATAAGGCACTTTTTGAAGAGAATGATAGCTCAGAGGGCAATCAAAACTCAGAAATTGTTTTCTGAAAATCGGGATACTGCACATTCAAGGGTAATATAAGAAAGCTTAAAAGACCTAAACTTCAATACCTTCGAGAACAATTTCACTCAGCCAAAGTAGCAATGAGAACTAATCAAAAAGGGAACTACATATCAAAATCTGTTAAATATTTTTTCGAGAAGAGATTGTTAACTCACGTATGTTCAACCAACAGATATATAAAGAATGAGAATCATCTGGGAACTTATTGGCTTGGCGTACTAAAGTCCACAGATCTCAAAATATGATAAGCAAAATAATGGGCGCAAACACTTGTATGCTATCTGAAATAGAGCAGTAATTTGAGACATTGTTCTGGGCCAATTTTGCAAAATAGAGCAGGAACTTTTAAGTACCACAGATGGTAAAATTGCTTTTTTTCTTGCCAAAAATCTGCATCAAGTCACTTGCGACTTATGAGGCATTTGACCTATTACATCTAATAAATCAAGCAAAATTAGAGAATATGGCCAGAAATCTCCCCAAATGTAAGGCGGTTGGAGAAGATTAATTTTTAGGCGAATGGTATCAATATTTAATTGAGCAGATAAAATTGCCCCTTACAACTATTTTGAATAGACTTTTCAAAGGCAGTAATATACCTCTTTCTTTTAGAAGGGGAATTCTACTATGCTCCCCTAAGACAGAGAAGGATAAACATAAACAGTTTTATCGACTAAATACACTGCTTAATCCCGATTATAAGACCTTTGTGAAAATCGTCTCAATGAAAGTAATGTTAGTAATCTCAAAATGAATTATAGAGGAACACAATTAGTTCATACCGAACAGTCAATTATTCACCAATTCATATTATTCAACTGAAGCATTAGCGTTTTTCTCTACAGCTAACATACCTGCAGCAGTTTTTTTTCAGAACCTGAAAATGCATTCGACCTGATTAGCTGGAAATATCTGTTCAAGGGGATGGAGAAAATGGGCTTTCCTCCCCAGCTTATCTGATCAATCGCTAGTGTTTATAACGAGTCTTTGGCTCTACTGGTCTTGAATGGATGTATGATGATACAAAGCGATCATTTAGATCGCGGTACATTACGTCGCGTTTTTTACAATGCAAGTCGTTACAACGACTTGCGCAGGGTGGCAATGGACATAGGAATAGGATAATTTACTATTCCAACTCCAGGTTACGTAACAGTGGGGAAGGTGTTGGAATAGTAAACCACACTGTTCCGTAGTCTAGACAGCCATCCGGCGCAAGTCGTTGTAACGACTTACGTTGTAATGACCGCAAAGTAAAATGTATTGAGGTGTTTTGACAGCTTTGTAAAGGTTGTTTTCCGTCTTGAATGGCAGAGCCACAAAGCCAGTAAAGATATCACGGTCACCAGGCAAGGCTACCTACTCTCAACATCCTTGTTCTCACATTTTATCAAAACCTTAGCTTCTTTGCTGATAGAAAATGGGGAGATTGAAGCAAGTTAAAACTATACAGCAACAATCTGGTTTCGCAGTTACAATCAGATATTTCAGTCATTGAAAAATTGCTTCAGCAAATATTGGGGCATATTTACTGGTGAAGTGGCGAAGGCTGTCGTTAAGCCAAGTAGGCTAGCGACAAGCTCCATCACTTTAGAAACGCAGGGCTGCACCATATTCACAAGAATATGGTGCACCCCTGTGTTTCCCCTGCACTGGTGCTAAACTTAGCTGCCTATCGCCAATGCAGGCATGGTGCAAGGGTGTCTGCGTTGCTGGGGAAGATAAAATTTTTTTGCAGGAAGGTGTCCCTGCCTGCGCATAAACAGCCTTCAAGTGAAATTTTGTAACTTCTATGTGTGCTGCTCAATGCAGCACACATAGATTTTGCAAAGCATCACTGTTTTTAAATGATTGTTTATGTGCAGGAAGGGACACTTTCCTACACATAAACAAACATTGGTGTTTTGCTGTTTCCACGCGTGCTGCACAAAGCAAGCACACATGGAAACAGCAAAAAAGAGGAGAAATTAAAAAGTTCTCCTCATTTTGACAGGGTAAGACCAGGTTTTCCCTGATCTTAATTTTGGCATTGCTCCATAATTACGCCAACCTTGTAAATATGGGGCAGCGTCAAAATCAATGGGTGTTGCAGTGGAACGCCCCCAGGAAGACCAAGTGCCCTCCCCTTCAATGCAAAGTTTAGCTTGAAAGTGTGCCTTATTTACAAGGCAGCGTTAAGCTATGTTAACTGGCTTAACACTGCCTTGTAAATAAGGTGAAGCCCCTGTCGCCACCACAAAGTCCTGAAAAGTGACATTGTGTTGGTGATAGGGGCTTGTAAATAAATATACCCCTTTGTCTTTTGCAGCCCTCATTGGCAAGTCCAACGAGAGCTGGAAAATTCTGCTTTTTAGCACTACGGTACAAGTTCTGTCTAGATTTTTGTAACAAAATTATAGTAAAAAGCCAATTAGGTATCTTGGGATTAAAGTATTTGAAAATTATGAAGATGTATATCAAAATAATTATGTATGATACGCTTAGGCAGAAGATAAAGTCAATGTTGGATGGATGAGGAATTCTAGCTATCTCGATCATAGGGAGAATAGCTATGGTTAGGATGCATATATCACCTTTAGATAATTATTTATTTACCACACTTCCCTGTGTTCTGCCCAATCAATTTTTTTAAGAAGTGCATTAAAAATTCAGTAGTTTCATATACGACCACAGCTAAGTTTAGGTTTAAGTTTAAAATATTTATTGAGCGCAACATACACCTGAGCGGTTTCTTGGCGCTGAGATAGCAAACAGCCAGCTGGCAAAGTCAGTCGCTAAGACATAGACTGGAAAGGGGAAGAGAGTTTAAGACAGAAAAGCCTGAGTGAATAAAAATGTTTTCAATTCTTTGCGGAAAATGGAATATTGAGTGAGAGACCTAAGGTGGAAGGGAAGAGAATTCCAGAACATGGGGGCGAGAGTAGAAAATTTCGAGCCACCCTGTTTTTTTTTCCGGTAGCGGGGGACTGCTAAAAGATGTTGTGCCGAGGAGCGAAGGTCTCTGCCAGGGACATAAGCTTTGACGGCTGAAGATATAAAAAGAGGGGCCAGGCCCGTCCTGGCCTGAAACGCCATGCAGCCTAATTTAAACAAGGCGCGTTCCCAAACAGGAAGCCAGTGAAGGGTCTTCAGGAGGGGAGAGGTACAATGAAATTTGGGAAGACCGAAGGCAAGGCGGGCCGCCTGGTTCTGCACCAGTTGCAGTTTGCACAGGCTGTACTGAGGGATGCCATTGAACAGAATGTTCCCGTAGTCCAGGCGGGACAGGACCAGTGCGGACATAATTAGTTTAAGTGCAGAGAAGGAAAAAATACGAGAAATAGAACGGATAGTACGAAGAGTAAGAAAACAGGAAGAAACCACCGAACCTATCTGGGAGTGCATAGTGAGTTTGTCATTTAGTTTAATGCCAAGAGTCTTGACAGAGGAAACTGGGGTAGGAGGAGAACCAAAGGAGGGGGGCCAAAATAGAGAATTCCAGGGACTGGAACAACCACCCGTAACCACAAGTTCCGTCTTATCGGGATTGAGCTTCAGGTGGTTGAAGTTCATCCAGTCCCTGATGAAAGATAGAGTAGATTGGAAGTAAGAGATGGAATCAGAGGAAGAAGATAGGTTGAAGATGAGCTGGAGGTCATCGGCATAGTTATATACCGTGACCTCCAGCTGCTGTAGAGCAAAGATGAGAGGCGAGATGTAAAGGTTGAACAGTAAAGGGGAAAGAGAAGAGCCCTGGGGAACACCGCACTGGACCTGGCAGGGGGTAGCTGAAAACTCCCCAAGATGAACCGCCTGGGTCCGGTCCCTCAAAAAGGACGAGAGCCAAATAAGGGCTGAGCCTCCTATGCCCGCCGCCCTGACACGGGAAAGTAAGATGGAATGATCCACCGTGTCAAAAGCGGCGGACAAGTCAAGGAGGACCAGCGCCTGAGATTTGCCAACGCCCATACCCTCTCTGAGGGTGTCTAGTACTGACACCACCACTGACTCTGTCGAGTGCTTGGGTCGAAACCCAGCCTGACACGGGGCCAGCCTCCCATTCTCCTCGACAAAGGAGCTGAGCGCAGATGTAACGTGTCGCTCAAGCACCTTCCCCAAAAAGGGAAGAAGGGAGATGGGACGATAGTTGGCCATCACAGAAGGGTCGGCTCCTGGCTTTTTTAAAATAGGAACGATGGAAGCGGATTTTAGTGATGGAGTGACAGCCCCTTGGGCCAGTGAATCGTTAAGGAAGCCAAGAGGAGGCAAAGTACAGACAGATGCAAGTTGAATCTCTTATGGAAAGAAGGGGGAACTGCCCTCCCAGATTGGAGAAAATGTTCTCATGGGGGTTTTCTAATCACTTCCTCCCGATTTTATGATGATAACGAAAATGAAAAGGGAATTTTTCTCCTATCATAATCCCCCAGTTTTCGTATGCACCAAATCCTCAATGAGTTATATATGGAACCATGGAATTTTTCTTTAAAAAAAAACCTCTCCAGCTTTTTGAAAAGGTCAATTTATCGTGCTGAGAGTCCCCTTAAGTTTATTTGTGCTCAACCCTCCCAAATAGAAATATTGAGATACGGAAAGGCTGGATTAGGGATAATTGAAGTGTACTTCCAAATCATAAGTTTGTTAAAGAAATACTGGTCCCCGCACTTAGAAGGCACTAAAGATATGGCCAGGATCTAAATGCTTCCACCTTTTTCCCCTAGAAAGCAATCACAGTGGACAAGAAGGATTCAAAAATCCAGAATCAAAGTATGCGACAATACAAGAGAAGTGGCCTAGAGAACCCGCCATTAATTTGAGGTTAAGGGAGTGGGAATAAATATGCGGATATTTAAAATTAACGCACTGCTGAGGCCCCACCGACTTTAAGCATATGCAGATCTACGACCAATCATCACTCCCCTGATCTATTACGTGAATGGAATAATAATATTAGCAAAGCCTGTCTCAAATGCAAAGAAGGAGGAACATGGGTCATATGATCTGGAGTTATATTGATACAGAAATTCTGGGGAAAGGTCATATGGTTTTTTAGAAACTCTGTTGGAATCATTTTATCACCAGGCGCTGAATTAGTGTTATCAGGTAGTTCTAGACATCTAGGGGCATATTTACAAATGGGATATCGCCAACAGAACGTCGCTAAATCACCACCAGAATGTCACTTGTAATGACGTTCTGGTGGCAATATCTTCTTTACAAAGCGGTGTTAAGCCACTTAACAAGGCTTAACTCTGCCTTGTAAATAAGGCTCCTTTTTACGCTTCACTTAGCATGAAAGGGGCGTGCAATGTGTGTTGCAATGAGCACTCTTCCGCAACACCCATTGTTTTTTGACCCTGCCTCATATTTACAAGGATGGGGCAATGCCAAAAACTAAGGCCAGGTAAAACCTGGTCTTAAAATGGCAATATGTGGAGAAATTATTTCTCCTCAAATTTTGCTCTTTTTATGTATGCTGCATTCTGCAGCACACATTGAAAGAGCAAATCACCTTCAGTGATTGCTTATGTGCAGGAAGGTGTTCCTTCCTGCACATAAACAATCACTCCTGCAGCTCAGGCACCCTCGTAACATGGCGCAAGGGTGCCTGCTCTAGCAATAGGCAGCTTTTTTAGAGCCAGCAATAGGGGAAAAACAGGGCTGGGCCTGTTGTTTGCAAATGTGGTGCATCCCTGTATTTAAAAATATGAGAGTGCGGCGTTATGAATTTTGGAGTAACAGTGCGCTCAGTTTTTTGATTGTAAATATCCTCCGAAGGGTTAAGAAGCAGAGATATTAGAGTCTGGTGGTTTATCGCTATCCTGGTTGCTCATTCCATATTTACATCCCACTGGAAAGAGGATGATCCCCCAGAGTTTCATGAGTGACTTATTAAGTTATGACAGGTATATACAAAGGTAAGGTGTTATGCTAAAAGGGTGGGTCATGGGAATGGATTTATAAAGTTCTGCAGGTTTATTATTGATAATTAAACAACATTTGTTAGAAATGTTAAAGCTTTCTGGATATTTTAAGCAGACATGAATTGTGAGCTAGATTGTAGCTCTTTTCCAAACGTAATCTTTCTTCGACGGATTCTAAAACGGTTTGTATAACTAACGTGATGAAACAATAAATACAAATGCAATGCAAGGGTAAGAGTACAGAGCTCATAATTATGTTTGTATTTATGAGCTTTCAGGGTTAATATTTGTCAACGGTGTATGATCTTGGTCAAATAAACAACATTTTCCCATTCTCTACCACAGGACATTCTCCATACAGGGGGCTTTACAAGCACATTGTGCCGCAGGTGCATCACTTTTTTTGGTGCTCTGGTGGCACAATTGGTGTGCCCATATTTCATGACTTTTCATGACCTTGCAAATATGGGTCCCTTTCAAGCATTACTCTGCGTGAAAGGTGCATTCCTTGGATGTTGCTGTTGGTGTTCCTATACAAAATCCATGGAACCTGACTTATTCCCAGTTTTATAACTTTTTGGAACGCTGGGAATACATCAGAATCCTGCACCTCCCCTTCTATGCGTGCTGTATTCTGCAGCACGCATAGAAAGAGGAAGATGCCATCAATGATTGTTTTGTGCAGGAAGGTGCCCCTTCATGCACAAAATCAACAATTTCTGCAAAGCAGGCACCCTTGCAAAATGACACACGGGTGCCTGCTCTGGCGCATGGCAGCAAATTGTGCACCAGTGTGGGGGAATTCACACAGATGCATCAAATTGTTGTTAATACAAAGCATCCGTGTGCTTTGAAAATTACGCAGCTTGATGAAGTAAAATGGCTTGGGGCGCTGCATCATTTTCTTGTAAATGGACCAAGGAGGTGGAGATATCCACTGCTGTTTCTGATGACTCTCTCCACAAGTGTATGCAGGAAATGGAGTCATCAAGTTACCAGCAGTAACTTTACAATCGCAATATCAGTCATCTGGGTCTCCACCTCCTCAAGTAAGGTGAAGGAGACAAGTGCTCCTTTATTTGGTGGTAATCTCAGCCCAGAACTGGCGGATAACATGCTGCCAGAGTTGTCGTTACAGGCGCAGGTGGAAACCTATTTGTGCAGACATCGTTCACCTACATCATGCAGATAGTGCTACAGTTCAAGGTGGCACAGTGAGTTAAATGTTGCTGTCTCTAGTACGAATTCTAACGAAGTCTTACATCCTTACCAAGGGGCATATTATCAAGAGCGGCAATAAAATTATCGCCGGTTTAGCGGCAGAAAACTGCTGCTAAAGCGGCGATAATGGGCTTGATAATATGCCCCAGAGAATTCCAATAGAATCCCATGTTCATACCAACCAGAACATGGACTTCTATTGGAATTCTTAAGGGCATATTATCAAGCTCATTATCGCCGCTGTAGCAGGAGTTTTTGGCCGCTAAACCGGCGATCATTTTTAGCGCTGTTTTTGATAATATGCCCCTAGGTCAGAATACTGAACAACATTAAACTAGGAAATGTAAACACCTTTCAATCAGAGTGCTTAAAAACTCACAGAATTGTTGAAGAGAACACAGTCCTCTTGTTACTAATAATTGATATGTGTGTAAACATTACCTTTTTAAACTTTTTTTAAAAATATACCAAGGCGTCAATCCCATCAGCTTCATGAGCAGAAAAAAACAAACATTCAAAAGATGAACGGCACATCTCTAATGAATGGCACTATTTGTCTTGATATTGGGTTTTTGATATCCTTTGTAAAAATTGTTGAATGTTAGTGGCGCTCATGTTTCATAAGAACACAAGATGGCAGTAGAACACAGGGAGCCTAAGCATTTGCTCAATGTTTTGGCAATTATTGAAAGGTGAAAATCCTAACAGCAGAGAGGTTATATGATGCCAGACAAACACATAAAATCCGGCAAACTATTCACTCGTATACTTAGGGTTGCTTTTGTAGAATATATTGTGCCATATTTCCTGTCAAGTACAAACTATAAGTCTGTTCCTTTCCATCTGTATTTTAATGCCAACATTTCCTTTGTCTGAAAAAAGTAATGATTCCTATCATATGCACTAAATTATTTGATTGTGGTCAACAGATTTTTGTTTTATTTACACTTGAGAGCGTTAGAAATTCTTTTAATTTTTGGGGTGGGTGAGTGCCCACCACGAAGAATAATCACAACTCTTGTCAAATGAAGTCTCAGACTCTCTAAATTAATCGATTTCCGGCAGTTGATGACGGAGCCCCGATCAGATACACCAACTAGGTTTGAAACCATTCGTAGGTTTTGCCTTAGGACTTGGGGCTAATTTAGATTTTGGCAGATGGGAATTTACGCAGTCAGAACAGACAGAGTAAAGTACTGAGGGCCTCATTTATGAAAAGAGATGCATAGCTGCGTGAAAGCAGCGATGCGTCACTTCTTAGTGCGCCCTCCTTGCAACATGATGGCTGCGTTATATTTACTATATGACGTATCATGTCGCAAGGAGTTACAGATACAACAGTATTTCTGACTTATCTGTAGGCACAAAAGTGACGCATTGCTGGAGTGTGTCACAAAAGTGACGCAACTCCAGCAATGTGTCCTTTCACATGGGGCAAGCCCCATGTGAAAGGGCCTGCGGCGGTCTTATGCCTGCTGTGAGGCAGGCGTAAGATATTGACGCATTTGCGTCCCAGAAGTGGCGCAGTGAAATCTCATAGATTTCATTGTGTCACTTTTACAAGGCATACTTACGGGTGAACGCCCACCCTGCATACAGGTATAATGTGGCGCAGGGATTTAGAAAGTGACGCCCTACCAATCCCCCCCATATCCCAGTGGATTCGGCTCGAAATCTGGGCTTTTTAGTTGACAAAGATTTGTCCTGCAAGGTCCAAATTAAAAAAGTCACCTCCGCCTGCTTCTGCAAGCTGCGCATGATTACAAAAATCGTTCCTTATCTCCCCCTTGACTCGCTCAGGACGGTTGTCCACGCCCTCATTACCTCCCACTTGGATTATTCCAACAGCCTCTATGTGGTTGCCCCAGCCTATCTCATTCATCGTTTACAGATTATACAGAATGCAGCTGCTAGGCTAATCTGCAGCATCCCATACCGGCATTTAATTACCCCGCATCTGAAGAGACTTCACTGGCTCCCGGTCGCCTCCCGCATCTAGTTCAAGGCCCTGGTCCTGTCTTTCAGGGCACTGAATGGCAGGGGACCCGGGTATCTCCGATGTAGGCTCCAGTTGGTGCACTCAGCTCGCACTCTTAGATCTAACCACCTCCCCCTGATGCTCCCCCCCAGGTTCCAGCGCCATAGGAAAGGCTGCAGAGCCTTTGCGGTGGTTACAGCAAGGCTCTGGAATAGTATGCCCCTTAGTCTTCTTTTTATTGACTCAGAGCCGCTGTTTAGGCACAGCTTAAAGACTTGGCTGTTTTCTAACCTCTAGTTTTTTTTAATGATCACAATGTTTCAGTTGTCCGCAGCGCCGGGACACCCCCGTCGGGGGTAGCCGCACGCTTGATACATTTCTAAATAAAATAAATACCTAGATGCGTCACTTTGTAAATATGACGCAACATAGCGCATTTTTCACGCTGCTAGTGCGTGACAAAAAAGTGAGGCACCGGCAGTGCAAAAGTGATGCAAGGACTCATATATGAGCCCCTCAGTCACCAAATTTAGAGAAGGCTGCCATTGCAGCGGACATCACTTGCATTTCTTGGAAAAGCCATCATGGCAGTTCCTGTAAATGCATTGATAGTTGAAGGCATGGGTACTCACAAACTTTCTCTCCGGGGGGCAAATTTAGTGTGGTTTGTCTCTGAGGGCCGCACCGGTGGGGGCTGGGTCAGGAGGGGGGGCGGGCTAGAGCAACAAAAAAAAACTGTGACCATGAGGTTGAACACAGGTCCCTGCAGCAGACGCCTTCGTCCACTGACCTGGCATACACACATATCTCTCTCTCTCTTTCTCTCTCTTTTTCTTTCTATCACTCTCTCTCCCTCTTTCTCCCTCTCCCTCTCTCCCTCTCTCTCCCTCTCTCTTCCTCTCTGTCTCCCTGTCTCCCTCTGTCTCCCACTGTCTCCCTTCGTCTCTCTCTGCTGCTCTTTCCGTCTCTCTCCCTCTCTCCGTCTCTCTCCCGCTCCCTCCCTCCCTCTCCCTCTGTCTCCCTCCCTCTCCCGCTGTCTCCCTCCCTCTCCCGCTGTCTCCCTCCCTCCCAGTCTCTCCCTGTCTCTCCCTCTCTCTCCCTCTCTCTCTCTCTCTCTCTCTCCTGTCTCTCTCCATCTGTCTCTCTCCCTCTGTCTCTCTCCCTCTGTCTCTCTCCCTCTCTCTCCTTCTCTCTCTCTCTCCTTCTCTCTCCCTCTCCCTGTCTCTCCCTCTCTCTCCCTGTCTCTCCCACTCTCTCCCTGTCTCCCTCTGTCTCACTCACTCTGACTGTCTCACTCCTTCTCTCTCTGTCTCCCTCTCTCTCCTTCCCTCTCCCTCACTCTGCCTCTCTCACTCTGCCTCCCTCGCTCTGCCTCCCTCTGTCTCCCTCGTCCCTCTCTGTCTCCCTCCCTTTCCCTCTCTCCCTTTCTCTCCCTCCCTTTCCTTCCCTCCCTTTCTCTCATGCCCTTTCCCTCCCTTTCTCTCCCTCCCTCTCCCTCCTTACTCTCCCTCTCTTTCTCTCCCTCCTTCTCCCTCTACCTCTGTCTCCCTCCCTTTCTCTCCTTCCCTCCCTCCAGCTCCCTCCCTTTCTCTCCCTCCCTCCCTCTTCCTCTACCTTTGTCTCCATCCCTTTCCCTTCCACCCTCCCTCCCTTCGTCTCCCTCTATCTCCCTCACTTTCCCTCCCTCCCTCTACCTTCCGCTGCCATCTCACCCTGCCTGTGTGTGCCCAGGCTGAGACAGCTGCACCTGAGCACTTCACAGGTCTTTAAAAGACCATTTGCATGTTAATGAAGCTTTGTTGTATTTCACCTCTTCGCCCCTGGAGCTCCACTCTGACTATTGTAGGAAGGTGGATATCTGACTATGGTTACCCCCAAACTTTTTGCCTGGTGTTTAGCTGGTTTTTGACTTAGTTGGCCTGGGATCCTGCTATTCAGGGCCCCAGGCTGATTGCTCTCTCCTTAAATTACTGCCAATGCACTTTAGGTGCATTACGAATTGGAACTGGTTCACCTTATGAGCCCCTGTAGTAGTGTACCCTAGGTACCCAGGGCATAGGTGTATCCAAGGCCTACCAGGGGCTGCAGCATGTATTATGCCACCCCTGGCCTGGCCTCCATATTTGACACAACTGGCTGATCACTCAGCTGGGGTAAGTTGGTGTAATCACCTCTTACTTAGGTACAGTATGCCTGTGCCTAACCCTAAACTGGACACATATGTTCCTATCAGCCACCCCTATGGAAGGCCTCATCAATCCTGGAGGCAGAGTGCTTGGAAATATGTGAGATGGTGCTCTAGCATTAGCTGAGCCTGTCTGCAGCTGTCGGGAACCACTCCCTAAGCTGTTCCGGGATACTGCCATACCATATACTCTTAAGTGCATTATAATCCTCGCGGTTAAATGCTATCTTTAGTTTGGCTTTATCAAAACATGTCGAGTAAGGTGTCATACGAATTGGAATACTATCCCCTCGCCAGTTCTGGCGACAGGGATAGCATTCCACCCTTCTAGAGGGACACGACATGTGTGTAACCTTAACCCCGGTTAAAGTTAAACAGAGCCTCAGCATCACAAAATGGATGCTGCCACCACAGACACGAGTCTGGCCTCCTGCTGCTGACCGAAACTCGGCAGATGGTGGCCTGGACAAAGGGTTTCCTGCCTTGGGAGGTGCGAGCACCACCCCAGACAGGGTTTTGTGTATTAGGTAGGACAGGGCTGAATAGAATCAGACATGCCCGGGGCACACAAGGTGTCCCCGTGCATAGGCCAGTCCAAACCGGTCCTGGGACTTTCCAGACCCAGGCTTGGCGCAGAACTGGACAAAGGAAAGGGGGTGTAACCGCCCCCCTTCCTGGTTCCTCCCAGAGGAGGGACCTAGTAGGTGATCCACCCCTCAGATTGGGAATAAGAGTGGGAGCAGTGCCATTGCACAGCAGATCATCCTGAATCAACTTTACACGAAGAAGAAGACTGGACTTCGACATTCTGCTGCACAGAAGACTGAAGAGAATCTCCCTTGTGGCCTAGGAGTGGCCACCCTGTGAACACAGGCACCAACCAGCAACTCGACGTCTGCTTTGCCGCCGCCTCCCGCTGGAGCCCGAGCCCAGAGCCCGACAAGAACCAGACTCCCAGACCTCTCAGAGCCCGATCCACAGTCCCTGCAAAGAAGGGACCCGTGGAGGCACCGAGTGACGTGGGACCGGACCTCTTGGAAGATACTCGAAAAGCTGACTGCGCAGCTTCTGAGGCATCCTCGACAATGTGCTTTGGGGACTGAGAACCCCCACCACCGAGCAGCCCTTGCACTGAAGATCAGCCCTCCAGCATCTCCACGATCTGCGTGGGGTTGTTTTGCATTGTGCCACTCGACGCGCCATCCCGGCCACTAGCCACGTGGTCAGCAGCCATCTTGGCAACGAAACCGACGATTTACACAGCAGGTCTGGTTGCTCCAGACCTACCCAAGCTCCTGTAAAAAGGAGCACCCGCTCTGACCTTGCTGATCCGAGTGTTAAGCATCTTTCAACTTCTGCCTGGCTTGCCTTTGCCAAGGCCTGTTTGCTCCGATCAAGTTGCCGATACCGCCAACAGCGAGAAGCCTGCGTGGGACAACTCGTGACCGACTCCTGGACGTTCTCGACCCCGGGTGTCCACGTGGCTGCAGAGAGAAGCTACCTGACAACGCCTGTTTGCACCCGACATCGCCTGGTTTCAATCTGGTTCCACGGTAGTCACTGGCTAGTGACTTTGAACACTGTCCCCTCTGCTGTCAGGTCTTCACATCTTCAGATCCACCCTTGGATCCACCGGAACTCTTCACATCGAGCCGCCTGCAGCATCTTCAGCTCCAAGCACCATCGACCAGCGTGACGAAACCCGACACTACTTCGACCCTGTGCACCCGCTTCCTGTGGGTGAGGTAACTCAGCTCCGCCGGTGTTCCTGCACTGGTACACATCTCAAGGGCCTGTGTCTTAAGTTTCAGCTCCGTAGGTCACTCGGAAGGTTCCTAACTTTCTAACTTTGTACTTTTTACGCACCATAGACTTTGCATTGGAAAGTGCGTGCACTTTGAACACTGCACCCGAGTCCCGCGGGCCTTTCCCGACTTAGTCACTGCTAGTCTCGAATAGCTCCAGCGATTCCCAAGGCCCTAGGCCTGTTCCCTTTCCTATTGGTATCTCTTATACCACTTTCTTAGTATATGGTTTAGGTGGCCCCTAGGGCTCATCCATATTGTGCAACTTTTGTGTATTTTAAACTGTCTTGTGATTTAACGCTTGTGCTTCTGTGCTCATAAAGAGTCCAGGGGATTTTATAGTTAATAAATCAATATATATTTTCAACATATATCTGTGTGGTGTCCCTTTCATTTGGTATTCAAGGGGGTTGTGTATGGTATAACAGCTGGCTTCACATGCCTTTCAGAGTTTAGCCTAAGACTGCTTTGTTCACGTTACCACTAGGATAACTGGTCTACAAGGTTGAATTACAACCATCATCATAAGGGTTGCTTGGCATGGTACAAAGTGATTACTAAGAATTAGTGAGCATTATATACCAGGCCAACTTCTCACATTGGTGAGCAGCGGATTGGGATCTGAGCTTGCTGTTGTTTTACCATTACAATCTTTGAGATTATCATTTGAAAGATCATACAGGTACCTGCTAGGTACATATAAAACAAGACTAGTATACTTAAGTTCTACTGAACTTAGTTGTTGTAGAGCAAAGGGAGTAGCACACCCTAGCTACAACTACTAGATAGGTTTAGTAGGTAAACACCAGTGTAGGTAGATTGCAACAAATCCACCCACACTAGAGCAATGTCTGGAGCAGAGGGTTCCACTGGGAATGTCTCTGTTGAGAGTGACCCTCCAAGGGCACCATCCAAATTTGCTATTTTTTCCTTTAAGGAATTAAGACAGCTTTGTGTCTTAAGGGGTCTGAAGACAGGGCCTTCCCCTACTACAGACCACCTAAGAGAGCTCTTAGACCTGTCTGAGACTCTAAAGCCCTCTAAGGCAAACCCCACAGGGAATGCTGAAGGAGGCCATCCTTCAGAGGATGACACTGTAGACACCCCTGCCCCTATCATCCTGGTAGATGAGGAAGCCTCCACCACTGGAGCTCCTCAGGTAGATGAGGAGGAAGAGGAAGAGGAAGAGGAGGAGGTGGAAAGCAGTGAGTCAGATGATGACAGTAATAGTCAGGTGCTGGTCAGTAGACTGAACCAGGCTAACTTAAGTGTGTTTGGGACTTGCCCAGCCACCCAAATGGACTTAACCAGGGGCATAGGAGGAGGAGGAATCACTCAGGTGAATCCAATACCTCCCATGTCTCTAGAGGCTCTCATGGTCACTCCAGAAGGGAGATGACTAGCCCTCAGAGAAGGGAACATGAGAGGCTGAATTGAGAGTCCAGAGACAAGAGTTAGAAATTGCCCTGGCCCAAGAGAAACTTGCTAGAGCAAGACAGCCTAGAGAGAGTGGGGTAATAGAACCCACTGGTGGCAGCAATATCCACAAGGATAAAGACAGGTCTTTTGATAACAGAAACCTGAAACCTGAGTAAGATTGTGCCCCCCTACAAAGCTGGGGATGACATCCATAAATGGATTACTGCAATGGAGAGAGCCTGCAGAGTACAGCAGATCCCTCAGGAGCAGTGGGCAGCAATCTTGTGGCTCTCCTTTGAAGGTAGAGGCCGAGACAGACTCCTCACAGTTAGTGATGGGGATTCTAGAAACTACCTGGTCCTGAAGAGTGCTCTGATTGATGGGTTAGGCTTAACCACTGAACAGTACAGGTTAATGTTCAGAGATACCCAGAAGACACAGACTCAGGACTGGTCTGAATTTGTTGAATGTGCCACTAAGGCTCTGGAGGGCTAATTGCAGGGAAGTAAGGTTACTGACTATACAGGATTGTATAATTTAATTATGAGAGAGCAAATCTTAAGTAATTGTCAAAATCAGCTTCTACATCAGCACCTGGTTGACTCTGATCTGTCCTACCCACAAGAATTGGGTAGGAGGGCAGACAAATGGGTCAGAACCAGGATCAGGCCTAAGAACCAGGGTGGTGACCAAAAGAAAGAGACTACCAAGCCTCAAGAGAAGGGTGGGGATAAAAGTAAGGAAAAGACTTCCCCAGGGCCCCAAAACTCCAAGAATGGGGGTGGGTCCCAAGACACTTCTACAACCCAGAAAAAGCCTTATTGTCATACCTGTAAACAGGTGGGGCATTACAAAACAGATAGCTGTTGTCCCAAGAATGGCAATAAAGAGAATATACCTCCAGGTAAGGCTCCAGCACCTCCTGTCACTGTTAGCAGTGGTCCCCCAGGTGGTGGGAGCACCCCCAAGAATTTGGGTGGGTTTACTTTTGGAGGACAGGTGGACTCTGGCCTATCCAGGTCCCCTAACTCATATACTCTTGTCTATGAGACTGGCATGGGGTCTGCCAATTTCACTGCTTGCCCAAACACTTTGAGCAAGTATAGACAGGAGCCCCTCATCAATGGCTTGAAAGTTGAGGCCTTCAGAGACACAGGGGCTAGCATCACCATGGTGGCTGAATGTCTAGTCCCCTCAAGGCAACTTTTACCTGATGCCAGATATCAGGTGACAAACATTGATGGCATAGAAACCAATCATCCCATGGCAGTAGTCAATCTTAGCTGGGGAGGTGTCACTGGCCCAAAGAGAGTGGCAGTGTCAGCAAACTTGCCTGTAGATTGCCTACTGGGTAATGATTTGGAAATCTCAGCCTGGGCTGAGGTTGAACAGCAAACCCATTCTAGAATGGTAAATCTCCATGGAAAGGTTAGTGGGGCTGTGATGGCTACAGCCCCAATCCAAGATGTCCTTCCTGAAAAGGTTGGGAGGGCTGAGCAAACCTCAGCCCCATCTTTAGATAATCTCCCTCCTGAAAAGAGTAGCAGGGCTGTACTAGTAACAGCCCATACCCAAACTGAGTCTCCTCCTGAAAAGGTTGGTGGGGCTGTGATGGCCACAGCCCAAACTCAAACTGATACGTGGGTAGTGAAGCCTGAAATGATGGATCACTCCACCCAAACAGAGAGCATTGAGGAGGAAGAGAAATCTCCCTCCCACCAGATTTTAGGAAAGGATCAGCCTCCTCAGGGAACTGATCTTACCCCTGATGAAGGAACTGTCCCAGAGGTTGTTAGTCACAAATCACAGAAACCTAGTCCCAAAGGCAATAATTATTATAAATCTATGGGCATACTTGGATTTGTCAACAGATCATTCCAATGGCTCTCCTAAAAATAGAAGTAGGTGTCATGCTCAAGATACTTGCCAAAAAAAGGTAATAAAAGTAGCCACTCTCTGATAAGTCTAACACTAGACAACACAGTACAAACATTCACTAGAAAGACGACATTTGAAAAAATGTGTGAATAGCTAGAAGACACCTCACGGGCGCACCAACAATGGGGCTCCTGGTTGGTACTCACCAGGTTAGCCCTGTTCTCATCATCGGTGTCAACTAGCTTAACGCAAATGTGTCCGACTCCCAAAAGTAAAGAGACAGTGAATGGTGCAGTGTATACATATGTGACAAGGACTAACAACATTCAACATATAACATAACAGATACTGTGCAAACAAGAAACAAGAACCTTTTTATTTGTATCCTCTTGTCTGCCACAGTAAACATATATACTTAAAAAAGGAGAGAAGCGAATACTACCTATCGATTCGCTTTCAGCTCACTGCCGACATGTTTCATTGCCATGGTAGGGTTTCAGGCAATTTCTTCAGGGCAAATGTTTATAAAAAGCCACTGCCAGCAATACTATGTTGAGCGTGCTGTAAATCAAAAAGGCATGTATGAGAAGCTGCCTGTGATTACGCTGTGTACTGTTATTTCACAACCATATTAGGGGAATGTTCATTACCTGGCTCTCGGCTTTTGCTATCATACCATTTATGATCACGTCTTTACAAGTCAAAAGACCCACTTCCAGTCGGTAAGTATGGTCTAGTCCTCCCTTATATTTTATCTAATGCAGGGAAAAATTGAAAGCCCGACAGGGGGCGGACATTAGAAAAAGCCAGTATTGTCTTACCGGGTCTTCTGTATAGGGCTAACCTGGTGAGTACCAACCAGGAGCCCCATTGGTGGTGCGCCCGTGAGGTGTCTTCTAGCTATTCACACATTTTTTCAAATGTCGTCTTTCTAGTGAATGTTTGTACTGTGTTGTCTAGTGTTAGACTTATCAGAGAGTGGCTACTTTTATTACCTTTTTTTGGCAAGTATCTTGAGCATGACACCTACTTCTATTTTTAGGAGCGCCATTGGAATGATCTGTTGACAAATCCAAGTATGCCCATAGATTTATAATAATTATTGCCTTTGGGACTAGGTTTCTGTGATTTGTGATTGAATGAGTGGAGGGCTACCTAGTCCTAAAAATCCCTCTTAACTCCTAGTATTTGAACATGATGTGTACGGCAAACTAGCCGTGAGAGTTTCTATCGTAGCCATCCAGATGTACTCTGATTTTTAAATCGTGCTGTTATTTCATTTATTCCCTGTGTACTGTGCTGTACAACCCTGTGGAATGGACAAAAATTGCCTGGCCTTTTCAGATGCGCAAATTGCAGCGATTCTAGCAGGTCCTTCCCTCTTTAGCGATAACCCTCTGAAAGGGACCAACAAAGTAAGGGAAGAATGGGAGAAACTCAGTAATCTAAAAAAGAAGCACATAAGGATCGCTCTACATGGAGCCCTTATGTCAGAATACTACCAGGCAGGAGCTTCCCCCGCTAGCCTCATAGTTAGAATCGAGCCCCGTATTTTTTTGGACGATAAAAAATTCCGCTGCGATTGGAGTTATATCGCCAACAAGTGTACAAGGGACTGGTTAATCCTCATAATCAGCACAGCTCAGCGTCTGAGTGAGGAGGTACTGAAAGAAATTGCTGAACTAGAGGAAACTATCAAACGGGACAGCAGTTTCACTGATGCCAAGGAACATCTAGAGAAGATAAATATAGAGCTGGATGAGTATAAGGAATACATGGTGACACAGAAAACCAGAGGACTACAGCGTAATCTCCAACGTTACACACACGAGTGGGCTTTCCCGTACACCAACGACACATACTATCAATCAAACCAAGAACAACAGCCACAGACCAGTGGTAATAGAAGCGGCAAGACACCACGTTTTCAACAACGGAAAAGAACACCTGCAAACTGGTCTTTTGCCAACACGTCAAGTGAAGAAGACCTAGAACCGGGCCCTAGCACCAGTAGAGTCTGATTTAATCAACCAGAACCTTCTAACACTGATCTAAACACCTTGTTGAGGAATTTTTTAGAGCAGGGTCAAGCTTCCAACAAAGGCCCGCGATTCCAACAACAACAAGGAAGGGGGAGAGGACGCGGAAATCGCCCACAACAACAATGGCAAACCTCCTCACCACGACTGACGCGGAGCAAGGGGAAGAAACCGTTGTAAACAGCATTGTAGTAAATCTATCCAGCTACCACTTGACAGCTGCAGAAGAGAAGGTGCTGAACAAAGGGTTGGGCTGTGTGCCCACACCTAACCATGATGCCTTCAGATGCCGAACCGAGTTTCACGAAACGATGCGCAGAATAAAACTCAAAAAAATTTTTGCGAAACAAATATCAGAAGAACCTACCGGTTTTAACTCAAACTTAAGAAAACCCTCGTCGTTTTGTCCAACCTATGCATCCATTGGCCCTGAAACCGCAGTGTTTGAGGCTAAAGTCCTGGAAGAGATTACAGACATAGAAAACAAAAACAAGTCTATGGGCTTCAAAAACAATGCGAAAGACGATTGGGAATCCATCAAGTCCCTTCAGAACAACGATAAAATAATCATAAAAAGCGCCGACAAGGGCAGCGCAATTGTGATTTTAAATATGGTTGATTATGAAGTAGAAGTACGAAGACTT
The DNA here is from genome assembly GCF_964263255.1 of Lissotriton vulgaris. Taxonomy (NCBI): domain Eukaryota; kingdom Metazoa; phylum Chordata; class Amphibia; order Caudata; family Salamandridae; genus Lissotriton; species Lissotriton vulgaris. Next base: position 605,286,743 of record NC_141685.1, on the reverse strand, counting down.
CTGGATGTTAGAGCTAATTACCAACCTCTAGTTAGAGATCCAGCACCTGAATTAAGAGACACTATCACCCAACTAGTGGCGAATGCAAAAGAAAAGAAATGGATAAGTGCCAAAGAGGCGGAGTTCCTCATTAACACCAACCCGAGGACTCCGGCCTTTTATATTCTCCCGAAGATACATAAGCCTGCCAGGCCACCCCCTGGCAGGCCTATTGTGTCAGGGATCCAATCTATATTGGAACCTTTGTCCCACTTTGCAGACTACTACTTGCGTGAATCAGTTGTAACCCAAAACTCGTATGTAAAAGACACCACAGATATTCTGAACACCCTGGATTCTATGTCGTTCAATCCAGCAACAGAGTATATTGTAACCATAGACATCGAGTCTTTATACTCGTGTATCCCTCAGGAAGCAGCCCTTGTGGCAATAGCAAGAGCCCTGAATAAACAAGAATGGTTCTACGATGCGCCACAGAGCTTCGTATTACAATGCGTCGAACTAGCACTGACAAGAAACTATTTTTGCTACAAAAACGATCTTTTTTTGCAAGTAACCGGAACATCTATGGGTGCGACGATGGCACCCAGCGTAGCTTGTATCTACGTGGGTCAGTTTGAGGAGCACGTCATTGAATCAGATAACAATCCTTTCAAAGATCACTTACGTTTATGGAAACGTTATATCGATGACGTGCTCCTCATTTGGTCGGGAGAAGAAGACTCACTTGTACAGTTTTTAAACTGGTTGAACACTCAGGACACGAGCCTTCGTTTTACATGGAAATACCATCACACAAGTGCCGTCTACCTCGACCTGGACATTGAAGCCTGTGAGGGGAAATTTGCCACCAGCGTACACCAAAAACCTACCGACAGAAACTCGCTACTAGCCTACCATTCATACCATCCGAGGGCACTAAGGGATAACCTCCCAGTGGGCCAATTTATGCGATACAGAAGGAACTGTTCCTCCACGGACGTATATAAAGAACAAGCAAAAGACCTTAGTAGTAGACTACAAGCACGAAATTACCCAAGTAAAATAATTCGGCAAGCTAATAAGAGAGCCTTGAACACACCACGAGCAGCTCTCTTAGAATCACAAATGAAAGAAAAATCAGAATGCCTACCCGTGGTCATGACCTTCGACCCGTTGGCCTCTAAAGTCCGGCAAGCCATCAGAAAACACTGGCACATTCTGTCGACGCAAGAGCATAAGATGCCACCTCCTCGCTTTGCGTTTCGTAGGGCCCAAAATCTTAAAGATAAATTGGTCCATACAAGAATGACAGTAAAAACCTCTACTGAAAAAACCACCGTACCAAACGGTCACTATCCGTGTGGGAGTTGCTCGGTCTGCCACCTTACGAACAAAAGCACCACAGTTGTACTAAAATCTGGCAAGGTATGGTCACTGAACCACTTCAGCAACTGTAACACCACAAACGTTGTGTATAGACTGACCTGTGAATGCGGACTTGAATATATTGGATTAACAACGCGCAAGATCAAGCTCCGCATACAAGAACATCTGAGCACCATACGACAGGGCAAACTGACCACAAAGCTGGTGCAGCATTGTCATCGTAATAAACATTCGTTTACCTGGGTGGTACTGGAGAGAGTGGTAGGGGAGACCCAAACTGTAGAAAGACGTCTGTTGACAAAGGAGGCACGCTGGATATTTCAAGAGCAGAGTGAACAACGGGGGCTCAATGAATTGTTGGAATGGAACAAGCTACACTGAAACAATGATATAGGTGTTCCTTGGCTCAGCGTTCTAAGGTCCAATGTGACTAAACACTGTCCTGTTTCCTCTCTCAGTTCCTTTCTTTTCTCACTAAGGGGTTCGAGCTGTTACAAACCTCCTCCATAAATTGCTCAATGAGCCCTCAAAGGTGTCTTGATAATGAGAAATAACAATAATGAATATTTGGTTCCTTCTCTCTAAGGTGTTAGAGTGGCCACATTACCCTTCCATTAATTTCCGCTTTGAACATGATATGTCATAGCTTAATCCATTTTGAGAGTATATACACCTATTGCCATAGAAAGATCGTTTTCTAAATTCATGCAGTGAATTGATGTACGTTTCATCTAAATCCGCTTGTAATACTAAATCTACTTGTGGCAGATGCGTTAAATGCAGCATGATCATAGAAAGATCGTTTTCTAAATCCATGCAGTGAATTTATATACGTTTCATCTAAATTCACTTGTAATACTAACTCTACTTGTGGCAGATGCGTTAAATGCAGCACGATCGTTAAGCTGTGGAATAAGGACAATTATACCGATGGCCGGCAGTAGTTGTTAACTTCTTCCGCTTATATTATATTATAACGGCGTTCTGTTTACATTTGGACAGGAATCACCCAAACACTCTGACGTTCAAACACCGTAAAATGAGGGACCAATCAAAAACACAGTCTCACGTGTACCGCAAATCAGGGACCAATCAGAATTGATGTTACCACACAGTCCACTGACACGTAACCCATGTGACGCCAGGGACCAATCAGAAACCTGGAAGGAAAATAAATAGAACACTCCCCAAACACTCGGTGATCCGGTGTTGAGAAGACGCTGCTCGTGCCTTCTCCACAGGTAACCACCGCGTTGCGGACGATTCGCTTTGACAACAGAAGACCCGGTAAGACTATACAGCTTTTTCTAATGTCCGCCCCCTGTCGGGCTTTCAATTTTTCCCTGCATTAGATAAAATATAAGGGAGGACTAGACCATACTTACCGACTGGAAGTGGGTCTTTTGACTTGTAAAGACGTGATCATAAATGGTATGATAGCAAAAGCCGAGAGCCAGGTAATGAACATTCCCCTAATATGGTTGTGAAATAACAGTACACAGCGTAATCACAGGCAGCTTCTCATACATGCCTTTTTGATTTACAGCACGCTCAACATAGTATTGCTGGCAGTGGCTTTTTATAAACATTTGCCCTGAAGAAATTGCCTGAAACCCTACCATGGCAATGAAACATGTCGGCAGTGAGCTGAAAGCGAATCGATAGGTAGTATTCGCTTCTCTCCTTTTTTAAGTATATATGTTTACTGTGGCAGACAAGAGGATACAAATAAAAAGGTTCTTGTTTCTTGTTTGCACAGTATCTGTTATGTTATATGTTGAATGTTGTTAGTCCTTGTCACATATAAGTTTGTGTACACTGCACCATTCACTGTCTCTTTACTTTTGGGAGTCGGACACGTTTGCGTTAAGCTAGTTGACACCGATGATGAGAACAGGGCTAACCTGATGAGTACCAACCAGGAGCCCCATTGGTGGTGCGCCCGTGAGGTGTCTTCTAGCTATTCACACATTTTTTCAAATGTCGTCTTTCTAGTGAATGTTTGTACTGTGTTGTCTAGTGTTAGACTTATCAGAGAGTGGCTACTTTTATTACCTTTTTTTGGCAAGTATCTTGAGCATGACACCTACTTCTATTTTTAGGAGAGCCATTGGAATGATCTGTTGACAAATCCAAGTATGCCCATAGATTTATAATAATTATTGCCTTTGGGACTAGGTTTCTGTGATTTGTGATTGAATGAGTGGAGGGCTACCTAGTCCTAAAAATCCCTCTTAACTCCTAGTATTTGAACAACCAGAGGTTGTTAGGCCTGGCCTGACAGAGCCTCTGATGACAGTGGACCCTTCTCGGGAGGGACCCAGTCTGGAGCAGGTAACCTGCCCCTCTCTACCTTGCCTTACTCAGCCCAGGGCTGCAGAGGACAAGAAGGACAGTGAGACCCAAAGGGCCCCCTGTCAAATAAAGCACCCCCATCAACAGATTAGGGGCACCGAAACTAGTAGCCCTAGTGAGGTGAAAACTTTAAAAACTCCTGAGGGATCCCCCTTAAAAGTAGTTAGGGACCTCCCCCAGATGGATATTGTTGGGCACAGCCAAACCTGGGACCAAAAGGCCCCAAACCTGACCTGTCCCTCCAGTAAGCCAAGCAGAGGGACCCAGCCTCCAGCTTTAGGTAGCCAGAGGTTGACCCTGAGAGCACAGTGCAACTCAGTCAAAGAAAGAAAGGCACACATGGTGGAGAGTGATTGGAGGAAGCTGAGCCCTACAGAGGAAACTCACTTCAGTACTCCATCTCAACACCAGCCTTTGACTTTGCAAAGACACACCACAGGTAGAGATTCCCTATGGTGGAGACCCTCAGATACCCTTAGGGTGAGGGATTGCTTAGTGGACCATGAGACAGGGGGTAACCAAGCCAGAGCTGGTACTTCATTATATGGCCAGTAAGGCAATATAGGCTTACCTGGTCAAGGATAGCCTTATCTCCTTTCGTTTGGGGGGGGTTATGTAGGAAGGTGGATATCTGACTATGGTTACCCCCAAACTTTTTGCCTGGTGTTTAGCTGGTTTTTGACTTAGTTGGCCTGGGATCCTGCTATTCAGGGCCCCAGGCTGATTGCTCTCTCCTTAAATTACTGCCAATGCACTTTAGGTGCATTACAAATTGGAACTGGTTCACCTTATGAGCCCCTGTAGTAGTGTACCCTAGGTACCCAGGGCATAGGTGTATCCAAGGCCTACCAGGGGCTGCAGCATGTATTATGCCACCCCTGGCCTGGCCTCCATATTTGACACAACTGGCTGATCACTCAGCTGGGGTAAGTTGGTGTAATCACCTGTTACTTAGGTACAGTATGCCTGTGCCTAACCCTAAACTGGACACATATGTTCCTATCAGCCACTCCTATGGAAGGCCTCATCAATCCTGGAGGCAGAGTGCTTGGAAATATGTGAGATGGTGCTCTAGCATGAGCTGAGCCTGTCTGCAGCTGTCGGGAACCACTCCCTAAGCTGTTCCGGGATACTGCCATACCATATACTCTTAAGTGCATTATAATCCTCGCGGTTAAATGCTATCTTTGGTTTGGCTTTATCAAAACATGTCGAGTAAGGTGTCATACGAATTGGAATACTATCCCCTCACCAGTTCTGGCGACGGGGATAGCATTCCACCCTTCTAGAGGGACACGACATGTGTGTAACCTTAACCCCGGTTAAAGTTATTCAGAGCCTCAGCATCACAAAATGGATGCTGCCACCACAGACACGAGTCTGGCCTCCTGCTGCTGACCGAAACTCGGCAGATGGTGGCCTGGACAAAGGGTTTCCTGCCTTGGGAGGTGCGAGCACCACCCCAGACAGGGTTTTGTGTATTGGGTAGGACAGGGCTGAATAGAATCAGACATGCCCGGGGCACACAAGGTGTCCCCGTGCATAGGCCAGTCCAAACCGGTCCTGGGACTTTCCAGACCCAGGCTTGGCGCGGAACTGGACAAAGGAAAGGGGGTGTAACCGCCCCCCTTCCTGGTTCCTCCCAGAGGAGGGACCTAGTAGGTGATCCACCCCTCAGATTGGGAATAAGAGTGGGAGCAGTGCCATTGCACAGCAGATCATCCTGAATCAACTTTACATGAAGAAGAAGACTGGACTTCGACATTCTGCTGCACAGAAGACTGAAGAGAATCTTTCTTGTGGCCTAGGAGTGGCCACCCTGTGAACACAGGCACCAACCAGCAACTCGACGTTTGCTTTGCCGCCGCCTCCTGCCGGAGCCCGAGCCCAGAGCCCAACAAGTACCAGACTCCCAGACCTCTCAGAGCCCGATCCACAGTTCCTGCAAAGAAGGGACCCGTGGAGGCACCGAGTGACGTGGGACCGGACCTCTTGGAAGATATTCGAAAAGCTGACTGCGCAGCTTCTGAGGCATCCTCGACGTTGTGCTTTGGGGACTGAGAACCCCCACCACCGAGCAGCCCTTGCACCGAAGATCAGCCCTCCAGCATCTCCACGATCTGCGTGGGGCCCTTTTGCATTGTGCCACTCGACGCGCCATCCCGGCCACTAGCCACGTGGTCAGCGGCCATCTTGGCGACGAAACCGACGATTTACACAGCCGGTCTGGTTGCTCCAGACCTACCCAAGCTCCTGTAAAAAGGAGCACCCGCTCTGACCTTGCTGGTCCGAGTGTTAAGCATCTTTCAACTTCTGCCTGGCTTGCCTTTGCCAAGGCCTGTTTGCTCCGATCAAGTTGCCGATACCGCCAACAGCGAGAAGCCTGCGTGGGACAGCTCGTGACCGACTCCTGGACGTCCTCGACCCCGGGTGTCCACGTGGCTGCAGAGAGAAGCTACCCGACAACGCCTGTTTGCACCCGACATCGCCTGGTTCCAATCTGGTTCCTCGGTAGTCACTGGCTAGTGACTTTGAACACTGTCCCCTCTGCTTTCAGGTCTTCACATCTTCAGATCCACCCTTGGATCCACCGGAACTCTTCACATCGAGCCGCCTGCAGCATCTTCAGCTCCAAGCACCATCGACCAGCGTGACGAAACCCGACACTACTTCGACCCTGTGCACCCGCTTCCTGTGGGTGAGGTAACTCAGCTCCGCCGGTGCTCCTGCACTGGTACACATCTCAAGGGCCTGTGTCTTAAGTTTCAGCTCCATAGGTCACTCGGAAGGTTCCTAACTTTCTAACTTTGTACTTTTTACGCACCATAGACTTTGCATTGGAAAGTGCGTGCACTTTGAACACTGGACCCGAGTCCCGCGGGCCTTTCCCGACTTAGTCACTGCTAGTCTCGAATAGCTCCAGCGATTCCCAAGGCCCTAGGCCTGTTCCCTTTCCTATTGGTATCTCTTATACCACTTGCTTAGTATATGGTTTAGGTGGCCCCTAGGGCTCATCCATATTGTGCAACTTTTGTGTATTTTAAACTGTCTTGTGATTTAACGCTTGTGCTTCTGTGCTCATAAAGAGTCCAGGGGATTTTATAGTTAATAAATCAATATATATTTTCAATATATATCTGTGTGGTGTCCCTTTCATTTGGTATTCAAGGGGGTTGTGTATGGTATACCAGCTGGCTTCACATGCCTTTCAGAGTTTAGCCTAAGACTGCTTTGTCCACGTTACCACTAGGATAACTGGTCTACAAGGTCGAATTACAACCATCATCATAAGGGTTGCTTGGCATGGTACAAAGTGATCACTAAGAATTAGTGAGCATTATATACCAGGCCAACTTCTCACAACTATCACTGGTCACCCGGCCTCCACAGAGCAGCAGAGTCTCTCAGACTTGCGCTGCTGCAACCGGCAGTGTTTGCAGACACTCTACATATTTTTTTTTAAAACACAGGTTCGATGTCTGAAAGGTCTGCGGCCCGCCAAGGAAGGCTTGCCAGGCCGCTGTGATTACCCATGGTTTAAGGGGTGCCTCCATCAACATGATGTTTTGTTTTTTATTTTATTTTATTTTGCCTGCTTGATGTAAGTATTTGCCGTGAATGGGGATTGGTATTGTTACCAGTAACATGTCTGAAAGCCGTGACTACAGGGTTTTTTTTTCCCACTGCATTGTTGAGCGTCGGGTATAGCAGAGCCAGGTTTTCTTCAGTCAAGGTAAGCGGCAGAAACATAGAGTGGTCGCACACAGCAATTTTTAGATCAAATAAGAACCATGGGGATTAAGAATGTTTTTTATTCTTCTCCACAGCCATTTGGATCCTGATGAGAACTCCCTACCAAGTAGGAATTCGAAACGCATAGACCATTTTGTCCAGCCATAAGATCTTCAAATTTCTAACATAGTTGCAAATTGATGTGATTCGATAAAATTATTGTCTATGGCTCTTGTATATTATTATATTTAGGATTCAATTTTAAATAGTGTATGCTGGTTGTGTCTGTGAATGTGAAGTGGTGGAATGTTTGATATGGTGAGTGACTGTGAGTATTGAATGATTATGAATATGTACAGTTTAATGTTTTATCAAAAGTGAAAATTGTTTTGTTTGTTCATTGTAGGTGTCTAAAATGTAAATTTGGTGAAAATTAACCAACAAATGTATTCAAAGAAAAAATAAATATATTGATTAATTCAGACTGAACTGTAAGTCTTGCACCCACGTTGTGTTTAAATCCAATGTGCCGTAGTTGAAAGAGCAGGATTGATTTGAACAGTACTGGCAATTGTTTAGGTTTCTATTTTGTCAGTGGCTTGGCCGTACTGTTGGGAGCCCAAACCAAGTGTTGTTAGCTTCCTTCTGGGTAGGCATGGTGATAAGCTGTTTCAGTTTGTAGTTGGTGAGGTTGTCCAGGAGGGTGCTGAAGTTAGGGGTTGCCAGGGTTGTTGAGGTGGAAGTTCAGGTCTCCAATGAGTATATAGTCGATGGCTTGGGGTGCGAAGAGATGAGCGATGTTAGTGGCGAACAGTTGTGGTTTCTGGGGTGGTCTTTAGGCAAAGGTGTCATGAAGTGTGGCTCTAGGGCTGGTTCCGCGGTGGGGAAGGAGTCACTCCTGGTGGAGGTGGAGAGTCAGAGGAGCTCTTGTGTGAGATGGGGATTCTTCCTCCTGGGTGGTTGGGGCGGTCCTTCCTCTGGAACTTGTATCATCAGTGATAGCAATGGCGATGTCGGGAGTGGAGGAGGTGTTGCTCCAGGTTTCTTTATAGAAGGCGACATCTGGTGATAGAGTGTTGAGGAGGTCCGAGAACTTGATGGCGTGTCTCTACACAGGGTGCACACGTTGAGGAGGATGCACCTCAGGTCTTCGAAGGGGTTTGTTTTCAGTGTGGGGGCATGGCTGTGGGTGTGTGGACCGTGGTGAAGGTCTGGCACAGGGACTGTAGGAGAACTGTCCCTGGGTGGTGTTTGAAGTGTACATCTAGCAGTCGTTGCTCCTTTCGGGTCTGAGTGCGACAAGGACAGCTGATTCGTAGCGGTGGATAGTCGCTGAGCCAGGGTCCCTGGCTCTGGTCACGGTTGGGTCGCAGACGGGCTTGCCTCTGGCATGACTTCGGCTTGCCATCGGCATGGCTGAGCAGCGGCTGCCAATAAATAGGGAAGTGGAGGGAGGCACAGCTGGGAGGCGGGAGAGGGAAGGGGCTGCGGGGGCTGCAGTGGCGGGAGAGGGAAGTGGGAAAAAGGGGCAGAGAGCGCAGCAAAAACAAAAAAGAGAATAACACAATAAGGCAAAACAGTCAAAAAATAAAAGGCAACAGAAATGATCTAAGAGGGATAACAAATTAGGTACAATGCAATCTGGACAGAGGCTCAGACCCTACCTGCACTAAGCCCTGCCCAGGGTAGCGGCACAGCTCAGCAGTGGAGCTGCAGAGGGAGAGAGCAGGTCTCTGCATTTTAAGACATTGCTAACTCTCTGAATACAGAAGTATGTAAAGAAAAATGCGGGGGAGGACCTGTTGGACCTGTCAGCCTTAGGACGGCCTCCCCCTACATGTTTGCCCTTGTGACTCCCACTTCTGACCGTGTATTTTTGTTGAACTTAGGACTCTGGGCACCTTACCACTGCTAAGCAGTGCTAAGGTGCAGGTGCTCTCCACTAACAGCATGGTGACACTGGCATACCTGCCACAGGCCCCTGCTACTGCAGTGAGGCCTACCCCTCCATAGGCTAATATTGGGGAACCCCCTATGGGATAACTTCTGACTGGGACCTAATAAGTATGTCATTTTTGGTATAGCTGGAGTCGTAGCGGGGAACCCTTTCTAGTGAAAAATTGGGTTTGGGCACTACTACTTTAGAAATTCCACTTTTAGGAAAAGGAAATTTTCTGCTTGCACTTAGTTTGTGCACTGCAGACTCCCTCCTCCCATCTGCATGCTGATAGCCTTCCTGGGCTGTGAGAAGGGAGTGGTGATTCATTACATTACACTTGAGTAGGCGGGCCCGGCTACCCCACAAAAGACTTAACAGCCCTGCCTTTGTCACTGTAGACTGCCAGGAGCCAAGTCAGGGAAGGAATGGAACACCTTAGAAACCTCTAGACTCTTCCAGAAGCTTCTACCTCCTTCTAGTGACTGGGTACTAGGGTATTAAAGGTAGGGTCCTGACCATACATCTCTGTCACACCACTGGACTAAGAAGACACTCTGCTGAAGTGAAGACTGCTGCGCCAGGTGATTGCTACTGCCTACTGAGACTGACTGCTCCCAGGAACTGCTGCCCCATCTAGCTGAGCTGCCCTGCTGCCTTCTGATCTTACCCTGCCAGAGTGTCTCCATTTTGTTTGCTGACTGGCCCCTGGTTATTGGACTACAAAGATTCGAGGGTCTGTCCCTGCAATGCTGTGCTCGTGGAACTGCCTTGCTCTAAAAAGAACAACAACGCTCCTCAGGAGCGCTGCTGCGACAGTGGGAGCGTGTGAGAAACTATTTTCATCACCCTCGAAACCACCGCCGTTGACCCGAGACCTACAAACGTGCAGAGTATGCTAATTTCGCCAGCCCAGGAGCCTGATTGTGCCGTACCTGTGTCCTGAACGCGCTGTGAAGGGAAGCGCTGTTAGCCAACTTCACAACCGCGGGCCCCGTGTCTACAAATTAGGCGCGGTCAAATCCGCCCCTGAAATTCGGGCGATATTGGCAAGGATGCCGCGCCGAGCTCAGGCATTGCCTGGCAATCGGAATGCACTGCAGCTGAAAGGAGAAGCCACCCAGCGGGATGTCAGCGTCAAGCGGGGAATTGAGGCCACGCTGAACACGGAAGGGCTGCCCCGCTCAACCCGTGCAGTCGCATCCAGGATTCAATGCTTTGGAGGATGGAGGAGCTCGACGCCAGTGCCTGCCTTGCCCTCAACTTCAGGTAACGTTCAGCGTTGGGCACTAAGTCGCTGTAATCATTGCGGTACCGGGCGGGTGGCGGGCCAACCGGACTGTGTGGGCCGTAACTGTGGGAGAGCAGACCTGCCGGGGACTGTACCTGATTAACTGCGGGACCGATACTATCCTAGTGCTTGCAACCAAGAATAGAGAAGCCAGTAACCTCATAAGGGGATTAGACCTGGAGTTGAGGGTTCCCCTGGTCTTGAGCGCATCGAAGCGTGTGTGGGCACAAAATACTCAAAAGGGGCACCATCACCTTGCAACTGCTGCTCACTGAGACCATAAATAGCGAGGGGAGCCGCACACTAAGGATCCTTATCTGGGGACGGTACCTGCTCACATTTTCCTTTATAGCCCTTAGACTGAACTGGTGACCACAAAGTTCCCCTAAAAACTACCAGAACTCACAAGATTGCTTCCTTTACAAAGAACACTGTCAACAGACATTACAAATAGGAGCTCATGATATATGTGGAATTTTTATTTGCTCTTGCCTAAAACTTGCGATAAAGATACTTATATTTTATAACTAACTGGTGTGGTGTCTTTTGTGGTGTTTCACTGTGTTATAGGGGATGGGTGTTACACAAATACTTTACACATTGTCCCCTGAAGTTTAGCCTACCTGCTCTGTGCCAAGCTACCAGAGGGTGGTCTGGGGGTATTTTCAGACTCACCCTGTCAAAACCGGTGGTCCCTACTTGGACTATGGTGCATACCCCTGCCAACTAGAGACCCTGTTTCTAACAGGCCCTATGGCCTCCCCTGTAACAGCAGGGACCACCACCTCCCCGGGGCAGAGATGTGCATATAAAATAATGTGGCTAAAGCCCTAAGGCCTCCCATGCTACCCCAGGGACTGCCACCTCCCTGGGGCTAAATATAAGGAATGTGGGGAAACATGTGGCCCACCCACAGCCAGATCTTTGGCCCCAGGGAACATCAACTCCCTGAGACAGATTTGAAGAAAGGAGGGGGGCAATGTGGCACCCCTCCTGGAGCCCTAGATGAACCTGGGGACCACCAACCCCTCAGGGCCAGCTCCAGCAAAGTCCGGAGATGCCCACCCCTGGGATATTGCCATGCCATAGCAAACAGTGTGCTCCGCTTTGAGTAAGCAAGAGCATTTTGTCTCAAAGCGGAGCCCACTTTGCTTTTACACACAGGGAGCTGCACACCAGCAGCTCCCTGTGTATAAAAGGAATGCCGGCTCCCGCAGCAGGCAGAAAGCCATACAGGAAAGCGTGGGCCTTCAGACTCCCCCGTGGTTCCCAAAAAAGTGGTCTGGCCACAGGGGATTGGGGGACTGAAAGTGGCCAGGAAGGTGAGGTTGCTAGGTCCCCCTACCTTTAAAGAAAACAAACAAAAAAAGAAATTGCCTGGCCCCGGGGGATGGGGTCCCCAGGGGATGGTGTCCCGGGGATGAAAATGGCCTGGGGAGGGGGTCTGCATGCCCCCCTTGTCCTGTAAAAGAAATATATATAAAGGCCTGGCTCCAGGGGATGGGGTCCCTGAGGCTTAAATTGGCCTCAGGAGGTGGGCTGCACAGCCCTGCTTCCATATTTTTTATTTTTTTAAATGAAAGGACTGTCCCTGAGGGATAGGGTCCCTGGGGCTGAAATCAGACTGGGATGAGGGCCACAAAGCCCATCTCCCAAAGAATTGGGGGAAAAAGAAGCAACTCACTTGGAGGCCTGCCCCTTTTCTCCTCCGCTCTGCAAATATACCTTCTGGCATGCTGCTCTTTGGGGGTTGAAGTCTCTCTGCTGGGTTAGGGTCCTTAGGGGCCAACATGGCCTCCTGTTACCCCCAGTAAGCCTCACACAGTCGGATTAGTGAGAGGTAATCAGAGGCCATGCCCCTTTCCTCACCACTCTGCAAAGTCACCTCTAGGTGCACTCCTAGTGGAGGGATGTTTCAGGACTAAAGTAGACTCCCCCAACCAAGAATGCACCAGGAGGCACATACGCAGAGAGGTGGAGAAAGGGGGCATGGGCTCCAATCTCCTCTCAGCAATCCAGCTGTGTGGGTCTCGCTAAAGGTAACAAGAGGGGTAGGTAGCCCCCAAGGACCCTCCAGAGCCAAAGAGACAACATCCCCCTACTAGTAGTACACCTGGAGGCGCGTTTGCAGAGTGGTGGAGAGGAGGGGTGTGGTCTCCTACCAGGTCACAGCAATCCAGCTGTGTGGGACTTACTGGAGGTAACAGGAGTGGTAGTTGGCCCCCAAGAACAGTGAGTCCCACCCAGCAGTATTGTTAAGAGATCTTCAGATACCACGCCCCATTCTCCACCACTCTGTGACCATGGCATGTGGTGCACTACTGGTTGGGGCATGAAGTCCACTTTAATCCTGAGGTACCTTAGGAGCCAAGAAGCCTTCCTGGAAAGTCCTACACAGCGGGATTCCTGAGTGCTGATTGGAGGCCCAGCCCCTTTTCTTCACCACTCTGCAAACGCACAGCTAGCTAAAAAACCTTAGAAATTCACTGAAAAAAAAGGTTACAAGGATGGTATAGTTAGGAATTAGCATTCAAAAAACCTTAGAAGCTCACTGAAAAAACAAAGGTTACAGGGAGGAAAAAACTTAGAAATTCAATAATAAAAGCAAAGGGCGCAGGAATGTTATAGTTAGGGTCAGATTTCACTCGTACAAAACCAGGGAAATTCAGTTGTCAAAGTTAACAACTCGCGCCACCGCAATGCACCACTTATGACCTCACATAATACATCACTCATCAGGTATCTTTAGCATTAAGTAAGGGTAGCGACATCAAGACAAATTTTGCAATAAATAAAAGGACAAAGCAAGTGGCGCACGCAACTGTTGCTTGTGTTCTTGCTGTTCATGTTATCACATGCTCGTAGTAAAATGTTGCCACAAAGAATGTTGCTATGCAGTTTGGCTCAATAGCATAATTTCAGGAATTTCGCGTTAGAACATTCACTTGGAATTCCTGAAATCATGTGAATTAAACTAGTGTCATTTTTGTTTCACATAGTATATTCCAATCAGTCAAAGATTCATATGTCAAACACATTTTAATTTAAATAAGTTCTTAAATCCCCCCCCAAATGCAAATGGATCCTAAGCATATCATTATCAGGTCATTTCAATAGGGATGTTAGGAGAGTGTAATTTAAGAACTTTTTTAGGTAATTTCAAAAGGGTTGTTAGTTTCAACGGTGTTGTTAGTGGAATGTTAGCTTGGAACATTAATTGGCATAATTTAAAAAGTATCTGAAATCCTATCTAAACATACGTCTAATAAACAAATTAGTAGAATACACATACCTAAACCAACTACATATAAACTTTAAAAAAACAAAGGTCATGTGTTTTTCAAGCCCACATAAAAATATACCAAAATTCACTTGGGCGATCAACAGTAATCGCCTGGACCGCGAGGGGACATACAAGTATCTGGGATTAATTTTGGATTGCCACCTTAATTATAAGCAACACCAAGAACAGCAGAAAGCAAAAGCTAAACAGCTATTATTTGCATTCAAAACCTTGAAAAAAAACTCAGTGACTGTTCAACCACCCACTTATTAAAGGTCGTGGCATCGGGGGCGTGGCTAGCGGCTGAGCATGGTGGCTGCCTAAAAGGCGAGCTCCGTGGATAGAGCAGCCTCTCCAAATATCCGAGCAATTATCCGGCAACAACGAGACCTCTGCAGGGGAGACCCGACGCCCGGGACCGGGCGGTACCTGACGCACTGCCGCTGAACTAAATCGGACACCGTGGGAGCAAGTTATCACCGACGACAGCCGTGACCTTGAAAGGAAATACGGACCAGGAGCTCTCCTGTTAACTGACCCGACCGGAAATGCGGCGGACCTGGGCACGACACACCGGAAGCGCCCGATCTTGAGGGGCCAGGCAATGGCACTTAAATTTCGGCAGTACTGCGTAGGGGAGAGCTGCAGGAAACCGGCGACTGCCATGGGAATGCAGCAGTGGTGACACAAGCGGCATAACGGACTGCGCGGTGGGCTGACTCCGGGTGTGGTGAAGACGGTGTATGAGAGTGTACCGCCATCTTGGAACAGTGCAACTCGCCCCGGATCCCAAGGTAGCTAATGGCGAACACCAGACGGCTGAGACACCCGTCTACACCAGGAGCGCTGCATACAGAAATAGAGGAGCGGTATCCTGACCGGAGCCTGGGGAAGTTAGAGGTCAGACGGCGGAAGCCATCAACGCGCACCGCAATTACTGTGAGCGCGACGAGACGGGCCCACCCGCAAGTAAGACCTGACGCCTGCGCGGGGTGAAACGTCTCACATTTTAATTTAAATAAGTTCTTAAATCCCCCCCCAAATGCAAATGGATCCTAAGCATATCATTATCAGGTCATTTCAATAGGGATGTTAGGAGAGTGTAATTTAAGAACTTTTTTAGGTAATTTCAACAGGGTTGTTAGTACTAGTACTACTAGTAGGGGGATGTTGTCTCTTTGGCTCTGGAGGGTCCTTGGGGGCTACCTACCCCTCTTGTTACCTTTAGCGAGACCCACACAGCTGGATTGCTGAGAGGAGATTGGAGCCCATGCCCCCTTTCTCCACCTCTCTTCGTATGTGCCTCCTGGTGCATTCTTGGTTGGGGGAGTCTACTTTAGTCCTGAAACATCCCTCCACTAGGAGTGCACCTAGAGGTGACTTTGCAGAGTGGTGAGGAAAGGGGCATGGCCTCTGATTACCTCTCACTAATCCGACTGTGTGAGGCTTACTGGGGGTAACAGGAGGCCATGTTGGCCCCTAAGGACCCTAACCCAGCAGAGAGACTTCAACCCCCAAAGAGCAGCATGCCAGAAGGTATATTTGCAGAGCGGAGGAGAAAAGGGGCAGGCCTCCAAGTGAGTTGCTTCTTTTTCCCCCAATTCTTTGGGAGATGGGCTTTGTGGCCCTCATCCCAGTCTGATTTCAGCCCCAGGGACCCTATCCCTCAGGGACAGTCCTTTCATTTAAAAAAATGAAAAATATGGAAGCAGGGCTGTGCAGCCCACCTCCTGAGGCCAATTTAAGCCTCAGGGACCCCATCCCCTGGAGCCAGGCCTTTATATATATTTCTTTTACAGGACAAGGGGGGCATGCAGACCCCCTCCCCAGGCCATTTTCATCCCCGGGACACCATCCCCTGGGGACCCCATCCCCCGGGGCCAGGCAATTTCTTTTTTCGTCTCCCCACTGGGCCGCGACAACAAGTACCAGGGTGAAGCAAGAGGCACGGGACATCGACACCCTTGGTAACGGCACTAAAGACCTCAAGCTGGGCGACGAACAGTGCGGCCTGCCAGCCCATAATTACAACAACCTCACGGAGTGACATCGCTCACCGACCAAGGTCAAATCGGACGCTTGGATCCTGGGGCAAGGGCCCACTAACACTGGCTTAACCAACTAGCGACTCTCATTGAATGCAGAGATACTGCAGACTGACACCTGGGTGACATCTATCCTAGCCAAGTGTGCAAGCAGTGCTGCGTGACAATATCGCAGTGTGAGCGCGTTGGACCATATATCAAACTAGTATATATATACTCGGGTGCACCTCCTCACCACGACCAGCGCCACTGTGCGTAGAGCCTGACGCATCAACGACCGCAGTGCTGATCAACATGGTTGGTAAGGGCGGAAAGGGGGGCACTACGCAGACCAGAATCGATAAGTTTGCCTGCGATAAGAACATGTCCTCTCCGACGGATGGGAAAACGCCGATGGGCAAAGCGACAGATGGCATGAGCAGGAAGAAAGCAACCTAGATGACGTCATGAAAGCCCTGACTCAGGTCCAGGCAACAATAGGCACGATATCCACCGAAATTACCCTTATAAGGGCGGACTTTCATAAAATGTCGGAGAGGTGATCTCCGTAGAGGTGGTGGCGAAGTCTCTGGTCGAGGATGTCTCAGAGCTTCAATCAACGATGGAGAAGATATCAGCGGAGAACAGGATGCTGCGTGAAAGGCTGGACGATCAGGAAGGGCGCTCTAAGAGGAACAACGTACGGATCCTAGGGGTTCCAGAATCGGAAGGTACCAGAGCGATGGACCTCTACGTGGAAGAGTTAATAAAGAAAGAACTCCAACCTAAGGGCCTGTCCGCTTTCTTTTCCGTTGAAAGGGCGCACTGGGTCCCAGGGGGACAACCTAAGCCGGGTGCGGCCCCACACCCGATTCCAGCCAGAATGTTCAATTTTCGGGACGGGGATGCCATCCTGCAAGCAGCGCGAGTCTCACCTCCGGTCAAAATTCAAAACTCAACACTAGCCTTTATTCCGGACTATACGGCGGAGGTGGCCCGCCGTAGAAAGACGTTCCTGGATGTGAAAAAAGAACTTGTGAGATTCCATACTCGATGCTGTTCCTGGCCAGGCTGCGTGTAGTGGCGGATAACAGGACCTGTTTTTTTGACAATCCTGAAATAGCCCGAGATTGGCTAGATGGTTGGCGGCCGGCCACTCATCCGCGTCGTTCGAACAGAACAAACAAGACTCTAAAAACAGGAGGGCTTCGAAGCTCGCCAGATTCTAGACATGAGTCAGAAGACCAATCGCAGGTGAGAAATAGCGCGGACGAAGAAGTTAACGAGGAACAATAACTACCGGTGATTAGGTACATCCTAAGAACTCAGCGGTGGGCCAGACGGACTGCCACTGGATACCAGGCTGGGGCACCTGGAGAGAGTGAGAGGGGCTGCCATCTCCGGAGAGTCCTTCGCCCCATCGAGCAAGTATAATTTGTGTGGGGAACGGGTTGAGCACTCCGCTTAGTTGGGGAGGCGGGCGGTTTCATGTCCGTCTAGCTGGAGGGCAGGGAGGGGGGGAGTTGGGGGGGGGGTTTGTTCACAATGCTAGCAAACTGTTCTTACTGTTTGACTCGAAAAGATCTACTATGGCACACACACAACAGTATATGGACTGTTACACGAATGGCACGACAGGGTAAGCTAAGGGCACATAAGGGCCTAACGATGCAGAAAGACAATGGCGCACGATACACGGAGTGATCTAGTGGGTGGGGGAACTGAGCGAGGGCCCGTGCCACCATTACAACTGATGTCCTGGAATGTGCGGGGCTTGGGTGACAAGATTAAGCGTGGGCTGGTTCTGCAGGCCATCCGGAGGCTGGGTCCCACAGTGGCTCTACTGCAAGAAACACACTTGACGGGTGCGGCTAGCCGGGCACTAGATAGGCGAGGGTACCAAATGATTGCACACTCAGAATTCACTTCAGGATCACGGGGAATGGGCATACTACTGAAAAAGTCATCCAGGTTCATATTACAATCCACTAAAACAGACGCCCACAGCCGTTTCGCGGCGGCACATGGACAATGAGAGGGGAAGCCGTTGACTCTGGTATCAGTATATATCCCGCCAGCACTTCACACAGTCACGCTTCCAGACTTGGGGAAATTCCTACTGGAACTCCCAGAAGGAGATCTTCTAATAGGAGGAGATTTCAATGCAGTGGTGCACAACGCGCAGGATAGGTTTCCACTTCGCACACCAAACCCGGGTTCCTCCCGCTTTAGCGATTTCCTAGTAGCACAGAGTCTGGTGGACCTTTGGAGACAGTTACATCCTGATGACAGACAATACACATATTATTCAGCTGTTCATGACAGTCTGTCCCGTATCGATTACTTTCTTGCTTTGGGAGGTGGTCTCCTCACCGTGAGTGACGTGCAAATTAAACCCAGGGGCATCTCAGACCACTCGCCACTGACACTAACTTTATCCTGTCCAGACATAGCAAGAAAACGAATACACACGGTCTTCCCTAGTTACCTCAAGATACCGACCATACGTAAAGACTTGAAAAAGGCTACCCGATACTACTTTGCGGAGAATACGACCTCTGTCACTTCACCGTCGATCCTATGGGAGGCATACAAGACGGTCCTGAGAGGGCGGGCAATAGCATCGATCACAGGACATAAACGCGCCCACAGGGAGGAACTGGCAAAACTGGAACTAGAGCTTGAGCAGGCGAACTTGGCACACATGTCGGACCCAACCACAAGTACACTGCATACATTACAGCTCTGTCAGCGACTTCACGATGACCATCTTCGTAGGAAGACGGTCAAGAGCATCGCAGCGATGACACATAGAGTCTATGATATTGGGGATAAGGCTAGTAGACTCCTGGCCTGGCTGGACAAAAAAAGGGAGGTGCCAAACATATATTGCAATTGAAAGGATCTAGCGGGGAGGTGGATACACGCCCATCAGTGATAATTGAAACCCCGGCTGACCACTTTCAAAACCTATACACCCCTGAGGTGGCCATAACACAGGAGGAGGCGGCGATAACGCTCCACGGGGTGCCAACGCAGACCCTGTCACAAGAGGCAAAGGGAGAGCTTGACGCAGACCTGTCAACAGAAGAGATTCGCCTGGCCATTAATGCACTAAACTCGGGTAAAGCCGTGGGCCCCAATGGGATCCCAGTAGAATGGTTTAAGACCGTGTCTGAGGAGGTATGCACGCCATTATTAAACATGTATAACGAAAGCCTAGAAAGGGGGATTTTGCCCCTGGACCAGCGGGTCGCATCCATTGTGGCAATCCCGAAACCAGGTAAACCGCCAACTGAGAGCTCGTCCTATCGTCCTATTTCCCTCCTTAACGCGGAAGCCAAAATACTGGCAAAACTGCTGGCTGTTAGACTGCTACCTCATCTCACACAACTGATCCACCCGGATCAGTCGGGATTAATGCCTCATCGGAGTACAGCGTTTAACCTCCGTAGACTACACGGAGTACTGGCAAGGGCCCCGTTTCTGACGGAACCAACGGCTATCCTGTCATTAGATGCCAGAATGGCATTTGACATGGTAGAGTGGCACTACCTTTTTGCAGTCTTGGATCATATGGGCTTCGGCCCCAGATTTATTTCATGGATTCGATTGCTTTACACTGACCCGGTGGCACATGTGGCGGCGAATGGACATATCTCTCGGGATATCTCCTTGGCAAGAGGGACACAGCAGGGATGCCCGCTCTCGCCCTTATTATTTGCTTTGGTCCTGGAACCATTGGCAGCAGTCCTTAGAACAACAAAGCTGCTGAGAGGGATACAATGGGGGGGAAATTGGGAAGACAGGGTCTCATTATATGCAGACGATATGCTGATCTACATGTCGGATCCATACAGGGGGATCCCGATGTTGCTGGCGCTGTGTGATCGACACGGGCACACCTCTGGATATAAGATCAACTGGACTAAATCGGTCATATATGTACTTAGAGGCCCGCCCCAAACCTAGCAGCCGATTGCCCATTGATGGTGACGAACGACACATTCAAATACTTGGGGATAATTATCACTCGAGATAGGCCTTCTACGACCTAAACCTGATGCCTCCGCTCACGCGGCTTCAGGCGGACGCAAGACATTGGAAGACGCTCCTGCTGATGTTACTGGGAAGGGCGGCCTTATTTAAGATGAAAGCCCTGCCTCGTTTCATATATGTATTAGAAAATACGCCAATATTAGTGCCACCTTCATATTTTCGTAAAGTAACATCGGTGGTAACTGGACTATTGTGGGAGGACCGACCGGCTCGAGTGGCATACGGGAAATTGGTCAGAGACTGGTACAGCGGTGGGATAGCCCTGCCAAATATACAACTATACTATTGGGCGGCTCACCTTAAGATTGTCAACCAGTGGCTTCATGCGCCGCAGGACGACCCTGCCTATCTAGCAGACAGAGCACAACTGGGTACGCACACTCTCTTGGCCCCGTTATATAACAAGGGACTTCTGACGAAACTCCTGGGACCTACTAGGCACACAGTGGCGATATGGCACAAAGCACAGGCGAAACTGAAGTGGGGGGTGTTATAACTAGACTTACGCCTCTATGGGACTCTAAGGCCTTGGGACAGTTACGACACAGTAAAGGATTCACACAGTGGGATAACATAGGCATCTCCACGGTAGGAGACCTGTGGACTAGAGATGGAGTGATTCCCTTTGACCAGCTGCAGCAGCAGTACGGCCTGGGAGTCAATGAGACTTACTGCTACATCCAAATACGACACGCACTGCTGACAGCGATTGAAGCGGGTACGGATGTCCCAGAGTCATTCCCGCTAGAAGATCATCTGTTAACAGACTACATGCAGACAAGCGCCACCTCCCTCACATATCGGAAATTATTAAATAATCTACCAGACCCATTACAAAGCCTGAAGGAAAAATGGGAGAGTGAGATATCGGAGATGGATGAGACGGAATGGAATGAGGCAATGGCCTCTCCAAGGGAAGCTGGCATCTCAGCGCGCTTTAGACATGTGCAATTTAAAATACTACATCGGGTGTATTATACGAGGACCACATTACACAAAATTCATAGGGCGGATCACCCATATTGCCTCAGAGGATGTGGTGGGGAAGGGACACTATTACACACACTCTGGGAATGTCCACTAATTGCAGAATATTGGAGGCAGGTACTGCGCACGATTTCACAAACACTAGAGGTATCAATTATTTACACCTGATCCACGCATGTGCCTGCTAAACATGTGGGGGCCTAATGATCTGACACGCCAGGGACAGCAATGGGCTGTTATAGGTTTCATGGTGGCCAAGCGTGATATAGCGCAGAAATGGGGGGCGATAGAGGTCCCGACCCGAGCACAATGGTGTAGGAATGTAGATATGCTCATGGTGATAGAGAGGGCTGTGTATAAACAAAGGGCTAATCCTCGAAAATGGAACAAGGTATGGCTTCCATGGAATAGTTATCGGGGGGATATATGTGAACCATTGTCAGAGGAGGACACAGACGATTCAGAGGAAGAGGAAGATGTAGATTGAGATCGGAGTGATGGGGTAACAGTTGGGAGGTGACAGGAATAGGAGGAATGGCGGGAGAATAAATTAACAAAGGGGGACCGAGAGCGATGGAATGTACAGAAGTACCGAACTGAGCTTACTCATATAAGTCATGAAAAGTGGGATGCAATGTTGTGAACTGCTCATTTCATCTATCGAGTCACAAGTTACCTTAAGTTTATAAAAACCATAAAAGTAAGGCGTAAATTAAACTTTTGGTACAGGTGCCCTGTTTCTGATAAATGTCATTTCAATGCTACTAAACTGCAACTTTTCCGCAGGAATGGAACTCAACTGATGTATGTTATTACGGAATTAATAGCAGCCAGCCTCCGGGTTGTAGGCGAATGCTGTGTAAACTGCACAGATGTCAATAAAGTCTTATTAAAAAAAAAAAAGGTTGTGGCATCAAAATTCTTACCTTCAATCACATACGGCTCCGAACTCTTAAATACAAAAGACGCAACATCTCTGAACATCGCCCAAACCAGTCTCTTCAAAAAATTGTTTAACATTCCGCGCCAAACCTCTCAAGCCCGGATCAGACTTGAATTTGGGTTAAAAAACCAGACCATGTCAAGACAAGGAGCACTGGTTAAATATTACTGGAGAATGCGGGCAGCAGAGGATGACTCTCTGGCACATTATTGTTGGCTGGAGGTCGAAAAGCAATCCAAATCGAGTAATTCCGTTTATTCATTCTTAAAGAAATCGATTGAGGCTTTAAAGTTAGAGGAAGCATGGCACACAATATCATCCAACCATGAGTTTAAACAATAAGTCAACAAAACAGTTAATCAAATGTCTCAAGAATAGGATAAAGCTGCTTTGACTACGAAAACCAATGCATGGATTGTGCTGCCAACATATAAAAAGCTAAAGCCCCAACCATACCTTTTGGAACACTTCGCAAATCGAATGAAACAGCAACTGATCTTACTGAGACTGGGAGTGTACCCAACTAAAGATCTAACTCCAAAATGGAACGCACCTGGCTCTCAACGGACTGCCGCCTCTGCGGACAAGGAGATAAATCAGTGCTCCACTTACTTTGTATTTGTCCGGTATTATCATCTAAACGGAAAGAACTGTTGCGGCCGTTAATGAAAAAAGAGCAGATAAGGACCTGTAGATCCGCAGTAATAAAATGTTTAGGAGGGTCAACTGTGCAACTGGCATGTAAATCATTAAAGTTTGTAAATCTAGCTGCAAACGCACTAGAAAAGAAAGACACAGAACTTGAACTTGATAAAGCTTAGACAATTATCCTGAAGCCAGTATAAGAATCAGACATCTCACAGCCAGAATAACTCCTACAAGACTAAAGGCACCAATTGCACTGTTTCTCTCTGTTTTATCAATCAACATTTTTTTTAAATGAGAAGTTTATTAACTAACTTGTATTTTACTCATGAATTTTACGCCACATGTGTTTATGTGTTTTAGCGGTTAAGCCGCTCTTTTTATGATTCAAACCAAATCAAATAAAGTAATTTACCACATAATCCTATCTAAACATATGTTTCTTTCACACACAGTGGTCTGGTGCCCATGCTGAAATGGGGTGCATCGTCATGATTCTCTCATTCTTTCAACCAATCATAGCTTTGTTTCGCCCAGGTCCTGACCACAAATGGTGAGTATATTTATTTCCAACTTTTCAGGGATGAACAGGTGAACTAAAAGCAGCCTTGGCAACAATGATCATACCCGCTCACTCATCTCCCTCTCTAATTCTTTTCTCTCTGCCTTTCTCCTTCTTCCCTTTCCCGAAGTATCCCTGTGCCTGATCAATTAATCTCAGGGAGCTAGAAAAAGTGATAAAGACATCAGGAGCGTCACTGAATTTTCAAAACTTGCCTCCAAGTGCTCCAGCCAACCAAGGAAATGCCTTGTGGAATAATAGGCCTGTCTTGCCATGTCTAATAGCCTAGAAGAGGGCATACTTGCAAATCAGTAACTCTCCTCAATTCGTCCAGAAACTCACCTTGTCCAAACCTTTCCCAAAATAATAATATTTCCCTGATATTCACCACAAATAGGGAAAAATAATGTATGATTAATGTTTTGAGGGACTGAATATGATTTAAGATAAATTGATTAATCTCATACAATATTATTGATTTCTGAAGTAGAGACAGCTAAAGGTTTCTAGCAAAATGTGTCATGCAATTTCTGAAAGCTGTACTGAGCTATTCCTATTATCAGAATATTAGGTAAACTGCAAGTTGCCTAATAAAAGAGTAACTTTACATCGGTTGAGTTAAGAAAGTAAGTGTGCCTCACCAATTGTGTCTTTATGGCAAGCAGGGATTCAGGTGCAAATGTGATAAAATGCGTTACATCAACATTAACCGTGCCTAGGGAAAAGGAAATGGATAAGGACTTTAAAATATACTCAACGATCATACGGTAACCAGCAAACTGAAATGTATATGGGAAGAGAAAAGCTATATCGAAGGTTGGCACTTTGAAACTCACGAGTGCTTTGGGGGCATGGCAGTTTCTGCTTGAACTAGTCTCCTACCAGTATCTCCTATGATATTTCTATACCAACAGAGCTTTTCCACCCAATTTTCTTGCAGACGACCAATGAAGTGTGTCATTTATGTACCAATTGTGCCCACAAGTTTTAGAGCACTTTACAATAGAGCAGGAAATACAATCCGGTTTTTATAGGACAATACAACACATGCCTTTACCGAGCATGCTTCTTCCACACAACCTTTACCATGCATACCGTTACCATGAAGGTGCTTTTACCATGCATTCATTTACCACGCATTCCCTAGGGCCAATGTCCCTTTTAGGAGAGGAAGCATTCAGACCCCTCCCAAGCCATTTTTAAGCCTTGGGGACCCCATCTCCCTGGGCTAAGGAATTTTGTTAAATGGAGAGAGGGTGTGGGGTCCCCCTCCGCTTTGAAGGGCCCCAGAGACTACATCCCCCAGCGTGAAGGCATTTTTAATTATAATGGGGATCGGTCCCCCCTCCCTCATCTGTAGATCAGCGTTGGGGGCCCCACCACTGGGGCCCGGTCAAAACAGGGTCCTGGGGTTCCCATCCCCAGGATCCTGCTTTTCCCTACCGAAGAGGGCAGGGAATGTAAACTTTAATCCCTGCCCTCGCTTTTCTATGCAGGGAATACAACTTTGCTCCCACTTCACAAAAGCCGAGAAAAAAGCATCTCCCACTTGAGGAGCAAAGTAGTCGAGCTGGCTCCTACCAGCACACAACATGGGTCCTGGCTGGGGAGGGAGCAGGGGCCACGGGGCCTTAGGGCTCTGCCCACAGCCCCACAATTTCTCTGTTGTGGTGCCCCAGGTGGGTACCAAGCCACCCACAGGAAAATAATTGCATTTCCTGCGGCACACACTATCGATGGTGGCTGGGGAACTGTCAGGAGCATCCTTAAAAAAACAATTAAAGAGTGTGAGTCTTTTTAGGCAGGACCTGGGCACCCATGGTAAAAGTTAACTATCCGGCTCACAACAGCACCCACAATGATTTTATGATTTATTATTCATAGTTCTGGGATAGGGATGCCCAATAATGCCCAGTGAATGCATTTTAGAAATAGTTTTTCATCCTGATGGTACCCCAGAAGGACAGGGGGCACCACCAAGCATTTGTTTAATGTCCTTAAGGGCTTCACGGAGGACAGCAGCTCCCCAGCAACATGAAACATAGGCTGCCCTGTGCTCTCTCTACCATCTGCTTTGTGTTTCCAACAGAGGGGGTGCACTGCGCGGCCGGCCTGTGGGAGCAGCAGTGAGCAGCACGGCAGTCTGTGAGGACAGAGCTGCATCCAGGCAGGGATCGAGGAGGCAGCCACGACCGCTCCAGAGGAGCCCCGGGGAAGCTCGCCCGCCCCCAATGCCCCGTGGAGAACGCTAGCCATGGCTGCGAGGCCCTGACTGCTGCTGCTCTGCTCACCACACACTATCGTATCACTGGTCACACAATGCAAATATGAGCACACACTGCTAGCCTGCCACAGACTGTCTCACCACACACACTGCATGTCTCAAACAAACGTGACTTTTACCTCACACACTCATATTACAGACTTCATGTCTCACCACATCCTGGACCATCCTGGACCTCTCGGAACAGAACCTGTTTTGCTATGATGTATTGCCTTACGGGTACACAGCGCCTAGATGCCTTTGTTGGCGCAGGAGATCACGAATAAAAATAAATCAAACCTTGGCGCCAATTGCGTATCTGAACACAATAGCATAGAGTGCACTGCTTGGCCTTTTAGCGCTGGACAACATATACGTCTTTTAT
Source organism: Lissotriton vulgaris (assembly GCF_964263255.1). Taxonomy (NCBI): domain Eukaryota; kingdom Metazoa; phylum Chordata; class Amphibia; order Caudata; family Salamandridae; genus Lissotriton; species Lissotriton vulgaris. Next base: position 605,260,910 of record NC_141685.1, on the reverse strand, counting down.
ATCTCACGTTACACACACTGATTGTGCTTGTGTGTTCCACGTTTCACCACTCTAATATTCCTGACGCATTCTTGCTATGTGTAGTCACAGTTCCTCTAATCAGGAGGCCATTTCTTTCATTTTACATTTCCAATAAACCCAGCAGGTGCTCGCGCGAGTTACTTTTAAGTCAAAAGTTCAGACTGGCTTATGTTCACGGGTGCAAACCCTCAACTTGACTGCGGCATGCCAGATCTGATAGCTCGGAGGACTTTTCTGTATATAGAGATAACTCTAATCACTAGTATATGCCGTAGCCCTTTGTACTCTCTACCATTCCTATGAGACCCTTAGAGTATATCCATTCATATCCCTTCCCTATGTATATAGAGATAACTCTAATCACTAGTATGTGCAGTAGACCTTTGTACTCTCTACCACTCCTATGTGACTCTGTATCCCTTCCCTATGTATATAGAGATAACTCTAATCACTAGTATATGCAGTAGACCTTTGTACTCTCTACCACTCCTATGTGACTCTGTATCCCTTCCCTATGTATATAGAGATAACTCTAATCACTAGTATATGCAGTAGACCTTTGTACTCTCTACCATTCCTATGTGGCTCTTAGTGTATATCCATCCATATCCCTTCCCTATGTATATAGAGATAACTCTAATCACTAGTATGTGCAGTAGACCTTTGTACTCTCTACCATTCCTATGTGACTCTTAGAGTATATCCATTCGTAGCCCTTCCCTATGTATATAGAAATACTCTGATCACCAGTCTGCTCTTTGTGTGACTTTACATCTTGTACATTTGCAATTTTTTCAGTTTGTATCTTTTATATAACGCATGTAATCCTTAGTCCTTATGTTTTGCAACTGGTTCTTATGTAAAGCGCTCTGACACCTTCGGGTAAAGTTAGCTCTATAAAAAATTGCATTAAATAAATAAATAAAATAAAATAAAATAATGTATTCACTGTGTGGATCTGGGATGTTGAAATCCCGCCGCGCATTCTCAGCCTTTCATTCTCCCGGGGTCGATACAAAATTACCACTGGGTTGGGTAAGAATAAACACCTGTCAGTCAGCGTTGAGAAACTCTTCTGGTGCACTTTACACATACTCATTATACTATGCAACAGGTTTAGGCATGGTACATGTGGGTGTACTTGTAAATGTGGGTGTACTTGTAAAGAGCAATGCGACTCCATAGAGTATCCTGGCGCTGAAGACCGCTGGGGAACCCGTCCTGGCTTTCCTTGTCAGATGGTCCCTTTCTGGGTATCTCCAAGGTGAAACCAGGCATCCCCAGTGTCTGTGGGGGGCCGTTGTAGAGATGAGGCAAGCTTAATGCCCAGATTTGCCGAGTGTGTTCCCTGGTTAGAGTAGGCACCGAGGCGAGAATTATTGAGTCCGTTTTGACCCTGGTCCACAACCCTGCCGCGTCGGGAATTGAACCCTGGTCCCGGGCTGTTCTCTGCTTATAGGTCTGCCGCCTCTAACCAGTGAGCCACACCACTCCACTCCACATGCAGTCACCGACACAGCACTCTGTAGGATACCGTCTTCTCACACGTTTGCAGCACCTCAAGGCTGGTTATTCAGGGCGCGACTCGCCTTCCAGATGAGATTACAGATAGTAAGCTGCCTCCCTCACTGTGCTCCAAGCACCATTCTGCATCCTTCAGAAGTAATAAACAATCGAGGTGTGTTTGTGCTATCTGGGCTGCTCCCGGCAGCCTTTACCATAGTTACCAGCAGACAGCCAGCCGACGGAAAGGGGTCTGGCTGGCACAGGCCAGCCAGCTGAGAGCAGTGCAACCACTCACGGTTAACATAGTGCAGATATCCCACATACACACACAACAAGCTGATAGACAAAATGGCAAGCAATTTCAGGGAGGGCTTAGAAGTAGTGGCGCATGTTCAGGTAGGTTAAAGACGGCAGCAGCATATACGGGTTAATCAGTCGGGATCAGGGAAGGGGGCGTTGAGCGCCGAGTCACAGTGGGAGAGCCCGGTGTGGGCTGGGTGGGGCACGGATACTCACATTGCCCGCACTTTCTGTCTCAGGGCTCGTTCCCTGACCGCTGAGAAGTTGGCAATGGAGGGCAGCAAAGTCTCGCTGAGAGCCTTGTCCCACTCGCTGCACATGGGGGGGGGGGGGGGGGGTGCTGCCTGCAAGGGGAAGAGAAGCACAAGTGAGGCAACAGTAAAGAACAAAATACACGCAGGCGCGCACTACCTAAACACACCATCTACAGGCAGCCTCTCGCTCAAAGGTAAATTAATTCTGTCTGAGAAAACTTAACATGTGGCCAAAACTAGAGACTTGGGAAAAGAATAACAAAGTGCATAATCCAAACAAACCACTAGATGGCAGGACAGTGCTTAGCATGGAATAATGCAACAAGCTGTAAAACCAGTGGTTCACGGGCAAAACTAGAAACAACCTGCCGGGCCCATTGACGGAGAGGAGGGGGGCCGCGCCCCCAACCAGATGGCCCACTGCACGCAATTAAGTGGAGCGGAGCGAAACAGTAGTTAGGCGCCGCTGCCTCAGTACTACACGGAAGTGACCATAGGGCCAACAGCCAACAGATATCAAGGAAACAACCCAATGCCAAACATAAACCAATCACGAGGGGCAGGAGAAATTACACAGAGGTGAAGCCAATATACTAATTACTTAAGTCTCGCATGAGCTGCCAAACGCGAGGCCTAAAAACACGATAAGTATCCTCAGTCATCGATGACACCAAGAGAGCTTACCATGTTATTTTTTAGGTTCTCCAAGCTGAAGCTGCCTGCTTTTCAGCTTGAGTGCAGGGATCTCTTGTGGTTAGTGCTATAACTGCTCTTTGTTTATTTTTTTTATTAGAAATACTTTATTGGAAATATTTTTGGGACTATCACTATTAATAAATATTACAATGTATGAATTTATAAAATATACATTTGGAGCTGCTTTTTATTTTTTGGTGGTCTGGCCCTTTGACAAAGCCAATAGCTTTGGCTTCCTTAAAATTCCACCATTGACACTATTTCATCACTTAGTCAGCCATGAGATTCCGCAGGGGGTTGGGCACAGGGCTTGCCTGCTGGCTAGTCCATGCACACAAACCCATGCCGGACACATTGATGGACATTGTGCTCCACATTACAAAATACATAGAAACTCACAGAAAAAAAAGAAAGTTTATAGTGATGTTATAGTGAGGAATTGAAATATTATCTTACTGTACATTTAAAAAAAACTTGGAAATTCACAGAAAAAAACTAAGGGGCCGATTAGGATGGCGGTGAATCCGCATCCTCCGGGCCGGCGGAAGCCACCGCCGGCCTGGAGGATGCGGATTCACCGCCGCGGCCACAGAAAACACCCACCGCCAGATTAGGATGGAGGTGAGATTGCGGTGGGACCAGCGGTGGAAGGCAGGTCCGTCCGCCGCTGATCCGCGCGGTGTGGAGGGCTATTTGGTGGCGGTGTCTGCAAGACACCGTCAGCCTAATTACGATGTGCATTGCAACATGCTTTTCCACGGCGGCTTTTCCGCCGTGGAAAACTTGTGGTCTTTGGTGTTTGGGGGCCCGTTGCGGGCCCCCAGGGTGTCAGGGTTGGGTGCCTGCCGCTTTGTGCATGTAAATGTAAAACATGCATTTTTAACCTTGCAGCGGGTGCTGCTTCAAGCAGCACCCGCCGCAAGGTTAAAGATACAGGATGTGACCGCCAGGGTGGCGGTCACATCCTAATTGCACCGGAGGGACCGCCGCTGCCCCTGCGGACGGTCCCTCCACCTTGGGGGTGGCGGACGGACGCAGGTCCGTCCGCCATCCGAATAGGCCTCTCTGGTTGAAGGGACGTTACACTTAGGTGAAATTGTCAGATAAAGCATACTGTTTTAAATTAACAAGACCACTAAAATTCATCATTTATAGTTATTTCAAGTAACTCTAACTTGTGCCCTAAAGACACGCCGGCTCCCTACGAGCAAGTGCTTGGAATACTCTCTTTTTCTTTATAAATCCGGGGTGCCCCAGGAAATCCAACACCTTTTTTAATGTTAGAGGCATGGGAGGAGCCCTAGGACCCTGCCGGCTCCCTGCAATCACCCCTACTCCATGTAAATGTAAATGTAAAGTAAATTGATACTTGTATAGCGCACTACTCACCCGCAAGGGTCTCAAGGCGCTTGTACAAATACCGCTGTGGAACCCGTCCTGGCTTTCCCTGTGAGGTGTCCACTCCTGGGCACCCCCAGGGTGAAGGCCAGGCATCCTTAGCGTTGTGGGGGCCGTTGTGGAGATTAAACAAGCTATTGCCCAGAGTTGCAGAGTGGGACTCTATGATTAGAATAGGCACCGAGGCGAGAATTATCAGGTCCGTGGAATTTTGAGCCCAAGACCAGCGGAGGCAGGTAATTGAACCCTTGTCCCGGGCTAGACCTCTGCCTCAGGGTCTGCCGCTCTAACCATTGAGCCACACTTCTCCTTGACCACTCCATGGGTCATGCTGGAGCCTGCAGCACATTTGACTTTTTTTTAAAGACAGGGGTGCCCCAATGCCAATCCAGGCCACCCCACAGTAATTTTTATGGTGACGACTGTGGGTGCCATGGACCTCCCCACCGGCTCTCCTGCCGGTACACATTCCGGGGGCAACAGGAGCCGGTATTACTCCAATTTGATAGGAGCAGCCTTCTTTTTTTGCTCTTGCCAGGCAGGAGCAATTCTATTTCTCAATGACCATGAGACGCAGGGATAAACTTTTATGCTCCCACTCAGTGGTAGCCTTGCTGCTCCAGACAAGTGGTAAAACAGGAGACTTCCCTGCCCACGCTCTGGCTGGCATTGAAACACCAGCGTCCAGTTTGAAGGGATCGCCCTGTCCCTGTGACTGAACCAGTCCGAGGGAGTAGAGTCCAAGGGGTTCAGCAAAGGCTTAGGGAGTGGGCCGCATGCCACCCCTCCCCAGTTATGTTTATAGGCCTGCAGGTATGGAATCTGTGTGCCCATCAATTTTAAATCCAGCCCTAGGGGATGGGGTTCACAGTATCTCAAGGAGGCTCAGGGAAGGGGGTCACATGCCCCTTTTACCAATTTTAGGACTGGCTCCAGGGGTGGGTTCCCTGGGACCTCAAGGAGGCTCAATACTCCTCATCTTATTGCATATATCTGCCACCACCCTGGAGTCAGTGGGGTGCTAAAAACAACATCTGACATATATCCTCTGCAAAGTTGCATCAAGTATTAGATTTTTTATTATGATTTTGGTCCCAGAGGGGTCTTTCTGGGACCTCCACACCAGGCAGAGGGGGTCAAGGTGTCCCTACCCTGCTCCCTAGAGGGACAGCGGACTAAGTACCTGATTCCTAAAATGCCAGCGGCCACATCTTTGATGCTATGGTGACAGCCAATCAGCTCTTAACTAAAATCTGTTGGTTTTACAGATCTTCTGGAGCATGAAAAGTATAACGTTTTTGAGGCTCAAATTCTCAATAACTACTAAACATATTTACACCAAATCACACAACATTTTTTTTTACGGTATCATAGTTCAATAAATGGGGAAAATGTGCTTTGGGACCCTCCTTTTCCCTGCACCCATGGGGCAAATCACCCTAAAACCTTGGAGGAAGGAAGGAAGAAGCGATGTTTTATTGGAAAGTTTTGTGAAAATGTATCAAACAGCGCAAGAGTTATTAGCAAATTAAAAAATACACACACATATTATTCTACAAAGCATATAGATTAGGGGTGGGCGTAACCCGAGTAATTCAGTAAAGCATAATTACTTAAAGATTCTGTGACATTATGCCTAATTTGGCGAGAAGAGTAATTGTGCATTTAGCATTATTTCTTAAGGCAGAAATGCCCCCTTGCGTCCAAAATATTGCTAAATGCAGCAGAGCATAAATAGCACGCACAAGCAGCCACTCACGTTTGCTAAAGTTCTTGTGGGGTATGATTTGTACCCAACTTACCCCTGGCATTGAGCGCTATTTTCTTATTGCAAAAGGCTCCCCTTGTGTCCAAAATAAAGAAATAATGATAAATGTCCTGTTGAGGTAGAGTTTTTCCCTCAACATTCTCCTGGCTAGGGCTGGGCGTAGTTTGCGAAGTAGAGCTTCGCGAAGCTACGCGAAGTGCACTTCGCACTACGCGTGCTATGCATAGCACTATGCGAACTGTGTAGTAGCATGTTCGCACTGTGCAAGATGCCTTTTTCAATGATTGCACAGTACGGACAAGCATCCGGCACTGTAAAATCATTGAAAACTTCTGCCGCTCGAGGAGATTTTTCCTCAAGCAGCATCTTTCTCAACGCGGACTTGTAGTTTCTCAACGCGAGCGGTCGCGAGCATACGCGACCACTCGCAATGAGAAAACAGACCTCCCCGCGTTGAGAATCTCGCAGGGAGGTTTATTTTCCATGCTCGCTATCGGCAACTTGATGTTGCTGATCGCGAACAAGGAAAGTCTCGCCAGGATGTAATTTTTCTTGCTCGCGGTCGCAAACTTGACATTGAGGGCCGCGAGCAGGCAAAAAATTACTGCTGCTCTACGCTACGCTACGCGTATTCGCACTGTGCTACCTCCAGCTCGCGTAGTACGAAGTTGCGCAAACTTCGCAAACTACGCAAGCGTAGCGTAGTGCTTCACCCAGACCTACTCCTGGCATCCAGCGCTATTTTCTCCACTCAAAATGCAAATTTAGACAGGAGAATACATTTCCTTTTATGAAATAGCTCTAAATGCAGCAGAACACAAACAGCGAGTGTGAGTGGTCGCTGGCAGTTGCTAAATGTGCACTCGAGGTAGGCTTGTTTTTCCCCGAATTATTTCTAATTAAACGAGCAGGCATAATCGCTTTCATTATCGGTAATTTCGCATCAAAGTGTAACTCAAAATTACTGAAATTATTCCCATTATGCCAGCATAATTAAAAGTATGCCCTGCCTAACATATATGTGAAGTGAAGGATAATACATCTCATTGCTGCAGTCCATGATAACCTAAGGGTCAATGTATATAACGGCAGAAGGAGGTTAAGTCCGTCGGTGTGATGCATTAAATTACTCTGTCTTCCTGACAGCGTCCCGGTCAGTCAAGTTTATTTTGCTTTTATTTTCAAAAAAGATAATCCCAAAGTGTTTATCCCCAATGGTGTGAGGGTATGAGGCTGTTTTCACTTCCCCTTAGTGCCTGGGTTTTTCCTAGCAGTGACGGGTAGTGAAAACTCACCTGTATGTCCACCCATCTAAATTAGGTGGGTGGACAGAGGGGTCAAATTCTCGTGATGACCCGACCATGGCAGAGATGGAGTAGTCTTCACCTAGGGTGCACCAAATGTCAAGCCACAATTCAATTTGGTGAGTGGGTCATTTTGCTGGTGGTAAATACTACGTCACTGTTGTGATTGAGTATCCCTACCGTCAATATATGAATCAACCTCTTAGTAACTAGACCAAAATGTATGCTCCCACATGCTTTCAATTTTGTCATGAAAGTTGTCTGCCAATACTGAATACTGCCTTTGAGAATTTACTGGAAATTTTTTCATTACCACAATCCTGGTATCAAAAATTACAGACCCACTATACATCAAAGCCTCAACCTTTTTATTGTCAATGTAGATGTCTCGACATTGTTTACTACCTCCCCCGCATTTCATAATAAAATTTTTTGAGATATTCACTCTGAGACCCAAATTTTTCATAAATGCAGCAAAGCTGGTCACTACCCTTTGGGGCTCCACTTGCGTAAATGACATTAATACAGCGTCATCTGTGTACATCAGGGCGGGTATGGGATGTTTGTCAATTTGTGACAAGTCCCGACACTGATTCGCCAGGACTTAACCTAATTCGTTGATGTAAAGTGTGAACACAAAGGGACCCAAGACACAGCCTTGACTTACATCTCTCTGTATTTTAAAAGTGTCTGTACAGTTCCTGCTAATCCCATAGCGCACTCTAGCCTATGAATCACTGTACAGCTCCCCTTTAAAAAGTATAAGTGAACTTTCCACACCCAAGTCCTCCAGTATCTTCCATGATCTATCATGTATGACACAGTTGAAGGCTGATGTAAAATCTACAAATGCTAAATATAGCCTGCCCTGTTTTGCAAGGGTGTACTTCCATAGTAAAATACTTAAATTTAGACCCTGCTCCACTGTGCCTAGGCCCTGGCGGAAGCCAAATTTTAATTCTGATATAATACTGTTATCTTTGGCCCAGTCCAGTAGCCTGTTAAGTAAAACGCGCCATACCGACCTTGACCAGGGAGTCTAGCAATGATGTGGGCCGGTAGCATGCATGGTTCTGACAGTCACCTTTTGAAAAAATTGGGGCCAGTATTGATACAGACCAGGTTTTAATGAAATAGGAAGAACAGCATGCTGCTATTAATTACGTTAAAAAGTGGCAGGTTAGATTGATAAAGGTCTACAAGGACACCGTCGGGCCCAAGGGCTTTCTGGCCCATGCTTGCCATAATAGCGCAGTGGACATCTTCTAATGTAAACTGGACGTCTGAAAGACAGTTAACAGATGTTGATATTTCATGTTGTGGCTGTTGGTTTTCCATGGATCTCTCATGCGTGGTACAGTTATGCATCTTAGTGTAATGCGCCACTCACTGGTCTTCAGCAATGGATATCTCAATAGTGGGTACGTCTTGGGTAACCAAGAAAGTTGCAATAAATGCCTTCCAATAGGCAGTATTATCTCTAATTAAGGTAGCTGCATGCAAAGCTGACCATGCTTCTGCTCTAAGGGTGCTCTTGCACTCTTTAAGTGAAAATGTTTATTCCACCCTAGCCTTTCGGATGTCATGTATGTTTCTAATAGGCTTGTGTAAGGCATGTTTCAGTTTAGTGAATGCTTTGATACATTTAGCATCTAGCCAGCCTTTATTCCTATTACGCATGGGTTAATTCTCCACAAATGGGACCTTCGTTATATATCCGGTTATCTGTGAGAAAGATTTTAAGATGTCAGGATGCAGGATTGTCTCGTCTAAACAAGCTAGAAGAGAGGTTCACAGTTGGTCACTACTTTCTTTATGAGTTCTATTGGATAGGAACCATGAAAGCTAGATAGCAGGATCCAGGCCAGTCTATAGGCAGCCAAACATAGGTTATGTGTCCACACACAGAAAAAGTTCCAGCTCTTCTGTTGCAGGGATTCTGCTCATACACAGAACTGTGCACAGAGACCCAGGACATCAGTGAAATGTGGTGGACAAAAACTCACCTCAGTACCTAGAACCCCTAACCGACTAGCATCAGTGTCACATTAGCTCTTTGTCCTATAGCAAAGGTGCCAATGATTAGACAACCCAGAACATGCTACTTAGGTTACTCTCAGAAATGGTGGGAATCAAGAACACTCTTTCGTTATATTCTCATACCAGTCCACAACATGGGTATATAAGAGACACAGTAAAGTTTAAAATGTTTATTTTAACGACGTGCTCTAAGATGCAGTATTTTTGCAGACATTTGATTAGAAATAATACGATCAGCATTGTTACAATTCCATAAAACACAAAAGAGAAATCATATTATAATGATGGTGGAAACAGATACTATAGTGCCTTGTATGCCACCCTCCCTAGCTAGGATCTAAGTTTTATAAATATTAGAAGGTCTCTTAGGCAGACATCAGAATCTGCAATAGCTCTCTGTCTCTCTGGAAACGGATTTTCTTCAGAGTGCTTAAATCATGCAGTGTGTTATTAAAGATGCCAGAATTTCAGCTAACTGCAACTGCTTGCATCTTATGTCTAGAGTGTGAGTCGATCAGCCCAAAGTTCAAATAAGACAGAACCAAGTTCAAAATTTGCCAAACTGGACAATTGGGAGAAAAATTCCGAATTAGTAACCACAAAAAAAGTTTTTCAAAACCAAGCAGGGGATGTATAATGTCCAAAGCATGGAACAAGAAAAGAAAAAAAATACATGAACATTTTTTTACGCGCCAGTAAGCGTTTGAAGCAAGAACCATCCGCACCAGGACACTCCAGAGTATTAGTGCGCGCTACAAATTCTTTATAACATAACATATGTCACATCAATCCAGCAGCGTATAGGCACAGTACATTGCAACTGCTTCCAAGAGGAAGTCATTGTTCTCATCTGAAAACATTTCAGCCATCCAATTCAACAACGGGAAAGAACACACATGTTCTTCGACAGCCGGAGCCTCTAGCACCGTTAGAGGACAACTCGGGTGTTCTTTGAGATAACTGCGTGTCAGAAAGTCATTGGCTGCAGTCCATATATTCCAATTACCTAGGACTCCATGTGCCACTTCACAGGCCATTATGCCAATACCAAAACAGTCTAACTCATGAGCAACTAAAGGACTCATTAGTAGATCATAATCCGGGTTAGGAGACACTGTTGTGCAGAGACACAAATCCAGAGCCCATTCAAAATTGCAATCCAGGCAATGGAAGACAGGCTGCACGCATGTAAAATATGAGAACCAGAAAGATAATCCATTCGCCACACTTAAGGTAGCCAGCTGGAGCGCTCCATAATAATCAAGCATCCGGTTACGAAGCTGGAGCAGCCGGGGCAGGTTGTCATGGGGCACAGATTGTGCAGCCATTTTTAAGCAAGCAAGGCAAGAATTAATGGTAATCCGCCAAAGAGGCTGGAAAAAATAGAATAAAAAAATGCCAGTATCACTCCAAATTTAGGGGCCGATTATGATTGTGTTGAATCCGCATCCTCCGGGCCGGCGGAAGCCACCGCCGGCCCGGAGGATGCGGATTCACAGCTCCAGTGTGTGTGAAGTTCCCCCACCAGATTAGGATGGCTGGGGGGTCATCGGCGGACGGGGAGACCATCCGCCGCTTTTCCGCGCGAGACCGCGGCGGAAAAGCTCTAATATGGTGGCGGTGTCTATCAGACACTGCCAGTCATATTAGGATTTGCCCTGTGACATGCCTTTCCGCTGTGGCAATGACGCCACAAAAAGGCATACGGTCATTTCATTGGGGGCCATTTGCGGGCCCCCAGGGTGAAGGGGGGGTGGGGGTGCACATGTGGGTACATATGGTACCCCCCTGCATTTGCATGCACAAAGCAGCAGGCACCACGCGGTGCCTGCCGCTTTGTGCATGCAAATGCACTGCTTGCAGTTTTAACATTGTGGCGGATGCTGCTTCAAGCAGCACCCGCCGCAATGTTAAAAATACAGGATGTGACCGCCAGGGTGGTGGTCACATCCTAATTCGCACGGAGGGACCACCGTTGCCCCTGCGGACGGTCCCTCCTCCTCTGGGGAGGCGGACGGACGCAGGTCCGTCCGACATCCTAATAGGCCCCATAGTTTGGAATGCAGTCACAAGGCTAGAACTCACAATTTTAAAACAGTGCGCCAAGCCCATGGTCGACGAAGCATTGAAGATAGTGTCAATCAAGGCACCGAAATGCAGGGGGAGATCAGTATTCAAAAGGGCTTGCACCTCGGTGCGAGTGTTTGCCAAGTGATGGACGAATGTTTCACGCAAAGAAGTAAGGGCGACTTCTTTTTGAGACAATAGAGCCCTTATTCGACTCATCTTGTTGAACTCTGCCTTCAAGTTCGGAATGGAAGGCCAAATGGATATATCGAGCTTCCCATGAGGAGGAGGGAACATCACATTTTTGCAACAGACTACAGGTTGGGAAACAGTCACAATGTACAGTATCCCTGCCAGCATACCACAGCAGTCTTCATTATTTAAAAGTAAATAACTACCGTTTGCGAGTAACGTGAAAGTCGGAGTTATGGCCAGGACAGGATTTCCTTTTAAAATGCACGCTAAATTTGGGGTGTCTGAATTACAAGAGCCATGGAATTGGATGTTCCTGCAAATGAATGAGTGATCAGGTGTGGAAGTGCAATCGTCACCTTTCAGATAAACTTCTTTACCCTTCCTCAGGCACCTATAGGTAAATGGCAGAGACCAAGCTTCATGGAGATAAGAGCTACCTAAAGGTTCAAATCTGCCTATGGCATAGTATTTTATACATGAATCGAATTTAAATAGCGAAAAAGGCAATGTTATTAACCCATGAATGAGACATACTGCTGAATTATATTCCGCAACAGAAAAAGGCAATGGTTCCAACTTTTCAATATGAAAAAGTGAATATGCAGCATCCTTCATAGACATGAGTTGTTGTTTTTTTTGCAGTCAAATTAAATGGTATAAATAAAGAACATGTATTCATGTAGTCCCAAGGCACTTTACCAGCCTTTAACGTTTGTAATGTCCAAGCAAATTGCATAATGGAACGTAATTGATTTTGACCATGATACAAAACAGACACTTGATCATGTACAATATCAACAACAGATGAAACAATACTGTCCAATGTGTAAATTTGGCAAGAAAGGGTGTTAATGCTGTAATCAACAACTGCAAGCACTTTTTCTTAATTCAGCTTGATCTATTTCGCTTAACCTACAAGCAGCTTCAATTTGAGACAGTTTCCAGACCTCATTGTTAAACAGCATATACCCATCTTTTCGCTCTGCCTCCCAAAGGGCCTTTAACAAAGTCATTCAGATCAACACCTTCAGTTAATTTGGACAGGTTGAATTTAACTGACGCTAAGGTGGAATGTTTGAGCCAGTTCTGACATAACTTGCCTACTGAATAGATAGTAACAGAATGATCACTTTGAAAATGGGGATCCACCCTCACCTGGGTATAGCCAGGGGCCAGACTCAGAAAACGATGTTGGCATAAATCTGAACTTTTCTGCCATAACAACCAACCTTGGGACTCAAAACTGGAAATGCTAAAAGATGAATTCAGCAACAGAGACTGTAATTCACTAAGGGACAAATCGGTATGATTGTACCATGAAGGGTATTCTCCTAAATCAGGAAGAGAGTGGGCATTCAAGTTTTTAGATGTAGCCAATCCAAAGCAGGTTATCTGTGAATTTGATGAATTTAAAAACAACATATGGTTTGGGATAAGACATGCTCGATGCAAAGCCTCAGTGCTTTGTACCTGCCAGCCATTAGAACCCCAAACAGATTTAAGATCAATAGAATCTTTCCACAGTTCATAGCCCCCAACTCCTAATTGGTCAAGAAAGGACTTAGAATATAGTAATTTAGTGACTGTCTAACTTTGGAAGAGGACTTGCCAGTCATCTTAAAATAAAATGCGTCAGGATTTGATTGATTAAAATCAGTAAAATATTTAAACTTTTTCAAACGAGTTTTTGAGCTGCCTTCAATGGGAGTTGGACAATGCTCCCATTGTGTGTAATTAACCACATTTCTAAATGTGTTTGCTTTGTGTAGAAAATGATTGCCATCATTTTGGTAGCAAAATAAATCAGCATAGTTGGCTGCGTCTAAATACAAATCTTCAGCATCAAAAGCAGCATAATATTTCAAATCAGAAAACAGAGCCTCTACGGCCTGGACATCCCAGTCATCAGAGCGTATATTTTGTTTAACCACGTCCCCATTGAAACACGTAGTACGTTGGGAACATTAATAACCTCTTTGGGCCTGTGGATTTGAAATTTGACAGCATCCTGTACAATCCCATCGAAAACGGGCCAAGCTGTGATGTTAACAAAAGTCTGGTCCCTCTTCTTGATGTGAGATGAGGAGTGGGGTGCCAAAGTTCCATCAATTAGTCTAATTGAAGTTCCTTTTTTAACATAGTGTCCATTTACAAAATGGAAAAAATACACCACAAATCCAATTGACATGAATAAAAATGTTTTAAAAAGCACTAGCCAAATGTAAGTCAATGGGGGTATCAAAACAATTTTCTTAAAACAAACAGCAAAAATAGAGATTTTGGATGGGGACTTGGACGTAGTAGAGTCAGTGTCAAATCAAAAACGTGACTGGTTAACTGCAGATGTTTGTAAATCAGGCATGGACAAGTCTGTAGGGTAGGTATACTCAGTATCATTAAGGGGATCACCAGCCGGTGTATTCAATAAAGGATCAGTAATTATAGGCATCTCGATGGCAACTTCAGGCCTGGTGTTCATTGCTGGAGCCAAAACAGAATTTCTCAGCATTGCTGGACAAGAGACCGCTTGAGTCATACTAAGAAGAATCAGCCACTCGCTGTAATTTGACATTGTCAATTGAGATATACCTGTTTTCCTTACGACCAGGAAGTGGAGGTAAAATGACTGTTCTTGCACCCTGCACGCCTAGCACAGGAACTGGTGCACAAAATGAGGGGCTGAACTCCTTCTTGTTCTCCACCTTCTCACGGACCAGATCATCAACTTGGGGTAGCCAGCCAACTACCAAAATCTGAAGAGCAGCATCAGATGTGGAGGGCAAATGTTCCCTTGCAAGACTGTCTCTGGTCTTTTGTAGATTCTGTAAAACAGTAGAATGCTCCTCTACGTCAAAGGATGCGTCAGACGCCGCCATGTCTAGACCCTCACGGTCCGGAACAAACATTTTGATGCCAAAGAGCATTTTGTATGGGGCCCGCCCACCCAGAGACCTTCTAGTGAGATTATTAAGTGCACGCTGTATGCTATAGAGATGGGCTAGCCAGTTCCGGCCTGTACCTAATACCTTAGCAGTCAATGATTGCTTTAAGTCACGGTTCATTCGCTCCACAACACTATTGCCCTCAGGCCTGTATGGAGACAAAAATTTGACTTGGACCCCCAATGAACCCATGGCATCCTTGTACACCTTAGAGGCAAACACTGAACCCTGGTCCGAATGAAAGGTGCCACATGCAAAAATTCCCACAAAGACACGCAAATTCCTGATGACAATACGGGTATCAGTACTCCTTTGCGGCCACACCCAAACAAAGCGTGTGCATGAATAAACTGCAACTAAGATGTACTTATACACAGTATCAGAGGAGAAAGGGCAGCAGTGATCTAAATAAACACACCCAAGTGGTTTATTAGATATGTACAACTGTATCTGGGGCGGGTGTGCAGCTGTTGAAGGTTTAATGTGCTGGCATATGTCACAATGAAGGACATAATCACGCATCTGCTTGTACAATCCGCACCACCAGTAACACTGTTGTAGAAGCGATACAGTAGCCGACAGGCCGGCGTGAGCCGAGGCCATGCCCTTGTGAGCCGCAGTTGGATATATGATGTTACCACGCTTACTTTTATCACGCATACCATTACCACGCAATTTTAACAACGCAGGACCCTTTACAACGAATACCTTTACAACGCATTACACTACAACGCAGATACTATTACAACGCATACCATTACAACGTAAGTATAGGTAAGTATATAATATTTTTAAATAATGTTATTAATATTAATTACATTTTATTAAAGAATATGTTAATATATATGTTAAAAATACATGTTAAAAATGTTAAAAATACCCCTGTACCCCAAAACCCAAACCCAGCCCTGAAACCTATAAATACCCCTGTACCCCATAACCCAAACCCAGCCCTGAAACCTAAAAATACCCCTGTACCCCAAAACCCAAACTCAGCCCTGAACCCTAAAAATACCCCTGTACCCCAAAACCCAAACCCAGCCCTGAAACTTAAAAATACCCCTGTACCCCATATCCCAAACCCAGCCCTGAAACCTAAAAATACCCCTGTACCCCAAAACCCAAACCCAGCCCTGAAACCTAAAAATACCCCACAACCCAAACCCAACCCTGAAACCTAAAAATACCCCTGTACCCCAAAACCCAAACCCAACCCTGAAACCTAAAAAAAACCCTGTACCCCAAAACCCAAACCCAGCCCTGAACCCTAAAAATACCCCTGTACCCCAAAACCCAAACCCAACCCTGAAACCTAAAAATACCCCTTACCCCAAAACCCAAACCCAACCCTGAAACCTAAAAAAAACCCTGTACCCCAAAACCCAAACCCAGCCCTGAACACTAAAAATACCCCTGTACCCCAAAACCCAAACCCAACCCTGAAACATAAAAATACCCCTGTACCCCAAAACCCAAACCCAGCCCTGAACCCTAAAAATACCCCAGTACCCCAAAACCCAAACCCAACCCTGAAACCTAAAAATACCCCTGTACCCCAAAACCCAAACCCAACACTGACACCTAAAAATACCCCTGTACCCCAAAACCCAAACCTAGCCCTGAACCCTAAAAATACCCCTGTACCCCAAAACTCAAACCAAACCCTGAAACCTAAAAATACCCCTGTACCCCAAAACCCAAACCCAGCCCTGAACCCTAAAAATACCCCTGTAAAAGGTTAAATTAAATTAAATACTTACCTATACTTACGTTGTAATGGCATGCGTTGTAATAGTATCTGCGCTGTAGTGTCTTGCGTTGTAAAGGTATGCGTTGTAAAGGATCCTGCGTTCTAACGGTATGCGTTGTAACAGTATGCGTGCTAAAAGATGCGTGGTAACAGTTACATACCACCGCAGTTATCAAAGCCTGCCTGCGGTCCGCGTTGGGAATCAACCTGTCACCAACGTCATTAATTTTCACATAGGAAACTTTATCAGGACTTAAAAGATAAAAGTATTTAGAAGGCAAACCTCTAGGGTAATTACTTCCCTTCTCTGTTGCGGCAACAGCTGCCAAGATGTCATCATTAATCTTACTTTTGGAACGTGTAACTGCTGCTATTAAGTATGTTGCAACTGCGGTCTTCGCTGCTTCATCAGCAAGACAGTTACCAACAGTGTGTACCTCCATGCGTTGGTGACCAAGAGTATGAATTACAAACATGAGTGGGAGCCATTCTTTAAGCTCAGCCACTCGAACCCAATGCATTTTGTGTTTAATCATGCTACCTTTTGAATCGCGATAGTCATTCTGAATCCAAAAGAATAAATTGTCATTGTAAGACTGAACACAGTAGTAAGAGTCACTCACTATAAGAGTAGTCTCACAAGGGTCAGCGTACTCCAGAGCAAGCACCAGAGCATGTAGCTCTGCCTATTGGGCGGTACAGTCCCCTAATGTCTGGGTATGCACTCTCCATTCACCATAGTACCAACCACAATTGCGCAGGCCGCTGAATAAGCATATTTTGAATCCGTCGCCGGCGGCGCCAATCCGTCTGTGTATATGAGACAATGGAAATCCTCCAGCGACAGCATAGTCAGAAGAGCCGGATGAATGAATTCATACTGCAAGTACTCTTGAGTTTGCAAAGTGGAGTAAAAGATGAATGTGACATCCGGAGATGTCAATGACATGGCCCATTGTATCCACCTCGGGTGCAAAGCTTTTGAATTTGGTACACTAGCTTTCTCACTGCCTCCAAGGCAGGATACGGTGTCACAACCAACATGCATTTTCCCTGCGCCAGTGGCCGTTCCTTCAGAATCGCCATCTGCACTGCCGTCAAAACTATTTCTACAGCGGAAAACCGCATTTCAGCCGAAGTGTACAAGTGTGACATGTAAGCTATAGGGACTTTGTCACCCTCATTAAAAGTCAGGTATGTGAAATTCACCACCCCAGGCACAATTCTTATGACCAGGTTGGTGTGGTTGTCACGAGTCAGTAAATATTTAGATTCAAGAAGATCAGACTGCAAAGATCGCAAATGTTCAGGCAGCCAGCAAGATTTGGTAAAAGTAGGTTGTACCATGGCATAAGTGGCTTGATACTCTGGGCATAATCAGGAATGTAGGTACGCCCGAAGTTCGAAAAACCCAGTAAAGATTGTAGTTTTTTCAGAGTTGTCGGAGCATGCAGCTGTGCTTATTTCTCCAGGAAGTGAGGTGCTAAACCTCGACCTTCATTGTTGAGCTCATAGCCCAGGAACAACACTGTGTACTCTGCAATGTGTGATTTAGCAAAGTTAAATTTGTAACCGAAGTCTGCAAACATGCAAACGATGCGGTCAACGCGACACAGATGCGGCCATAATTCGTCGTCTGTGAGATAAATGTCACCAACATACGAACAAGCATCAGGGTCGAGTCTCTCCAAAAGAGAGACAATGCGGGTGGCAAAGACGCCTGGACTGTTCTTATAGCCCATAGCTAATCTTCGGAACTGTTTTTGTTTACCGTCACAGGTGAAAGCTGTCCATTGACTACTAATAGAGGACGGGTTATGGCTAAAAAAGCAATTGGATATGTATTTGTATTTGTATTTGTATTTATTTATTTGTAAAGCGCTAACATTCATCCTGAAAGGACATCACGGCGCTGAAGAAAGTTGCAAGTGATTTGACATCAGCTCTGATTGAAGATTATTGATCTAGCCTGGGAAAAAGGAATGTTTTCAGTTGTTTCTTAAATGAGACAAAGCAGTCATTTGTTCTAATTTTAGGGGGTAGCTCGTTCCACTTTGTTGCCGCAATGTGAGAGAAGGCCCGCTCTCCCATCCTGACAGTACGAGCTCGGGTGATAACTGCTCTTCCTTACGTCATAGATCGTAGGTGTCTAGAGGGTTTATGAAATCTGACCCTGTCGTGTAGGATGGTGGGGCCTGAGCCGTGGAGTACCTTATGAGAAATACACAACAGCTTAAAAATGGCTCGTTGCCGCATTGGGAGCCAATGAAGCTCACGCATGCAACTTTTAGCTGAATCATATTTTCTTTTATTGCAGATGGCTTTGGCAGCGGCATTCTGAACCAACTGTAATTTAGAAAAGAGATAATCTGCCATTCCTACAAACAGAGAGTTACCGTAGTCCAGCCTACTCATCAGTAGTGACTGAATTTGAATTTGAATTTAAAAGTATTTGTATAGCGCGCGTTTACCGGACGGTTTCATGGCGCTGTGGGGTAACTCAATTCAAATCTAATCAGAGACTCCAGACTGGCTCAGGTTGAGAATGCTTGTGAAAATAAAAAAGTTTTCAGTTTCCCTCGGAATTCCATGTAGGATACTGAGGTGCGGATAGAAAGGGGTAGGGAGTTCCAAAAGGACGGGGCAAGGACAGCAAACTTGCATCCTCCCGACCTCTTCCTCCTAAAGCGAGGAACCACCAGAAGAGAGAGGGCGGAGGATCGCAATTGTCTGCTTGGAATGTAGGGGTGAATGTGAGAAATCATAAACGCCGGGGCTGTCCCAGCCAAAGCCTGAAAGGCGAGGCAGCCAAGTTTAAACAAAGCTCTCTCTTTGATTGGGAGCCAGTGGAGAGAGCGGAGAACAGGGGTAATGTGGTGAGATCTAGGTAAACTGAAGACCAGGCGGGCCGCTTGGTTTTGCACCAGTTGGAGTCGGCGCAAAGCGTAGTTGGGAATGCCGTTATATAGTGCATTGCCATAATCTAATCGTGAAAGGACCATCGCCATTAGAATAAGTTTGAGGGCAGATACTGAAAAGAAACGTGAGATTTTACGAATGGTGCGCAAGACAAAAAAACAGGCCGAGACCACCGTGCTCACGTGTGAATGAAGAGTAAGATGTTGATTCAAAGTAATCCCCAAAGTTTTGACAGAGAAAGAAGGGAGAGGGGGGGAACCAAGCAGAGAGGGCCAAAAAGCAGCAGACCAAGGATTAAGTTTACCACCAGTCAGGACAAGCTCGGTCTTATCAGGGTTAAGTTTTAGATGATTGGTGTTCATCCAATCCCTGATGAATACCATCACTGACTGGAAGTTGGAGATAGAAAGAGAGGATTCAGATAAATTAAAAATAAGCTGGAGGTCATCAGCGTAATTAAACACCGTGACCTCCATCTGCTGTAACGCAGAAATAAGAGGAAAAATATAAAGATTAAAAAGAAGGGGGGAGAGAGAAGAGCCCTGAGGGACACCACATTGTACCTTGTGAGCAGTAGAAGAAAAATCCGCCAGGTGGACAGCTTGGGTACGGTCGTTAAGAAATGATCTGACCCAAGACAGGGCGGAGCCCCCGACGCCTGCCGCCTCGACACGGGAAAGAAGGATGGTGTGATCAACTGTGTCGAAGGCGGCAGAAAGATCGAGGAGAACCAGCGCCTGTGGGAGATTGGAATCCAGACCCTCTCTAAGTGAATCCATAACGGATACCACCACCTTCTCGGTCGAATGCAGGGGGCGGAAACCAGCTTGAGAGGAGGCTAAGAACTTACTATTCTCAACAAAGGCACTAAAGATTTTTGTAACGTGCCGCTCGAGGACCTTCGCCAAGTAAGGAAGGAGGGAAATAGGGCGATAATTAGATAATACTGTGGAATCTGCCCCAGGCTTTTTCAAAATAGGGACGATCGTAGCTGACTTGTGCAAAGTGGGAACGATGCCCCTACTTAAGGAGTCATTAAGAAAGGTCAGGGGAGGGAGAGGGCAAGTTTGAAAAATCTTACACATAATGTGGGCAGGGCAGACATCCATCGGAGATCCAGATTTTACAGTGGGGAGGATAGAGAGGAGGGTCTCTTCCGATAGCAGGTTTTCCTGCAATCCGTTGGCACCCAGGGGAAGACACGTCTAAGCAACTTCAAAAGTCCAAAGCTCCTTCCACAAGTTATAGAAACATGGGATTTCATGGATAAGTCCCTATCCAGTGTTATTCCTAAGTTTTTTGCTTTAGCAGTGGGATTAGGAGGCAAACCCAAGTCACTTGGCCACCAGCTGTTGTCCCAGGCCTGTGTACCTCTGCCGAACAGTAAGATTTCGGATTTGTCGGCGTTTAGTCTGAGACAGTGGTCCTGCATCCAAGTTGCCAATTCAGTCAAACAGTTCGTCAATCTAGTTTTGGAGTCATCATTTCCATCAATGGTGACCATCAGCTGAGTGTCATCAGCATAGGAGCACATTTCGACACCCCACTTTTTGCCAATGGTTGCCAGCGAGGAGACGAATACATTAAACAAAGTTGGGCTCAATGACGCCCCCTGGGGAACTCCATATTTTATGAGTCGTGGAGGGGATGTGTAGTCACCCAAGCGTACTGATTGGGTTCGATCCGCTAGGAACGATTGTAGCCATCCTAATGCTTTGCCCAGTATTCCTTTCTCTGCCAGGATGTTCAATAGTTGGTTGTGGGGTACGGTATCAAAAGCCGCTGATAGATCAAGGAGTATCAGTGCGACTGTTCTACCCTGATCCACCTTGGTTCTGATACTGTCTGTCACTGCTAAGAGTGTAGTTTCGGTGCTGTTGTTTGTCCGGAACCCTGTCTGTGAATCATCCAGCAGACCATTTGCTTCCAAAAATGTGGAAAGACTTCTGTTGACTAACTTCTCCAGAACCTTTGATAAGTAAGGTAGCTGGGATATTGGTCTGTAATTGGCCGGATTGTTTACGTCTGCTCCAGCCTTCTTTACTAAAGGGGTGACTAGGGCCTGTTTCCATGAATTTGGAAATTCAGCAGAACTAAGGGAGAAATTGAGTACTCTAGTAACTACTGGACATATTACAGGAGTTAACTGGGAGAAAATGTGATGTGGACAAGGGTCAAGTGGAGAACCCGACTTGACCTCAAGCATGACCTTTTCTACCTCCTCTTCTGAAAAAGGGCCGAAACCGTGGCAGCTGGTATGTGCAACGGTTGGTACATCCTGTTCATGTCAAGTGTGGTCTTAAACCGTTTACGCACGAGACTATCAACAAGGGCTGTACTGTAAGTATTCTGTACCACGCAGGTCCAACAATGTGAGTTTAAATGCCGGTAATCCAATAACAAACGGAACGAGCCATCAGGCTTAGTCACAGTAAAAAGAGGATTATTCATCGGAGACACACACGTTTCAATCACACCTTGATATTCCAATTGTACAAGGATTTCTGCCACTGGAGCTTTTGCTTCACGTCGCCTGGGATATTGGGTTTGAGTCTGTGGCATAGACCGCAATGGTATCTCATGTCTGGGGGAAAATGTGTCCCATCCACATTGAGTACGGTACAACTCCGGTGCAAGCACCTAGCCCACTCCCAAAATTCAGGGCCTGCTCCTTCGGCAATGTGTGAGCGAAAGCAGGGAGGATTACCTCCTCGCCTGGGGAAGCGGACAGGACGAAGGCTGGGGGCCAATCAGCCTCCGCTAACAAAATGGCATAGGTAGTAGTCAGATTTTACCAAAATACCCCTTTTATAGTACGTTGTATGTCGTCACCTTCAATTAAAAGAACTATTTTGTAAAGTCTTTCTGGGGGAGCCACTCTAGTGTCAGCTGTCTCAACAGCACTGAATGTGTCAGTTGCTGTCACCTTCAGAAATGGACGCAATGCTTCCCGCACTACTGTGATTTCCGCTGTGCTGTCTAGCAGCATCAGTGCCTATGTCAGATTCCGAAGCTGCGTTCTCACTATCCGTGGCATACCTCGCTGTCTTGCGGGGTTGCTCTCTGCTTTGCTGGGCACCCCGATCTCTGCCGCGGTCTCCTCCACCGGTGGGTGAGACCGATGTATCCTGCAAAGAGCGAGGAGAACGTTGATCAGGAACCTGAAAATGATCAGGTGACTTAATATTAGCGCGGTCGCGCAAATCATATGTTCGCTCAGTAGACTCAGGAATTGGGGAAGCAGGACATGACCCCTGTTTCTGTTGCTTTTTCCCCGGTTTTTTATTCTTATTCCAATTTTGATTTGGACAAGTGGGGTGTTCATCTTTATCAGAAGTTGCCACATTAGTTTGCTTCTCCTCTGCTGTTTTAGCAAAATGCTCAGCACCCAAACTATTGGGGCCAATGGTCTTATAAGCATCAGCAATGATTTTCGGTACCTGCCGGGGGTTATCGGTATCGGGGACATAGCGCAAAGCATTAGATACCTGGAAGTTCACTGCATCTCCCTTAACATTAGCAAGGACGAGATCGGAAACAGCCTCAAATGCTCAAACGAGTCTCATTCCCAATTCAACAGCCGCCTCTGCTCCGTGTTCATCCTGGACACGCTTAATGACGGAGGGTAGGACAGCCATGGACGGAGTGCCGAAGCACTTAGTATACACTGTTGCAAATATCTTACCCTAGGTCTCACAATCAGCAACCTCTGGTATTAAGTCTTTCTGCAAACTTATTGTTAGAATCCTGTGCTTCTCAACAGGAGTCGTATTAGGAAATACTGCTTCCAGCTGGTCAAATTCCTCAGCAAGCCAAAAAGGTAAATCATCCTTTTCTTGGGGCCGTTTACCCATAACCAAATTAACCTTGACGGGATTAATTTTCATCCTGGCCGGTCCAGCTGGTTGCGCCGCAGCGCCAGGTGGCCCTGTCTGGATGTGGCGGGAAACTTATTGCACTAAAGCCCTAATAACCCCTATAGCAGAGGTATAAAGGACTCTTAGTTCCCCAATGGGAACTGCCAAGTAACGCGGGTGCTTTCCCGGTGCTTTGGCCGGGAGTTTACCCGGCCAAAACAGGCCAAGTAGCTCCAGGGATGGAACCGTACCGCCGTTACGGAGTGGGGAAGGGCACCATTAAACCAAACTCGATGCTGCCAAGCAGTAATAGGCATCTCCAGTGTCCTAGACGGAGTATACTCCAAAGGCACGGCAGTGGGAGTATAGGCATGAAAAGTATTTCTATCTGCATTCACCGCAGAGAATGTAACCCATGAGTAGAAAATCTCAAATGGGTATGCCGCTTCAGCACTCACCACAAAAACTATCGCCATGCCCTCCAAGGGTATGGCATACCTTTGCAAATGATTGTGGACAGCCATCCGACTATGCTGGGGTATTTCAACGTCACCCATTAGGACACAGGAGTGAAGTAAAATGCAAAAGAATTGTAGCACTAAGGGAGTGATTCAAAGTACGAAACCTTTTTAAATTATCAAGCTTGAATAAGCATATGTATATACAGGAAGGTTAATCCATCACCACTGTCAACCGAAAACAATAGTGATGGTGTCGTGGACTGTTATAAGCACTACTCAAGTGTCTCAAAAATAAGAGCCCCACGTTGGGTGCCATGTTGCATGGATTCTGCTCATACACAGAACTGTGCACAGAGACCAAGAACATCAGTGAATTGTGGTGGACCAAAAACTCACCTCAGTACCTAACCCCTAACCAACTAGCATCAGTGTCACATTAGCTCTTTGTCTATAGCAAAGGTACCAATGATTAGACAACCCAGAACATGTGACTTAGGTTACTCTCAGGAATGGTGGGAATCAAGAACACCCTTTCGTTATATTCTCATACCAGTCCACAACATGGGTAAATGAGAGACACTGTAAAGTTTAAAATGTTTTTTTAACGACGTGCTCTAAGATGCAGTATTTTTGCGAGCATAAGCAGGCATATGATTAGAAATAATACGATCAGCATTGTTACAATTCCATAAAACACAAAAGAAGAAATCATATTATAATGATGGTTGAAAAAGATACTATAGTGCCTTGTATGCCACCCTCCCTAGCTAGGCTCTATGTTTTATATAATATTAGAAGGTCTCTTAGGCTTGAATGGGGAACCCCATACCTCCAAGATCAGCAGAAGTGAATCACATCAGGATCTGCAATAGCTCTCTGTCTCTCTGGAAACAGATTTTCTTCAGAGTGCCTAAATCATGCATGCAGTGTGTTATTAAAGATGCCATAATTTCAGCTAGCTGCAGCTGCGTGCATGTTATGTCTAGAGCTTGAGCCGATCAGCCCAAACAACACCTAACATTGTTATGATAACCTTGGAGGCTTCTGCACTCACTGTGCAGACTAAGGTTGAGATGTAAGTCTAGAAACGTTGAAAACAAGCCATCTCATGCAAAGCAATTCACACAGCCTAACTTACAACAACAGTTACATATAGTGTTGTGTGCAAAAGCAGCAAAAAGGTAAAATGGCGTTTAAACTTCTAATAAGCATAGCAATTTGCGCAAGTAAGGCCCTGCCTTCACTACACTTTTAGGAGAACTACTGCACAGCAGAAGTTCTCCCAAAGGATAGATGGTTCATGGAAAGTCAACAGGGAAAAAAGAGGTGGAGGCACTACCTAATCTGCAAGACAGCACGACAGAGACAAGTAAGTATTATAGATGTCAGTCACTGATGAAGTGTCAATTCACATGTATATTTTCCCCTCAAACAAGATTAGGATCATGGGTACTTCACCATTAAAATCAATGGGAATATGGGTACATACTTAAATAATGAAGAAAATATCTAATCGCTGCCTCTTACACAGCTATATGATGACCTAACCAAACAGGCTTTCAGCAAAGATGGCCGGATAGGCCCAGCAAGGGACCAGGTAGCTGGAAAGATTGCCGCCATGGGGTTTGCAGATCATAGCTTTGGACAGGAAGAGGAGCTGGTTGCTGATGAAATTGGTTTGATTTGCTGGCAGTTACAGAAGCAGAAGTGGGTTGATTTGTTGTTCCTATGTCTCCCAGATTCTGTAGTCTTTTTATAGCTTGACTTCTAGCTCTAAGCAGGCAGTCTGCAGCACTTCACAGAAGTGATGTTAATGAGAAGGTTCTCGTATTGTCATCACCACCAAAGCTAAATCACTGACTTAAAAAATGGATCTTGAAGTGATCCAGTTGCTGGGATTTATTTTTATTTATTTTATTTTATTTTGAAAGTTTTATATAGCGCGAACAAGATCTTTGCAGATATCAGAGCGCTTTACATAGGAGAAGAGCAAATATACACAGATACATCTATAGTGTTAAAAGTACAGTGAAATGATATCAAAAACAATCAAGTAGTCAATTTCAAAGTCAAACAAAAAAGCAAAGGGTTCGAACAAGTAGTACAGATGAGCACTGAGTCTTTGAAGTTGATCCCCAGTAGTGGTTCAGGTGCATTTAGCCATGAGGATCGCTTTTACTTCTTTCTTGAAAAGTATGGTAGATGGGATGAGTCTGATTTCAGGGGGGAGTGAGTTCCAAATCCTGGGAGCCATTCCTGAGAAAGAGCGTTTGTATGTTTTTTCTTTGCGGAATCTTTTAGGCTTTAGCAAAAGATTGTTTGTGCCTCTAGTGTTTCTGGATCCTCCAGAAATCGTCAGCTTCTGAGCGAGGTATCTAGGTGAGCTAAGGTGGACAGCCTTGTGCGTCAGACAAGCGATTTTCAGGTGTATCCTGGCTTCAAAAGGCAGCCAGTTCAGGGATTTGAAGTCAGGGGAAATGTGCGAGTGTTTTTTTGATCCAGTGATGAGTCTCGCTGCGGCGTTTAAAGAGGCTCTTATGGGTGCCGTAGTAGCTTGGGGGAGACCGCAGAGGGCGGTGCTGCCGTATTCTATTCGAGGTATGACAAGTGATTGTACCGCAGTTTGGAAGTCTTTGGCTGGAAGGAAGGGTTTAAGTTTCCTAAGGGTGTTGATTTGGTAATTTGCTCCCTTAGTTGCTTTGTTGATGTGTTCCTGCATGCTGAGATTGGTGTCGAGTGTTATGCCCAAGGATTTCGCTGAGTCCACGATGGTGGGTTGAACATTGAGTGCCGTTAGGTTTTTAAGCCACGTTTGTGCGGTAGTGATCTTCGCGGGAGGTGAGATCAAAAGGAACTCTGTTTTGAGGGCATTAAGTTTGAGGTGATTAGCGGCCAGCCAGGATTGGGTGCTACTGATCGTTGAGTTCAAGAGCGTGATGTCATTGGGTGATTGAAGTTTGAGATAAAGTTGGGTGTCATCAGCATACATGTGGAAGTGTACATTGGCTTCTTGTAGCAAGGTGGTGAGAGGTTCCATAACTAGGTTGAACAAAGTTGGGGATAGGGAGGATCCTTGTGGTACGCCTAGCGATACAGGTCTTGGCGCGGACATCAAGTTGTTGCTCTTGAATTTCTGTGACCTGTTATGCAGAAAGGACGTGAACCATTTGAGCACAGTTCCAGATAGGCCCATTCTTGTGTTTAATAGTTCGAGTAAATTCTCATGTTTGACGGTGTCAAATGCGGAGGAGAGATCAAGGAGGATGAGGAGGCAGGTATCGTTATGATCTAGGATTTGGAGGGCGTCATCGATTATGTGAGTCATAGCAGTTTCAGTACTGTGATTTGCTCTGAAGCCTGATTGATGAGAGTTGAGAAGATCAAACTGAGTAATGTGTTTAGACAATTGTATTTGTACGCATTTTTCCAGCAGTTTGGCAAGAGTCGGAATGTTGGTGATGGGGCGGTAGTTGTTGAGGTCTGAGGGATCGGCTGTAGGTTTCTTTAGTAAGGGTGTGACTTGTCCAACTTTGAGGGAGTCGGGAATGGACCCTTGTTGAAGTGAGCTGTTAATGATTTTAGTCCAGAGTGGAAGGAGCGACGGGGTAAGGACTTTGACAGCGTTAGCAGGAAGGGGGTCCGTGAGGTGATTGGAAGGTTTCAGAGTGCTGAGCAGTTTGCCAATTTCTTCTTCCGTGTAGGTGACAAAGGTTGACCAGGTGGCATTGTTTTTGGGTTTAGTTGGTGCTATGCAGTGGGGTTTGGGGTAGCGGCTTGCATCCATGAGTAGATCATTCTTTATGTTGTCAGTTTTTTGGATAAAGAAAGAGGCGAAGTCTTCGCAGGAGGGAGCTTCACCCATAGTGTTGAGAGGTTGGGGGTGTTCTTTGGATTGCGTTCGGATAAGCTCAAACAGCTTTCTCGGACGATTTTTGGCTAGGTCAAGCTGACGGCTGAAGAAGACTGATTTTGAGCGTTTTATTTTCCTGAAGTAGGCATTTCTCTTTTTCTTCAGGGTTTTTAGGTTCAGTGCAGAGGGAGCTGATCTCCAGGTGCGCTCTGCCATTCGCATGGCGCGTCTGTCGTCATTGAGACTCCCGTCGTACCAGGGATTGGAGATTTTTGCGGAGGCTTTTTTTAGCTGCAGGGGTGCGACTTCATTAATTATTGAGGACATAGTATTAAGATAGTGATCAGTCAAGGATTGGACGTCCTTAACGCCAGTAGGAGGAAGTAGTGAGTTGCAGCTGTTGGGGGGCAGAGAGTTTGAGTTTAGTTTTTTCATGTCTCTTTTCCAAATTTTGGGCCTGGCGGATTGAACAGGGTTAAGTTTAACTTTTTCATTGATGAAGAATGTGATAATATGATGGTCTGACCAGTCACAGGGTTGGATAGATTCGAGTTGGATAGAGGCTTCTTTGGAGATGATAAGGTCGAGGATAGCGCCTTTCTTGTGAGTTGGACTATTGCAGATTTGAGTGAGGTCAAGGGCGTTAAGGAAATTCTTCAGACCTTTTACCACCGCATCATTATGATCGTTCCAGTGGAGGTTGAAGTCACCAAGGTATATTTGTGTGAGTTGTCGCCCGGAGTTGGTTGAGATCATATCCATGATTTGCTGGGAGAAGGTAAGGTTGTCGCCGGGTGGGTGATAAACGCCGTGAAGAGTGCAAATCGGTTTGCCCTCACTGATAATATCGAGGCAGATATATTCACAGGAGGTTGGGGAGGGTAGGGAGGGGGAAGTTACTTTCAGGACAGAGAGGTTGCGCTTGTGTATACATGCGACTCCGCCACCTTTTTTATTGCCAGTCCTGTCAAGTCTAGTGATGTGGTAGTTGGGGGGAACCAGAATGTCCATTATAGGTGTAGAAGATTCTGTTAGCCATGTTTCAGTCATGATGATTAGGTCAAGATCCAGTTTTAGGATGAGATCGGCGATAGCGAAGGAGTGTTTCGCGGCTGATCTGCAGTTGAGGAGAGTGCATTTGAGACGGGGTGTGTCGAGGGTGGAAGGGGGTTCTAGAGCGAGGGGGACTTTACTCAGGTTACTATGGATAGCTATTCTGTTGTTCAGTGTGGGGGGTCTAAGGGGATTGGAGTGAATCGTAGGAATGGCAGTGAGAGTGTTGGGTGTATTGCTATGGGGAGCTGGGTCGTAGGAGCGGAGGAGGGAGATTGTGTCGAGGTCCGAGAGAGGATTACAGGAGCGGTGG
This sequence comes from Lissotriton vulgaris, assembly GCF_964263255.1. Lineage (NCBI taxonomy): Eukaryota > Metazoa > Chordata > Amphibia > Caudata > Salamandridae > Lissotriton > Lissotriton vulgaris. The sequence continues at coordinate 605,232,216 of NC_141685.1, read as the reverse complement.
GGACGGTTTTCGCGGTTGTGAACAGGGATTGTGGTCCAGTGCGGTGGGGGTCGAGTGCGAGAGTTCGCCACCCGGGTGGAGGTCCAGTTGGGAGGGGTGGTGATGGTGGAGGCGCGTACGGGCTGTCTGGGATGTGTGCTGAGTAATTGTTTGATGATGTGAATGTCTTGTTTGATCTGGTGGAGGGTGTTGGGTGAGGGGTGACTGGAGTGTGATAGGCAGAGTAGTTGTTGTTTGATGATGTGCATGTCTTCTTTGAGCTGGAGGAGGGAGGTCGTAGTGCAGTCCAGTGTGGGAGATGTGTTGGAGGTGGGGATGGGAGGGTCGGGCGTTGTGTTGGGGGTGGGGAGGGGAGGGTCGGGCGTGGGTGACATCGGGGAGATGTTGGTGGTGTGGTTGAGAGTATTGGTGGTACGCGGAGAGTGCAGGGTGGAGGATGGGCGTTTATTAGTGGTGAAGGGGGCGCATGTACGGTAGTGAGGGGTGAGAATGGGGGGGGAGGTGGGGTTGTATGTCGTTCTTTGTTGAGGAGTCGTAGTTGAAGAGATAGGGGTGGCGTGTTCTGCGTGGTTAGTTAATGAGTGGAGGTGCGGGCTGAGAAAGGGGGGGGATAAAGGGTGGGGTTTATCTGTGAGCTTGTCGATCAGATGCTTAGCTTGATTAGGCGGGATGTGGGTGGGGGCTGTGATGTCATGGGTGCAAAGAATGGGAATGTGGGCTGGTGTAAGGGGGGATGGGAGCATGGCTAAGGTGCCGGTGGTATGGGAGAGGTGCGTGTCGTTTTGGGGCTGAGCTAGATTAGCGGCGTGGTTGGTATGGGAAGTGGTGTCAGGGGTGAGCGGAATGGTTGTATGAGTGGGGGTCAAGATGTTGGTGGGGGGGGGGGTGTGGCTGGTGTGTGAGGGGGAGAGGTCTGAGACTGTGAATGAGGAATGTGGTGTGGCTACAGTAAATAGAGGAATGACTGTGGTGACGGGGGTAGAGGAGAGGTGAGTGTCGTTTAGGGGCTGAGCTAGGAGAGAATGGTTGTGATTGGGGGCTGTGCAATCAAGGGTGATAGGACTGAGAGTGCTGTGTGTGCTGTGAGTGCTGTGAGTGGGGGTCCGTGGTTTGGAGAGGTGCTGTATGAAAGTGGGGAACAGGTTGTCTAGTAATTCCAGGTTCCTGTCTGTGGATTGGATAAGGACAATCCCGTTGTTATAGATAGTGATGGTGGTTCTGCCCGGGAAGAGTTGGGAAGGTGTGATGGTGAGTGTTCGGCCATGAGCGGATTTCCTAGCATTGGAGACGGAGAGTAAGGAGAGGAACGTTTTTCTCCATTGAGCTCTTCGTGTGGTGTGGAAGATGAGATCAATGTTTACGGCACCGTTGACCGGTGAGAAGTAGGTGTCTGCAAAGGGGGTTTCAGGGTGGGACCTCAGTAGATTGTGTTTAAAGCGTTTTGCAGCGTTTTTGGTGAGTGCGGGTGGGTAGTTGATTCTATATGTGTGCTTGCCGATGAGCTCCATGTTAGGGTGACGGAATAGGTAGGGGCGTGTGGGTGCCCAGTAGTCGCCGGTTGTAAGTATGTGTCAGTAGCGAAATACACTTGCAAACAGAAGTCAAATGCAGAATACAGTAGGCGTACAATACTAAAAATATACTGGAATAAGGTACCTATGCAAACTGTAAAATACCTGAATCGAAGGTGAACAATAGTGAATAGTCAAAAATATGTGAGGTACATGAGTCAATAGTCAGATACAATTGATAACAAGAGTCACATGAGACAGGTGGTGCTAAAAACAATACCACTGTAGAAGGCAAAACTATAAGGTAGCCCTCGGTGCAGGATACAATTAGGAATATATAAATATAAAACCACAATAAACTGCCATGATATATGAGGTAGCCCTCGGTGCAGGATGCAATTAGGAATATAAAAATATAATACCACTATAAACGGCACAGATATATGAGGTAGCAATCAGTGCAAGATACAGTTAGGAATATAAGACCACAAAAAACTGTAAAAATATATGAGGTAGTCCTCGGTGCAGGATACAATTAGGAATATAAAAATATAAAAATATAATACCACAATAAACGGCATAGATATATGAGGTAGTAGTCGGTGCATTACAGGTGCAGATAAAGTGAAAAGTGCTGGATACAGTAAGGGGTATAGTAATATAATATAGTACCACTATGAAAGGCAGACATTATCATAGTCAGACGTGGAAGCGCCAAGTGGTGTACATTGTGCACTGCTCATAGCTTGCTGGAAGGGAGTCTTATCTCTATTTCTGTTGGTCATGCGAGGGGGAGGCAAACTGGGGAGCCTCGCGGCCGTCTGGATACCGGAGGGGATTTATGTCTACAGTTTTATGGCCCCAGCCATTTTGCACAAAGGAGGTAGCTTAAAGATGTGTGCAGTTTAATGGCTCCAGCCATATTGCAACAAGGAGGTAGTTAAAAATGTGAGCAGTCGGGTGGGCTGAAATAAATACCTTATGCCTCCATAAGCGTGTTAGGCTTGCCAGCAGGGTTTTGCAGATTCAGTGTCTCAAGGCAGTTGTATGTGAGCTGTGCGTTTTTGCCGCAGGGCTCCAAACCTTCCAGGGTGAGCTCAAACGGACTACCTCCAGAATTCCAAACCTGTGTTTCCTGAGCGGTGGGGTGACTCCTCAGCGAGAATCCATGCCCGGTGCCGGTGGGGGCGGGCTCCAGGCGGCCCCCTAGATCTCGTTTCCCAGGGCTCATTTCATCTGCTACACCGGTCAGTGGCGCCACACCTCCGGGGGCGCTGTCATGGCCTCAATCCGATCGATCACCCAGCGGTTCCGGGCTCTTTTGATCCTCCAGTGCTGTGGGTCGGGCGGGAGGGGTCTGTCTTCATGGCCTCTACCTGCGCCTTGAAGCAGGCGGGAGGGGGGGAGGGGGGTTCTCTCGATCCTCCGGTGCGGTGGAGCGGACGGGAGGGGTCCGCAGGCGGGAGGGGGGGAGGGGGGTTCTCTCGATCCTCCGGTGCTGTGGAGCGGACGGGAGGGGTCCGTCTTCGTGGCCACGTCCCGGCCAGGCAGAGCACTTAGCGGCCAGCGCCTTGAAGCAGGCGGGAGGGGGCCACGTCAGCGCCTTGAAGCGGGCGGGAGGGGTGGGGGGGGGCCTCTCTTGATCCTCCGGTGCAGTTAGCCCAAAAACAGCTCACAAGTGCTCCGGTGCGGCGGGGTGGTCGGGTTCCCGGTTCCCGGCACCAAAAACAACTCTCAAATGCTCCGGTGCAGCGGGGTGGTCGGGTTCCCGGTTCCCGGCACCAAAAACAGCTCACAAGTGCTCCGTTGCAGCGGGGTGGTCGGGTTCCCGGTTCCCGGCACCAAAAACATCTCACAAGTGCTCCGTTGCAGCGGGGTGGTCGGGTTCCCGGTTCCCGGCACCAAAAACAGCTCTCAAATGCTCCGGTGCAGCGGGGTTGTCGGGTTCCCGGCACCACAGCCTGTGTCCTCATCCAAGAAGCGGCGGGAGGGGGCCTCTCTGACATCCGACGCCGCAGGGGCTCCTCTGCCGGTCGCAGCACAAGTCCGCAGTGAAAAGGAGGATCGGCAGGCTCCCGGGGCTTCAGCTGCACAGTCCAGCAGCGCGATGGAGGCGATCTCCGGATTGAGAGACGAGAAGGAATAAAAATAAGAATAAAAGTATGCTGGTTACTCCTATTACTCTTATGTAGTCGGTTTCCACGAAGCGGTGGGTGCTGACAGGGATAAATCCAACAAGTGGGATCCCAAGCACCGGGAGCTCTTAGCAAGCTCCTGCTCCGCCGGCCATCTTGCTTCCTTAACATGTTGGTCATAATGGTTATCATGGGGCAGTGTAGCTTGGACAGGAGATCGGAAGCTGTAGAGACAGCAAATCAATTGTTTGCAGTACTCTAAAGTCACATCATCATTCAACTGAAAATTAAGTAATACTGGAGACATTGAAGGGACAGCTGGAAGATTCATAGGCCTGACAATTTGGATTTAATGAGGACTCAATTTACTCTTTTGCATAGCTGTGAATCAAACTGACTAGCTTGTCAAAGATAAAGCATCAGGCCACTAGAGATATTTCTCAGAGCTTATGTTAGATACCTTTTTTCAAAGTCCCTTTGTATTTCCTAACGTTCCCTGAAGGATCCAGGAGGAAGGCATAATGAAAATGTAATTACCTCAAAATATTTGCATAGTTCTTGAACAACAGTAGACACAAAATGAGTTTCTTTGTCACACCCAATCCAAAGTGGGATTCCAAACAGAAGGATAAAGTCTCAGAAAAGACTCTTGACTACAATGGGTAAACTTAAATCCATCCGAAGAACATACACACTAGCACATAAAGACAGGCACAGAATTGAGGCATCTTAATAAAAATAATCTAAATGTGTACAAAAGGGCCCTATGGAGGTGCATGGGCAGCTGGATATGCTTTGACACCTTTTCTAGTATTGTAAACTTTGCAAAAAGCACAAGTGAATAAGTATTGAAGGGCAATGGAAGGGAAATTCGGTGCAAACCAATGAGTTTTAGCAGTGCATATCATTCTATCTCAGTTAAAATGACCACCGCCATGAAACATTCAGGGAAACCTGGGGGAGCAACACTCTATGAGCTACAACTCTTTCTTCCTTGTCTTCTATCCATTATTTTTCTGAGTTTTTATTAACGCAGAGGCTGTTTTCATTGTGGTGGCTTGCTTTTTATACATTTCCAAGATCATTTAAGGTGGGCATGAGGGGTTCAACGACCTATACCACAAGCAGAGTTATCTCAGAGCCAGGGGATAAAGCAGCCTTTCTTGGAGTTTTGTCAATAAACGTGTTACCCTTACATACTTCATAGTGAGCAGATTGGTGGGCAGCGTATTTGATGACAGCACTATTGATGGGCAACACTCCATAAATCCATTTTGATTAGAGTTTCAAAAGAGGTAATCAACCATTGCTGAAATGAGGGCACCCTGAAATCAGAAGCAATCACATACCCATATTTAGAATCAGTCAACATTTTTACAGTTTTCTGAGTTGCTAAAATGCAACAAATGTGAGGGCTACAAATTCAGTTACTTAGGCAGAATAGGCTTGTGCTAATCATTGTTTCACAACAAGGTGATACAATTTGGAAACCGTGTAACTAGCAACTAGGGCTCTCTTGTCATTTCTGAGACAAACACTATCAATAAATCAACATAACATGCAAGATCACTATTCAGTAAAGGGGAGTCAGTGAAATCAACAATGAGTATTGTAGGTGGGCAATTGTCAGAAAACAGTCATATAGTTCCCCCTTATGTGTGTTAGGGAACAAGGAAGCTAGATTTGTTTAAAACAGAACTGCAAAGTAACGTAATGTCAGAGGCAGGGAGCAACAATATTTCATACTTTGACAGTCTAGACAGAGGAAGGTAGTGTGGCTTCAGAATGTGATACAGTTACAATGAACAGTGACTAATGTATAAGATTTTTCGAAACTTCAGCAATATTGGCTGCAGCAGCAACTGTACCCAAGCATGAAGAAAGACCTGCTACCATGACATCAAGCGCAGAGGAAAGATAAGCAATCATTTTCTTTTGATCACCATAATCTTTCACCAGCGCAACCAGTATAAAGCCCCCACTTTCAAGATAATACAACAGGAATGGTTCAGTAATTGGGCAGACCTAGGGCAGGTACAAGGAACAGTGTTTGCTTTAACTACAGCAATGTATGTTCTGCCTTATTGGACCAAGGCAATGGTTCAAGGCTGTCTTTCTTCACAAAATCTTACAATGGCTTGGCAGTCCATGCATATTTTGTGATCTAATGCCTGCAGTACCCATCCATTCCCAAATGAGTACTGTTAGACCTGTCAGCCTTAGGTGGTCTTTGCTAAACCATTTGCTATACAAAACACTGTTGAACATTTATTAAAGTGTGTGAAGCATAATAACATTGATTTACACCCAATTAGCACTTTAAATTGACCATGCAAGTTTTGCAACTAATACATGTGGTTCAAAGTAGATCTTGTGCTTTAAGTAAGAACCCTTGACCGAAGGCAATATCCAAAGCTTCTTGAGCAGCATTCGCAGAACCAGTAAACTAAATGAAAATGTCTTTCAAGCAGTCAAGGAAGTCGGCAGGGGCTTCAACTATGTTTTGTTTGGCATTATTAATCTTTACCTAATCCGCGTTCACTGAAAACAATTCAAGACGAGACAGAAACTGTAAGACTCATCTATGAAGATGAAGCAACTGTGTGTGTAGTAGTCGAAGCTCTACAATAGTAAAATTGAGATAAGTTGGATGTGGTATAAAACCAGCCAAAACAGGCTAAGTGGCCTCATCCATAGACAAGACGCCCATGCGAACAAAAGAAACAGCGCGAGGAAGGGCGCCATTAAACCAAATGGTATGCACCCAGGACTTCAACGGAACTTCAATAAATGCGGACAATCAATACAAGGACCCTAATTCTGGAATTCTTTTCCTAGCACTGTGAGACAAGAAACAGACTAAATGCGCATTAGGAAAAAGCTGAAAACATGGCTTTTTAACCAAGCATATGGTTAGACACGGACTTCTGCAGATGGTGACTTTGTAACTCAGCGCCAAGAGACCTGATGGTGTACGTGCACGTTACAAATGTTCTAAAGCATAACATAACATAGGGAAAACAAACAAACAAACATTTGTATTTGTAAACCGCACATTCACCCAGAGGTATCTTGGCGCGGAATAACAGATGTTAATTGTTACCCAAGGCAATGGTACACATTTTATTGATCACAGATGGGTGAAAGGCTGAGTGGACCCGCCAGGATTTGAAAATGTGACCATGAGGTCGAACACAGGCGACTGCAATTTTTGGTGACGCAGCTTCGATCAGCAAACACATAAATATGTTCTTTCCTGTGACATTTGTCAACAGTTTAAACCTTCTACTGTTTTACGTCCACCACATGCTCCCCTCTACATTTCAAATCAACCATTTGGTTGTGTTTATCATGATATTGTGGTCGTTAAATCCAATAATGCTTTTAAATATATCTTGGTTGTGGTGGAATCCTGCACTTGATTCCTTTGGGCTTGGCCGCAATGTAGTGCTGACACTCAAACAGTTCTAAAAGATTTGCGTGTCTTTGTAGGGACATTTGCCTGTGGCACCTTCCATTCAAACCAAAGCTTGGCCTTTGCCTCCAAAGCTTACCCGGATGCAATAAAGTCTCTGGGGGTGCAGGTGCAATGTTCGTCTCCATATCGGCCTGAGGGCAAATCTGTTGTGGAGAGGATGAACCATGTTTGAAAGCAATCTTTGACAGCTAGGTTATTAGGTACTGGTAGGAGCTGGCAGGCTCATCATTATGGAGTCCAACATGCACTTAATAATCTCCCTAGAAGATCTCTGGGTGGGAGGACCCCATACAATTTGCTCTTTGGCATTAAAATCTTTGTGCCAGACCTTGTCGGTCTAGACCTTGTATCGACTGCCGCAATGTTTGACATAGATAATCATTGTGCTATGTTATTTATTTATTTATTTATTTTTGAGTTTTGTAGAGCGCTAACGAATGCCCGTGGGTGTCTCGGCGCTATAGACTAAGTGCGTGACTCTCCAGATGCTAGTTCATGAGATGGATTACTGGTTAAACAACCAGGTCTTTAATCTTTTACGAAATGAAAGGAGAGAGTGACTTGACCTAATCGACAATGGAAGGGCATTCCAAAGTCGGGCTGCAGGGACCATGAACCGTCTGTCTCCCCAGGAGACTGTCTTTGTGTGAGGTAAAGATAATTGATGCAGAGTCGCAGATCTCAGTTGTCTGGAAGGGCAGTAGAGTGTTAACTGATTTCTCAGAAACTGCGGACCTTGATTATGTAGTGCTTTGAATGCAAGGCAAAGTGTCTTAAAGTTTATATGATTTTTATTCGTCAACCAGTGATAATTCCGGATCGTTTGGGCAATTGGTTCAAATTTGGGGGTCCTGGAGAGCAGTCTTGCCGCTGCATTTTGTATTGATTGCATTTTGTTGACAACCCGAATTTGTGCATTGGCAAATAAGCCATTGCAGTAGTCCAGTGACGATAATACAAGAGTGCTTACCAAAGTTTTACCGGCACTGTCTGGTAGGAACGGGATAATTTTTCTTATAAGTCTTAGCTTATGAAAAGCTGTTGCCGCTATTTGATTGGCGTGGGCGGCGAAATTGAGATGTTCATCGAAAACAACTCCCAGATTCCTAACCTTTGGGACAGGATTAGGCAGAGTTCCCAAAGATGAAGGCCACCAGGCGGATGACCAGCCTGGTGAGAGTTTCCCAAAGATGACAACCTCTGTCTTCTCGGAGTTAAGTTTAAGGCAGTTGGATGCCATCCAATCTCCAATTGCCAGCATGCCTTCCTGGAAGCGCTCCGCCACCTCTTCTCCATCATTATTGATGGCGAGGACTAACTGGGTGTCGTCGGCGTAGGAAGTAAGGCTCATCCCATAAAGTTTGATAACTCTAGCTAGGTCCGACATCTACAAAAGGCTTGAGACTCATTGACAAAAGCTCATTTGCTCTCTTCCACGGATGCTGACACCTTTTTCTGTCTGGCTTCCTAAAGTTGGAGATCTAGTCCAAGAGAAGCTGGAGAACAAAAAAGAATTTGGTCCATCGTACCGTGCACCGGTCCCATTCCTTGGTTTGAAGGGCACCCAAACTGTGATTCTAGCTCCGCTACCTGGTCGTAAGGAGAATCGATACATTTCAATCGAGCATGACAAGCTACATCATATGGCCGATACTAAATAGTATGCCTACAAGCATTCTGCGTCGGGATGTTTCACTTCATCCAATGGCTTCTGTTTACCGACAACTCCCCAACAAATGGAGAGGGTGATGGAATCTTCAATTGATTTGTTGCCTGTTTTACCTTTTACATCTACAACTGTGGAGAATTTGTATGCATCCCCACCAGTCGAAATTATAATAGACATTCATGAAAGCACAATTCATTCACCTTCCAAAGAAAACAGCCCCCATTGTTTCAGCTAGGTTCCAGTGGTTACTATATCGACCGTGATAACTTTTGTTCTAATACATCTTCATTGTCTTCACCTATGGCAGAGCCCCCTCCACGGATTTATGTTTTCATCTCCTGGTTAAAAAGAACTTACCTGGTCCCACCATGGACATACATCTGGATTGTTCTGATGATGGTGTTCCTCTTCATGTGGATTGGATTTGTGACTGTGTTTTTTCCAATGAATAATGGCCATTACTTACCTGAACGCTCTGCTGTAGACTAGGGTGACTGAGTTCTGGCCCCTCTCATAAAACGAAAAAGGATCAAGCCCTAGTAAATTTTTCAGCATTCCCAATTTTTTATGGTATCGTTTGGGATAACATACCGTTCAATGGCCATGGTCCTACAGAAACGTTGCAAATTCCATACATAGTCCATGTTTCTTTAGGTGATGTGGTTGTGCCTGGAATTCACTCCAATGTTAACTCTGTTTACACACTTTTTTTCTGATTTGAAATATTATACTGCTTTTGATACTGAAGATTTATATTTACATTATGCTGATTTGTTCTGTTATCAACATTATGGCCATCATTCTTTTACACAAAACCAATACTCAGAGACCACATTTTAATTATACACAATGGGAGCATTGCCCAACCCCATTACAGGGGAGCTCAAATAACCGAGAAGAGTAAATTTATATACATTACTGGTTACAATCTCTCAGATCCAGTGTCCTATTTTTACAAATTGAAGAAGCCTACCCACGCCAAATACATGCTGACCCATACTAAATTGGTCTAGTTGTGTTCCTTTGTAACAGATTTGTCCCTCAAAAAGGTTATGATTAATGAAAGAACATGGTTGATTTAAAATTCATTTGTGCTACCAAAGATTGGCAAGTGTGGGGCTGCTAATGTTGAATCAGACTGTCCAGCAACCTACTTGCTTGCTTTGGTTTAGCTACAGTTAAAAATGTGAATACTCCCTACATTCTGTCATTGGCTGAGGAATTAATTGTCATGTTTCAGAATGGTACCCTTAACTCTTCTCAAATTGATGCTTTGGTTTGGGTACTGTGGCCAACGAGCTCTAATGCTTGTCAATTATGCTTTATTAATGCAATGAAAGAGTTTACACAAAGTAGACCTGATTCTTGTTTTTCACATTCACATACAGTTACCACATATTCTTATGGTAAATTATGTCAACAATGGTTCAAACATTCTACACTGTCATCATTGAAACTACATCTTTCCCTTTTATCAGGTGACATTGATATTGCTGATTTTCTTTTGGGTCCGAAATCCCCTCGCATTCAAAGTTTTGTTTATGCAGCATATAATGAATTTTGGAAGCTGCCGCAGATGGAAGCTGCTGTGCACGGACGTCAAATAGACCAAGATAATTTAGAAAAGTTCTAGCTGTAATTGATAACAGCATTAACACTCTGCCTTCTTGTATATATACTTAAGATAATATTGTATATTCTGTAGCTGACATTGTTCAAAATGAAGTATCTGTTTTGTATCATGTTCACAATCAGCTGCGTTCTGGTATGCAATTTGGTTGAACCTTGCAAACACTTGAAGTGGGAAAGTACGATGAGATTACCTAAATGCTTCCGTACTATTTTTATCATTTAAATTGACAGATAAACAAAACTGATGTCAATGAAAAATGCTACATTTACAATGTTACATATTGAAAAACTAGAACAGTTACCTTAGTCAATGGAAGAAACTGATTAAGCTGTGTGGATAATACATGGGGTTATGTCATTCCCCATCTCACTGTTCCAGTTTACAGCCTGTATGAAACACTATCCAGTTGATAGATATGAAACACTTGGTAGTCGCTGTATTCATGAATTATGGCCCTTGCCTTTCATATTTCGATGTCAACGATGTCAGCTCAGTTTCAATTCTCCAGTCTCTATTTCCTTATTGATCCCTCTTTCACAAACAGTCAAACAGGCTCTATTGCCTTGTGTTGCAACTCATCTCATGGAGGGGGTTGGTTAGAGGGGTAAAAAGGGAAAGGGTGTCTCTGACAGCCCTCTTCCCTGAGAGGTAATAATGAAGGAGATCTGAAAGTCTATTTGTGCTTGTCCACTGCCCCACTTGCAATCAGATGACCTCTGGTGATATCATTTAGGGGTTATAGATGATCCAGAGTGCTTGAACTATGTAGCTTTTTCAACACATTCATCCAATTGGGTCTGTTCTAGAACCTCCTATTCTTATACAATGGATTTCAATAACACCTCTAACCTCTGAATGCCTAGATTAGCCCAATTCCTACTCAAACTATTTTTTTCCTGTCACCACCTACCCCACTTACATTTAATGTACGCAGTACAAACTATAAACACTATCTGACTTATATTTTTAGAAATTAGAATAATGCTCAACACTCTATGACCTAGTTCGAGAGCTGCACACTAGAAATTCCTCTAACCAAGCATCTCCACAGAAAAAACTCTCTTTACTTTGTACCTGGGTCTATTGGATCTATTGTGTGTAGGTTGTTTCAACTCCAGTAACTAGGGGCCATATGTATCACGGCCAAATGAGTTCGCAAACGCCGAAATTCGCAGAATTTCGGCGTTTGCGATCCCATTTTCGCAAAATGGTATGTATCAAACAATTTGGGTGCAAAATAAGGAATCGCAAAATTTGCCATTCCTTATTTTGCAATTGCATTTAAGGAATCGCAAATTTTGCGATTCCTTAAATGCAATGTATCAAGGAAAAAAAAATCCAAAATGCCCTTAAGGAATCGCAAATTACCACCAACTTCTAGTTGGTGGTAAGTTGCGAATTCTTTTAAAAAAGCATTTTTTTGAAAATCCAATGGTGACATGTGAAGCTCATACATGCCCTTAGGGCATGTATGTGCGCCATATGCACACACATGTCATTTTCAGGGGTGCAGCAGGGTGTTCTTGAGACACCCCTGCACCCTTGAAATTATTCTCAATTTGCGATTAGCAAATTGCGAATCGCAAATTGAGAATAATTTCCCAGTCATTCCTATGGGCCTCCTGGCCCAAACAAATGAATGGGAAATTATTCCTTAATTGCGATTAGCAATTTGGTAATCGCAATTAAGGAATTTTAAGGAATGGCTAAAAAGAAGCGAATTTCTACATACATACCATTTTGCGATTTCTAAATAGCGATTTCTTAAAATTCGCTATTTATGGCCCTTTATCTCAGCCTATACACCTGCTTTATAGAAGAAACTTTGCTAGCACACCAATCCTAGTTAAAATGATTTATTGACAAAAGAAAAATGTATAATCTATAAATCACAGTGTCATAATTGTCCTTTGCAACACTAGGTGGAACAAGCTCATAGACAGAAGGCAGGATGCAAATTTATAGCCTGAGATAGACCTGTTTCAGGTTTGGTCAGCTTTGTGTCTTACAGTAAGCACACACAGGTGGCTTGTTGGAAATTGTGGAACTGAGAACGGATTGCCCTCAAATACTTACAAATATGTAAACAGTTTTGATTGATCAATCACTTCTCACTTTCCATCCTAGAGAATCAAGATGCTATTGTAGCTCTTTGTCAGAGATTGGCACTTCCTGAAAGGAATGCTAGCATGAGCAAGAAAATATTGCCAAAGCAAGTTATGGTTACACTTGTGCCAAATGTGATTAAATTCCACTCACAGAGCTCTGTAGAGTTTAGTTCAGTAGGTCAAATAGTAGAGGGTTGGAAGAGGCATGGAGCAGCATGGATTCAGTGAGTAAGCTTAGGAAATATTACTGTTTTGCATTTGAATCTGGGTATATGGAGATCTGCCCTAGAGTAACGTCAGATCACAATCCCATACTCTTTTCGTTTAGTATAACTCAAAGGGCACCGTAACCCAGACCTTTTACGTTCGCTAGATATTTATTAGCAGACTTAGAGTTTGTAGCACAACTTAAGGAGCACATTAAAGAATTTATCGAAATAAATATTAATACTCCCTCACTCCTATCGGTATGGGGTGCCTGTAAGGCCGCTATGAGAGGATTTGCTCAACAGTTTATATTCAACGAAAACGCAAAGTGTAAGAGAAAGAGAAAGATGGCTACATCGAATATTATGATACTTGAAAAACAACTTGCTGATACACTTAGATCTTGCGGGCAAAGCATGCAACATATCGTTCAATTAGAAACTAAATTAGTCACTCCACGTTCAGCATTAAAAAGCTCGCTTAGGGAGAGAAATAGTTTTAAAATACACAAATTTAAACTGTGCGGAGATAAGGTTGGGAAGGTCCTCGCTTACAAAGTCGCAGACGATAGCGCAGCAACATTAATTAAATCTATTAAGGGCCCTCATGACATCTTGCATAGTCAACCGGCACAAATATTGGATCAGTTTGTTTCATACTATGGAAAATTGTATACCCCCGAGAGCTGCCCTAGGGAGGACCATATACAAATATATATCAATAAGACCTTGCCTATAGGAGATTATTTAGAACAAGAATGTATTGATCGATTGGAGGAAGAGGTTACATTAACGGAGCTGCGCCTTGCTATCAACTCTCTCCCTTCTAATAAGGCGGCAGGGGAGGACACACTCCCCATAGAACTCTATAAAATATGCGCGGATGAACTACTACCACTTCTTTACTTAGTTATTAACCAAATTGGTGACACAGGGAAAGCTCCTGATTCTTGGAAGACAGCTAAGATTATGTTTTTAAAAAAAAAATTACCTACCAACGGATTGTGGGTCTTACAGACCCATCTTCTTGATAAACGCTGACGCAAAAGCGTATTCTAAACTCCTGGCAACACGGCTGGCTCCACTTATGCCGAGGCTTGTTAATGCTCAACAACACGGCTTTGTTATAGGGAGGGATACAACCACCCATGTTAACATGGCCATAACTGCTTTTGATGTGGCTGCAACTAATCTCACCCCACTCGGTATGATACTTTTACACACGGAAAAGGCATTTGACCGAGTAGGGTGGGATTATTTGTGGGGGGTGTTGAAGCAATTTGGCCTAAAGGGTCGATACTTGAGAAGTATACAGGCTTTGTATAAGGAATCCAATGCTAAGATAAGCTATGCTGGGATAATGTCTTCAAACTTTTCAGTCTTAAGGGGAACACAGCAGGGGTGTCCGCTATCACCCCTGCTTTTTGCTCTCTCAATGGAGACATTTATTAATGCTCTCCAGACCCAATCTAAGATCAGACCTTTCCAGCATGAAGATAACATTCTTAAAATCACAGCTTATGCTGATGATTTAGCGGTTTTCACGACAAATGTGGCGGACGCCATGTTTAGGATTACTGAAGAAGCTAATAATTTTGGTGTCATCTCCGGCTATAAATTAAATAAAAACAAAACTCAAGTTATAATGAACCGCCAATCTCACTCTCCAGTGCAGGGTATGTGTCAGGCCGCGGCATATTTAGGGGTGAAGATATATGCTAAGATCGGAGATATAAACACACTTAATTATGACACTCTATTAAAAGAAGTGGGCGTCCTCCTGAAAAAATGGCATAAGATTCCGCTTAATCTGATAGGGCGAATTAATCTAATTAAGATGAACATTCTGCCAAAATGTTTATATCTTTTCAGGTCTATTCCTCTTTGCGTTCACAATTCGTTTTTTTTTTAAATTAGACGGCATTCTCAGTAGTTTTTTATGGGGCTATAAAAAAATCTTGAAGATCGATTTCGATATTAAAGCTCCCACTTGATAAGGGTGGTCTTAACTTTCCTGATTTCGGAACCTATTTTTTTGTGACCTTTTTGGGACGGCTCCGTAGTCTGTACGTTGTAAATAATCAATTTTTTTTTCACCAGTTTATGCTTGGAAGAGATGGGAAACAGTTCTTGGCAAGAGTGCAAGACCCGTATTACTTTAAACGTGTTAAATTTAAGACTGCGAAGGATGCAGTTCGAATTGAATCTGATTTTGACCCTTTGTAGAACTTCTTTTTTTCATATTGATTTGCCATTATGGGATAACCCAGGGCTTCCGGGTATTTTTAGTGATAAAACAGGGCACGACTGGGCCAATTTTGGTATTAAGTTTTTAGGAGACTTATATGGCACAGCGGGTTTCTTACATTTTGAAACATTGAAACTTTTATATAAATTGCCTGAAACTATGCGTTTTAAATACATCCAAATAAGGGATTTTTTTATACGCAAGATGAGTCTGAAGGAAGTGAGTGACTCTGATATTTTGACTTGCTTTTATTCGGGCAATAGGAAATCATTAATTAGTGTGGGATACAAGTGCCTTAGTCAAAACAGAATAGATGATTGTCCAAAAATGGCTCTAAAATGGACCACTAGACTAGGATTTATTGTAACAGCCCAGAATATCTCTGCTGCACTAGTTAATATCAAAAGAGTGGTACAATCTTCAAGCTTAAAGCTCAAATCTCATAAAACTATATTTCATTTATATTACACTCCACCAAGAATTTCGCAAAACAGTGCATTTAGCGACCGGACTAAATGTCCTAAATGTGGTCTGGTGGCAGCAGACCTCGAACACACGATTTATTCATGTCCCTCATTAACTAAGTACTGGATAGGTATAGAAAATATCTTTCTCCAAAAACGAGTGATTAATTTTGCACTATCAGCAGCCTCAGTTATATTGGCTATAAACTCTACTAATAGCTTTAATAAAGATTTGTTAAATATTCTACTGTCCTGTGCGAGATTGGTCATAGCTAGAGCTTGGATCTCTGTGAATCCACCTTATACGATGGAGTGGTGGGCTCTCGTTAATAAAATTCACACTATGGAAGGTTCACTTGCCAAGATTAGAGGAACTAAAGCAATGGGAACATTTGTTAAGATTTGGGGTAACTTTCTGTAAGATGTGCAATGTTACTGACTACGGATGCTATGGTGTTATGTTGACTTTATTTACCGGCAAGGGTTATTACCTGTTCTATTGGGGTTCTATTGTGTTTAAACAAAGATCACAGGAAATGTGAAGAGACTGCTTTATTTCATATTTTTATTTGTCTACACTATTTTGTAAATTGCAATTGTAAAATACCTGGGCTTGTTTGTCAATAAAAAAAAAAAAGGAAATATTACTGTTTTGCAAATCAAGCAAATTTTGTGATGTCTCGCAGGTTGTATCATGGTCAAACATGGATTTCGTTAGTACTAGTATAAAATAAGCCTGTTATAAAGAACATACTCATTTTTGTGTTTGCTCGAAGGCTACATCATGGATTGATATGCTTCCACTTTTGGTGTATGGAAACGCCTGTTATGAAAGTCATTCACATTTTGGTGAAGGTTTGCATGTTTTTTCATCATGCAAGGAGTACATATGCTTTGTATTCATGAGTTGTAACTACAGAGTTGTATCTATCTTTCAGATTATGTGAGCACAGTTGGTTGTTGGAATATCATTGATTCTAGTTTGGTTTCAGTGTGTCAGAAGCAGGACTTCATTCTCGTTTCTGATGTAGCATGATATTTCATCTTTGTTGATGATATGTTAGGTGTGCTGTTCAGGGGCAGTCTGACATTAATGTCATGGTCAGAAGAAGGTGATCATTCTAGTTTCTCTGTGTTACAGTTAGTCTCCACTTCCTTCTGATACAGAGATATGTGCTCTATTTAAACCACAACGATCAGGTGGAGCACAGCCATTTTTTCTGCATCCTTCTAAACTTCTGGTGATGTATGGTACTCTATCTTTCTGATAGTTATGAATTCCAGTATGTTAGACCTGTCTGACTTTTTGGCGTAGTCCCTCCAATTTATTATTTATTTTGTCCCCTTTTCTCCCCTCATACCTTTATTTATTTTTGTGTCCACTAGCTTTTTCAAGGTGTTGGTCTAGGGGATAGGTGCTCTTTTTCCCTCATAATCATCCACCTCAGTTTAGGTGCCTTTTCCTGTCAGGGATTTACTGAAGTTCACAAAATGGTGGCCACTAACTGTTCCCAACTGCCACATCCTAGACTGCCCCATAGGTTAACATTAGGCCTTCTAGAACCTTCTGGACTCTACTGGACCCTGTGTGGTTTGGCTATAAAAGGGCATGGGTCAGGGAGCCATTTTGTGTAGTCCAGGGAGTGGAGGAGAGAGGCAGTGGTGTGAGGAGGAGGACGCACTGGAAGCAGTTAGTTTGTCCTTGTGATAGACAACCACTACAGGAAGACGTTCCCCCTTTGGCCCCTGACCAAACCCTCCCAACCGCCTTCTTCTTCTGTGAGGTTGGCCTGACTGTGGCGAAAAAACCCCCCTTGAGCCCCTGGCCCCACTGTCCCCTGTCGTCCTCGCTCCTGCGGGGAATCTTCTCCCTACTTCCCTTTAGTAGAGCTTCACCTACCAGCGTTGTGGTGGAAGCGGATTGGAGCGAGGTGTGGTGTCCTGCACCTCCACGAAGCTGCAGGGGAGAGGCCAGTGACCGCGGAGCATTGGTGGCCCTGAGGAGGTGAGCGTTCCGCTCTGGGCAGTCTCAACAGTGCAGCAGGGTGAGGAGAGAGAGCGCAGGCTTGGGAGCAGAGTCAGGGCGGGCGAGCAGCAAGTAAGGCGGCGCCAAGCGGGAACACTAGTCACCCGCGCCTGCGCTGCCTCGCATTCAGAAGTGTGGAAGCAGCCCGAGTGACGCGCAGGCCTGCGGGAGGCGGGGTAGAGTGAGGAGCGTGTCTCTGAGGCGAGCCGCCTCGGTGAGCGGCGGCCTTCGGAAACACGGAAGCGTCCAGGTGACGCGCAGGACCAGTGAAGGGCCGGAAGACACCTTTGGCGGGATCCGACGGGAGGCGGAGGAGCCTCTCTTGAAGGAACCAGGGAGGAAACGCCCCCGTCCCTCACCGCCTACGGAGCCTTACATCTCGCATTGTTCGGAGGGAATCGGCTTAAGAAGCAAGCCGCCCCTCGTGGAGCTCCTCTTGTGGCTTACCTCCCCTTCCTCCAATAATTCTAGACGGCGAGGCAAGGGACCCACATTGGAAGTAAGGAGAGTGGGGTTGTGGGAAGCCAGAGTGCAGGGAGCCTCTTCTTGCGGCACAGAAGTAAATGCACAGGAAGTTAAGTCACGAACCTTCACAGATTTATAACGGAGACTTTTAGGTCTATAAAATTGTAAGGGCCTCAGGTCCTGAAACTGGGTCAGGAGAAGATCTGGTATTAGGGGTGGCAAAGGAGATTGGTCATAATAGTTCTACAGGGTGTAATTCCTGGGTCATCTGCCTGGAGAACCTACTTTATATGTCCATGCTAAGGTTTCACTGAAGTAAATGTGCTTATGTTATGTTATGTTATGTTATGTTATAATGGCTTTTGTAGAGCGCGCGGCTACTCAAAAAGAGTGTCCCGGCGCTTTAAAAAGGAGGGCTGCAGACTGCTAACATATATTGATTCTCCTCACTCCTGTCTTTTGCTCGATGACTGTACCTCTTTATTAGAAAGTGTGTGGGAAGGTGGGGTGTAATTGGAGGAAACTATAGAGGATTATCAAATGTCCATCTGCCCTACTTCCCACTACGTTGAATTGTACTGATATGAAACTGTAGAAAATAGAAGGCTTAATGTGATCTCTACTGAAACTGACAGAGCTAATGTAATGAACTGTTGATGCTGGGTAATGATTTGATTTGGCAACTTTAAAAGTATTATTATCATTTTTCAAGACAAACTGTAAAGTACTAAACTGTGATTTCTAAAGACAAGAGAGCAAATATTATTTTTATAAACAAGCTCGTATTTTTCCAAACAGTGGTGTAGTGTCATTTTTGGGTGTTACTGCGTTAATTTACTGCTGGGTGGTTTGCAACCTTCACACATGTGCCTCTAGTGAATGTGACTTACCCTAGGCCAGGCTACCCTAGGTGACCTGACATAGTTAGGTTCCAACAAGTTGGTGTCTAGCGGTGGGATCCTGACTGTGGTTGCAGCTACTCAGTAGTAATTGAACGTAATACACTAGCCTACACCAGGAGTTTTCTCCTAGCGGCCCTCCTAATTTGTCCTTTTGTTTTTCCAAATTTGTTCCTGGTGGTGGGGTGGAGGTGGCTTTAGGTTGCCCTTGCAACTCTAATTTCCCTGTGTGGATAATCTGGTTTTGCCTACCTCAAAATGGAGTTTGCATTAGAAAAACTAGACACCTATTCTGTGGCTCAGCTGAACGATTTCTGCCAGCAAATGGGGGTATTTTTTAAGCATGGTGCCAGGAAGGGGGAACTCCAAACCAGTCTAAGGGCTTGGGTGGAGGCACACAGAGAAGGGAAGGAGGAGGATGAAGGGGCAGACCGGGACACGGTGGTAGAGATAGATGGGTTATTCCACTCTGAGGGGGAAAACTTACTCCCAGGACCAGTGTCCTACTCTAGGAGGGGCAGTAGCGCCTCTGGGGGAAGCTTAACTGAAGTCGAGCTCACTGACCGGAGGGAAAAAAGGCAATTGAGATGGGAGTTGGCTAAGCTGGAGCAGGAGAAGGAGGAGAGGAGGATGGCCCATGAGTTCAGGTTGAAGGAATTAGAACTCCAGAGCCTGCGAAGGGGGTCCTCTCCTGAAATGAATGGTGGCAGCGAATCAAAAGAGACAGCCAGGGAGTCCAGACCCTATTTACCAAAAGACCTTATAGCTAGCTTTAGTCAGGGGGATGACATAGCCAAATGGTTGGCTGCCTATGAGGTCTCCCTAAGAGCCCATGGGGTGCAGGAGAAGCACTGGGGGGGTGGTTTGTATAAATACATGCCTCCTGCTGGTCGGGACACCTTGCTGGCCCTAGAACCAGAGGAACAAACCAACTACCCCACCATGAAGCTGGCGTTGGTAAGGAAGTTTGGGCTTACCCCAGAAAGGTACCGTCAGAAGTTCAGGGGGAGCCACAAATTAAGCACCCAGAACTGGGTGGACTTCCTTGACTACGCCAGAAAGGCCTTAGAGGGCTGGGTCAAGGGCAGTGAGGTGAAGGATTATGAGGGGTTGTATGATCTATTTTTGAAAGAGCACCTCCTCGAGAAATGTTTTCCCGAGCTGCGCCAACACCTGGTGGACAGCAAGCTGACCAATCCCCGGAAGCTTGCAGAGGAGGCGGACATCTGGGCAAGTACCCGGGTGTCCTCAAAGGGGACTGGAGGGGATTCCCAAAAGGCCGGACAGGGCACCCCCCAGAAGAAGGAGGGGGGAGATAAAAAGAAGGAGTTCTCTAAAGGTCCCCAAAACAATTTCCAAGGAAAGGGAACAGGTTTCACCCCTAAGGCGAACCCGCCCAGAAACCCTAATCCTGGCCAAAGCCAGCAGCCAAGGGTTCTCCACTGCTTTGAGTGTGGTGGTGTTGGACATTTTAAGGGAGATGTCAGATGCCCAAAGAGACCACCCCCTCCCACCGGAGGAAAACCACCGGGAGTAGCTAGTGTAGCGCTCGGGGAGGAGTTGCCCTTAGATAAGGGGGGTGAGTGGGCGGGTGTCACCTTAGTGTCCCTGGGGGAACGGGAGATGGTTCCTAAGATCCAGGTGCCCCCAAATACTGCAAAGTATGGGCAATGGGTCACCATCAATGGCCAGAGAGGGGAGGCTCTGAGAGATACAGGAGCCAGTATGACTATGGTGAGAAGTCAGCTGGTGTCTCCAGAGCAGGTGGTTCCCCATGTACTCCACCCCGCCGCGATGGCTGACGGCAGAATGGGCCACTATCCAGTGGCTGAGGTTCCCTTTGAGTGGGAAGGGGTTGCAGGTTCACTTCGAGTTGCCGTAAGCCCTGCCGTGCCAGT
The DNA here is from genome assembly GCF_964263255.1 of Lissotriton vulgaris. Taxonomy (NCBI): domain Eukaryota; kingdom Metazoa; phylum Chordata; class Amphibia; order Caudata; family Salamandridae; genus Lissotriton; species Lissotriton vulgaris. Next base: position 605,211,476 of record NC_141685.1, on the reverse strand, counting down.
TGATTGTCTGCTGGGGAATGACAGGGAGCACAACACTTGGAGAGAGGTGGAATACCGGACGCACTCTGCGATGCAGGGTGCACCTGACTGGGCCTGTGTGAGCACACGGTCTGCGACTGCCCGGAGAGGGAGTTCGCCTGGGTTGGAGCCTGGAACAATGGCCCAACCCGCTGCCAAAAAGGGACAGACCCGGAGACAGGAAGAGCCTGCTTCGGCTTCCACACCCCATGTGACAGATCGGCCACCTGCGGTGGTGGACCAGGAGTCCGTGGAGGGGGAAGTAGACTCTCTGGAGGATTTACCCATCCCTGCTGAGTGGCATGTGGAGGGAGGTCCTACCAGAGAGGAATTCTGTAAGGGGCAGAGGGAGTGCCCTACCCTTGAGGGACTGAGGCGTCAGGCTGAAGCCCAGGTAGCAGGTGATGTTACGGGACACTACCATATTTACTGGGAGGATGGACTCCTCTACAGTGAACCCAAGGTACCCTTACCTGGTTCATCAAGGGCCTTGGTAGTCCCGCAACAATACCAAGCCTTTCTGCTGGAATTGGCTCATGCTATACCCTTGGCAGGACACTTAGGTCAGGACAAGACCTTTGCTCGGCTTGTCCTCCACTTTTACTGGCCTCAGATGAAAGTGGCGTCCAACACTTACTGTCGGACATGTGTATCCTGCCAGGCCAGTGGGAAAACAGGGGTGAATCTGAAGGCTCCCCTGGAACCACTTCCAGTCGTTAGCGCCCCCTTTGAAAGGGTGGGCATCGACATTGTAGGGCCTTTAGATCCACCAACAGCTGGTCACAGGTTCATCCTGGTTCTGGTGGATCATGCCACACGGTACCCAGAGGCAATTCCTCTGAGGACAGTCACTGCACCTGTGGTGGCTAGAGCCCTGATGAGGATCTTTACCCGAGTGGGTTTCCCCAAAGAAGTTGTGTCTGACAGGGGGACCAACTTTATGTCAGCTTACATGCGGGCAATGTGGAAGGAGTGTGGAGTGACCTACCGGTTCACCACTCCTTACCACCCCCAGTCGAATGGACTGGTTGAGAGGTTCAACAAAACCTTGAAGGGCATGATCAGAAGTCTGCCCGAAAGCCTGCAGAGGAAATGGGACGTCCTCCTACCCTGTTTGCTATTCTCTTACAGGGAAGTGCCACAGAAGGGAGTGGGCTTTAGCCCCTTTGAACTTCTGTATGGGCACCCTGTACGCGGTCCTCTCAGCCTGGTGAAGGATGGTTGGGAGAAGTCTCCCAGGAAACCCCCCCAGGATGTGGTGAGCTACATGCTGGCCTTCAGGAGCCAAATGGCGAAGTTGTGGAAGCAAGCTTCTGACAACTTGGAGGCCAGCCAGGCAGTCATGAAAGAGTGGTATGACCACAATGCTCACCAGGTGGAATTGGAGCCTGGCCAGAAAGTGTGGGTGATGGAACCTGGAGAGCTTAGTGCCCTCCAGGATCGCTGGACAGGCCCATTTGAAGTGTTGGAAAAGAAGGGTATGGCCACATACCTGGTGGACCTTAAGACCCCTCGACAGCCCTTACGGGTGCTGCATGCCGACCGACTCAAACCCCACCATGAGAGGCCCGAGGTCATTTTGATGATGGTGACTGATGGGGAAGAGGAAGCGGAAAGCGAACCTCTCCCAGACTTGTTCTCATCTGAAGAGAAGGATGGGTCAGTGGAGGGAGTGATTCTCTCTCCCACTCTAACTCCTGAACAGCGGGAGGACTGCCGCCAGATACTGGAGCAGTACTCTACGTTGTTCTCCCTTGTCCCGGGAAGGACTCACCTGTGTACCCATGATGTGGACACAGGGGACAGCCCACCAGTGAAGTCAAAGACCTACCGGCTGTCCAACAAGGTGAAGGCTAGCATCCATGGAGAGGTTGCCAAGATGCTAGAGCTGGGAGTTATTGAACCTTCCAACAGCCCTTGGTCCAGTCCGGTGGTGCTAGTGCCAAAAGCCGCTCCACCAGGCACCACACCAGAACTGAGGTTCTGTGTGGATTACCGGGGACTGAACTCAGTTACAAAGACTGATGCTCATCCGATCCCTAGGGCGGATGAATTAATTGACCGGCTAGGAGCTGCCCAATACCTAAGTACCTTTGACCTCACTTCGGGGTACTGGCAGATCTCCTTGACAGATGGAGCAAAGGAAAGGTCAGCCTTCTCCACGCCTGAGGGACACTTCCAATTTTGAGTGATGCCCTTTGGGCTCAAAAATTCCCCTGCCACATTTCAGCGGCTGGTGAACCAGGTCCTCTCTGGAATGGAGAGTTTCTCTGCTGCTTACCTGGATGACATTGCTGTCTTCAGTAGCAGTTGGGAGGACCATTTGCAACATTTGCAAGCAGTTCTCCAGGCCCTGAAGCAAGCTGGATTGACAATCAAGGCCAGCAAATGCCAGATTGGGCAGGGGTCGGTTTTGTACCTTGGACACTTGTTGGGTAGGGGGACAGTGCCGCCCCTGCAGGCAAAGATTGAGGCAATCATGGCCTGGGAACCCCCCAAGACACAGACTGAGGTCCGAGCTTTCCTGGGCCTCACAGGCTACTACCGTCGCTTTGTGAAGGGGTATGGCACTATCGTAGCGCCCCTCACAGAGCTCACCTCGAAGAAACAACCTCGACGGGTAGTTTGGACGAAAGCTTGTCAGCAAGCTTTTGAGAAACTGAAGCAGGCAATGTGTGCGGCACCGGTCCTGAGGGCCCCAGACTTCTCCAAGGAGTTCATTGTCCAGACAGATGCATCAGAACATGGCATTGGGGCAGTGTTATCACAACTAAATGAAGAGGGCCTGGATCAGCCTGTGGTCTTCTTATCCAGGAGACTGCTTCCCCGGGAACAGAAGTGGAGTGCAATTGAGAGGGAAGCCTTTGCGGTGGTGTGGGCTCTGAAGAAGTTGCAGCCATACCTGTTTGGCTCACACTTCCTGGTTCAGACTGACCACCGACCCCTTCGTTGGCTGATGCAGATGAAGGGGGAGAATCCCAAGCTGTTGAGGTGGTCCATCTCCCTACAGGGAATGGACTTCCGGGTGGAACATCGGCCTGGAGTGGACCACGCCAATGCAGACGGTCTCTCCAGGTATTTCCGCCTTAGTGATGAGGACTCCCAAGGGGTTGGGTAGTTCTCCCCACTTTCAGCTGGGGGGGACGCGTGTTAGACCTGTCTGACTTTTTGGCGTAGTCCCTCCAATGTATTATTTATTTTGTCCCCTTTTCGCCGCTCATACCTTTATTTATTTTTGTGTCCACTAGCTTTTTCAAGGTGTTGGTCTAGGGGATAGGTGCTCTTTTTCCCTCATAATCATCCACCTCAGTTTAGGTGCCTTTTCCTGTCAGGGATTTACTGAAGTTCACAAAATGGTGGCCACTAACTGTTCCCAACTGCCACATCCTAGACTGCCCCATAGGTTAACATTAGGCCTTACAGAACCTTCTGGACCCTACTGGACCCTGTGTGGTTTGGCTATAAAAGGGCATGGGTCAGGGAGCCATTTTGTGTAGTCCAGGGAGTGGAGGAGAGAGGCAGTGGTGTGAGGAGGAGGACGCACTGGAAGCAGTTAGTTTGTCCTTGTGATAGACAACCACTACAGGAAGACGTTCCCCCTTTGGCCCCTGACCAAACCCTCCCAACCGCCTTCTTCTTCTGTGAGGTTGGCCTGACTGTGGCGAAAAACCCCACCTTGAGCCCCTGGCCCCACTGTCCCCTGTCGTCCTCGCTCCTGCGGGGAATCTTCTCCCTACTTCCCTTTAGTAGAGCTTCACCTACCAGCGTTGTGGTGGAAGCGGATTGGAGCGAGGTGTGGTGTCCTGCACCTCCACGAAGCTGCAGGGGAAAGGCGAGTGACCGCGGAGCATTGGTGGCCCTGAGGAGGTGAGCGTTCCGCTCTGGGCAGTCTCAACAGTGCAGCAGGGTGAGGAGAGAGAGCGCAGGCTTGGGAGCAGAGTCAGGGCGGGCGAGCAGCAAGTAAGGCGGCGCCAAGCGGGAACACTAGTCACCCGCGCCTGCGCTGCCTCGCATTCAGAAGTGTGGAAGCAGCCCGAGTGACGCGCAGGCCTGCGGGAGGCGGGGCAGAGTGAGGAGCGTGTCTCTGAGGCGAGCCGCCTCGGTGAGCGGGCGGCCTTCGGAAACACGGAAGCGTCCAGGTGACGCGCAGGCCCAGTGAAGGGCCGGAAGACACCTTTGGCGGGATCCGACGGGAGGCGGAGGAGCCTCTCTTGAAGGAACCAGGCAGGAAACGCCCCCGTCCCTCACCGCCTACGGAGCCTTACATCTCACATTGTTCGGAGGGAATCGGCTTAAGAAGCAAGCTGCCCCTCGTGGAGCTCCTCTTGTGGCTTACCTCCCCTTCCTCCAATAATTCCAGACGGCGAGGCAAGGGACCCACATTGGAAGTAAGGAGAGTGGGGTTGTGGGAAGCCAGAGTGCAGGAGCCTCTTCTTGCGGCACAGAAGTAAATGCACAGGAAGTTAAGTCACGAACCTTCACAGATTTATAACGGAGACTTTTAGGTCTATAAAATTGTAAGGGCCTCGGGTCCTGAAACTGGGTCAGGAGAAGATCTGGTATTTGGGGTGGCAAAGGAGATTGGTCATAATAGTTCTACAGGGTGTAATTCCTGGGTCATCTGCCTGGAGAACCTACTTTATATGTCCATGCTAAGGTTTCACTGAAGTAAATGTGCTTATTGATTCTCCTCACTCCTGTCTTTTGCTCGATGACTGTACCTCTTTATTAGAAAGTGTGTGGGAAGGAGGGGTGTAATTGGAGGAAACTATAGAGGATTAATCAAATGTCCATCTGCCCTACTTCCCACTACGTTGAATTCTACAGATATGAAACTGTAGAAAATAGAAGGGTTAATGTGATCTCTACTGAAACTGACAGAGCTAATGTAATGAACTGTTGATACTGGGTAATGATTTGATTTGGCAACTTTAAAAGTATTATTATCATTTTTCAAGACAAACTGTAAAGTACTAAACTGTGATTTCTAAAGACAAGAGAGCAAATATTATTTTTATAAACAAGCTCGTATTTTTCCAAACAGTGGTGTAGTGTCATTTTTGGGTGTTATTGCGTTAATTTACTGCTGGGTGGTTTGCAACCTTCACACATGTGCCTCTAGTGAATGTGACTTACCCTAGGCCAGGCTACCCTAGGTGACCTGACATAGTTAGGTTCCAACACAGTATATATGGCCAATCCTTGTGATTCTGTGTCTTGCACATTTTTAGGCTAATTCCTTTAATAGAAAATGATGGGAGGAGCTTTAGGTAAATCATGCTACGGTACGCATACGAGTGAATTCATGAGAAGAGCTTTTGTAGAAGCCTTTATGGTCCAATATGACATAGACTTCTTCCGGCACAATATGAGCACATGATGCATGTTGGATATGTGGACTTCTACCAGGTCTTTCACGTGATAGTAAACAGCCCACCAAGGAAAAACATTCCTGCATCTCCAAAACCAGATTATTCCTCCAATCTACAGAAAGCGCAGTGTTTCTCAGTACTCTTTTGTATTAACAACTACACAAAAGATGTATATAAGTATCTTTCATTGGTGATGCAAGTATACTAGGAATATGAACAGTTTACTTAAAAAACAACTGATTTATTCCGCTGAAATAATTCTAGTCTTCATATAATTTGCCTTTCCGGTTTCATCTCAAAGCCAGGACAGAAATCTACTTACAATGTCCTGTGGAGCCTTTCACTTAGCTTAGGACTGTCATACTGATGGAATCTCTGCGAGGTTGAAGAGGGCCCAATCTGGTTTCAGAAATACATGTCATTCAGCTTTCATAAACAATACGCAGCTATAGGTTTCCTAGTCACCTATGTCCTGGAAGCCAGAGCCACAATGCAATACTTTGGGGATCACCATTAAGTGCTTAATTTGCAAATAAATAACTACAGGTATCTAATTGTTTCTAAGGAGCTCACTGCCAGCTCTGTCAAATGCCAGCAATGTCTCATACCAAGGATACCCAGGATTGGTTCCATATATTGCTCTTTATCCCGTCATCCTTCCCTTACAGTGGGTTTTCTCTGCTTATAGGGTATTTTTCATCACTGCACTCTCCCATTGCCATAGTCTTCTTATTTTCTCCTCCTCATTCGTCCTCCCTTTTCTGCTTTTCTCTCTTTTACTCTGGATATGGGTCTATTGATGAAAAATAAGTCCTGTCCTCACAAATTGGTGCAGGGGTCCACCACCTGTAACCACTGGCACAAGTTAAGCACTGGCTCGGACACTGCCCAAAAATCTACTGTTAATGACAGGGCTGTTGAAATAATGCCAGGTGCATCGTTTTTGGGAAAACATAAACTAATATATGCATCAACTTTATTGACGGTCATCAAGAAGTTGGAAAGGATTTTACAAACTGTATGCATTCTGTATGTTTTCCTTGGTAGTTAAATAATTTTTCTTTTTTTACCTGTTTCCACAGGAGAGTCATATTTAACTGGTCCCATGCTTTCAATGCATTTGTGATCATGGTGTTGGCAGGTAAGGCACTTTTATGAAAATGGCGAATATGTTTTGCAGAGCTTGCACTATGTCGAGCAGGTGATTTTCAGTTTGGCTTGCTTTTACATACCGTATTATTTAGCATCCCTGTGGTTTTAGTTTCTATTTGAATTGCCTTTTACCCATAGTAAGAAAACTATCATTTTAATTATGTTCTCCACAAAAACAGGATTGATCGAACTATATCCTTATGGCGTGGGGCCAGATGTCATAAATGAACATGAACTTCACAGCAATTCAAATAGACTAATACATGGATATGACAATAAGTCACATTGGTCACTGGCTCGATTTCCAGAGCAGATCAGCAACAGTTACTTAAATAGAAGGTGTTATATGCTTAAATTAAGATGCATATTTTATAAGATGATTCTGCAGCATGAGCTGTCATCAATTATACCGGAAAACAGGTATAACAAAAACCGAAATATTTTTCAAGCTTGGTGGTCCTAATGACACCTAGCTGTGGGTCATTAAGCCTCCTTTCAGTCAGTGCCAGATTTAAATCATAAAATACTATGGGGCATATTATCAAGAAAGGGCGTTACATTATCGCCGCTTTTATCGGCAGGAAATTGATAAAGGGCTTGATAATATGCTCTATGGAATTCCAATCGAAGCCCATGTTAGATGTCTTCACATCTAACATGGGCTTCGATTGGAATTCCATAGAAAATATTATCAAGCCCATTATCACCGCTTTATCGGCAGTTTCCTGCCGATAAAAGCGGCGATATTGTAGCGCCCTTTCTTGATAATATGCCGCCATGTTCCCTGAGGACATACAGTTTCTCCTTTCTTATTAGAACTATAACCCTGCAAGTCCCAACATTCTTAGGGCTGTTGATTGAAAGCTGCAACTGGATGACCTCCATCTTGATTACATAGGAGCAGTTGACAGCTTTGGAAAGACCTCCAATTTAAGAGCCTATTGAGAACACACTTCATGTTGTCAAATTTCTGTTAGCATTTGGTTTATGGAAGGTGTTGCAGTCATTGATGATATACATTACTTATGCCATCAAGTTTATTTTTAGTGTGAGATTAAAGGATATGACAAAAGCCACAGGATCTTGAGCTGAGGCCGAGTTTTGGAGCTGGAATCTCCGGTCTAAAAACATCAGCTTTAGCATGTGGACCCAATTCACAGATGGAACTTGTAATCTTATTCTTTTTCAGGTCGAGCTAGACAGCGCATGCGCTGTCTCTTCAAGACCTCCTGTAATCTGTCTGTGGGATTCAAGTCCATCCCCCTTTGTGCCATTGTTTTTTATTTGTCTATGTCAGTGACTTAAAAAAACTTGCTTGCTGGTGGTCAGACCTACCTTTTTGTCCCTCCTTTCTCTCTTCTGTTCCTCCCACAGAGCAGGGACTTATCACAGTCTTATTTTGCTATGGTTCTTTATCTGTTCTTTTGGGGACCATTTTTTTCTTGGTTTCCTGCTGTGTTACTGTTTGTCTTTGTTTAGCTTCACCCCCCTACCTGCTTACATTCAAATATAGGATTCTTCGTCCCACCTGCTCTTATTGCCACAGTTGTCATACTGCTGCCTCCCTCACCGTGGCACCCGCTCCGTTGCTTGCATTTCTTTTAGGCTTTTTGCACTTTTCGATGTCCACTGTCAGTTGGACTATTTCTGGTAGAATATTTGTTTGGTTTGGGCTTCCTTTCAAGGGGGATTGGGCTTGTTTTGTTGGTAATCGCGTGCAAGGGGTTTACATTCTGCCTCTTCTCTTTCCTGGCTTTACATTGGTTCCTGAACAGGACACTTACTTTTCCTCCAGGTCGATTGGCTTGTGTGCTTGTGTTGTTTTTTGTAACTGGTCACAATGTGCTTTATCTTTAATGTGGCACTCTTGCTCCTTTCTTTGATTGTGCACTTGGCACTCAAATGTTTTTTTATTTATTTAAATTATCTGCAGACCTACGCGAATTCGCCTGTGGGCGCACAGTGTTAATAACGGCGTCCGTGTCTCGCAGCTCCTTACACCCATCCCGACTTCGGGCACCATGCTTTAAGGTTCAGCATGAAGAAACCTGGTGGGTTTTAGTTTCAGCATGGCACTCACATTCAGATTATTGACATGGCACCGGTCTTATGAGTCAGAGGCCTCAGACCTACAGCACGTAACTCTGCTTCTGCTGTGTACATGCAGCAAAGTTTTTGCTTTTTTGTTGTCAAAAACAGTTGATAAATGGAAATCATTATGTTTAAATAAAATACTTTATGTTGTTGCATGTTCCATGTGTAATAATTGCTAGCTTTTAGAATTACTGTTGCATGCTCTATCATGGGCGCACAGCCAATAATGGCGCCTGCGTCTTGCAGTCCCTTACGCCCGGTCTTTTTAGTCAGAAGTCCCAGCCCACAGTAAGTAACTCTACTTCTACTGTAGGAACTTCTAGCCATCATCTGATTTACATCCTGGGCCAGCATTCATATGGGTGTTTTCCTCCAGCCTTTTGCCTGATGGCATACTTTTCACCGTAGCCTTTTGAGGTGAATCCTTAAATAGATCACAAAGCTTCCAACTGGAATTAGAGTCTACTTGCACAGTAGTGACAAGATAATATTTTGTCATAGTTAATTGCTTTTTTTGCAATTATGTTATTTTTTTCAGACACAGTTTTTCGTAATAGAGATTACTGGCTCTGATGCAACAAAAACATTTGAAGGCATTAAAAATGATGGCGTTGCACACCATTTATGGAAATGGCCTTCCAAGTATAGTTTTTCACAGACATTTCCGAAACCAAGAACATGCTACCTGACACCGGAAAACCTGCATAAGTGTAAATCCTGAATCCTGAACAATGCCCGAAATGACATGATGTTAGCATAAGTAGTTTGCTCCTGTCCATATTAGAAGACTTTTTGAAATTAATAAATAACATGTCCCTATTTTGAAGGCAAATAGGGCACAAAACTGCAAAAACTGCGAAAACAGCTTTGTTAGGGTATTTAGTAATTTACCATTAAACTATAATATACAAAAACAAGTGTTGGAATTTTTTTTTAGGGATATGCCCCCCTCATAGAGAACATGCTAAAATGCGCATGACTGTTTGGCCATCCAAAGAGGTCTGGTAAAAGCATCATGCGCACTTCAGTGTGCCCACCACTCCTTTGTCAGCAGAGCAGCCCGCCCTCATGCTGCCGCAACAGGGAAGCATATGATGATAATAACATTGCGTTATTGTCATTTTATTTTTCCTTTCTTTTACTGATGCACAGCAGCAGTTGTGTGGAACTTCTCTGCCTTAGCAGAGGTGTAGTCACTGCCAATTGCTCAAACTCTCACAAATGTGAGACCTCTTACATTGCAAATGCTTGTTTAACCTTGTTATACATGCCTAGGATTACTTCAGTTTCCTTCTTTTTTTGCAAATGCAGACAAGCCCAGGTCGAACTGTTGTAACAGCAATTTATTAAATATTCATAGCAAGATTTTTGTGAGATTATTCACACCCATTTTCGGTTTTATTTCATGCTAAAATGTGCATTATTTCGTCTTTGTTCTATATTACAATAATCAGATGAGATCGAGGAGGTTAGTAGTTTTTTTAGGTGAGCCGGGTAGTACTCAGCTGCTTCCGGTAGTATTATTAGAATTCAATTCAAAAGTGTGCTGGAATAGGTTCTCAGTTTTATTGATATCTTACAAACATGCATGGCATTCAAATTGCTGCAGTGATATTAATTTGTAAGTATATATGTTTCTATGCTATTTGTCAGGGGGTATTCAGCAGTGATTGGCCCTCACAAGTAGTATTTGATCTTCGTAGAGCATCTTTAGAGAAAACTATGCCTCCAAGGGCATTGTAGGTGTAATGTTGTGCCTTTGTGACTGAGGTGTAAGGACATGGGTTATTGGTTGAGTGGGGTGAACCTGCTCAAGTAAGCACAAACCTTGTCAGGGTAAACCACGAAAGTCACTGTATCAAACTGTGATTAACCCTCTGGTAGCTTGGCACAAAAGCAGCCAGGCTTAACTTGGAGGCACTGAGTAAAGTATTTATGCAGCATATAAACAGCTATAAAGTAAAAAACAAAACCACACAAGACAAATCCCACAACAATTAAGAATAATGAAGTAAAATGTACTAAATAAAATGACACCAAAACTAGCATAAAAAAAGATCAAAGCAACAGGATAAAGTAAAATGTTATGGTTGAATGCAATGGAAAGTGGTTCTGCTACACGAAACTTAGAAGAAACTGTGAAGAAATGTTCCTGAGTAGGTAATGTTCAATGGGGCAAGGCAGCCGGTGGTGTCCAAGTAGGAGGCATCATCCTCACGGAGCCGCTGGACAGAGTCGCAGTGCGGATTTCTGCCTTCTAACTTTGTCACTTTTTTGAAATCCAAAAATCTCCAGAGGGGCAAAGCTGCAGACTTTAAGTGACACGGGCACTACAAGCCCAATATTGTGACTTGAAGGTTCTGCTGAACAGGATTTAATTCTGGGGAGAACAAAGTAGCAGGAGCTTCCGCAAAGTCAGGCCGACCAGTGATGCACTTTGGGCAGATCGGCAAGCACGTTGACTCCGGTCTTATGTCAGTTCTCAGGCCACATTTATTTTCGAGTTCCTACTTTTATGGTTCATCAGGAGCAGCACTTTCCACACCACTACTAAGGGTCCAGGACAGGATGGGCACCCCTCAGGCGATCAGAACTCACTCCAGCAAAGGCCACATATATTGTTCAATGTCTTTGTAACTTGTTATGCCCACAGTACTTCACATAGGAGGCCAGCCAACTAGCCTTTCACTCTGGTAGTCCTGGGTTCAAGAAGCAAGGCAGGCCTCAAGCAGCAAGGCAGTCCTCTGGTTGCGGCAGGACAGTCCTCTGAGGCACAAAGCAGACATCAAACAGCAGGGCAGTCCTCTGGGGTACAAATCAGTTCTTCCTGGGGTCCTCCGCAGGTTCAGGAGTTTACTGACAAGTGTTTATAGAGATTTATGGGCTATTCCCTATGCTACCCCCACACCTTGTTCAGGAAAGTTCTTCCCTTCTCCCGTCAATTCTCCAAAAATTCTGGAGAGACAAAAACCTAGTGAGCTTGGTTCCTGTGTGTGTTGGAGGCCCAGCTCTTTTAAATGTAAGAGGTGCAGGGCACAGTTCCACCCCAAGCCATCCTTACAGGATGGCCCATCCTGCCCAAGCTTAGTCCCCTATTGTTCACCGTCTGGGCCCTATACGCATTTGTATATTGGAGCCATTAACAGACTCAGGCATCTGAAAACACCTAGAAGGCCTTACAAATGTGTGGGAAGAAAAATACCAATTTTCTAAAAATTGCATTTTCAAAACTCTACATTAAGGAGGATTATAAATTACAATTCATTTTACTTCAAACTTGACATCCTTATCTGCTCCTGTAAGACCCCTGTTCAGAGAGCCACAGGGCACGCATGGGTTATTGGGCACAATCGAGGGGGTTAAGGTCTTGTACACCTGAAGTCCTAGGGCCCCTCCTACTATGGGTCCAACTCAACTGGTCAAACACCTCCTTCTGCACCTGACTCTCATTACGTAGTGTAGCTTGGGCAGTCAAGGCTCCCTCAGAGTGAAGTGTAGAAACAGATCAGTAAACACAACTCATATCTCAACATGCAAATAGCGCATTCCACAAATCAATGTCCAGTCAAATACTTATTTTGTGTAAAAGAAGTATTTTAATTCTAATTCCACACATGAAAATGTAAACGACATTCAATAAGCAATGAAACAGTCCCCCTGGAGGTAGGCACCCTATTATTTGTCAGGTCAAATGTCCCATGTAACAGGTGTGTTGTTATTCCCCACTCACATGGCAATATAGAGCAAATGTAAACTACTAAGCCCTGTTTACTGGGTGTCCACCTCTTGGACTCAGTCAATAAGTTCTAGCCACTTAAAGTTCAAGTAGGGTTGCAAAAGCCAAAGAAGGTATATCCCCTAGGGCCTGGGTGGTCCAGTTTTCAATGTACCTGACCCGCAGTATGAACATTGTCAGTGGTACAGTGTGTTCTTGGCCTGGATCAGCACGCGTTCACATATGCAGCTCCTGCCAGGTGCCAGCTCTCTCTCCTGAGCCATGCTTACCAGCATCCTCATGATCAGAGTTGCTCCGGCTACGCCACACACAGTAAGTCTTGCTCTTCCTCGCTCTGGGATGGGTACAGTCTCCCTACTCTGGTGGGGCTCTGATGGTGTCTCCTCTGTCCTTGGGCCTCCTCGGATACAAAACAACCCTTGTCTTGGTTGTAGCAGCATTTTGGGTCTCCGGCAATGACCTGGACCTCCGGTCTCAGCCCATATGATGTGGAGCTGTCTCTGGTGAATGGTGGCCCCTCCTGGCATACGGGGGCACCAAACTTCACAATGCAGCACACGGGCAATGGACCGATCGGTGCAGCACACCTCGTCCGTGAGCCCTACATGTCTGGGCTCCAATATGGATTTTGCTACCTCCACGACATTCCTCTCCCTCATGGGCACACTGTCCTTGGAGAGTAGGCAGGTACTGGTGCTCCAGACTCCAGGGAAGGTGATCTTGGTTTCCCTGGGTGATGTCCCTCACCCAGCAGGGAAACTAACAGGCTAGGCCCCTAGTCCTCGTCACAGGCAGAAGTCTTGCAGAGCTTCCCCTCTTCATGCATCCCGGCTGGCTGCTTGGCAGATGACAAGTTCTTTTCCAGACAAAAAATATGATTTAGGTTCCGAACCTTTGAAGCTTTATGTAGGGTTCTGCTACTTTGATATGGAAGTCTCTCCTCATCATCCTTCCTTTTGAAAAATGTCTGTCACAGCAGGCAGGACTCAGAAGCTGATTAAACCACAACAAGATTCATAGGAACAATCTGAGTTCCACATCTGGATGTCAGTGACAGTGATCTGTGCATCAAAGGTTAACACCGAGCCCTCAGCCCTATCCTTTACGATTTCATTATCAGCTTCATCTCCCTCTTCCTGAGATATGTCCAGGCCCTTTCCTTGTGGTAAGTCACGGAATCAAAGAGCCTGTTGAAATGCACAGGGAGAGCCTGGCTCCCTCTCACCGAGTGCTTGTCTCACTCAGCTTACAGGAGTACAGAAATATTCAGTTCTGCTGGGGGAGACTCCTCTGTTCTTCATGTTTTTACCAGGCAGGCCTGGGCTTCCCAAAATGGAACCCAAGGTCATCTTGGTAATGTACCTGTTAGACTTGGCTTTTTCAATGGGTTACCCCAGACTTTTTTGCTTTTTGACCTCCTGTTTTTGACCTTGTTTTTACTGGTTTTAGGAATCTGGGCACTTTACCACTACTATTCACTGCTAAAGGGGAAATATCCTTTACAACGCAACCATTACATTGCACTACACTTACAACTCAGTCATTACATCGCAACATCATTTACAACGCATGTCACTACAACGCAGGTATTACAATGCATGACACTACATCACATGACACTACATCGCATGTCACTACATCGCAGGCATTACAACGCATAGCATTACAACGCATAGTACCCCTACAATATCCCAAAATTTTCTACTGTTGCACCCCCTGGAGTTAGAATAGTAAGTTCTACCCCTACACTATCCAACACTTACCCTACTGTTGCACCCCCTGGAGTTAGAATAGTAATTTTTACCCCTAAACTATCCAATACTTACCTTAAATGCAATGTAATGGTATGCATTGTAATGGTATGCGTTGTAAAGGTATAATGCGATGTAAGGGAATGCGCTGTAAAGGGAGCTTCTAAAAATGTGATATAGTGTCATGCGATGTAATGGAGTGTGTTGTACATGATGTTACGATGTAAAAACTGCATTGTAAAGGCATGCGTTGTAAATGTATGCATTGTAACTTCATACATTTGTGCTAAAGTGCATATGCTCTCCATGTAAATTGTGTTAATGGATTGGTGTTTCAATGATTGGCTTATCTGATTTACTACTAAATCCCAAGTAATGTTCACATGTGTGAAAAGGGTCTGTAAATCAAATGCTGCTAGTGGGCCTGCAGCACTTATTATGTGACACACACAGGCAGCTTTTCAAAGGTGTCTCATACCTGTCACTGCAGTGTCTGTGCACAGTGTTTACTGCCATGTCAACATGGCAAGTGCACCCACTTGCCAAGCCCAAACATTCCCTTTTCTTACATGTAAGACACCCCTCAGGTAGGCCCAAGGTACCACTGTGGGCAGGGAGCATTGTATGTGAATGTTAGGACATGTACTGGCGTGTGTTACATGTCCTAATAGTGATATAGTTATAACTATTGAAAGGCTATCTTTCCCATAGGCTAACATGGAGATTACCTTGTAATATCTTACAAGCCTAACATTCCATTGGGACACGATAGAGTAATAGAGTTTAGTATGCCTGATCTCAGGATTTAAAAATACATCTTTTAGTAATGATGATTTTTATATTATATGTTTGAAAATACCACTTTTAGAAAGTGGGTACTTTCTTGTCTAACCATTCTGTGTGCCTATGCCTTTTGTTTATTCCCTGTCTGGGTATAGAGTGACACGAGCAGGGGATGTGCATTCACACTGGACAGACAAAAGGGGGGTTTAGGTGTGTCCTGCCTTTCCTGGGTGACTCATAGCCAGGCTGAATAGACCTGGCTGCATTTAGAGTAGTGGGAGGAGTTTTCACTTGCGCCTGAATGGACTGTCACTGCCTCATACAAAGCTGTCTCCCTCCCCTGGGTCCTTTCTACATTCTAAGTATCTCCAAGGGCATGATGTAGAGCTTTCTTCCTGTTGGAAGTTTCTGGGAAATCCTAATCCTGGTTGCCGGCTTCAGGAACTAAATGTCTCATCTGCCAGAGGAAAAAGATAACCCGATGCTGTCAAAGATGTGGCTGTTGGGTCCATGACCTGAAGGTACTGCAGAGGGCACTGCTGCACTTCCCACCGCAACCCTGGTCTCACCAACGACCAGCTGCTGTTCGCGCAAGTAACAGCGGTGGGGCAGTGGGGCCGGGTGGGAGGGATTTCGAGGGATGATGCAGAGGGAAAATTAAATAAATAATTAATTTCCCTCATCTTTCTCCGTCTGAATCCCCCCACCCAAGCCCCACAACCCTACCACTGTTACCTTCACGCGCTGTGGCTGCTGATGACAATGCCTGATGCTGCCACCAAGCCACAGCTTACACGTAAGCTTTGGACACTGCACTCCGCACCACCTTACTTTACACCACTACCTTGTTATCCCCGATGACGCTTGACGCTGTCACCAACACCGCTCCCTGCACCGTGGCCTTTGGACAATGCTCATGGAGAACACAGAGCAAAATCCCACTTCGCACCGCAGCCCTGGTTTCACAACAATGACGCTCCAAGCTGACATCAATGCCGCTTCCTGCACCATGGTTTGGAGGCTTCACTCATAGGTTACTCAATGCACCGCCCTGTCTCACACCGCAACCTTGGCCCATCGATGCCAGCGGCATCAACTCCAATTAATCCGCTGACGACAGCACCTCACCAACGAAGACACTGCTGCTTGCACCGTAACCTGTTAGCACCATGTTGAGCACCTCCACACCTTGCACTGCAGCCCTGTTATCACCAACGCCGCTGGACAACCATCACCAAGTCACTGCCTGCACCTCAACCTAAGGGCACCGCACGCCACACCACTGCACTTCACACCACAGCCCTGATGTACGGCAATGCTGCCGTTCCTGACTTCAACTGCACGGAGTGACTTCAAGGGCCCGACAACTCCTGCATGGACCTCCAGAACTGATGCCTGCAAACACCGGCTCTTCGGAGCACACCACAAGGTCCCTGATGCTCTGCATTTCTAAAGGTACTGTTTTACGGGCCTTCCCGACACCATAGCCGTCCCAGAACGCTGCGGTCAGCCAGAATAGTTTGGATTTGTTGATCATTACACCGTGATAGCCCAGGATGGAGCTATCAGCTTCAAAGAACTGTATTTTAAGTTGATTTCTGCTTATCAATATTTATAAGAACTGTATGGTGGATTATCATCGTTTTGGTCTTGCTTTGCACAGATAAAATATTGTAATTGTTACTAAATCTGGAGTGGGGACCTTTCGCAGTGTTTTCACTGTATTACTGTTGGTTATGTGCAAATGCTTTACACACTGCCTCTTAGATAAGCCTGACTGCTTGTGCCAAGCTACCAAGGGGATAAGCAGGGGTTATTTTAGAAGTGTTACTCCTTTATCCTGACTAGGAAGAAGGGTCCCTACTTGGACGAGGTAACAACCTGCCAATTAGAGACCCCCATTTTTAACAGTACCAGTGCAGACATTTCTGCACTGAGCATATATTCACAGCGCACTGCACCGTCTAGTATTTTTGTGCCCATGTGCCATGCTACCACCAGAATTTCCATATGTAGCCCGCGCAGTCTGTGCACACTGTTTAATACTACAGTCTCTCTGTATTGCACCAAAGTGTGTCACTCTAAAAACACCCTCTGCCATCGCACAGACATTTACCATTTGCACACTGTTCCGCACTGCACCCTGTTTGTAGCGTATGGCTTGCGCGCTCACATGCACTCAGCTTGTTTTCACTATGCAGGCACTTCTACATCAACCTGATGTAGGCCAAGAGGGAGTGAAACACACAGCAGAAGAACTTTTAACAAGGTGAGTGAGCCTTTAGCCTCAGGGTAAAAAGAACCTGGTTAATACTACTGATCATGACATGAAATGCTGCCACCACTGCACTTTTTCTGTTTAACTCAAGGTGAAAGCAGTAGCCTTCCACTACCATGAGAGTGGTGCTTTGGGCGCCCCTCCCAGACCAGCAAGATCACAATCCATGCGACAGGCTATGATGCACTCACATGATTCATGTTCACTCATGACCTAAAAAAATAGCATTAGTGATCCAAACAACAATACAGTTTTGCACTCCGGGCAGGGTACACATCTTTACTATGTAGAGGACTTTTCCATCCCAACATCTCCTAATCAATCATTAGCACCTATTGAGTGCACTTAGTCAACTGAACGTTAACCAATGGGAGAGATAGTCCTGACAGTAGAGAAAAAACGAATTTCGGAGTGTTTTGGTACCAGAATATGGAAAACTAAAACCACATGTCCTGCTTTTCAAATACAATGCACCCTGCCTATCAGCTTTTAGGGTGTACCACAGTAGTGACTTATAGGTATCAAAAAGGAAGGTTTAGGCCTGGAAAAAGGTTTAAAAGTGCCCTACAGACTGCAACGGCAGGCCTGGGGCACGTTTTAAAGTGCTACACTAGGTGGTGCACAACGAGAGCTGCAGGCCTACTAGTAGCATTTCATTTACAGAACCTAGGTACTTATACTACAGACTTATAAGTAAATTAAATGTGCTAATGAGGTGTAGGCCCCTTTTACCTTGTTTTGGAGAGAGAGCACACACACATTAGCACTGGTTAGCAGTGGCAAAGTGCACAAAGTTCTAATGCCCACAAAATCAAATTCAGAAAAGGAGTGTAAATGTAAATCCAGTATTTGTAAATCCAGTATTTGTAAAGCGCACAGATACCCATGGGTGTCCCAGCGCTGGGGGCCATTGGGAAGATTAAGCGAGCTATTGCCCAGAGTCACATGGTGCTGGACGGACTCCTACCACCGTTGCCAGGGATCGAACTGAGATCCCCAGCGTCCGGCGTCAGTCGCCTTGGCTGTTGCGCCACACCTCTTCCCCCAGGGTGAAGGCTAACGGTTTAGAGGTGATCCCGCAGAGAGGGCCAAGTCCAACACAAAGCCTGTCTGGGATGGACACCATTTTTAAAGTTGCTCTGGAATTTTCCAGATCCATATTGTTGCCACTTGTACCCAGGTTCACACGAATTATCCATTTTAGACACTTGAAGCTGGTATGTGCTCTCATGTAATGTGTGAAACACCTAGAGAGTCCTGGGTTTTTAGTGAACAGCATTTTGCATATTTGGATGATTAAGCTCATACTTCTGCTAAAATCAGGATTACAAATCTCAGGACTGGCTGACGGAGTCACATGTGAAATGGAGACACTTGGCAGCCATTGTGGCTCTAACAGAGCACAACTGACATATTCTGCTATCATAGGTTCTGCGGTAGCCGAGGCCCCAGTACGAAAGATCCCCGGTGTTTCTTTTCTACACCTGAATCTTTTGAGACAAGGGAGACGATTTACTCTTGGCTGGTAGTTTTCCAGGTTGAAGTTCAGAATTCTTGCTTGCCTGGTAAACAGTGTACTCTAACTTTCCTGCTATTTGCTATGCCCCTTGCTGCTATCCCTCAGGTGTTACATTGCCTTTCTTCTGGATTTCCATAATATGCATGGCCATCAGGTGGAGTCACTTCATGTGTGACTCCTTTAGCAAGTCCTGGGATTTCAGCCAACAGTCAACAGCACTTTGCCTGCTGGGTGCTTTTGGCCTGTACAGAATAAAGGTTCAAAACACAAGACGCTGGTGGCTGGAAAGTCTGGGGTAGCACAGGGCGAGTGCCCCCTGGCAAATGCGCCAAATCTAGTGAATATGACAGGATTTTGCAGTTTTCCAGTATCATCACCTTTCTTGCCTACGTTGTTTCTTTACTATATTGAGATAACTCTGTGCCCCTTCTATCCCTTAAGTATGATGGCTTTCGTGGCAAATACGCCTGTACTCCTTGCAGCTGGAACCAGTTGTTGAGCAGGCTGAAGTACCAACTGGGCATCCATTGTCACTCTAAATATGCCATATTTTCTGACAGCAATAAACAGGTATTATGTCAGCATAGCTTTAAGGTAAAGAGAAGTCCATCCGGTACACTACCGATCGTGTTCAAAGCTGCTAACAGTCCACGTTCTATTGAAGTTGACTATTTCTATTTTACTAGTACTGTTTAAACGCCATTCTGAGACTTATTGCCCCATAACTGTAGGTGGAAAATTGATATCCTCATTTCTAGGTGGATGTTTAATTTGGTGCGGTAATTGTCTAATTACAGTTTGCAATATCGCAAGGTGGAGTTACTGGAAGATGCGCAATCACAGCACCATTCCCGAAACTCGGATATGAGGATAATGTGTTATTAAATTTTATGAGTAAAAACGGTCATCAAACCAATTTTGGTTTAACAGCAACACAAGTAAAGCAATCGAACTCCTTACCTAAACAGGAAATATGTGTCTGGGAGAAAGCCAAAGGCCTATAGGTTTGATTAAGGTCACAGGGTTAATGAAAGTCAACATTACAAAACAGGAGCGGTGCGCAGGGCTGGATACTGGGGACTTTTCCAAAGTCAAAAACGTGCCAAAAAGATTATAGGAAGAATGCCTCAACTTCCCAAAACGCTCATATGTATGATTAAGGGCGAGGCTCTCTGTTGGCAATTACTTCAATCGAACGGGTTTCCTGACAGAAATGTGTAATTACTCATTATTTCTTAAAAAGTACCCTCACCCACAGCACTGTGGCATGCTTGACTCATCGTTCAGTTCTACGCCAGACACATTTTATTTTATCGGGGTGCACCCCCACTCCCCAGGTGCAACTTCCCTGACACGCTCCGTCTCAGTGAACACTTGGTCAGCCTCCCTTGTAGAGTGGCCGCTGCAGCACTAACAGAGACTCACAGATTACCACGCAGGTTAGCAAATCAAGGTGCAGCTCTCATTCTCATGATAGTTCGTATTTCAGGAACACAGATTAAGACAAATGTGCTTCATCTCGGTTACTTTGAGATTCACCTCTCCTTCTGATTGCACCCCCGTTTGTCCTTCACTGACATGCCCTGACATTATCTCTTGGTCCATTCCTCTCCACACATTAATTCACTACATTCCTTACTGGTGATGGAGTGGCCAATTCATAAATGTTACAACAAATTTAAGATTCATTTACATGGGGACATAGTAAGGCTACCACCGGGCCAAGTTTGTAATTCAAATCATGACGTGCTTGCTCCCACGTGGTCGAGCCTTGTAGCGTCAATGTGCTGTCTGCAAGACATGCTGTAGTCAATAAAAGGACTTTAATATCTACTGCTGCTTACCATAGGTTGACTGTGTAGCTCTTCTTGGCTTGCTCATAATTCGTTTCTCGACCCGTTACATCACTTCCGTTTTCTTGCTGAGAAGCACTGCTTATCTACAGATTAATTCCCCTTGATTAGTGGCCATCCACTGTGGTACAGGTACTATTTCTTCTACTCCCCTCCCATTACCCCTGTCCACTTCACCTGTCCAATGCAGTGCTTCCTTTTAGCCCCAGTCCCACCTTCTTCACCCATGTGAGCCTTTTATGTTATCAGTGCATAAAATTAATATCAACATCATCCTATTTTCCTATTATTATTAGGAGTTATCCCTACCCCAGTTCCAGTGGTTAGAAGTCTGGGCATCAAAATCGACGCCGACCTCTCTATGAACAATCAAGTGTCGGCAGTGATTAGTACCTGTACAGGGATATTGAGGTGCTTGCGGCAACTTGTCCCTCTCCTCACTACTACCTCCCTCCAGGTCATTGTGTCTGCCACAATACTGTCCAGGTTTGACTACGGGAATGCCCTTTAGATCGGCCTCCCCTGGAAATTAATAAGAAGATTACAGGTTGTGCAGAACGATGCGGCGCTCCTCATTTTCCATTTACCTAGACGGACTCATGCCTCTCCACTGCTCTCTAAATTACATTGGCTACCTAACAGGCAGCGAGCATCTTTCAAGGGTCTCTGTATTGCCCACAAGGCTATCTTTGGTCAGGCTCCAGCTTACATCAGGGATCGTCTAATGAGCTATATTCCTGCTCGGACTCTCCGTTCCTCTGCAGCCTGCCATTTGGTCATCCCCCGGTTTCACTCGGCCCGCAAAGGTGGGATAGCCTTTTCCACTTTGATCCCACAGCTTTGGAACAATTTACCCTGAAATCTGCGCAAGGAACCTGTCCTCTTTTCATTTAGGAAAAAACTTAAGACTATTTTTTTTTGGGAGGCATTGTCAACGAAATGAGCCTGCCTACACTAGCTCACACGCACTGTCTGTTATAATTTTCTCCTCTAGAAGCGCGAAGAGACCTGATGGTGAACCAGCGCCATATAAGAACCAATTAACATAACATTAACATAACATAACATCGTAAATAAGATCATGACTTGCAACTATCTGCCTGATTCTAACAAGGCCGTTCGTCAGGACATATGCCCTGCATCATGGGACGTGAGTGCGCCGTTTGTTGTGATGTCTTTAATCAGCCTTTAACTTTATCATAAGTGCTCCCGCTGAAGATGTCCAGATTAAAAACAAAGGGCATTGCTGAGCACTTCTACCGGCATATTGTGATGCCAAGTCATCAGTTCTGTGCAGGGCTCTGGTGGGGTGGGAGGGGGCACCATGTGTTTGTTTCCTGTCACATTGTGTTAGTGGAGCGCAGGTTCAGTCATACACACGGTGTCAGCATCTTCAGGAGCAGCAGGGAGAGCCCGGAAACCTTCCTGACGTGCATTATTTTTCAACTAAGCAGGCCTGTACCATACTTTTCAGTCCCTGGGAGTGCATGTGTTTACATGCTGCAAATCTCAGTTACAGTACTGTAGCGCGGTGGGGCCTAGGGGCATAGGCCGCAGCAGCGCTGTAATGAGTGACACGTGATACAGTGGATCACTGCTGGCCGGAAGACCCCGAGCGGTCTTCGGCCCCTTTTATTTATACCCTCGGGCGAGCCCGCACCCCGAGAGGTGTAGGGATGCATGGGTGCAAGAGGTACATTATTTAGGAGAGGTCGGGTGGTTCTCTACATCCCTTCCTTCTTTTAGTCCTGCACACTCAGGAAAACTGCACAGTTCACGGAGAGGTATATACAAAGTCTTTCAAACGCCGGCTGGGCACTGGATTCGGCCCGAGACCATACCTGTGGCTCCGGGAAGACGGGGATGTCAACAACCCAGCCGGGGTGCCTTCCACAGACGCCACGCCAGCATTCGGAGTCTTTGGCGCTGCATTTTCCGCGGTCCCTGGACTCGCTGTCCCTGGTGACTCCGGCCCGAGCCTCCTACTTCCGGTGACCTCGCGGGGGAGAAGGCCAACTGAGAGTCTTGACACCCCCATGTCTCAAGACCTCCATCCATTTCCACAGTATTCTTGAAGCTGGACACGTTACTCGTGACGTACTGTTTTCCTCTTCGGACAGTAACCATTGTGCATTGGAAATTCACCACTACCCATACTTCAGGCTTATAGGGTGTCTGGAACTTCCACCCGAGGTGTCGGTCTTTGATAACTACCCGGTCTCCCACTCTCACCTGGGGCTCCTGAGCTCGCCGGGCAACACTCACCTTCCGATTCGTGGTCTCCCTCCATGCCTGAACAGCGGCATCATCCCTCTACACGAGTACCCAAGCCGGGTCAGCCTGAATGCTATCTCTTGATGCCCGCTTGAACAAGAGATGAGCTGGGGCACACTTGGTGGTGCTTTGGGGTGTCCGACGGTACGCGCCCAGGAACTCTTGTAAGGCCGTCTCCGGATCTTCACCGTTCTCCACGGTGATGCGTAGCACCCGGTTGATGGTTCTCATGAGCCTTTCTACTTTGCCATTTGCCTGAGGCCACAGTGGGGTGATTTTTATGTGCCTTACCGCTCGGCTCACCAGGTACTCTTGAAACTCTCTCCCCTGAAAAGGGGGTCCGTTGTTGAACTTGACTTCTTCAGGTAACCCCATCATTGCGAATGCCCAATCCAATACCTTCTTCACATGTGGGAATGCGGTGGAGGCCACCCCCTCAACAATCGGAAACTTTGAGTAGTAATCAACTATAACTAGCATGTGGCGTCAATGGGGATAACTACCGAAATCCCCGCTGAGGTGTGTCCATGGGGCATTGCTCGGCTCTTCTGTGAGCACAGGTGCCAGGGCAGGGTCTCCTCTGGGGATTGTGCAGGCATGGCACTGCCTCACCATCTCCTCCACCATGGAGTCCATTGCCGGGAACCACACCTTATCCCGTAGTCTGGCCTTGTTCTTGGCCATTTCCTTGTGGCCGACGTGAGCCAAGGCGAGGATGTTCTTTTGGAGCTTTTTGGGTATTACGATGAGATGCCCTCCCAAGATCACCCCTTCCGCTCCTACACTCAACTCACTTCTCACTTGCCATAGCTGCTGACGTGCATGACTGACCTCCAGCCGGAGGGCTCGAGCCCTGTCCATGAAATGAGTCCCTCCATTGTTCTCCAGGACTTCACGAACTCGGGAGAGCGTAGGGTCTTCTCGAGTGGCGTGGCTGATTTCTTCGAGGGTCATGGCTTTCGGACATGCGCCATGTGACACCATGTGTATGAATGCCTCTGTGTTGCAGGTCCACAGACGACGTGGAGGATGTCAAAGATTCTGGGTGACAGGACAAGTAGTCAGCAGGGTTGTACGTCCCTGGGCAGAACACCACCTTGAAGTTGTAGCCTTGCAGTTGCACGGTCCAGAGTTCAATCCTGGGAGGGGCCAGTCGGGAGGAGCCCGCAAACAGCGGGAGCAAAGGCTTGTGATCAGTCACAACACTGAATTCTTGGCCACACAGATACAGATGGAAGTGCTGGCACACCCATTTGATCGCCAGCGCCTCTCTTTCAATTTGGGCGTATCTGGTCTCCGTGTTGGTGAGTGCCTTGCTGGCGTAGGCCACTGGCTTCCACACGTGAGGGCCGTGTTCCTGGAGAAAGACAGCACGAGGCCCACCGAGCTTGCGTCAACGACCAGTTCCATTCGCCGTTGTGGGTGGAAGTACGCCATCATCGTCTTGTCCAGCAGGCCCACCTTGACATCATGGAATGCTTTGTTGGCCGCTGGTGTCCATTCCCACTTCCGATTATGTCTCATGAGTGTGCATAGCGGTTCAGATATGAATGCCAGATTGGGGATGAAGCGTCCACAATATGTGGCCATACCGAGGATGCTCCTCACCTCAGTGGGGTTCTGTGGCGGGCTGGCGGTCCTGATCGCTTCAGCCTTCCTCTGGTCAACCAACAGCCCTTCCCGGGTGAAAGTGTACTCAAAGAAGTCCACGCTCTCTTGGTAAAAGGAACACTTGGCCCTGTGCAAAGTCAAGCCACAATCCGTCAGTCTCCTCAGCGTGGCACGGAGGTGAGTATGATGTTCCTCAAGCATGTGGGAGTATACAAAGATGTGGTCGCTTAGATAGATTACGCCCTGCAGCCTCGATAGCGTCTCCCGAATGGCGTTCTGAAAAACTTCAGCGGCCGAGGACACTCTGTAGCTGAGCCTCTTGTATCAGCGTAACCCCACGTGCGTTGAAAAAGTGTGATGTATCTGCTTTCGGGGTCGAGCTCCAACTGGTGGTACCCAGCATTCAGGTCCAGCTTCGAGAACCATTTCGCGCCGTTCAAATCGGCCACGATGTCGTCCATTGTGGGGGTGATGTGGCGCTCTCTTTTTATTGTGGTGTTAGGTAGTCTCATATAGACGCCGTGTCGAATAGCTCCTGGTTGCTTGGGCTTGGCCGCCACGACCAGCGGGGACACCCAGGTTGTGGGCCCAGATACCTTTTTGATTACTCCTAGTTCCTCGAGCTTCCTCAGCTCCTCCTCTACTTGCGGACGTAAGTTAAAAGGTACACGTCAATGTACTGTCGAATCAATGTGCAGCTTGAACTTTTTGCCTTTTAGCTTCTCTAGTCCTTTGAACAGCTCCGGGAACGCCTCTAGCATTGCCTCTGCATGAGATTTGTGGACCTGGTTAGCAAAGAAGATGAGCCCCAGGTCTTCGGCCATGTGGCAGCTCAGCAGAGTCCCCTTCTTGCCGTCGGTGACATGGAATCTCACCTCCATGGTGTAGCTGCCGCTGACAACGTGGTCTGGATGACACCCTTGAGAGAGAGCAGGTCCGTCCCTCCATAGGTGTAGATGCGGGCGGTGGACGGTGCCAGAGGAGGTTCGTGGTGACAGGCGGTCATATTGATCGGAGTCCATGACGTTAACCGTGGCACAGGTGTCAATGAGGGCTCGCATATTCGTACCGTCAATGGACACAGAGCACATGGGAGGTGGCATCCGACGAGTTCCTGTTCGGCTGACATAGGAGACTACGAATACTTCTTCATCGTCTTTGTCTTCGTACATGGGGCGCCTTTCCTGCGGTCCTTATGCCTGCCTTCAGGCAGGCGCAAGGTTTTGACGCATTGGCATCCTAGCAGTGGCGCAGGGAAATCTCATAGATTTCACTGCGCTACTCCTATGACCCTTTCTTGCGGGGAATGCCCACCCTGCATACATTATACCTGGCGCAGTTATAATGAAGGTTCGTTCTGGGCAAGAGCAATGGGTAAGTCTTCTACTTCCAATGTTACTGTACAATACTATGTGTTTTGGAGGATCAAGTAATCATTACAACAAAAATTACTAATGCATGAAAATAAAATATAACAATTTATTACAGGATTCAGTCATAAAAACATTTCATAAATTAAAAATAAATCATATGCAAAAATCCAATTTTTTTTTTACAATTCAAGATTCAAGAAAACAGAAGTTGACGCTGCGTTTCGGTGATTGTCTAAGATATTCACCTTCTTCAGGACAGTTTTCTACGAAAAGTCAATTTATGATGTTATTACATATACATGTTGTAAGCGACCACCTTCTACTGTAACTAAATTACCTTTCCTTCAATGAAAACATTTGTTAATGCCCTGTGCCATACTATCCAGCACTTACATCTTTAAGTTTTACGTTATTCTCATAAAATCACTTAAAAAATCACGTATTGTCCTATCCATTTTATAAAGAAAGGAGAAATGTCTCATCTTAGGAAAAGACTACATACAACTATATTGCACCATGATAGTTTGAGATCAATATACTGTGATATCTAAATAATTCATTGAGGAGTGTCATACATCCTGATTCGAGGCTACTAGCTCAAAAGATACAAACATAAATGACATACCTATCTTAGGGCCTGACGTTATCGGTAATTAAAAGGAGTGATGTAGAGAGGCCAGTTACTGGAGGATAGGGCGGGTACCACCCCTCTATGAGGAGTATGCCCAATCTAGTCTCGGAGACTATTGACTGCTTTGTTGGGGGTTGTCTTTCACTGTCAATTCCTATAACTGAGTGCGTGAGATAAGAAAAAGAATATGGCTATTGTCTCCTTAAAACGTTTATTCAAGGGGTGTCATTTTAGGGTAAAGCTTGTATTCTTGCTTTTTTGCAATGTTGTTACCTGGGAACTATTCCCATTATGAACTAATTTTATAAGCAGTCAATGTATTTATTTCTGATGTTTTGTACCTATTCTATGGTTGGCCCAATCATTGATGTTTGATAATGGGTTGTTCTGAAGGATTTATTAAAGCGACCAAGTCAATTTCTATATGTATTCCCTTAGCTGCTCCTTTTTTTAAATAAAAAATGATGGAAATTATTCTCCTTCTCTGCATGGTGTTCAGCTTTTGGACTGGATAGTTCGCTTTGCTCCAAAGGATGCCTATCTTTCAAATCTAATTTTTCCTCCACAGAAAAAATAGCATCAATTCCAATGAGGAGCATGTTTTTCAAATTCACTGCTCTTCCCCTTGGTTTTCCTTATATCCTTGGTTTTCTACCAAGATACGGAAATCAGTTATCACACATCCCTGATCACAACGCATCTGTCTACTTGTTCATGTCCCAGAACAATGACTCCCTCTTTTCTCATCGGCTGACTGCTATTCCCCTTTTGAAAAGGTGGGTTTTATTATAAACCAAAAAAGATTTCTTCTATCTCTTGCCTAGTTGTTGGAGTTCTGGCGTTCCTAATAAAGTCAGTATAAGCCATTCTCCACCAGCCTCAAGCCAAACTGTTACCAATAAAAAATGAATTTTTTGCCTCTAAAATTTTATACAATATCCCTATTCCAATTGGCACTCGTAGTTGGCCTCCTTGCTTCGTCCATTCAGGGAATATTTCCAGGCCCATTACATTGTTGAGTATCACAAAGTTCCGTCACGGCTCGCAGG
This sequence comes from Lissotriton vulgaris, assembly GCF_964263255.1. Taxonomy (NCBI): domain Eukaryota; kingdom Metazoa; phylum Chordata; class Amphibia; order Caudata; family Salamandridae; genus Lissotriton; species Lissotriton vulgaris. The sequence continues at coordinate 605,183,982 of NC_141685.1, read as the reverse complement.
TGAGCTGTGCTTGTGATGGAACGGTTCCGTCATGGCCCCGCCCGCTTAATTAAACCCGCCATGCAGGCACGAAATCAGCGCCGCGCAGGCGCGGCGGCCGGGCCGTGACGGAACCGTTCCGTCACCAGCACAGCCCACCCGAGGGGCGAGACGGAACGGTTCCGTCAGCAGCATCGAAGGTGTTAAAGATCCTTTGTCTCAGAAGGGGTCTATCAGATGCAGATCATGATCATTAAGATTAAGACACCAATATTAAGTACAACACCAGATCTTCTTTTAGAATACAACCTAAATTCGTCAGGTTGGGACGTTCACTGCGGCCAGATCTCAACTGGAGGTGCATGATCGAGGAAGAAGTTTTCAATGCATGTCAACTATTTAGAGCGCCGCGCAGGATCCTTTGCCATCCAATGTGTCACAAAAATGGAGTTCAGTGTTCTGCTCCCACGATGGATATCCTTATAGTGATAAGAACCATCAACCATCCGTGGAGTACCCACTCCCTTATTCTAGCAAATCTGGTGAAACCGTTCTGGGAGTATTGTCTCCTTCGTCACATCAAGGGAAGAGCAAAATCTCTCGTTTTCTGAACAGACAGGCAGATTGGTTCTCTCATCACCATTTTTTCAGAAACTTAAGACTCTATGAGGTCCTTTTTCATTTGATCTGTTTGCTACCAGACTCAAGGCTCAACTTCCTCAATTGGAGATCACATTTGATGGCCTTGGCATCAGACTTGTTTCTCCAGTTGTGAAACTAAGGCCTTCCATGTGCATTTCTACTTTCCTCATAATCTCTTGTTGATCCAAAACACACAGTGAAGGGACATTGCTAAACATAATACCTACTTTTTGGACCTCTCAAATCTGGTGTCCGAATCTCCTACAAATATCAATGACAATTCCATTTCTCTTACCCTCGTGTCAGGATCTCCTTCTCAATCCCAAAGAGGAGGTTCACAACCTGTTGCTTCAGGTCAACTACAACTGATGGCATTGAAGATATCAGGCAAGACCGGAGTGTCCCAGGTCTTTTATTAGACAATATCAATTTCCTTTCAAAGGCTTGGGCACCAGGCACATCCAGAGTACTACAAGTCAGCTTGAGCTATCAGGCTCGCTGGTGTATGGGATCACATTTAGATCCCTTTTCAGATGATGTCGCTACCATAGCTAATTACCCTGGTGACTGGCAGCTTCAGGTACATCTTAAACAAATTTTCAATATCATAGGTCTGCAATTTCATTACAACATAACTATATTTCAGGTGAGCTTGAAGGAGAACATCCTCTCATTATCCAGTATTATGGGTGTCTTTCATAGATTCACATGCCTGAATCATTCCCCGTCGTCGAGATGGGAGTCCCCGGTACATAGAAAAGTAATGTCCTATAGACATACATAGAGAAAATTAGGCCTAAGGGCCCTGCCTTAGTAGCCTATCTGTGTCCTTTTGTAAAAAGGACCAAACTTCTGAAGGTAGCCAATCAGCTACCACCTCCCTCTAGAACCTTTCTGCCAGGAGCCTCAGTCTCTCAGATTTTCTACCGCACGTTGTGCTAGGGAGTCTCCACCTGAGTTCTCCTCAGGTTTCTTGGATTTATCTCTTTTCTTCATAGTTCTTGGATATTTTCTTCAACAAACAACAATGGCTGATCAGCAGAAGAAAGGTCTGTTCAGAGCCTGTACTTCATGTGGTAAGAAGAGACTGCACGTCGAAGACAAGCATGAAACTTGCCTCTACTGTCTTTACCCTGACCATTCTTCTAAAGAATGTAGGATTTGTAGAACATTCTCTGCTAAGACTCTTAAAGACAGAGAAGGGAGACTGCTCATCTGGCTAAACAGACTTAAAAAAACAACTTCTGGTGGAAACCCCACTAGTATGCCAAACGCACTACAATTTTTACAGTATTGCAATTGCAAACAATTATTGACCGTGTTCTGTTCAGGGTATCAAAAATTCAAAACTATACTGTTAAAGAATTAATCAATGTACACACTTCATTGTAGAATTATATCGTCTTTTTATATTTTCATTGGTTAAAGATATGTTCAACAGGTAAGAAAATCACCTAAATTCATACAGTAAATAAAACAAAACAATTCTCAAGAAACAGCAGAGATACTGTTGCTGTTCAACCAAATAGCCCAATGCATTTCGGGATTTCTCCCTTCTTCGGGGGCACTGTAGAGAAAATAGATATAAAGGTATGATGTTACCAATCTGTTGACTAAGAAAACATTGTATTGCACTTGCTACAATGTTCTACTAAAGCTTATGTGAGATCTATTCAAATGACAGTCCTAGGCACAATTGAAATTACATGATTGTTAATATGAACGCAGTTGCCTAATGAGTTTATAAGTAGGTCAACGAAAAACCCAAGTGGGTAACCTGTTCATGCAACACAGGAATACCTCCAAACAAAACCTCCACCAAAAAACGTTGTGTTATAGACATTTGTGTGTGTTCCAAACACTAGTTCTAGATTGTTTACATACAGAATCATTTAACACAAAATAAGGAGTGCGCAGGCAAATCACACTTAAACAGACTTAAAACCAGAGAGGATGATGTCCTGTCCTCTGAGGGCAGCGAAATGGCTTCAGTTTCGTCAAAACTGTCATTGAAGAGGCCAAGGGAGGTTTCCCCAAGCCCTACAAACGTCCCTCCTAAAAAGACTACCACAAAGTCTTCTGAGGTAAAATCTGTCAAGTCTGTGAAAGATGTTCCCACATTCAGAAAGCCAATGCAGTCGTCGTCGACGAGTTCGTCGACGTGTTCTTAAAAAAAGACCACATATGTCTCTACATCGACGACGACAGTGTCGACGACGATGGCGTCGTCAGCCTCTTTATCGACGACGACGACCACTCAATCGTCGACGACGGGTAAGCCACTATCATCGATTGTCATTATAAAACAGCAATCGACGGTGATCAAGTCTCTGCCGACGACAACGGCGACGATCTCGATCCCGTCGACGACGAGACAAAAACGCCATCGACATCGGGCGCCCCATCGACGAAGACACCGACAACGGTAAAAACATCGTCGACGTCAAGGGCACCGTTGACGAGCACGCCATCGACGGCGAAAGAGCCGTCGACGACGAGAACACAGACGACTGGATCGTCAACGCCGAAATCACCGTCGACGACAACACCGCAGACGACCGCGCCGTCGAAGAAGGAATCGTCGACGACCGCACCGTCGACGAAGGAATCGTCGACGACCGCGCCGTCGACTACAGAAAAACGATCGACGTCAGCACCGTCGCCGACGCCGACGTCGACGACGACAACATCGTCGACGCCATGAAAAAAATCCGAATTGATACCATCAAAGAAGATCACTAAAAACACTATTACGCCAGAATTAACATCTCCAAGTAGGGTACAAAAATCACCCCCATCTTGTCTGCTGCAAAGTGACAAATCAGATGAGGAACAATTCGATCAGGCTACTAGTCCTTAGGATCTAATTGTGAAATGTCAGAGCACAGATGAAGATGGAGATGACCTTATGATGACGGAGGAAACTGTTCATACTCAAGTACAGACTCAAGTAACTCCTATGATCTGCCTCCCAGCAACTATAGTCACCGATCTACAATTCTTGATCGCAGACTACAAACAACGATTCCCTGAATCACCAGCGGCCCCTTCTACGGAAAAGTCTCCAGCTTCATCCAGACCGCAACAAGCTCCAAAGACAAAACCATCATCTTTGGATATTCCGCAAGAGAAGGAGACTATTCATCACATCCAATCTTCTGACGAGGAGAGTAATGTACCTGAAGAAGGGGAGGTTCGAGACGACCTGTCTCAGAACAGAGACGATGAGGACTATGTCGCTCATGCTCCAGCCACACCTGAACCAAATACTTCGGACTCTCCACCAGTGGATATTGGCGGATTCCATAATGTGATAGAGAGAGCAGCCACTAGATTCCACATGACCATGGAATCACATGAAACGGACTGTTTCTTATACGATTTTAAAGATCCTATCAAAAAGACGGCTAGATCAATCCCCATAATAGAGCACATTTGGGAACAAGGTCAGCAACTAATGCAAAAACCTGAAATCAATCAATAGTGGTACCTAGACTAGATAAAAAATATAAGGCACCATCAACAGCAGCTACCTGCCTTAATGCACATCCCAAGCCGGATTCTGTACTCACCCAAGCCGCTCAAAAGAATTCCAGAAATCCGTCCTCTCCTCTGTCAGCACCACCAGACAAGGAGGGCAGGAAATTGGATGGCATCGGCAAACGTTTCTCTACAACGTCGGCTATGACTATCAAAGTAGCCAATGCCATTGCGCTACTAGGCAGATATAACAGACAACTGTGGGAAGACATTGTCCCATACATAAAGGATATACCTGAAGATTTAAAGGATGAGGTTCATTCACTCCTCAAGGAAGGACAGATGTCAGCAGAGGAAATAATCGATGCTGCTGTGGATGTCGCTATGACAGGCTTTAGACAGCTGGCAGGTGCAGCAGTTTTACGCAGACACGGGTGGCTCAAAGCGACATCCTTCCGCCAGGAAGTCCAAAACAAGGTCTTGGACATGCCCTATGACGGACAACACCTATTTGGCGACAAAATAGATGAGGCCTTGCAGACAATCAAAAAAGACACAACACTGCAAGAGCTCTCGGCACATTACAATTCAGAAACCAGTCCTTTCGAGGACACAGGGGAAGGGGTCAACCCTCTTACAGGGGATCATATCAAGGAAAATCCTCTTATTCCTACAGCCAAAATCGTTCACAATACCAGCAGAGGCAACAGCAACAATGTCGTCAGACCTCCTACGGGAGATCGAACTTCAGGGGGAAAAATCAGAAGAAACCAGCCGGCGGACAACAATGACCATTCGCAGCAGCCAGTCCCTCCACAGTCTCGTCCATTCAAAATTGGGGGAAAAATGACACACCTCCTCCACAATTGGAGATCCATAACAACAGATCGATGGGTACTACAATTAATCCAACACAGACACTCATTGGAATTCAAACACATTCCACCAATAACTCCTCCTCGCAACATGCAACACAGACACCTACGATTACTCCTTCTAGAAATATCTTCAATGTTAAAAAAGGGAGCAATAGAGCGAGTTCCATCAGCTCAAAGAGGGAAGGGATTTTATTCCCGCTTCTTTCTAATACAACAAAAGAGAAAGAAATGGAGGCCCATTCTAGATCTCAGGGCACTCAATACGTTCTTGAAGACCCAATCGTTTCGAATGGTGACCATCCAGGAAATCCTGGGATCCCTAGAGGAAGGAGACTATATGACGTCTTTAGACCTGCAAGACGCATAATACCACATCCCAATACACAGGCGCCACAAAATATTCCTAAGATTCGCAGTAGCAGGTCAACACTACCAATTTTGTGTCCTTCCATTCGGCCTCAAATCAGCGCCTCGCATCTTCACAAAGTGCCTCGCTCCTGTTGCAGCTTTCCTACATCATCAGGGACACCAGGTCTTCCCCTACCTGGACGACTGGCTGGTGAAAGCACCATCTATGACAGATGCGCAAATGTCTTCCAACGCCTGTCTCACTATTTTCCAAAGCCTAGGTCTGACACTCAACTACGAGAAATCAACCCTACAGCCCACCAAAGTTATAACATTCCTGGGGGAAATTTTAAATACAGCATCTTCCAAAGCATTCCCATCTCGGGAACGGAAACACAAACTGATCACTCTAGCAACCGCAGTGTCTTCAAGGAACACCATCAAAGTCCGTACTTTCAAGTCCCTACTTGGGATGATGTCTTCATGCATAATACTCATTCCTCACTGTCGGCTCAGAATGCGCCCCCTCCAGGAGGCCTTGACCAAACAGTGGACTCAACGTACAGATTCTTTCGAGGATCACATAGTCATTACTTGACAAATAACAACGGCCTTACTTTGGTGGACAACAGACAAGAACCTGACAAAAGGTCTGACGTTCTTGATGCCTGCGACTCCGCATGTCATCACCACAGATGCTTCTCTAGAAGGATGGGGCGCAGTCCTGCAAGAATTGCAAATCAGTGGCAAGTGGACGGAACAAGAAACAAAACTACATATCAACCTCCTAGAACTCAGGGCAGTTCTCCACTCTCTACAAGCATTCCTCCCTCGCATCAAGACCTCAGCAGTGCTTGTGAGAACGGACAACACGACCACAATGCACTACTTGAACAAGCAGGGAGGAACACGTTCGCTGACACTATCTCGCGAATCGCAGAAAATTTGGAACTGGCTAGTACACAACAGCATCAAACTAACAGCGGAGTATGTCCCAGGCAAAGACAACGTCATAGCGGATGCTCTGAGCAGACAGAGGTCACTGTCCCATGAATGGGAAGTAGACCAGAAAGTCCTGAACAACATCTTCTTGGAATGGGGGACACCGCAAATAGACCTTTTGCCACCGCAGAGAACGTGAAATGCCAAAACTTCGAAAGCTGGCATCCCCAACCAAGGTCATTAGGAAATGCATTTTCCATCGCATGGTCCAACGTGTTTGCGTACGCGTTTCCGCCGTTTTTCCCTGATAACAAGAGACATTCGGAAATTGAATACGGAGCACTGCACCTTGATTCTCATTGCACCATACTGGCCGAGACAGCATTGGTTTACGGACCTCCGTCGCCTCTCAATCCAACCATCTCTCCATTTGGATCAACATCCCTCTCTGCTCTAGATGTCCAAAGGCCAAGTACTCCACCCGAATCTGAAATCTCTCAGATTATCGGCATGGCTCCTGAGCACCGAGAGTTCTGCAAACTAGACATCCCGCAGGAGTGCAAGGATGTACAAGCTAAAGCAAGAGCAGTTAGCACAAACAAAACTTACTGCTTGAAATGGAAGCACTTCTGTATTTGGTGCAAAGACAACGATCTCCATCCCCTACGGATCACTCCGGAGCACTTACTATCATATTTATTTTATCTGGCACAGTCGGGACTTGCCCATGCCTCTATCAGAGTTCATCTGGCAGCAATCTCCCGTTTTACGAGAACTTCAAAAGGACCTTCTCTATGGTCCAACAGATTAATAAAGCAATTCCTTAAGGGACTCTATAGATCATTTCCACGGCCACGTAGGATTCCTCCAACATGGCACCTTAATATAGTCCTCAACCAATTGATGAAACACCCATTTGAGCCCATCCACAGAGCTGATCTCAAATATATTTCATGGAAAACAGCACTTCTTTTAGCTTTGACCTCAGCGAGACGGGTCAGTGAGTTACAAGCTCTTTCCATACAAGATCCTTTCATGCAGTTCAGAGCAGACAGAGTGATCTTAAGAACTAATCCTCGTTTCATTCCTAAAGTCCCTTCGGACTTCCATTTAAATGAACCGCTTGTACTTCGCTCATTCTTCCCAAATCCCAGTACTGCGGCTGGAAGATCCCACCACTCTTTGGACCTAAAAAGATGTCTGAAATTTTACTTGGACAAAACAAAACAATTTAGAGAAACAAATCGTCTTTTCATCGCTTTCAGCAGACCCAGGAAAGGCATGCCACTCTCCAAACAAAGCATTTCGAGATGGATATCATCTGCAATTGCTTTTTGCCATGACAAGGCCGGACGTCCATTACACTCCAAAGTCCGAGCACATTCCACAAGAGCTATGTCCACATCGGCGGCACTATTCGCTGGAATTCCGGTACTGGACATTTGCAGAGCGGCGACCTGGAAATCGCCGCACACATTTACCAGGCACTACTGCCTGGATACGGAACTGATGCAGGATGCAGCTGTGGGCCAGGCTGTGCTTCCCCATCTATTCCAGTAAGATGAGCCCTCCTTCTTCCCACCGTCCTGTACTGGTATGCACATTTATTTACTTTATTCCTTATTATTGATGAGGGTTATTAGTCGCATGATATGTATTATCTCAGACTGCTCAAAATGTTCCATTACAAATGTGCATAATGTATTGCTTGCTACTCTGATTCAGGCATGTGAATCTATGAAAGACACCCATAATACTGGATAAGAAATGCGTTACTTACCTGTAACTGCAGTTATCCAGTATTGGTGTCTTTCATAGATTCACATGCAACCCTCCCGCCTCCCCAGGAAGGTCTCATCTCTCCCTCTATAACATATACTACGTCTACCTAGCTTGGTGCGTACGAAAATCTGAGAGACTGAGGCTCCTGGCAGGAAGGTTCTAGAGGGAGGTGGTAGCTGATTGGCTACCTTCAGAAGTTTGGTCCTTTTTACAAAAGGACACCGATAGGCTACTAAGGCAGGGCCCTTAGGCCTACTTTTCTCTATGTATGTCTATAGGACATTACTTTTCTATGTACCGAGGACTCCCATCTCGACGACGGGGAATGATTCAGGCATGTGAATCTATGAAAGACACCAATACTGGATAACTGCAGTTACAGGTAAGTAACGCATTTCTTCTCAAACTTCTCAGAGGAATAATGCTAAGTATTTCACCATCCCCTAAGTACACTTTTTTATTGAATGTTACTGTTGTTTTGAATATGTTCAGAACTTGGCCTTTTTGTATGAGTTTATCTATTAAAGGTTTGTCTGCCAATTTAACGATGTTGTTATGTCTCATCTCATTTTATTTCTGATGCCTGAGCATTGACTTTTTAGACTTGGTAGTTTACTCCTTTGAGAGTATATTTTACTATTTCTAAAAGAAATAAAACTGTGAATACTTGCATGGAATATCCTGCTTTTCAACAGTTTCCAAAGCTGTGTGTTTTTAATGACTCAAGGAATATGATGCATCTTTGAAAAATATTCTGATTGCAGTTGATTGGTCTTTGGATTCTACTTTTAAAACTTTCTACTGAAAACCAATTGCACATGGCTCCTTTGCAGTGTTCAACTTGCTTTAAAATAAACATAATATAAGCCTTCGGTCTTGAAATAAAATGCAGATTTTCCAGCTAATCCTGCAAGAAAGTCCAAATTTAATTAAAGACATGGAAGCCAGTATTATCCCTTCACTGTTATTAGATGTCTCATATTACCTACCCAAGTCTGTAGATATTTCGGACAGTTTCTTATATTGCCGTTGTTTAATCAACAATTCCAAATTCAAATTTATTATATGGATCATTGGGAACAACCGATGGCTGTTTTTCTTATTATCGTCTGAATCTTTTTCATTGTTTTTCCTGCATGCTGCGAGGACCTGCATGAAGCAAAAAGACAGGGGAAGGACAAGGCCTTCAGAGACTCCTCACCAACGACCCTGCCACCGCCAGAGCCAACCTTCACGAAGGGATGAAAGAGGTAGCCGAATGGATGAAGAACAGCCGCCTGAAACTGAACTCGGACAAGACGGAATTCCTCATCCTGGGATCCTCACCCGCCGCTTGGGATGACTCCTGGTGGCCCCCGCCCTAGGCAGCGCACCCAAACCAACAGACCACGCACGCAACCTAGGCTTCACCCTGGACTCCTCCCTCTCCATGACCAGACAAGTCAACGCCGTCTCCTCGTCGTGCTTCAACATCCTGCGCATGCTACGTAAGATCTTCCGGTGGATCCCCACCTAGACCAAGAAGACGGTCACCCAGGCCCTCGTCACCAGCCGTCTGGACTACGGCAACTCCCTCTACGCCGGAACTACTGCCAAACTCCAAAAGAGACTCCAGCGGATCCAGAACGCCTCAGCACGACTCATCCTGGACATCCCCCGTCGCAGCCACATCTCCGGACACCTGAGAGACCTGCACTGGCTCCCGGTCAACAAGAGAATCACCTTCCGTCTCCTCACCCACGCACACAAAGCCCTACACAACCAAGGCCCAGGATACCTCAACAGCCGCCTCAACTTCTACGCTCCCAAACACCAGCTTCGATCAACCAGCCACGCCCTCGCCGCCGTCCCCCGCAGCCGAAGAGCCACCACAGGGGGACGGTCCTTCTCCTACCTCGCCGCCAAGACATGGAACTCCCTCCCCACCCACCTCCGCCTGACCCAGGACCACCACGCCTTCAGGAAGCAACTCAAGACCTGGCTGTTCGAGCAGTAGCGGACCCCCCTCCCCCAGCGCCTTGAGACCCTCTGGGTGAGTAGTGCGCTATATAAATGCGATGATTGATTGATTGACTATTTAGAAGAGTCTAAAATAACACTTGTGTGGACATCACTTGCTCTTCATCATCACTCAGGGTTACTGGGATATGTAGTTTTTCTTTTTTATCTGTTACCACTGAATTATTTCTGCTTTTGAATTAAATGCAACAATAAAAAGCAAATTACTTGCTTTAATAATATTAAGTTTCCTGCATGAATATTTGGGAAATCCGCATTTTCGAAACGTCTGTCAGCCTGATTCTGTACGATCTGCATACGATTAAGTAAAGAAGTAAGCAGATTTAAATATTCGACATTGCTTTAGTTCATTCTCTACACTACTAAAGTTGCCACAGCAAGTCAAGTTTTTTAAAATGGAAGTAATGGCTAAGCCTTATACATTTTCTTTAACTGGAAGAAAGAACTGACACTTCGCAATAAAACCTGATTATTTATCAGAAGAGCTGGGTCCACATTCACGTCTAGGTTTTTCCACAATATAAGAGTAAAAGATAAAGGCCGTGAGTTAAATCCTGTGCGACTGCTTGTCTAAGCAAAGTGTGGAAGCCAAAAGTTAAATATATATGTTAAAAACATGGGCCACAACACCCAGAGAACTCCATTGGTGATAGCAGGGGGCGGCTTTAGAAAAGCCGCACCCGCTGCTGAGGTCAGGGAGGGACTCTGTATTTATAAATAACGTAAGGGTAACTTATGGGTTTAAAAGTAGTTACTGCAGACGTCCTTGTGTGTCCAACAATTTTCAGGCAACAACAAAAAAGCCAATATAACTCTTAATGTTAATGCTCCTACTGGAGAGGGATTGGAATTTTATCTAGTGGCACTTCTGACTCATTAAAAATGAGTGCAGACAGTTAACGATGCCTGCTGCACGGAGGATGAGCCCTGCAAATCACAGAACTATATTTTATGTGGATAGCTCAGTGGGTTAATGCTTTTTACAGAGGCCCTTTTGTTACTTCCAGTTCATGAGTTACAATCCGAATAAAGCACATTGACCTATGAACTGACATCAAAGAGCTGCGTGTAAAATGCATAGTAAAGGTTCGAACCAGAAGCGGCTCCTCCGCTAAGGCAGAGGAGCGTCACTGTGCTAGGAGTAAAAAGAAAAAGAAAATGATAATACCGCAATGTTAATAACTTTACGTTATTATTATAATTTTTTCTTTTGTAAGGAGCGAGGCAGGTTGGGGCAGGGCTGGACTTGTCATAGGGAGAGGGAGGAGGAGTGGTTGCTGCTGCACCAAGTGTGCATGATTGTTTGGCCAACCTGCTTGGGCCGACCAAACTGCCTCGCGCACTTAGCATGTTCTCCACTGGCTGTATTATACAGCCTCAGTGGAAACATGCACAGCCTCCCAGTCCCCGAATGAGCACTGAACCACAGCGCCCAGACCAATTATGACGCTGCCGTCGTGGTGACAGCAGCATCACTATTGGCTCAGGGGAGCCTGCATGCTACCGGGAGGCATGAGAACAAGAAGGTGGGAGAAAAGGCTACGGCTAGTGACCAGGGACGACAGGTAAGTGTGAATTTTTATTTTAAATTGCCCCACCCCCTAACCACCACTGCCATTCCTACCAGCCGCCCATGGTTAGAACGTGGATCCCCCCCCAGTTTTTGACTATCCTGATAATGCTAAAAAGGGTTTGTTTACTAGAAATGCATTCTTATTAGTAAAGCCCTTCCTACCAGTGCCACGTACTGCAGCAAAATGGCATTTTTACTGCTATTTAAAGCAAATGGCTTTCACTCTAATTGATACAGTAATACCAGCATTAAGCACCCAGCACTGGGATCCGCATGGACTATGGACTTCGATTTAGTTGACATCTGGCTTACGTTTCCAAATGCTCCAAGAGAAAGTCTCAATTATGTTTCCATTTTGTGTTCTATGTAAATTGATGTGGTTATACAGTGATGTGCACCTGATAAAGTGCGTTCAGACTGGGGGCTGTCATTAGCAACCTTCGTTGGTGTTTTTGGCTGTGTGTCTGTCCTTGTTCCTATGACTGGAATCAATGTGACCAAAAGTAATGCTCTGTTTAAAGAATTGGGCACACTGAAAAATAAACTATGGTTATAACATTATTCACACATTTTCCCCTGGAAAATGATGTAAATTCATACACTGCATGGGAGTGTTATATTTGACTTTAGTCTAATGTGCAGCAGGGGATCCTTATCATAGTAGGATTGGGCCTTATTATATGAGCACAAAGGCCTAACCTGTCTTTTTTCGTCTTCCAGTTGCTACCAATTTCCTTGGACTTCAGTTGATTGACAAAAGTTCAAACCTATGGCTAGTAAAGGTCATGGGAGGATTTGTTGGATGGGAGGTGCTGACAGCCTTTATTCTTGAAAACGTTTACATCAAACAAGGTGACTTTATCCAATGATAAACAATCTTGTTTCTGTGTTTTCCAAAAAGGTTCCACCCAGAATGGCTCACTTTCTATTTTTGTTTATATTTCAGGTTCAGTCACGGGTGCAGGATCAGAAAGAAAGGTGAGCTATCCTCTCCTTATCTGTGTTGTGTATCTGTGAATATTATCTTATGATAGATGGAGGTCTTCACTAACTGAGGAAAATCTGTATCTGATGTTCTTAATACATCTGCGTTGTAACATTACTACTCACATACAATAAGACAATTGCATAGCTACTCTATTGTGGAAACATAATACATTTGAGCTGTGATGTCCTAATGCCTGCAGCAAGAGGCAGTAGAAAACGTAACAGGCAGGCCTTTATGCAGAATTGCAATTTTTTCTTTAAGAAAGTGTAGTAACTCCGACCACACTGGATGTAGGTTCCAAATAGATTTATTCATAAGAAGGACAGCTTAACAACCACAGGTAGGAGGAGAAGTCCTCTCAGCATCAACTATACAGAAACAGTCGTAAAATCAAGTGAACACGGTAAACCTTCCCTTGCAAATATTTTGTCAAGAAATTCAATCACATGCTCTGAAGAAGTTCTCTCAACAATTTTCAGCTCAGGCCATTTAGAGAAGTAGTCAATAAGGACCAAAGCAAACAACTCTTTTCCGGATTGATAACTGAAAGGTCCAATAATGTCAATAGCTAATCTTCGCCAAGGACCATTGGCATATTCAATGGGAGTCATGTCAACGGACATACTCTTCACTGATTTATCACTCAATAAGCAAGGGGAACAATTCCTGACCCAATTATCCACCATAGCAGCAACACCAGGCCACCAGTAGTGTTCCCTAATTCTCCTTTTAGTAGTAGACATGCCCATGTGTCCTTCATGTGCTAACTTGCAAATCGTTTCCCTTAATTTCATAGGGGGAATAATTTTATCAGATCTGACAATAATGTCCTGACACAACATTAATTCATCCTTGACTTTGTAAAATGACGCCAAATAACCGGAAAGTTTCCTTTCCTCAGGCCAGCCCTTAATCAAGAACTGCTTAACTTGGTTCAAAACAACATCATTTTTCATAGCTTCTAACCAATCTTTCTCGGAAAAGACCAAAGGACCTTCTTGATTTAAGATTACATTGACATCTGCAAACGAGTATGCTACATCACAATCAACGCTTTTGCCCACAGTTATACTTGCTGGAAAACGTGACATAAAATCTGCATGAACATTCAAACGTCCTGGAATATACACAACCTCACAAAGATATTCTTGTAATTTGGCTGCTAACCTTGCTAAACGAGCAGTAAGAACTCTTCCACCACCCGTAGACAACATAGTGATCAAAGGTTTTTGATCAGTTCTCAAAGAGAATTTTGTTCCCCACAAAAATTGTGTAAAGTGTTGAGATGTCCAAGTACAGGCAAGTAACTCTCTCTCAATAGTGGAGTAATTCTTTTCAGCGTCACGTAGAGCTCTAGAAGCGTACGACACAACAAACTCACCAGATTTATCTTTTTGAATTAATACGGCACCTAAACCAACATTGCTCGCATCAACATAGACAATGCATTCTTTACCCACTAAATATGGTTTCAAAAATGGGGCCTCAACAATTGTACGTTTCAAAATTTCAAAGGATTCCTGTTGTTCTTTGCCCCACTCAAATTTAGCATTTTGTTTTAGTAAGATCCTCAAAGGATGCACAATGTCTGAGTAATTTTTTACAAATTTACCATAAAATTCAGTCAAACCTAAAAATGAAAGTAATTGTTCTTTTGAATTAGGTGCAGATGCTTTGACAATACTCTGAACATGGTTAACCTTGGGTTTGATACCATTCTTTGAAATTTCGTGTCCTAGGTACTCAACCTTGTCTTGTCTAAACTTACATTTGGTAAATTTTAATGTAAGACCCTTAGACCTAACTTTCTCCAAAACAGAAACTAACTTCTCATCATGGTCAATGCAATCTTTCCCAAAAATCTAAATGTCATCCTGGAAAGCTATATTCCGTCAATAACTCTTTCATAAGATGCTGGAAAACAGAGGCTGCACTCGCCAAACCAAAAGGCATGCGCAAATATTGGAACATACCTCCTGGAGTGACAAATGCAGTTAATTTCCTGGAGTCCTCATGTAACTCCACTTGGTGGTAGGCACTAGCCAAATCAATGGAAGAAAAAACAGTAGCACCAGATAATGCAGCAATTAACTTGTGTATGTTTGGTAAAGGATGTTTATCTATCCATATTTCTTTGTTAAGACTGCGAAGATCCGCACATAAGCGAAGTTCGCCTGAGCTCTAAAGTGATATCACAATGGGCTAAACCCAAGGGGACGATTCAATTGGCTCAATTATATTCCTTTTGACTAAATCATCTAACATTTCCTTTAATTTAGGCCTATAAGCTAAAGGAACATTTCTTACTCTATGCCTAACAGGGACAGCATTATCATTTAAAATGATTTTATGTTTAAAATCAACGTATTTTCCTAACTTGTCGTTAAAAATTTCGGGAAACCTTTCAAGTACCCCCTTAGTGAAACCAACACTGCTAGATACATCTAGGGTTAAGTTCACCATGGAATCAGTTGTAGACTTTTCAAAACGGGGCTCATCAACATAAACTGGGGGATTAGCATTAGGATCCAATTTGATTCCTAAACCACGTTGATGAGGCCAACCAAGAATAGATACACCTTTAGTAGCAACATAAACTTTTGCCCTGATGTCCCAATTCTTAAAAAATAGCTTCGCCCAGAAAAAACTCTCTAGGCCAATCTTTTGTCCCGTGTACCCACCAGGATATATATCTGGACTCAATAATTCTTTTTGGTGCCACAATTGTTCAAAAATGTTCTTACTAATAATGGTGTATAACGCACAAGAATCAACAAAGATTTCAACAGGTTTACCATCTATAAAAATTGTGCAAGAAGGAAAATTCTTTTGAATACACTCATCAACAGAAAGTATACAGTTCAAGCTATTAAGGACCTCCTCTTCTTCAGGAGATATGTAGTTGATTTTTTGACCTGACCTGCAAACATTACCAAAATGCACTTTTTTCTTGCATTTTACGCAGATTTTGTCCCAAGCAGGACAACCTCTGTAATTGCCCACATGGTTGGAACTTCCACATCTATAGCAAAGTATTTTACCTTTCTTAGCAAAACTTCTATTATCATTAGCATGTCTTACATATTCCTTTTTGAAATTAGTTTTACTATTGGAAACACTCGAAGTGGGTTGACTTTTAACAATAGCTACTTCTACATCAGGAACATGTGTTTTCTGATTTTTCCTTCTAATTTCAGACACAAATATTTCAGAATGTTCTATACCTTTTGCTATATTCACTACTGCAGCTAATGTAGTCTCAGTCCCTAACCAAAGTCTTTCTTGGCTCTTTTTGCTTTTAGTCTTCATCGTAATTTGATCCCTAAGAACTTGTTCGTATGATATAGTTTCGAAAGAACAAGTACAAGCAAGTGAACGTAGTGCGGCATCGTAATCTTCGATTGTTTCGTCAGGTTTCTGCTCACGAGAATAAAATTTGAACCTTTCCATCACAGTATTTATCCTTCTACCAAAGCGAATATTCATTTGCTTAGCAGCTTTATCAAAAACATCCATGTCACCAGCATCCTCCAAAGGTGGTAAATTATCAAATTCTTTAATCCCAGCGCCCCCAAGACAATGTCTCAAAAGAGCAAGCTTTCTTTTTGCAGAACAACCATCCTTTTCTAAGACCTCTACATATGCAATAAACATGGGGTACCAAAGGTCCCATTCGATGGAAGGATCACCTGCAACTTGAAGAAAATGAGGAGGTGCAGCAATATTAGACTTTCTGTAAATAAAGGTTAATATTGAAATAGTATAAATGAGTAAATAAAAATAGAAATAAAAAAAAATAATAACAGTATTGGTGTGCAAATCACCGTAGTTGTGGATTTGCTGAAATTGAATTTTCTCTTCTTTTTTTTTTTTTTTTTAAAAGGAGAGAAAAGGTGTGCACATCACCGTGGAAGTTTGCAGCAAAGCGTTTTAAGTGAAGATAACAAAGTTGTATATGTTCAGAGATTAACGTTTTTATTTCCTCGATGAATTCCCAATAAACGCAAAGTTTTGACTTCAAACTTCACCAAGATGGCCGCTGTGAGCGTCTTGTTGTGCGCGATGACGTGCGCGATGACGCGGGTATCCCAGAATGCAGTATGAGCAGACAGAGAAGTAAACGAACTCCGGGAGGCTCGAGGTGAGTTCCTTCAAGTATTTACTTTGAAAGTAAACAACCTAGGGAAAAGCACACAACAAATTAATTAAAAGAAAAATCCCCAATCAATGAAAAAGAAAACCGCTCGATGAGTGCGGTCGAGAGATGATAATGTCGTGCAGGCGCAGGGTTTAGTAAAAATCCAAAGTAAATTGAAAGGAAAACAAAGTTACGTTTGAAGAACGAAATCAAACAGGTTCTTTTGACAAAGTTCAGAAGTGCATAGAAAGAGCTTCTCCCAGTTGAAAAAGAAAGATTTTCCTTTAGTTGGCAAAGTGTAGACTTTGCTTAATTTAGAAGAAAAACGAGTGAATGCTGTCTTCTCAAATCCACTTCTCCCAAACGTCGCCAGTAATTATGTAGTAACTCCGACCACACTGGATGTAGGTTCCAAGTAGATTTATTCATAAGAAGGACAGCTTAACAACCACAGGTAGGAGGAGAAGTCCTCTCAGCATCAACTATACAGAAACAGTCGTAAAATCAAGTGAAAACATTCAAGATGACCTAGACAATTCTAAATGACATAAATTGGTTCCAGATGACATCAAGTCATGGAATACCACAGAAAGAAACAAGTAGCTTTTCAGCATCTCTTTTTCCTATGAATACTTTCTGGAAATTCATTTTCGTGTGTTCATAAGGAGGGACTTAAAGGAGGTATATTTACTTTATGAACTTCTGGGGTTCATTGCAAGAAATCAGAAATCTATCTACTGGTTATGACACATTCATTCCAGCAGCCAGTTTAGAAGGTGACATACAATAAACTGCTTCATATAAAGTATTAAGAATAAGTTACAAGCTCTGTATTGCCATAGTTATTTCAAAGTATCAATTCTGCCTTTATTTTGCACCCCAGCATCCAGTAGACAACCTTACGAGGAAGTCTGATTTTCATAGTTTCACTCTGTGACGTCATTGAGTATATCCTATTCCAGATTGTTGTTTTGACCCCTGAGGCGTGAGCCAGGTGGTTACTTATTTTAATTGTTCTTAAACTTCACTGTGTTCTTTACCCTTGTGTCCTTTCCCCCCTTGCAACTACCCCTGGCATTAGCGCTTGGCGCTCGAAGACATTACCCTAACGCTGCTGATTTAGTCACCGATTTCAGGGAGAAGCAACCAGCTTAATTTTAAAATACATCTTTTGCACAATTAGGTTAGTGGCGGCAGATTTACTTGCTTGCCTTTACCCTTAACGACCGGCTGACTGCAAGGTCGTCATCCCTGGGGGCTCGGGCCGAGATTTCTGTGGCGGCCATCTTCAATAGGCATCTCCTCTTCTGGCGCTCGAGTCGCCGGTATAAAAACATACGGCTATGACTCTGCGCAGCGGACGCGTACAGCGGGCGCGCCGGATTCGCGCCTGAGTCAAGCCAGAGTCCTGCCCGTCTGCGCCCATCCGCGATCGACCTGGGCGCGGGGCGGGTCTCTCTGGTCCTTTCGCGCCTATTGACCCTACAGGTACGCACTGTAATACCTCTCATTACTACTCTAAGCAGGATCTGCTTTCCTTACGCCAGAGTCCGAATACTAGTTGCCACCATACTTTTCGGGCTGATTCACTGCCCCCTTACTGCGAGGCGTGTAACCAGACTCTACTGTCTCTGCAAAGGGACGCGATAGAAGAAACTAAATTAAATATGATATTATTAAACTGTAGATCCATGGCTAAGCACAAAACTGAGATTTATGAGTTGCTAAGAGACTGAAGTCCGGAAGCAATGTTTCTCACAGAGACATGGATGGATGATGCCTCATCTCCAGATGCTCTCGAAGCTATTCCCCCTGGATACAGTCTACTTAGGCTGGATAGAGAAAAACAACGTGGAGGTGGGTTAGCCCTTATCCACAAATCACATTTGGCATGCACCCTAGTTAAGACCTCACTACTTAATAGTGAGAGTGGTTTCTCTACTATAAGAGTTGGACCTAAGAATATTATTAATGGACTATTGATATACTGCCCGCCAGGAAGTGCTGCTCACTTTGGGAACCAACTTCTGGAACTAACAACTCAATCAGTGCTAAGATATAAAAAGTTTCTCATCCTGGGTGATTTAAACATCCACTTCGATGATATAGAATGTAGAGAGGCGCAAGCTGTGCTTACGGCACTGAAACCCTTGGGGGTTAATTTGTTATCCACAGCCCCCACACATCAACTTGGCCATCTTTTGGACCCTATGTTTGCCAACTGGGAGGGTATTAGAGTCCTACCCCCAATTGAAACGACTTGGTCGGACCATAGCATCGTCCCGTTCGAACTTAAGAACGTGCCCCTAGAAACTAGACCTAGGATACCTCTTCCTCAGAAACGTAGGGAATGGAAGAAATTTACCTCAGAAACGTTTGGAAATGCCCTATCAGAACATCCCCTACCCTTAGGTGATACCTTACATGAGGTATTGAGCAATTATGAAAGTTGGATGTCCAACGCCTTGGATAAAGTAGCACCCTGGACTACCAAACCCCCGGCAAGGCAATCCAAAACTGAACCATGGTTCTCAGAAAAACTGAAATTGGCTAAAACTAAATGTAAAACCATGGAACGGAGCTGGAGAAAAAACTATGCTCCAGAACATAAAGCTCTTTATAAACTGGAATTAAAAAAATATCAAAAACTTGTAAGATCTGAGAAAAGTACTTATCTCAAAAACAGGATTGAGCTGGCAGACAATCCCACTAAAGAACTTTTTGCTATTTATAAGGAGCTTACGGTCCCTACTAGACTGGAAGCTCAATATACATTTTCTAATGAGATATGTGATTCTGTTGCGGATTTCTTTTTAGAAAAAGTTGATAAAATCCATGCCACTTTTTAACCCAGTGTTGATCCCTCAGGCCACCAAAGAGGCACGAGAGACAGTTCTAGTTCCATCAGGAAATCCCATCTTACATGCTTCAAAACACCTGAAAGACATGACTTACTAGTTATCATCAATAGCATACAATCCGGCTCTCCCAGCGACGTATGCCCTCTGGCACGTTGCAAAGAAGTTATGGAAAGTATGCTAATTGACCATATTAGCCATATGGTGACATTGTCCTTTCAGGAATGTTATGTACCTGAAGCGTGGAAAACTGCTCAGGTGATCCCTCTTAAAAAGAAACCAAACATCCATATCTCTCAACTCCAAAATCTCCGCCCCATCTCCCTCCTCCCTTTCTGCTCTAAAGTTGTAGAGAAGGTTGTGAATAAGCAACTTATGGCATATCTTGAGGAGGAAGTCCTCCTCCATTCCTCACAATCAGGATTTAGACCTGGCTACTCCACGGAATCGGCCGTCCTTTATTCCACCGAGTGCCTTAGAAAGCTAGTAGATGAGGGTGAGACAGCAGCGTTGGTGTTATTAGATCTAAGTGCAGCGTTTGACACCGTGCTGCACACAACGCTGCTGTCCCGACTCTCTGAGATGGGGGTGGAAGGATCAGCACTGGAGTGGATACGTTCCTTTCTGGTCAATAGGAGCTTCCAAATTCATTGCCCACCCTTCAGGTCATCCATTAGGAAGGTGAGCCACGGGGTTCCTCAGGGCTCAAGTTTGAGCCCTACTTTGTTCAACATCTATATGGAACCCCTGGCTCACCTGGTGGAGGCTTTCGGGGTGGCCATTGTTAGTTACGCTGATGACACCCAACTAATACTCAAGCTTACGCCCGACCACAGTGATGATGCCACTAATTTTTCCAACTGTTTGTCATCAGTGGCATCATGGATGAACAACAACTGCCTGCGCCTTAATGGCGAAAAACAGAACTGTTAGTGGTGGGGAAAGCAGTATCTGCCTGGTCTCATAGGTGGTGGCCTACTGAACTGGGTAGCCCGCCCACTCCTGTGGATTCAGTAAGAAATCTTGGCGTTATGCTTGACTCGGACCTCTCTTCTAAGTCACACGTCAACAAGGTGACAGGTAGGTGTCTCAGCGTACTAAGGGTCCTTTGGAAGGTTTTAGATCTCCTCCCCATAGGTGCCAGAAAGACTATTGTCCATGCCTTGGTGACCCCCCACCTTGATTATGGAAATGCCCTGCTAGTAGGCTTGAGTGTGAGAGGCCTCCACCAACTTCAGTGTGTCCAGAACGCTGCTGCACGCCTTGTGCTTGGGCTTCCTCGTAGAGCCTCTGGGAAGACCGCGCTGGCAAAGCTTCATTGGCTCCCAGTCAGGGAACGGATCAAATTTAAAGTCCTTTGTTTTGCACATCGTATCGCACAAGGTAAAGGCCCGGACTATCTTCAGAATCTCCTCAGTATACACCGTCCCACCCGGAATTTAAGATCTTCCGGCACGATGTTGTTCAAACTTCCTCGAGTCAAGGGGGCCAGGATGGGTGGCCGCTCATTCAGATATTTGGCTCCTAAACAGTGGAACGAACTCCCGCTATATCTTTGTATGGAACCTTCGGAAACTAGATTCCGGGGTAAACTTAAGACATTCCTGTTTCCCATTATGTAACTTTTCCCTCCAATGGCTCTACTATCATCTGCCTCTTGAAATCTTAGCAGCAATTAGCGCGGGGACACACTGTCTTCTGTGTAACCAGGCGCTCAATAAATGGTTTAAAAAATAAAAAAATAAAAAATAAATTAAAAAAAAGATTTAAAAGTTGAACCTCTGCTTTTCACACGACTGCTACAGATTCCGGCTGCAAAAAAACCCATTGAAAACCCAGAATCTATATGGCCTTTTTCTAAATTAAATTATGGCCTCTTTAAAATAGTGATTAACCCTATGGTTTGCAATTTGATTTGTATAGGTTGTGAGGACAGCCGCTATGAAAGTGTTATTCCAATATTTTATCTCAGAGACATTTTACGCCTTTGTCACAGAAAGTGATGTTGAAATCGAAGTAAAACTTGGCAGAATTGGTGTTGCTTAGACCAACCCCTCCAGGAGGTAATGCTGCTGGTTTATTGACTGTAGGAAGCAGAATAGCTTTCCTCATGCAGCCCAAGACTTTAGAAACTGAAATGAGTTTTGGGATTGGTTGAGATGGAATGTGTTAAAGATAACCATGGGTCTAGAGTACACCTAGGGGTACATTCACAAGAAGGTGTGATAACTACCGCAAGAGTAGAGTAACGCAACTTTGAACAATGCAGCCTATCGCGGGAAAATATCTCAGTGTCAACGTGGAATTCACAACGCAGCAATAGCATGCGATAGACACCAGATAACGCAGCAAATGTCTGCACTAAAATCAATGCCAAGCCACTAAAATCCGATACGCGAACGCAAAAAATCATGCGATGAGGCCAAACGTGGTACAAAAAGAAGCTAAAAACAGCCACAGGGCTGCAAATCCCACGCTTCTGGTGGGACAATGCACCATAAAAACTACAGAAAAAATACACCAGAAACAAGCCAAAGCACGTAGCAGCATGGATGCACCCTGACCCAGCACAGAGGCCAACTCGAACCCCACAACCCCCACAGAACACCAGCAAGGAACAACGGGGTTGGGGAAGGCCAAGGAGAAAAGGGAGAGGAAGACGGGGTGCAGACCGAAGGAAAATAAGACCAGCGCCAGGAAGGTGACAGAACACTACCAGCAACTGACCCACTAGCAGACCACCTGGATTTCAGTCAAAGTGCAGAGGAGGCCAATCCAGGAGGCCAATAGGCGAGGGCGTGACGTGACTACCTAAACTAGGCACAAACCTGCTGCCAACAGGAAGGCGGAAACAGGAGGTGGCAGTCCAGCACCACCAGAGGAGCTGGAGGACCCAAGTCCACAGTCATCAGTGTGGAGACGGTGCAAGGAGTCTGGATTACGGACACAGCTCGAGAGGACCTGACAAAACATCACCAGGGAGTGAAACTAACAAGGACTGGGGGGACGGGGAGATGGGCACAATGGGATACATGCAGAACAAGGCATAGCACACTGCACACCCACAAAACCCCAGGATCATGTCCCAGATCCCCTTGGCACACTTGAGCACACACACATAGCACAAACAGCACACCCACATTGACGACAACGTGGAACAATGTGCATAGCTGACACTGCAAAACTGAGGACACAACTGGCTACCCACATGCCCACTACATCTGACAGAGACGGAAACAGTGAAATGGAAATGTACGCGTACAACCTCACAACCGGCATGTAGTCCAAATGTACACTGTCCCGCAGAAGAATCCAGCACCACTAAAAAGTTACAATGTACATTGCCATACTGCCTGCATGCCAACCAGCACAATGCGCCAACATAGATGTAAAGACAAAGTCAACACGCACCTCCCCTTTACATCGCAGAGGGGCACACAACACCTTCAACAGAGCACAGAACACAGCTCATAATTGATGCCAGAGAGGACCACCACACCGTCGACACCGATGCCCTAAAACAGCCCATGGATATCTCACGCAACCCCCCAACAGGACCCGGCCAGCCAAGCTACTCACGGGGGAACACCGAGCCTGCAATAGACCATAAAGCAGGAAGCACCCGCAAGCACAACTGGCTCACAACACTTCACCCACCCACACATGGCACCCCAATGCCACATGTCAGCATGCCAAAAGAGGGTGGCCTAACAGGTGTGGGTGGGGGCCGAACCCATGGAATGCGAACCAGGACACATACGTAGGGGTCTATCACCCTATAGGGCCCACCCACTCCCCACTAAGGAAACCCACACTGCCATAGAGACACATGCAGATGCACATTCACCGCACAGAACCAGGGGTGCTCAAATAGCAGTCTCACACCCATGTTGGCTGTGCGTACGACGGCCCTGGCCACTCCCCTCACAAATTGAGTGGGTGATGACAAAGCTACATGTCCAAGCTCCAACCTGCTGCATCCGGTGTACACAGCACAATCTAATGTCGCAGGGCCCAGGGCCCACATGCATACTACGAGACCACAGGGACACACGCAGATATCATGTTGAACTGGCTATGGGCACATGCGCCTGGCCCCTTTATTGGCAGGGTAACATGTACAGTGATGCCTGTGCTGGAAGTGTAGGGTGAGTGTAAGCCATTCCGCACAGATTGTCTGGTGCTGGCAACCACTTGAACATTGTACATCAGTGCAACGGAAACAGAAAACACATGCAATACAGAGTCCACTGCTGAGCACCGTGGAGTGAGCAGGAGAATGTCCAGAGGACAGGCAACATGCAAACAGAAGTTGCATGTGCACTGGGCTGTGGACACTACAGATGAGCGCGCTCATGTGAAGAAAAAGTCTTGGATTGTGTCCCTCCGATACATTCCTGATGCAGATGCAGTGGGGTGTGTTAGACCTGCATCACCTTCCCCATGAACGTCTCAGGCCCCCACACTTTTTGAGGTGACATACCTGCGCAACCACTCCACAGCACAAAACACATCAGCAACGGACAATGGCCTGTCGTGCACTGAGTCACTGGCATCTGGAGTGCTGAGCAGGGCATTAGGCCGATGATGGCATTCACGACAGGCCTGAGCAACTCTGGCAGATGGCGGTTGGAGGTGGTCCTTGCGGTGGTGGTGTGTGCCTCTTGCGGTGATGTGTCGTCCGGGTCTGTCTGGACTCGCTTTGGTGTGTGAGCCCTGGTAGGACGCATTCGGCCTGGAGTGTGCGTACAGCGCAAGGCCACAGAGAAATGGCGCTGATGACCCCAAGGCCTACACTTCAGGGCCCATCCAATGTCTCCGGAGAAGGGGTCCTGGACTTGACCAGCACAGAGTTAGTGGCCCCGGATTTACTGCGTCTGGCAAAGGCCACTGAACGGTGACTTGCGGTGCACTCAGATGGGCCATGCGACCTGAGTGGGTCACCATCAATGTCCGAGGTGTATGTTGCAGAGGGTTTTGGGAGACAGTGGAAAATGTCCTCCAGGGCAAGACGCCGAAGATTTGATTTTGTCCAGAAGCAGCAAATGGAGGAGTGGAATGCGACAGCCTCATTGCCATCACCAATTCGGTATCAGCTACATGAGGATGAAAATTGCCCCCTAGTCCATAGACTCAGATGCCACCAAAGTTCGACCAGTGAGTGTCCATGAATGTTGGGGAACAGACTTAGTGTCACCGGGGCTAAGTGGGGATGCAGTCCACAATGATGCTGGTACACTGAAATGAACTCCACCATTGCTGAATCGAACTCTGTGACCTACTGGACCGCAGTGTAGGCCAAAAGCAGCGGTCAGCAGTGGCCCACAGCCACGTGTCGTTGGCTCGCGATGCACAGCGCGAGTGACAGCAGGGCAGTTGTCGTTAGTGAATGAACACCTCCGTAGCGATGATCCTTTTTTCTCCGCCAAGATGCAAGGCGTTAACCTCTTATGGCTCTCCTTGCGTTCAATTATATGTAATCTGCCTTTGCATGCTCGATGTTCAGGTCCAATTCTGTAACCTACTCTAGCGCAGCCTAGGCCGAGAGTAGTGTAGGCCTGATGCAGCGGTCAGCATGGGTCATTCACCGAGTGTCGCCGGCAGAGGCAGTGGCACCACATGTACAGTCACCTCTGTGACTGTGACCCGGCTTTCATCTGGACTGAGCTGCATCTTTCTCTTCGTCCTCTCCGTGCGACCACTGGTGTGGACTCTGTCATTCATGAATCGTGACTAGGTGCTAGATGTGAGATCTGCTGGTCCTCAGGGTAGTCCTGGTCCCTCAGCAACGTGTCGCCAGCTGGCGTTGAACAGGGTTTGTGGCAGCATGTGTCGCCGGCTGGCGTTGAACAGGGTTCGTGGCAGCACGTGCAGCCGGCTGGCGTTGAACAGGGTTAGTGCCACCACGGGTCTGAAAGGCTGTCCGGGTCATGGGCCCCAGGCTTGCAGCTTACACTGGCACGTGGTGGGTCCTCCTTGACACATGCCGGTGTCTGCTGCTGATCAGTGTGGCCTGGCTGTGTAGGGTCGGGACTGACTGGTTCGTGGTCCAGCGGGCCAGGGTACTGCAGGCGCACAGGATCTCAGTCAACTTGGCTGACGAGGTCGGCGTCGGCGTCGGCCTAGTGGTGGGGTGGGAGGTGCCGCCCTGGCAGAGACATTGGGCTTTCCGGAAGAGGACCACACCCAGGGCTATGTACTTTTTATTCACACCCCTACGCTGGCCTGGCGTACCCCGGCCCATCCCACTCTACTCACGCTTATGGAGGGGTTACAGGCAGAATTTCCACGAGGACCCCCACTGGCTGGGGGAAACATTGTTGCGTCCACTGTCCACTACACTCCATACACCAGATGTGTATGTCGCCGTGGTTATGGCTGTGTTCTGCATACTGCGGTTTGTCCAGCACTTTGCTGCCACTCTTGGCATTGTGTACTTTCCCAAACATGGTTCTACTGCATCCTTCAAACATGCCTGGTTGCCTCCTCTCCCCACATTCGTCTATTGTGTGGCTGAGGTGCCATGCCGTTGACTGATCATGTTCACAGCTTGCCCACGTTACTATATTAAGTTGTTCTATCGTGTCTGCTGGGTGGGCATGCTGTTGTGCATGTTTTTTGTGAACTTGTGACGTGTGCATTGCTAGAGTTGTGGATTGCATTGATGTGGCGTTGAGGTGAGTGGGGTGTTAATTGGGAACTTGCCAAAGGGCTGGGCATTTCCTTTTGTGGCATCATGGGATGGCTGGTTGCTGGTGGACTGTCGGAGGGAGAAGGGATCATGCACACTGGCTGTGTATTTGGAGGTGACATTTGTGTAGGTCCCGTGGTGTTCTGATGTTGCCTGCACATTGATGTGTGATGTGTGCTTCCTGTGGCACTGATTGTGTGCTGTCTCACCAGGGGGCACAGGTGGGACACGTGTGCAGTGGATTGCCCCCAACAAGTGCGTGCATCCGGCTATGGTGTATGGTCCTTGCTTGGTCTCCAGCGGTTTCTGCGCATTGTGTTGGACGTATGGGGCCTGTGTTGCAAGAGTGATGGTAATGTCCAGGACAGGTGTGTGGGACTTGGATGTGGCTGGCTGTGAGACTCCGCCGACTCTGGTGGGTGTTGGCTGGGGTGTGCCTGGGGCCAACAGGTGCAGCACCGCCAGCAGCTTGGTGTTGGGTGGGATGTTGGTTGTCCGCTGTGTTGGTGCCGTTGGCCTGTTGGGCAATGATGGCCAGGATGCGTAGGATGGTTGTCCCTTTCAGCCTGTAGTGGACAGTGACATTGTCAGATGTTGTACCTATGAGGCAGGTGCGTTTCCTGTGGGGCCGCTGTCTTTTTCTGCGCTGCCTCTGTGGTGGTCCGGGGGGGTTCGGGGTGGGTGTTGTGGCCCTCTTGGGTGTCCGGGCTGCATGTTCAGTTGCTGCATGGCATCTGCTGCCCTTCCGATGATGCCCTGGACTGAGCTCCCTATTGTGGTACAGGCTTCCGTCCGACTTTACACCAGGTCAGAGCAGGTGTACATTTCCTGCTGCTAACCCGCCTTATCGCTTGTTTTGTGTTATTATCGCCGATCTGTCTGTATGTCCTAAGCATGGGAGGAAAATCCGTTCCACTCGCGGATTTTGCGGATTTTCGGTAAATTTGCAATCCGCGAACGCTCGCGAATTTACCGAAAATCCGCAAATTCGCACGCAGCAGATTTTTTTTTCTTGGTGATACAATGTTGCGGCGTGCGGCGTTCACTTACCGTCATTCAGTGTTTGCAGAGTTGTTTTTCTCGATATTTTGCGAGCGCTGCGCCATTTTGGATCTTGCTACGGGATCCCGCTGGAGTTTGGCGACGCATCGCAAGAGTTTGCAATTGCGAACATGTAGGTGCGGCGGGCAGCAACAATCTCGCACTCGCGAAATTACAAAATTTGCAATTCTGCACAAGAAATCCACTAGCAAGCAGCATAGACCTTCTGAAAAGGATGATTTTATCAGAATAACTCCTCAGGTTGACATTTGCCTGCACTTTTTTGGATTTGAGGCCTTTTGACTTCCTTTGGATCACTTTTGGATTAGAAATCAACTTTCACAAGTAAGTTTGCTTGGGGCATTACAGTTGCTGTTCTGCACAAAAACGAGTTTTGCAAAACTGAAAGCACTCAGCAGGTGCAAAGTTCAAACTCATCATTAGTAATAGTAACCATTCCCTGTAGTGCTTCCAGACTGGGGCCCCTCCAGAGTTCAGTTGCTAGTTGCAACAATTCTATGACCCTGCTCTGACCCTCACAGCAGGCTCATAGAATAGCTACAAGTAGGCCACAAAGGTCCTGGAAAAAAAAATTGCACTGCGAAAGAAAGCAAATTACTGATAAGGAAGCAGGTGCCAGACTGGAATTTTAAAACAGTGACACATTAATAAATCAACCCCAAATTAATTCATGTCAGTTGAAGCAGGGCAGGTGTGCTTGCTTTCCCCCCCCATAATCTACAGTGATGATGAACCAGAGTGTGGCATTGATGTACCAGAGGGTGGCATGGGTGAAACAGAGGGTGGCAGTGGTGAAACAGAGGATGCTGGGAACCTGCGATGATGAACCAGACGTAGAAACAACATAGTCGCGACCGTTGCGAGCCGACAAGTAAGTTCGCAATTGCGAACTGGTACAAAACCCTCGCGAACTGGCAGAAACCCTTGCGAACACAAAAAAAATTAAAATCCGCAAATTTGCGGATTTTGCGGATTGCGAGTTCGCAAATACGCAAATTTGCGAACGCCAGATTTGCAAAATTCGCCCATGCTTAGTATGTCCGTTGTGAATGTTGAGGTGTGGTGTTGTCGCAGCTTTGTGTACGGGAACGCCTACTCTGTATCTCATTAGCGATAGTTGCAGGGGTCCTCTGTGGCAATGTTTTTTGCTGCTGCTATCGCGGGTAAACTGGTGCTGTGGGTTGTTAGCACCAGCTTGTGAATGGTGGGGTCATTTTATCACGACTTTGGGTGCGATATAGTGCCTTAATTCGGCGATAGCTCCTTGTGAATATGCCCCTTAGAGTCCTTGCTGTTGACATGGGCATCTTCTGACACTTTAAACATAATCTGCTTAAAGAGCGGGATGCTTGAAAGGGGTGCTGTGGTGGACATTCAGGAGATATTGAAGCCACTTTTGGGATGTATCCTTGTGCAGGCGAGTCTAAGACCACTGGTAAAATTTGTCTAATTTTTTTAGCTAAAGACATTTAATGGTTCTCAGTTAGGAGCTGCATATTTTACACATTTTCTGTTGTAAAGCGGACGTTTTTCAGCATTGTTGGCGGTTCTGCAAGAAATGAGGGTTGTGCAGCGGGACCTTCTTTCGAGCCTGTAGACAGTGATGTACTCCTGAGTTGCCTTAAAAGTGGCCTGCATAGTTTATATTTCAGGGACCACACCGCAGCAAATAATGCAAATGAATGTTTGAATCAAGCAAGGTGACCTATGAATCCTGTGCTAGAATTGTGATCTGTGGATGAGAAGAAGAGTGCCAAAACGAGCTGTAGGCTTAGGTTTACTTTAGTTCATTTCCCCGAAAAAGTAAATGGTTTTTTAAAAACATGTTCAAATTTCTTTGAATATTTCTGAATTTTATGTCAATTTTGTGGCTCTTTTTGAGGGTGGTGCCAGAAATGATGTGGCACAGTTCTAAAATTCGAAGACATTCTTGAGTCTTTGAGTTCCAGTTGTAAAGGAGCGTTAAACAATGGCACACATTTCCACAGATGATGAAAGGTAGTGTGAAGAAAAATATTTAGGGGTTTATATACAAGCTCCTTGCGCCGAAAGTGCATCAATTTTAGTATGGAAAAAAGTGACATACCGTTGGTGCAAGGGGCTTGTATATAAGGCCCTAGGTTTCTAGCGCATTTTTGCAACATTTTCACTTCATTCAGACCATCAGCACAAACAAGGAAACCTGATTGTTGTTTAGATGGGATTGTATAGATGAATAATTATAGATAAAGTTGTGCCGTCTATTAGTGAGGCCTAGAGGCTAAGGAAGAGCTGCGTATGGGTATAAGCAAACAAGAAATGCATTTCTGAGAGAAAAGGAATATTTGCCAATGAAAGAAGTAGACATGTAGGGCCAAATGTATGAAGCCTTTTTGCATTTGCAAGCGGCCTGATTAAGATCGGAACATTTGATACTATAGAACGTCTTTTTTTATTATCTATGAAACTAAAATTGTGATTAGGTAACATATTGCCGAAATGCATTCTGGGTTTGCGACCAAATACCGATTCAGCATTTAGGAGGGGGTGCTTAGGACAATCCCTTCCAAATACTGAATCGTGTTGGTGTGTATTAAATTTGGTCAAAAAAACTACTTTACTGACTACTGAAAGGTAGTGGTATGGTGTTGGCAAATGGAGAGGTGTCCTCAAGGGAGAATGAGAGAATGAGAATTGAGAAATTTGAAAAAAAAAAATAAGAGTGAGCAGTAGTCACAAGGACTACTTCTGCCTAGTCTTAAAATGTTTTATTCATATTTTTTTTTATTCATTCTATTTTCCTTAAAGGAAAATGGTCTGTGTATAAAACATGGCTTATTTAAAAGCAAACACAGATGTAGAGCTCTGCTGACCTCGGCAGGCCACAATCCCTTGTGATGGCAGAGACTTGCGACCTCTTTGATTAATGTTCCTGAGGTTGGTCAAATTACGACCCATTAGGAATTGGTATTTTGCGAATCAAACTATCAGTAGAGAGGTCGTTTACCGAAATAGCACACTGCCCCCAAAAATACTGGTGGCAAATTGTAATCATTATTTTATAACAAGTGCTTCGTACATATGTTCTATGGGTATCTAGAATTCGCTCATAAGTGCATGTGAAAACAATGCATTTAAGTGAAAATAGGTCATTATTCCCTGGGTTGTTTTTTGGCCATGTCCATGTTGACTTTAATAATGGATAGGGTGAATTCTATCTTATCTGTAAATTCAATATGCACAATGACAGAGTAGATTGAATAGTACTTGTATCATGACTATCTCACCTGTCTTTCCTCCACAGATACACCATGAAGTCATTGTGATTCTCATCTCTGTGGTTGGAAACCTGGCATTTTTAACAGCACTGCTCGTTGGAATCGGGCTATCACAATAAAAATGTTGTTGTTGTTTTGATGAACTTAATAATTTAACTTGGATTGTTGCTAGATGAATTTGTATTAATACATGTCTCTTCGGTCTGAAATGCCTTACAACTGATGATTTTATTATATTAATAGGATGCGCTTTTACATTTCAGCCATTGTGGATTCTTCTACTTAAAGTGTGCATTGATTCATCACATTAATGTGTTTTGAGAGACAGTCATCTCTTTAGAGTATTTTACTTTTTCCTAGGAATAGTGATACGATCTTCCTTCCCTCACATACCTAAGGGCCTTTGGTTATACAATGAGGTAGTTTATTTAAGTGGAGGAAAAATAGTGTTTCTCAGAATTATCAATTTGTTTCTAGATTTAGTTTCCAGAATTTTAAAAAGGTTCCTGTCAAACTCATAAAGCAGATTTTCTTGTTCTTGCCATGTTTTAATGGCTCTTGTACTAAGATCTAAATCAGTGTATTGAGCTAAATAACGTTTCCATGCTCCTGGTTTCTTATACTGAGAAATCAGAAATAGATCATCCCACAGCTGACAAGGAGAATCAATCATTCTTACTTCCACTTGTCCCAGAGCTTTAAAAATCGAAACGTATAAGTTAACTAACATAAACTTCCCTGGGATTAATTGTTGCATTTCTCTTGGTGACAGCCAAGTCCCTTCTCTTATAAAGTCATATAAAGTACGAAACCCAGCCCGCTCCCATTGAGAAACAATATCAGATCCGATTTTAATTCTCATAAAAATGAGAGCATTCCTTAGAGGAGTTCTAGAATTGAACTGTGGAAGAGAATATTTTTTTAGAAGAGCGTCACGACGTTTAAAGAACCAATACATTATTTTATATCGAGTAAGTTTTGGCGATTTAGGGATGTGCAAAGGAACTGGGGTTTGAGCCTCTTGACTAATTTTGTCAAAGAAAAAATAATTAAAAAATGTGGATTCTGCCTTTCTGATTTAAATCGTTCTAAATACTGAGCAAAATATGCACTATAATAATCTCTGAGATTGGGAAGAGATAGGCCTCCCTGTTCAGAATCTACGTAAAGTATCTTTATTGCTATCCTAGGGCGTTTTTTAGCCCATATGAAATTCGAAAATAAGGATTCTACTTTGGAAAAAAGACTACTGGGTAGAAAGCATGGAATAGCTAAAAATAAAAAATTAAATAGTGGTAGTACAGACATCTTTATCAGTGCCACCAGTCCCATAATAGTAAGTGGTAGTGAACCCCATCTAGTGAATAAAAATTGAACTTTTCGTACGAGTGGGTCAAAATTCAACGTAAATAACTCAGATACCAAGGTGGAAAACATAACCCCTAAATATCGTTTTGGTCTTAAATTGATACAACCAGCAAAGTCTGCATGACAAACCACCTCTCCTCCGCCACATACTAAAATTTCAGTTTTTTTTTTTGTTAATTCGGTATCCTCCTAAAGCCTCGAATTCTTCAAAAAGCTGCAAAACAGCTATTTGAGATTGGATATCCGTCTTAGTTATTAACATGATATCATCGGCATAGAGTTTAATTTTTGCCGTAGATGTAATAGGTGGAGGGATATTTACAGATTCACGGATAGCCATAGCTAGCGGTTCAATAAAAAACGTAAAAAGAATAGGGGCTAAGGGGCAACCCTGTCTGGTGCCCCGTTGAACCGAAACTGTGCCAACCATAACAGAATTTATAACTATATTTGCTCTGGCAGCCGTGTATAAATTTTGGATTAAACTAATAATTTGTGAAGGGATACCAAAGTGTTTTAAAATAGCAAATAAAGTTGACCAAACTACTAAATCAAAAGCCTTCTCTGCATCTAATAATAAAATTAAAGCCGGGACTTTTTTAACTTGAAAATAATGAAACGCTTCTGTAAGAAAATGAGTATTAATCATGCTCTTAATATGAATACCTGGAAGTGTATAAACAAATTGAATTTTAGTGTTCTTCGTGGATCTAATTGGAGGAGAATGATTTTTTTTACTAAATGGCTTCTTTACCGAACTCCTGCTGTCATCTCAAAAATGTTTACGAATGCTAGTGCTGTCTGCTATAGATGTAAGCAATTCAGTCCCGCTAATTGGCCCCACATCACAGCTCACTGTATTAAAATTGTCCCTTTTTGGAATGAGATATTCGAATATTTACAAAAGTTTTGTGGGGTTCAGATTGATTATAACGTTAAATCAATACTTTATGGATATGATAGTGATCTAGACTTGCTTGGACAGTCGGTTAAATAAGTATTTATTGTGATGGCAGTTGCGAGGTCCTTGGCCCTACAGAATTGGAAATCATCCCAAGCTCCTTTGTTTAATCTCTGGCTTCAGAAAATGAGAAATGTTAGAACAAGCGAATTTAGCTATGCAAAGAGAATTGGGGGGATAAGGAAATTTGATAACATTTGGAAATCATTTTTTGAGTAATTTTGGAAACTGTACTATGTAAATTGATGTTGTATTCTTTGGATGTCAATATATGCATTTTCTTTACCAGTTGAACTTGATACAAGAACTTCAATAATAAAATGTGTTAAAAAAAAACTCGTAAAGCAGCAAATCCTAGGGCATGCTAGAGAAATGTCTAACTGTTAGTAAATTGGAGACCAAACTGGCAAAATATGGAGGCATGGGTTCACGAAAGTCTCAACGTTATATGATCACCTACCAGACCTTTATTGTGCAGATGTTTATGTATAGCCGGGACAGGCTTCCTGATGGATAATCTCTTTCCCCTACTCAACTTTCGAGGCATACAGTTGTCTTTCTTCCGCATTCTTTGAAGGAAATTTGTTTACCTGGTGAGGTAGATGCTTATATGTAAAATGAGCCATATTGGGATTCTCGAATCTCAGTAGAGCAGTGATATTGAGACATACGTCCTTATCCTTTGTCAGGTAGAAGCCACTTAGTAACTGATTGGTCAATTTGGCACAATTTTTGGTGTTTCATTGCAATCTTTTTCTTGGATCCAATCTTTCTGTCATGCCTATCTTTTTTCTTTTTCAAACACAGTCAGTTTGACTAGAACTACTGTCATGCTCTCATTAAGAAAGCACATTTATCACACTTGTTATGTGGGATTGAGCTTGGTGCCACCATTCCTCACAGGGAGAAAGGTGCACTGGCCTATGCCAAAAGCCTGAGAAGCATATTGTTTCCTGGTGGGCACATAATGTATTTCTTTCTGTACAAATTGTTCTCTTGGCTACTTGAAGACAATACAATGATGGCACCTTTATATGGGCCCGGAAGAGGGCCTGGATCTTACAAAACGTGCTGGGGGCATATAAATTATCAAGTGCCCTGGAACTACCAGACATGGATGCAGCTGTATAAGGACAGGCACCCTTGGCCACCCTGTGGTTGGCCAAGCATTCTAAACCCCGGATATGTTATTTTTTTTGTTGAGATTTCAATAATCACCTTTGAGATTTAATTACAAGGATGCAGATCTTATAGCCTTTTAATCTTCATGTATTCCCCTGTGGAGAACCTGGGAGTTCACACCTAGGAAAACAAGAGAGGGAGTGAGGTGAGGGGCTGAAGCGAGCTGCAGAATGTTACATGACTTATTCGAAGAGGAAAAGATCAAAATGTTTGATCCTTTCAAAGAGTAGTTTAAGATTGGAGAGTTGGATTATCTGCGGTACAGGCAGCTGAGGCACTGGGCCACGTATCTAACTGATGGAGAAGTGACAAATAGGCCAATAACTAAATGGGAAAGGCTATTCTCCACCAACATACCATCTAAGGGATACATCTTGATCATCTACTTGATAGTTAAGGAAGCCAGGCCCAAAGTCCAATTGTCACACATGAGAAGATGGCAAAGTGATTTAAAAAGAGATATCCCAATGTGTCAATAGCAGACACTCTGGGCTTACGTACTGTCCAGGTATAGTAGTGTACAAAATAGAGAATCAGTGTATACGCACATGACACTATGGCATATTACACCAATTAAGTTTAAAGTGATATTCTCAAACACTACGGGCCTGTCCTAGAGGGAATGTGGCCTAGAGAAAGATACCAAAAAGTAGGGCAGTTTTGCCCTCGGTTGCAAATCTTCTGGAAGAAGTTTCTTAGCCAGGTGAAAGGGGTGCTGGGCTACCCTATAGGACCAGATCCCTCCATATGTTTATTGAGCTTGCTACCCACTGAGTACACACATCTCTCCAATACAGATTGAAGAATTCTTACTAAGATGATTCTAGTAATGAAGCAGCTGATCGTACACAAATGGAAATCAGCTGTTATATGAACAATCTGAATGGGCAAGTATGATTTTTGCTAGGCATGGAAAAATTAGTGTGCGACCACTAAAATATGGGTAGTAAATGTCAAAAGAAACTGTTTTCCCTGGTTGAATACTAATCTTTTGTAATGAATTTGAGATGTCTGTAATCATTGAGATCCCTGAAACTGACTGTAAGAATTGTACTCTGAAAGCTGACTTATTCCTGGATTGACAAGAGTGAAGCTTTAGTTGACAGAGTGAGACCAAAAGGGATGCATTGTACATGTTGCTTTTCTTGTTGTTTCTCTTTGCTATCCCATTAGGAATATGTATGTATGGCTAGAGGGCATATTCTACTAAGTTAGCTCGAACAAAAAAGATTGTTACTTGACAATGTTTACATATACCAATAAAACAGCTTTCAAAGAAAGTGGAAGTAATCAAGCTGCACCTAAAGCTAATTTTCTATCACTTCTGTGGTGCTAATGGATGTGACCTTTTATTACATGTAGGACACGAAGCATATCTGTGAAACCACCCTCAATTAGTAGATATTTTGGTCTGTTTTACTGGTGTTCATGTGCATAGGAAATGTAATGTCTCTGTGGACAGTAGTGCACTCATGAATAACGTTCAAAAATGTATTTTGTCATTAATGACCACAATGAGGTGTGCCTGTTAAACATATCATTTGTCAAACAATCGAATTTTAATTCAATGTCTTCACATTTATACATTAGCCCAAGGTAAGGCATTCACCAACCGGTCCTATGGACATCCCTTCATAGCTTGTAAACTTATCCTATACATGTTCCTGGCAATTGCAAAATGGTATACACCAATTTAACAGTTCTTTCAATCATGACTTAAACCATATGTAGGTGATCCACCCCTAAATGTTACATTCTACAACACTGCATAGTATTTCAGAATTTCCACTGAATGTATGGAAATAAATATCTGCACTTTATATAGAAACTGTTGACAGCACTACATGAGAAGTCGTTAATGTCAGCATGTACACATAAATCCACAGGTGAATTATGTATTATGTGAAGAAGATTTAGTTTTTCACACATTTTTGCAACAGCCTTGTTTAAATGGAGTTCTGCTTGCACTCAAAACTTTACTAGTTTCTAAATTGTGCACCACATAACATTTACAATACTGAATCAGACTTGTCTCCACTACCACGCTATTTCTATTTCATACACTGTTCGAGATGGCCCTTTCTGCAGGGTTATCCCCAAACTTTTTGCTTCTTCCTCCTATTTTTGCCTGACCTGCTGTTGTTGGGCTTCGGACTCTAGGCACTTTACCACTGCTAATCAGCGCTAAAGTGCATATGCTCTCTGTAAATTGTATTATGGATTGGTGCTTCCATGATTGTCATATTTGATTTACTAGTCAGCCCCTAGTAAAGTGCACTGAGTGTGTCAGGGCCTGCAACTCAAATGCTGCTAATGGGCCTGCAGCACTGATTGCGCTACCCACATGAGTAGCCCTGAAAAGGTAACTCAGACCTGCCACTGCAGAATCTGTACGCAGTTTGTCACTGCCATGTCGACTTGGCAAGTGCACCCACTTGCCAGGCCCTACCCTTTTCTTTTCTTACATGTAATTCACCCCTAAGGTAGGTCTAAGGTACCTCTGTGGGCAGGGTGAAGTGTATGTGAAAGGTAGGACATGCCCTAATGTGTGCGGCATGTCAAGATAGTGAAATACTGCCAATTACGTTTTTCACTATTGAAAGGCTATCTGGCCCTTAAGAAAGCATGGGAGTGAATTTATAACATCTTATAAATATAAATTCCGATTGGGACCAGATAGGAAAATAAAGTTTAGTATACCTGAACTCAGAATCTAAATATCAATCTTTTAGTAAAGGTGATTTTTACATTCTGTGTTTGAAAATACCACAATTAGAAAGTAGGTATTTTCCTGCTTAGCCATCCCTTGTGCCTCTGCTAGGATATGTATTGACTGTCTGGCTTGGAGGTGACAGGGGCTGGGGAAGGGCAGTGGCTCCAGAGAGTCTAGATGGGTCAGGGACAGGGGCTGAATACACCTGGGCTGCATTTTGTGGAGTGGGAGGAGTTGCCACTAGCACCTGAATGGGCCTGGTCTGCATTTAAAATGGTGGGAGTAGATTTCCCTTGCACCTGAAGAGGACCTGCCTGCCTTGGACAATGCTGTCTCTGCCTCCTGCTGGGAAGCTGGGCCAAAGAGGACCAAACTGGTTTGGACTAAGCACAGACACTCTCTGCCTGATGGAATAAAAGGAACTTTGGGTATAAATACTGGGACCCAGACCCCAGGATTTTAGAACTCTTTTGGACCAAGAAGACTGCCAAGAAGAAGAGCTGGAGAAGCTGTGAGGAGGAGCAACTACTTTGCTGAGTACTTTGCTGTGTTAGCCTGCAGTGGCTGCTTCTGTCTTGGGCAGTGAAAAGATTGGACTGGACTTTCTACAACTTTGAGAAAATTGTCAACACGCCACCTGGAAGACAACAACATCGTGGACCCGTCCCAGTCCGGTTTCAGATGAAACCACAGCATCGAGACAGCCCTCATCGCTGCCACAGACGACATCAGGCGCCAACTAGACAATGGCGAAACATCAGCCCTCATTCTCCTGGACCTGTCAGCCGCCTTCGACACGGTCTGCCATCACACTCTAAAGACATGCCTCATAGAAGCTGGAATCCAAGGAAAGGCTCTTGACTGGACCACATCCTTCTTCTCCGGCAGAACCCAGAGTGTCCACCTCCCACCCTTCCGATCCGAAGCCACCGACATCATCTGCGGCGTCCCTCAGGGCTCATCCCTCAGCCCAACGCTGTTCAATGTCTACATGGCCTCCCTCGCACAAGTGGCCCGCCATCACAACCTCAAAATCATCTCCTACGCTGATGACACCCAGCTCATCCTCTCACTCACCAAGGACCCACACACCGCCAAAACCAACCTCCATGAGAGAATGAAGGCCGTCGCCGACTGGATGAGGAGCAGCCGTCTGAAGCTGAACTCGGACAAGATGGAGGTCCTCATCCTCGGACCCACCCCCTCAGCCTGGGATGACTCTTGGTGGCTGACCACACTGGGAACAGCACCAACACCCATCGACCATGCACGCGATCTAGGATTCATCCTCAACTCCTTCCTCTCCATGTCTAAGCAGGTCAACATCGTCTCCTCCTCCTGCTACAACACCCTCTGCATGCTCCGCAGGATCTACAAGTGGATCCTGACCAAAACAAGAATGACGGTGACACAGGCCCTCGTCAGCAGCAGACTGTACTGCGGCAACGCACTCTACACAGGAATTCCAGACAAACACCTACGACGACTACAATGCATCCAAAACGCCTCCGTCCGACTGACCGTCAACGTCCCCCGCGACAGCCACATCACCCCCACCTGAGAGAACTACACTGGCTCCCGGTAAACAAGAGGATCACCTTCAAGCTCCTCACCCACTCACACAAAGCACTCCACAACGTCAGACCTGCCTACCTGAACAGCAGACTCAGCTTCCACACCCCCACCCGCCAGCTCCGCTCTGCCAGCCTCGCCCTCGCCGCTGTCTACCGCATCCAAAAAATGACCTCCGGCGGCAGATCCTTCTCCTACCTCGCCACCAAGACCTGGAACACCCTCCCTACCCTCATACGGCAGACCGAAGACCTTCAAGCAGTAGCAGCAGCCCCCTCTACCCTTAGCGCCT
This sequence comes from Lissotriton vulgaris, assembly GCF_964263255.1. Taxonomy (NCBI): domain Eukaryota; kingdom Metazoa; phylum Chordata; class Amphibia; order Caudata; family Salamandridae; genus Lissotriton; species Lissotriton vulgaris. The sequence goes on along the minus strand of NC_141685.1, from coordinate 605,145,257 downwards.
TGGGACCCTCACGGGTAATTAGCGCGCTTTACAAGTACTCTGATTGATTGATTGATTGATTGAGTATCTTCAATGGCTTGAGGTAGAGCTTGCCCCTGTTCAAAAAGTCTCAGGAACAGCAAATCCTTTAAAGACTTCAAGTTCTTCTGCCCTAAGCACTTGGGACAGTGTGTTTTGTGCTGCAACAGAAGAAAAAGCAACCTGACACAGCTGCTGACTCGGTGTCCTGAAGGCACCATAGTGGGCACTGCCGCAATGCCGCACCGCAACCCTGGTCTCACCGGCGATGCCTGCTGACCCGCCACCGAGCCGCTGCTTGCACCGTACTCTGCACCACCTCGCTTCACGACGCCACCTTGGTATCCCCTACACCACTTCACAACAACATCAATGCAGCTGCTTGCGCCATGGTTTGAGGGCACCGCTCGTAAAGTTACAAGACGCACCACCTTCATCCCATACCGCAGTCTTGGCCTGCCAACGCTGGTGCCATTGACTCTAGTTCGTCAGCTGAAGGCAGCTCTTCAGCAATGACTACGCCGCTGCTTGCACTGTGTCCTGCCAGCACCACGACGACCACTGCATCACTTGGCACCGCGACCCTGGTCTCACCGACGAGACCATTTGTTGCCGCTACTGGCTAAAGTGTTGTGGGTACAGGCCCCAGGGTGTGCTCCTATGTCTTACCTGCAGCACAGATAAGGTGGCAGGCTGTACTGCTGAAATCAGCAGATGCTGTGGTTCCCGGCAATTCAATACTGATTGCTCAACCTGGAAACCAGTTGCTCTGCCATGCCTGCTGCAGCTCCGCACTAGCACCTTTCGCGCTTGTGAATCACACAAGGAACAGCGCGGAGACAGTGAGGAAAAGGCAGGGGGCACTTAGTGAAGACGCTGATCTCTACGTAGAAAAGTAACGTCATCCTGTTTGGTCCGCCGCCTGCCCAACTAAGCTCAAAGCCAATGTGAGCTGCTGGTTTGGGTGAGGATGGGCGACGGAGCCAGAAAAAGCCTAAAAAGCCCACTTCCAAAAATTGCTATAACTATACGCTCCCGTTTTATCCCTAATCACCCGTTTTCTTTCCCAGGTCACCTTCTAGCTCCTACGCGATCAAAATAATTGATGCGTGGCTCCAGCTCCCGATCCTGGTAAGCGTTTGGTCTCCCACGACCCTACGGTAAAAGTCATGGTCTCCGTATCATGTAATTAATTACTCCCCCTTTTTTCCATTCCCTAGGGAAGCACGGCCATCTACCCCCTCCTCCAGCTCGCCTTGCCGAGCGTACTAGGGGCCCCCCTAGGTAAGCCCCGGTCCCTCTACTCATTTCTACTCTGACTCTCACTGCGCCAAACCTTTTTACTGTTTTACTTCTGTCCTCCACCGTTGCGCCGTCGCTCACTTCAAATAATTTGTTTAGAAATAATCATGCATTGACAATCGTAATCTCCTCACTTCACATTATGCCCGAACCTTTTTAACTTCTGTCATACCCCACTGCGTCATACCTCTTTGACACCGTAATCTTTAGATAATGGCTCCGGTCCACAATGATCTGCACTACACAATCCACCTTCGCACTGCGCCATCCCCCACACCTGACAGAGTTAGCTTTCCTCACGGCAACACATATGCCTTGTCATCCTCACAGTCACCCCCATGGCTTATTTTGTTTTTGTTCATATCAACAAGACTATGGCATTATGGAAGTCTTAGAATTGTGGATCATTGGGCTTACCTCCCATGTTACGACTGGTCCTCGATTTTATATTCATTTTTTGGTTTTATATTAAGGCATGTTGTACCAACCTACCAAGGTTTTTCAGCTCCTTTTCACCACAACGATTCATTGGCCGCTTACATGTCTCCACGAACGCTACTACTTTAGGATTAATACGCTAAAATGATCTCTATGGTCGCCCACCCGTTTGTTCTCCACCACGCCTCCACCATTCACCACTTCGTGTAATTTATTCTTTCTTGCCTTTCCTCTCCCCTCTTCTTTCCTAGGCAATAGAGGCTTACACCAATTAGGCATTAATCAATGTACTGATGATGATCCCCTTGATTACTTAGTGGGATCGAAACACTGTCGACCTTTATATGCGCCTTATACAGAACTTATACCATGTGTTATGTATGTGTAAAGGTGCCTTTTGAAATTTCTGTTACATTGGATATTACAGAATCCTGAAGCTTTTGCCTAAAAGCCCTGTTTTGTTCCTTGTTTCTTCACTGTACTAATTTGTATGTGTTTGGGTACAGGCGTGTGCCCCACTACGTTGAATTGTTGAAGGAATTCTTTTCTCTTATTCCTGATTAATTAAACATTGAGACCGCTGTCCAGCTGGACATGACATATTATTATAGAATCGACACTGTTGTTTATAGAGTAAAAAGCCCAAACAACACTTTGTGGGCCGATTTCATTGGCTGGTGGGCTGATTTTTATAGTTATTTTTTCTGATATTACCAAATATAGAGTGCTGCAAGCACAGTCTTCCATATCTTGAAAAACACCTCTTATACAACATGTCTTTACATTACAGTTGAAAACTTCATTTGCAAATGCAGGCCACTTTTTAGCTATTGGATTTGGCGTGGGGGAATCTCTCGGAATAATGAGCGAGTTGCTTGGAGTTTACTAGCTCACAAGGATTTTCATGGACCAGAAGTAGCTCTTACTACACAAAAGGTTGGAGACCCCTGCTATAAGTACATCAGAGATCAGCCATTCAGAGGCCAGTCCATAATCCCAAAGGTCAGTCTTTCCACCTTTGGGATTACAATGCATGGTTTTCTGCAGGGCTGCCATGCCAGCCTTTCCAACATGAAAAAATCCTGTCAGAAAGCGGTTTGAGGGCTCCTAGCAGTCCCCCTTGTGTGCGTGCCCTCCGGTTGGGGGCCGAGGGGAACCTATGGTGCCCCCCTGTTAATCCCTGCTCCCCGTGCAGGCACCTTGAGGTGCCTGCCACGGGGTACAGGGATTTACATCACTTCTTATTTCCCTATGGGAGAATGTACTATGGACGGTTTACAGCCGTAACACATGCTCCCAATAGGGAAATGTTAGCATGCGACCGAACAGTGTTCAGTCGCATACAAATCCGATGGTCAGGACTGCCAACCTGAGACCGGTCGCTCCTGTTTACTAGACCATGTCGGGCGAAAGCAATTTCACCCAACATCGAAATTGACCCCTTAGTATGTGTTAATAAAATGTTTACCCACAGGAATAATGGTAAATACATTTATCATAGATTTTGTTTTTACAAATGTTTAGGTCATACCTGGAGACAGCTTTAGATATTTTGGTAGCCCTCATGAAAATTAAAAAAAAACATAAATAAAAACAAATACGCACAGACATAGAAGGGCTTCACAGCAGGCATCTGTAGGAGAGTAGGATCTGCTTCCTATAGTTACCCCCACTTTTTGTTGTTTTTCACTGTTTTTTCAACTTTAGTCTGGCTGTGGCCCTGCTAATCAGGACCACTGCCTAGCTGTTCTCTCTCTCAATTGTTTGCATGTACTTAAGGTACATACCAGATTGGTTACTGGGTCACTCTTATGAGTCCCTAGTATATGGTACCTTAGGTACCAAAGGCATAGGTACCCCAGAGGCCTACCAGGGGCTAAAGCATGTATTATGCCACCCCTGGGAAGCCTCCCAAAATGGCAGCCTGGGTAAGGTGGTGTGCACACATCTTACTGGCATATAATATACCTATATCCACCATTTAAAACAGACACACATTAACCTATAAGTCACTCCTATGGCAGGCCTTGACAATCCTGAAGGCAGAGTGCTTGGGTTTGTGTGAGAGGGCACCGTAGCATGAGCTGAGACCCTATACAGCTTTTGGAATCCCTTCCTTATAGCTGTTCTGTGATATAGCCATACCATACACTCTTAAGTGCATTATAATCCTTGTGGTTAATGCTAACTTTGGTTTGGCTTTATCAAAACATGTCGTGTTTGCTGTCAAACACTTTGGAATTCTACTCCCCACCAGTTCTGGCGGCGGGGGTAGCATTCCACCCTTCTAGAGGGAGAAGACATGTACACACTTACTTACCTGGTAAATTATTAAAAGTGGCTCAGCATCACAAAATGGATGCTGCTGCCACAGACACGAGTCTGACCTCCTGCTGCTGGACGAAACTCCGGCAGGGGAGACCTGGACAATAGGTTTCCTGTCCAGGGAGGTGCCAGCACCTCCACAGACAGGCTTTAGTGTATTGGGGCAGGGTGGGTTGCATTCAGTGAATGCTTTTCAGACACTGCCTGGGGCACACAAGGTGCTCCATGCATTTCCCAGTTCAAACCTGTTCCGGATGCTGGGGCACTCAGCCCCAGCTCTGGCACGAAGCTGGACAAAGGAGAAAGGGTGTAACCACCCCTTCCCCAGGTCCTCCCATAGCTTGGACCCTAGGGTTAGTTCAACCCCTAAACTTAGTATAAGTTTAGGAACCCAGTCACTAGGACTTGAGATTACCCTGGAAGATATGCTGAAGAAGAAATCTTGGACCTTTGACGTCCCATATCGACTGTAAAACGGAAGAAATCTTCCTTGGGGTAAAGGACCTCCCTGTTCAAACAGGCACCAAAGAAGCATCTTGCCGGTCTGCATTTTTAAGGCTCCCGCTGGATCCCAAAGATTCTGCGACACAGAACATAGACGTTCAGACATCTCCAAGGCTGACACGAGTCCCCAGCGAAGCTGAGAGTTGTAGCTATCACGAGAGACGTGGAACCGGATCTCCTGGTCATCCTGCAAGTTTGCAAGTGCACCTACTTCCCGAAGTTTCCCAAAGCTGTGCATTGGGCTGTTTGTTGCCCTTGCCCCGAGCACCTTTTCCACCGAAGCTGAGAGTCCTACACTCTACGAGGGTTCATTGGGCCCGCTTTCTTCACCGCAGCTCAAGGCTCCTTTGCGATCTCTAGTCCGTTGGCTAGTGGGTCCCCACAAAGGACAGTCCTTTGTTCCTTGGGGTTTCCTGGTTGCTCCAGGTGTGCCCTGACTTCCCTCCAAAGGGTGAGTCTCTCAGACCTTGCTGGTCTGCACCGAAGCCAATCTTGTAATCTTGCGTGGGTTGCTGTTGCAAGGCTTGTTCGGTCCAATTCAGATACCAACACTGCAGCACTCGCCGTCCAACATGGGGCAGCTCGAATACAGGTCCTGGTTGTCGTCAACACCTCCTGGACCTCATGGCTGAAGAGTCAAGCTTCACTTACTTCACCTTAGAACACCCAACATCAGCTGGCATCTTCTTGTCGCCATCCTGGTCACTGGCTAGTGACCCAGACTCTGTCCCCTCTGCTTTCAGGTTCTTCTGATCTCTGATCCACCCTTGGATCCAGCTGGACACTTTTCCACTGGTCACCTGCAGCACTTCTTTGCAGCTCTCCATTGGAATCGGCGACGAAACCCGACACGAAAAGACACCTATGCACCCGGCTTCCCTGGGTGAGGTAACACGAGTATTTTGGTGCTCCCGTGGGTCTTGACTCTCGAAGTGTCTAGTTCTAAAGGGGTTTCACCGCAGTCCACTCCTAAGTGTCCTAAAACTTTAAAACTATAAGCTTGGATTTCCTCCATAGAAGTCAATAATGATTTGCGGATGTGTTTAGACACTGCACACGTGCCCCGTGGGTCTCCTGCGTCCCTACCTTGGGTGGTTCCTGGTTGCCCCAGAGGTTCTACCGGCCCAAGGCCTCACTTCTATCCCTCACGTGGATCTTATACCACTATTTTAGTGTATGGTTTGTGAGGCCCCTAGGGCAAAACGTATACTGTGCTATTTACAGTGTGCTATTTAAGTTCTTGTATTGTACTTTGACCTCTAGCCTCATAAAGAAACTAGAGGGGAGTGTTTTACAATAAATACATATATTTTATATATATATTGTGTGGTGTACTTTCATTTGATCATTCAAAAGATTATAGACTGGTAAAACAAGCTGCTTTATATTCTTTCAAGACTTAGCCGGAAGGCTGCTCTCCACAGCTACCACTAGGATAGCTTTCTATAAGGTTGTCTTTAACCTACCATCAATAAGGGTCGTTTGGACTGGTGCAAGGTGCACACTAAAATAGTGGACATCATATGCCAGGCCAACTTCTCACAGCCTCTTCATCCATTGGTCTGTTTAACTGTCATTCACATTTTGCTTCTGACTTCCAAGGGATGCAGTTTAGGTAATGGGTCAGCCAGATTAACTACTGAATCTCTTTCACAGTGCACAAATGAACTCGACTTCTGTCCCAGGACTGGCAGAGGTATAATGTGCATTGCCAATACGTTTTTCATTAAACTCTTTATCTTTTTTTTTTCTTAGCTATCCATGTGTGTTTAAACTTTATGTTCAGGTTACAGTAATTCAAAGCCAACAATGCACTTTGTTTGCTACAATAAAAATATGTGGTTCCTTTGATGTTCTCTAAAACTAAAATTGTTTATACACCTGTTCTATGTACACTTGCCTGGTAAGAAACACCTGAAATGATCTATTCAAATTACATTTAATGTCAAGTTTATTTTTAAACTTAAAAATGTTACTGAAAGCATATAACCGACATTTTTAATCAGTGGCAACTTTTCTATACATTGTTTTCCTTCTTTTTAGTTCTGTGGCAAAAGTTTTCAATAAAAAATAAAACGATATGTTATGTTATGTTAATAGCCTTTTATATAGCGCACGCATACCCAGGGGCTTCATGGCGCTGACTAACAGAAAAACCCAGATGGACAAGGGGTTGAGCCTAGGCCATGGAGAAAAGCCAGGTCTTAAGCTGTTTCCTGAACGCTAGAAGGTCAGTACAGGAGCGAATCCCCAAAGGAAGGGAATTCCAGAGTTTGGATGCAAGGATAGCAAATCTGCGTCCGCCCTGGCGTTGCAGCTTAAAGGTTGGCGTGGCCAGAAGGTGAAGATTGGCAGATCGAAGTTTGCGGGTAGGGGTATACCTAGACAGGAGGGTGTTGATAATTTGAGGGCTACAAGCATGGAGAGACTTAAAAACAATAAAGGCAGTTTTAAATTCTACTCGTTGGGGAAAGGGGAGCCAGTGGAGTTGTTTTAACAGGGGCCTGGCTGACTGCCAACGGGGCTGCTGGTGGATCAGTCTGGCAGCTTGGTTGTGGACCAGTTGGAGACATTTGCCAAGATACAGAGGAAGGCCCAGATAGATGGAATTGGCCTAATCCAGGTGGGATAGTACTAACGCTATCACCACCTGGATCAAAGCCGACTGGGTCAGCATCCGACTGATTTTCTTTATCCTGCAGAGCTGGTAGAAGCAGGAGGATACCACCGGGCCCACCTGAGTCTTCAGTGATAGGTCTCTGTCGATAACTACTCCCAGACGATGTAGAGGGGGTGGGCGGGAGACCTAATTCCGGGGGCCAGTATTGGGGGGCCCAAAGTATTTGGCTTTTGCCATTGAGAATTATTTCTGTCTTTCCAGGATTCAGTTTTAAATGATTGGCATCCATCCAGCAACGGATATGTATCATGGTGTCCTGGAATTCCCTGATTGAGTCAGGAGAACTGTCAATAGTGAAGATGAGCTGAAGGTCATCAGCGTAATTGAATGTGGCGACTTCGAACTTTCCCAGGGACTGGATCAGAGGGACAAGGTACAAATTAAACAGAAGAGGGGACAATAATGAGCCCTGAGGAACCCCTCAGGTCGTCGGGATTTTAGGAGCAGTGAAAGGGGCCAGGCGGACCAGTTGAGTGCGGTCGCTAAGGAAAGACCTGATCTAATTATAGGCAGAACTCCGGATGCCTGCCTGTTCGACACGGTCCAATAAGATGGCATGGTCGACCGTGTCGAACGCGGCAGACAGATCTAATATAACCAGAGCCTGAGGTTTTCTCTTGTTCGCATTGTCACAGAGAGAATCCATGACGGCAGTGATGACAGTCTCGGTGGAGTGGGAAGGCCGAAACCCAGCATGGTGGGGATCCAGGTAGTTGGAATCTTCAATAAAATTGAAGAGGTGAGTAGTGACATAAGCTTCAAGAATTTTAGCCAGGTAAGAACGGAGAGAAATTGGCCTGTAGTTTGAAAGGACTGAGGGATCTGCACCTGTTTTGTTTAGCAGAGTATGATTATTACTTCTTTGAAGGCCTTAGGCACTACACTCTGTGAAAGGGAGGATTTAAGAAGGGTCAGAATGGGGGCAGAGTGGACCGAGAGAGTTTCCTTTAAAATATATGGGGGCAACAATCCCTAGGGGAGCCAGATTTCACCCTTGTGATGAGGGTTTGTAAGAAGTCTGCATTGAGAGAAGGGAAGTGGTCAAATGAGTGATCACTGGGAATCAGAGGGGTGGTGTTCAATTTGAGGACAGTAACTGGAATGCTGGCTTTGATTATAGAGATGTTATCCTGGAAGTATAGGTTAAGGGAGTTACACAAGTCCTGGGTCACCGTTGGTTTGAGGAGAACTCTCTCCATGTTTGACAGCTTATTAACAATGGCAAAGATGTCCTTAGACTTATTTTCAGAGTGTATGATTATATTTCAGAAAAAAGGTGCCTTGGCCTGGACAATAGCTTGCTTATATGCAGTGCTAGCAGCTATATAAATAGATTTTGCCTGGGGGTCGTAATTTCTCCTCCACTTTCGTTCCTTTTGGCGGATGTCTAGTTTTGTTGCCCTCAGGTCCTCAGAAAAACACTTCTGACAGTCCGGACGGCGACCGGTTCTGAATTTCTTCAGGGGAGCGTGTAAGTTGTTTGCAGCCAGCAACTAATGAGGGATATTCATTTCGGCCTGCTCAAGATCTGTATTGTCAGCAGGGATGGTGCTAGCTAAGTTGTCTAGGAAAGCTTGTTTATTGAGAGTGCTCCATTTCCTGATAAGACCTCCAGCCATTGTCGGAGATTTACTATCGCTTGCCATGGAGATAGTAAATTGTATCAAAGAATGATCCGACCATATGCAAGGGCTTATGATGGGAGTGGAGATGGTGAGGTTATTACTCCACACCTGATCAAGAATGTGACCTTTGACGTGCGTGGCGGAGGTGATATGGTGGCAAAAGTTGCGGCCCGAGAAAAGTTCCATGAATTCAGCGGCCTGCGGGCCGCCTAGCTCATCATTACACCAGTAGTTGAAATCACCGAGCAGGAGAATTTTCGTGTAATCTGTAACCACAGTAGCTAACTATTCGCACAGAGAGAGGGGGAAAGAGGCCATATGTTGGGGGGGGTCTGTAAATAAGAGCGCAGATTAATGGGCCAGTCTTAGATGCGAGTTTAATGATTAGGTTATCTACTCCAGGAAGATTCAAGGTGGACATAGAAGTGAAAACATGCTCTTTTTTGATGATTGCAGCTACTCCACCACTCGTCTTTCCTTGAGCCCGGTCGGCATGCAGAATGTAATATGGCTTTGGGAGGGCTACCAGCCATGTTTCAGTAATGAAAAATACATCAGGCTTGTCGTCGAGGAGAAGCAAAAATATATCCAGTTGGTGCTTAACCAAACAACGGGTATTAAGATACGACATGTGGCGTTTTACGTTAGGGACCGAGGTTGAGATAGGACTATGACTTTTGGCAAGGAATAACAGGTAGAGGGTCCAATACAGTAGGGGGTCACGGAGGATATCAAGATGAATCAGGTAATCAAGGGTGGCTGGACAGGGAAGAAGTTCAGCCGGATGGAGTGTTCGTAAGTCTTCCGAGGAATAGGTGATCGTTTGGACAGGGGTGCCAGCCCCTGGGCCCGTCCTGGCGTGGACGGGCGCAGACGGGCTTGCTTTTTGCGCGCCTGCTGCGCGCTCGAAAGGGTCTGGCCATTTTATGGCAATGAGGGCGGGAGAGCCGAGCAACTAGTCCGCCAACCCGAAACCTCACCCAAGATGGCGACTGAGAGCCCCCCGACAGCACCTAATCGGCTGCGGTGGGAATGCGGCGAAGATACCGGTCTGTGCAAAGCAAAGCAGAGTTAAAAATACAATTTTTCAAAAGTAAGGTTGGCGCTATGCTACATTCCCGGCTTCCGCATCAGGAATGATCGTTTCTCTTAGTCTGCGTGCGTGGGCAGGAGCGCGGCTTTTGTAGCAATGAGGGCGGGAGGGCCGAGCAACTGGTCCACCAACCTGAAACCTCACCAATTAAATGGTCTGGTCAAGGCTAGATCTTTAGGCTTATCAATGCTTGTCACATTTATACAGTGATTTTCTTTTTACAAGCGGAGGAGGCAAAGAACCTAAAAATATATACCCATGAATACATCTCTTTAAATTTGACACCACTTCCGATGTCTGTCGATCTGCTCTCAGCAGTGGGTGCTCCACTTCCTGTCCAAACATCTCAAATGAGCATTCAGTGTACATACAGCACAGAGGGCGAGATTGATACCAATGCCTCGTGATGATTACGTTATACAAAACGACAACGACTAATCGAGGTGCGGTGTTTCAGAGCATGACTGCGTTCTCTCGCTTAGGACATTCGGTTTACATTGCTCAGTCAGAAAGTAGGTCAAAATAATGGCAGCCACTGCTTAAGGTGTCTCAGTTGGCACGAGCATCACCCTGCCACCTGTATATTACATAAACACTGCCAACATACGGGAATGTCTGCCAGCAAGTGAGTCAGTACAACTCAGAGGTGCGTTCCTATATTTATACATGCAGGAATGAATTTCAAAATCTGTACGTAAATGTGTCGTGTGAATAATTCTGTATAGTTTCGCCTTGAACTAAAGCATTGTTGAAGGGTTTGAACTGCCGCATGCAACATTGTATTATGAATGTTTAGCAGAATAGTTTTATTCCCATAGAGAGCGTCTAAAAATCTTTCATTTGTTTATCGTTCTCTGTATTCGTTACTTTAAATATAACTAAGAAAGAAGAACCAATCGTAATGATTTTACTAGGAGACATTAATGTGCCTCGGCAAAGGGTCCTTATACCGTAGGCGCAAACAAGGCCTTTACCTCCCATAGCCCCCTCTCCCCAGCACAGTTTCCTAGTAGTAACTGACCCAACACTGATTATTCTCCAAAGGCGCAGAGTTGATGTGTTTTAGTACTTAGCCCCCCATTATAAACCATGCCTACAACAAAGATATATGCACGTCGAAATCTACGGTAGTAAATATGAGTGAAACGCCATCAGTTTGAGGCTTATCCTCGTCAGGTTACATAAATAAAGTACATTTATTCAGGTTGGTTGTTTTTCTTGAAAGATCACCACGTCACGACTCCTGCCTGACCCCAGGCTCTCCATCTGGAGAATCCACTGGACCAGCCACTTCTCCAACAAATGAATGGAGCATCTTTGCTCTGAGGAACTCTCCAAAAAGTCCATTCTGATGGGGGAATCATCCCAGAAATAGCATTCAAAACATGATAAACCCAAGCCTTTTTGAGGGTATATACACTTAGTAGCCCTGTTCTGTTTGTGGATCTTTCATAATTTTGTGCCCTTGACCCATTTAGTAGTGAAAGGATTGTGAGAATCAATAGGAAAAGAGGAGCTGCTAAGTTGCCTGTGAAATCATTATCTCTTTCTTTCATCTTAAAATATTAACGCTTATATAACTCCCCATCTGGAATCCACCCTTCCACTTCTCAGTACCTCATCACATAGCCTTCCTCCCCTCCCCACCCCTGCTTTCCGGTGAGGGCGCGTTCATAGCAAACCTCAGTCTCTGTTTCTTTCATGCGCTTGGTGCCGCATTATAGATAGGGTGCACTCTCCTACTCTGCACCTCCGCATTGTCTTAACCGGGGGCGCTGGGGTGCAGACCAGGTCAGGGCACGCTATTACAGTGAATGCACTGATCCGATTGAAGGAGCACACTTGTCCCTGCCCTCTGAACGGTATTTGACTGAAAGGGCTGGCTGTCTGAAGCCACTGGTATGTCTTTCAAACTGGGCGGGATTACCTTGCAGGTGGGTGCACTGAAGGTAGCTGCAGGCGCAGGCATGACACTGTGCCAAAAACTTGATCCATTAACTGAAGAATTTATATAAAGCAATTCTGTAGAAACTAGTCCTTTGATCAGGAAACCTTGGACTGTTGTAATGCATGAAGGTGGGAATACGCCAACAAATTCATACTTTGTAAACCTGGAAACCTTTTCAATTAAGAGTACTGACTAATTGTGAGATGATATGATCAGTCCCTGATGAAGCGATTAACTCGTAAAACATGTTCGCGTAGTAATTTAAAAAAAGGATTTGCAGCAATAAACATTTGGGGGATTTGGGATTTACGAATTATGCACCTCACTTTTCCTCATGATCTGCTGTAGTACATTATAGGGATATTACAAGTCACGAGGAGTCATATAGCTATCGAGAGGAACGAGGCCAAGGCCAAGTTCCTTTAGAAGGTCATGGAACTCTGAGGTGACTTGTAATATGCTTATAATGTATGGCAGAATGTATTTTATTCATTATAATACATGGTCACATTCTCAACTACTCAAATCCTTGGGGGGCAGATTTACTAATCCCAGATGCAATGCAGCAGGGAAAGTTACTGCACTGTTTTGCATCAAAGGGAGAGAGCAGAAATGTGCCTTTTCTACAAAGATATATACATAATCATGTGTTTTAAAGCAGTGATTTTCAATGTGAGCCAATGAGGATGAAAGTGTAAAAGGGTTCTACATGAGCTTACATTTTCACTGTGGGTAAAACCCTTTTCTCATCTATTCTTTATAGTGGCTCACTTTTAATCACACATAAAACTCCATGGTGGACAAATCAGCATGAGAAAGTCATCTTTTCGATCAGCAACAACCGAGAAATCTGTATTTTAAAAATTAGAGTTTGAATTCTTGACTAAAACGAAAGCATTTGCACACATTTGATATGTTCAAAACATTTGTTAAATTCTGCCATACATATATATATATATATATATATATATTCACAGAAAAAACCATAGGTTATAGTGGATATATAGTTAGGAATTTGCATTTAGAAAACCTTGAAAATTCAATGAAAAAACCATTGGTTTTAGGCCATATATAGTTAGGAATTAGCATTTACAAAACCTTATTTTACTCGCATAAAACCATTGAAATTCCATATATAGTTAGAAGCGCTAACTATATATCGCGCACCCGCAATCCACTGCTGATGATGTCACATATTACATCATTCATGACATGGTCAGTGACATCACTGATGACATCACTGATGACATCTCAAATGACATCACTGATGACATCACTGATCACAACATCCAGTGATTGTATGTGTCTGTAAAGTTTAAATATGTTTCACATATTGAAGAATGAGTGGATGTATAAGTGTCTGGATGAAGAATTTAGTAGGTGCATGACTGACTGTATGAGTGAGTGATTAAATGTGTCTCACTGAGTGCATGGGTTAGTGACTAAACTGTCTTAATTTGTGCATCAGTATGTTTGTTGTTGTGTAAGCTGCTGCATGTGTTGATCAGTAGCTATAAGAGTGGCCATATGGGTTATTGATTGGTTGCCCAAGTATTTGAATGGGAGGCTGAGTGTGTGTGTGGGTGGCTGGGAGGTGCGTGACTCTGTGCATAGATGTGTAAGCAGTTGATTCACTAGGAGTATGAGTTCAAGAGTGCATGTGGAAACAGCTATATGGGCGGTTGACTATGCATGGGTGTGTTGGTGAGTGAATGGATTTCTCATTGCTACATGTGCAAGTAAGTACGTATGTAAAACACAATACATGTGAGAGTTGAGATATATAAATAACTGAACATAAGAGCCAGTGAATGTGTGAGTGGCTGTATCGATCACTGTGAGCTTGTATCAGGGATTATATAAGAGAATAAATATGTGTTATTATATGTTTGAATAAGTAAGATGTGTATAACTTTATAGTTGAGGAAATGGAGGTGTGATTGATTCTTTGCATGACTGACTAGGTGTGTGAGTAACTCCATGGATGAGTGACAGTCTGTGAGTGTCTGTTTATACTGAGTGTATGTAAGGTTATATTAGAGTCTGAAGAGGTTCATTGTATTATCACATAAGTGATGTGATCAGTGATGAGAAATGAGATGTCATCAGTGATGTCATTTGAGTTGTCATCAGTGATGTCATCAGTGATGTCATTTGAGATGTCATCAGTGATGTCATTTGAGTTGTCATCAGTGATGTCATTTGAGATGTCATCAGTGATGTCATCAGTGATGTCACTGACCATGTCATGAATGATGTAATATGTGACATCATCAGCAGTGGATTGCGGGTGCGCGATATATAGTTAGCGCTTCTAACTATATATGGAATTTCAATGGTTTTATGCGAGTAAAATAAGGTTTTGTAAATGCTAATTCCTAACTATATATGGCCTAAAACCAATGGTTTTTTCATTGAATTTTCAAGGTTTTCTAAATGCAAATTCCTAACTATATATCCACTATAACCTATGGTTTTTTCTGTGAATTTCATTGGTTTTTTAATAGCAAATATGAAAAGCTTTAAAATGTCAAGTACGTGATAGATAAAAACATTTTCGTATTTATGCACGCTGATGTGCTTTGAACGCTGCACCCCCCCCCTCCCCTCTTTTGTCTTAGTAGTACTCTCTCTTTGCAGATACTGAAGGGTAGTTAACGCAGGCCTTTACCACCGTTGTAATCCGTCGTGCCTCCTTGTCTCTCCATTTGATTGATTGTTGTCCAAGCATTTACTGTTTTAGAATTGGTTCTCTTTGGATCATTCTCTATTTACAAACAAGCACAAAGTCGCAATACTCTGTTTAGTCTTTGCAGATAGTGAAAAATCGTGTAAAAAAATAAAAGTAATCGAGCAAAATCAGTAGGCCACTAATTGGATCTCTTTTTGACCTCGCTAAAATAGAAATATTAGGAACAACCCTTCATGAGAAATACGAAAATAGTGAGATGAACTGAGCTCCACACCATGAGGGCTGCAAGACAGCTCGGCTCCATCACCCATCCCGCACAAAATAACGACAAACCCTATGCAAATATTAAAAATATAGACAACACACCAGCAAAGAAACAGGGTAAAACATTTTATTAAAAAACTATTTACATAACGTTGGTTTATAAGATGATGTCAGTAGTGGACCGATGTGTGAATAGATCGAAAACAGCACAAGGCTCCAAGATCCGGATGGCAAGCTCCTGGATGTTGGGTGCCATAGTTTAGAGTTCTGAATTTCAGCCTTTTTCAATGCCTGTGCTTTGTTGAATCAAAATGGCGGCTTGACACAAAGCTGACTCAAGCGTTGCTACTGATGCTATGCAGACCAAAACTGGTTTTCAGTTTGTACATTTTTCTAGATTTTTCAATCCAAGTTTGGTTGACTTTGTAGAACGATGACTTCAGATTTTCAACATACGGTGTGGTGGCGCTGACTGGGAGGGGGCGCTTCGCTCCTGCCCCCTCCCCAAGTAAGATTTTCATACGTGAAAGTACGTTAATGGTTTTGGTCCCTGAGATGCTTCGATGTCACTACCATTCTCAAATAGCATAAGTTCTGGATGTTGGGTGCCATAGTTAAGAGTTCTGAGCAGTGCTTGTAACACTGTCTGAAGCTTATTTCCACCTACTGCAGCTTCACTATTCTCAAAGTAAGTGAGTGTCGTTTGTGGACCTGACTGCATTAGAAAACAATGTGATATGTTACCTTCCTAAACAGCTTGACGGAGGCCCCTGAGGGGCGGTGTGATGGCCATGGACTCGGAGAAGACGCTTGGCTCCGACACCCTCCCCAAGTCTTATAGCACTGGTGTAGCCTGAGATCGCCCCCGACATAGGCGGCCGGCTCCCGGGGTCCGGCGGAACTTTTTGCCTTTTGATGACTCTTCAATTCTGGACCTTGTCCCACAATCCGTTTGACCTGAAGACAAGCTGTAGTGGGGCGCCCCTTTATCGTTTTAGTTGCCATTCCGCCCGCTTTTGCTACACTGTGCCTCTTCCGCCATTCAGCTGTTTACCGCCCGCTCTTGCGACTACAGCGTCTCGCTCACCATGTAGTTGAGATGCGCCCGCTCTTGCGCTGCAGCGATAGGCGGCTGCCACAGGACTCTCAAAATGGCGGCCGGCTCTTCGGTTTTGGGCCTGGTCCACTAAAATGGCCCTGGGACACCTTGGAACTCGGACGCTTGTCTGCTAGGGCTTGGGTCCCATTCTCGAAAAGCGTCCCCTCAGCCGTGAAGATTCTACAAAAGTCTTGGGGGCCTCCGACTCCCGCAGGCTTCTGGTGGGGAGCGGCTGCCATGATTGCTCGTGGAATGGCCACGACGGAGCTACGAGATGGTAGTGGTCTCATGCTGACGCCAGCTTTAGTCTGAAACATCCAGAAACACTATAGACTACCAATTCGATCAGTTCCGGTAGCGCCCCAACATGACCCGGAAGAGAAGAACTTGCCCTCCCCTCTTTGACTGATGGTTCTTGTTGCCTGTCCCCTCTGTTGTCATTTAACAGAACTTTTTGGACTGCTGAAAGGGGTTGTGTTCTGAACGCTGGTTGGTGGAGACATTTAGACTATATTCTTGACCTACGTTGTCGCGTAATGCGTTTTATGACACGCCGCGTTAGCGCACCCGGAAGTGATCCGAGGCGCGGCGCGCAGCGCGTAACGTAAGCATAACAGGTCATGTGACTTGTTAATAAAACTTTTCATTGGTTCATTTTACTTTTGTTAATTTAATGATGAAAAGCTTGGTCATATGACCTAAAAATTACGCTTTTTATTATTTTCGAACAATATTTTTTTTTCAAACATATGTTATAATATTCCAGGCTAATGTACTTTCCCGGAAAATTTACAACTGTCTTGCAAGTAAAATATATTCCTTTTTCGAGAAAAAGGGCGTTTCTTCCTTCCATGACGGAGCCGTTGAGTAAAAGAGATTCGGCCTGCTGTCTTAGTCGCCGATACGCCTGATTATCAGATTCTTATCGATCACTTTATGTTGCAGACATGAAAAACACAACTGCCCTTGACCATTTATCTTTACTGCGTTCCTACATATTATACCTTTTATCCGTCATGTAATTGGACTGCTTTATTTCACTTGCCTTTTACTGATTCGAAAACAGTCACTAAAAGTAAAAACTTTACAAATGTAAATACTACTACCGTGTTTTGTTTTAAAAACCTTTATTGTGAAAATGTCAGTATACAAATACGGGCCTATAACCACGTGGGCCGGCCACGGAGCAAACTGAAATCGTATATGATGAGGAGACATTTACATTGTAGAAGAACGTAACGAGCGGGCCATTAGGTGACAAGAACAAAGGTGTCTAACAGTTGCGGAATCGGTGGACGTACATTTTGTAATTAAAATACGACAGGGCCACTTACAATAACATTTTCTAGATATACATTTGCGGGCAAGGAGTTACGAGTCCCATTTATACCGGCGCCATTTTGGGCGAGGCCGGGCAGGTCCAAGATATAGTCAAAATGTCTCCACCAACCATCGGCCAGACCAGAACCCCTTTCGGCCCTTTATGCTACAAGATGGTGTCTTCCATTCAGAAAATATTGGTGGCAGCATTTTGAAAGGAAACAGAAACAGCCGTTCTCCTAGTGAGTTTCACATTGTTACATTTAGGAAGAATGTTGAAGAGTAGTATGTGGAAAATCTGAAGCCATTTTTCTACAAACTCTCAATCAGACTTGGATGGAAAAAAAAAACCTGAAGAATGTACAAACTGAAAACCAATTTTTGTCTGTATAGCACCAACAGTAACGCTTGAGTCAGCTTTGTGTCAAGCCGCCATTTTCATTCAATCAATAGCGTCCCCCTGCACACATTCAGGGACCTGGTCGTGTCTTCAGATGAAACGCATTGTAGGAAAAGAAGCAGAAAGGAAAAGGAAAAAAGTTCCGCCGGACCTAGTGAAGCTGCAGCAGGTGCAAATAAGCTTCAGACAGTCTTACAAGCACTGCTCAGAACTCTCAACTGAGGCACTCAACATCCAGGACTTGCCATTCGGATCTTGGTGCCTTGTGCTGGTTCCGACCTATTCACACATCGGTCCACTACTGACATCACCTCATAAGCCAACGGGGCACCCCACGCCGACTTTCGGCGCAGCATTGTAGGATGGCCACACCAGTGCGGCAACTTGCTGGACACAACATCGGGGCCATCCAGATCTCGGCGCGTTCGACTCACTGTACCGCAACAGTGACCGCAACTCAGCTGGACACGCCGTCTTTCGGCGCAGCATTGTAGGATGGCCACACCAGTGCGGCAATTTGCTGGACACCACCTCGGTGCCATCCGGATCTCGGCGCGTTCGAGTCACTGTACCGCAACAGTGACCGCAATTCAGCTGGACACGCCGTCTTTCGGCGCAGCATTGTAGGATGGCCACACCAGTGCGGCAATTTGCTGGACACCACCTCGGTGCCATCCGGATCTCGGCGCGTTCGAGTCACTGTACCGCAACAGTGACCGCAATTCAGCTGGACACGCCGTCTTTCGGCGCAGCATTGTAGGATGGCCACACCAGTGCGGCAATTTGCTGGACACCACCTCGGTGCCATCCGGATCTCGGCGCGTTCGAGTCACTGTACCGCAACAGTAACCGCAACTCAGCTGGACACGCCGTCTTTCGGCGCAGCATTGTAGGATGGCCACACCAGTGCAGCAATTTGCTGGACACCACCTCGGTACCATCCGGATCTCGGCCCGTTGTGCTGCCTTCGGCCTATTCGCACATCGGTCCGCTACTGACGCCGCCTCACGTGCCAACGGATTTTCTACGCTTTTTGTAGCCCTATGCCGCATAACAGGTCATGTGACTTGTTTATAAAACTTTTCATTGGTTCATTTTACTTTTGGTTTCCTAAAGATGGAAGGCTTGGTCATATGACCTAAAAATAACACTTTTCATTGGTTTAGAACATTTTTTTTTCCCAAACGATGAAAGCCCCACCTTGTTTCTGGATCATTCAGACTGAAGCTGGCGTCAGCATGAGAGCACCACCATCTCGTGGCTCCGTCGTGGTCATTCCGCGAGCAATCATGGCAGCCGCTCCCCACCGGAAGCCTGCGGGAGTCGGGGGCCCCCAAGACTTTTATACAATCTTCACGGCTGAGGGGACGCTTTTCGAGAATGGAGCCCAAGCCCTAGCAGGCAAGCGTCCGAGTTCCAAAGTGTCCCAGGACCATTTCAGTGGACCAGGCCTAAAACCGAGGAGCTGTCCGCCATTTTAAGAGCCATGTGGCAGCCGCCTATCGCTGCACTGCAAGAGTAGGAGCAACTCAACAACATGGTGAGCGAGACGCTGTGGCCGCAAGAGCGAGCGCAACTCAGCTAGATGGCCGCCACCTGGGGAGGCCCGTTCACGCCGGCTCCCCCACGCCCCCCCCCCCCGGGCCGCCGCATGCCAATTTTCGGAGCAGCATTGTAGGATACCAAAACCAGTGCGGCAGTTTACTGGACATCACCTGGGTGCCTGTCGTACATGTTGTGTCAGCCATGTGACACTGGACACAGACCGCTACTGACGAGGCCTCCCCCCGCACCACCCGGGACGCCCCACGCTGTTTTTCTGTGCTGCATTGTAGGATCCCTAAACCAGTGCGGCACCCAGGCGACATCACCTGGGTGCCGTCCAGAACTCTGCACGTTGTGCTGCCTTGGGACTATTCGCACAACAGACCGCTACTGACGAGGCCTCCCCCCGCCCCACCCGGGACGCCCCACGCCAATTTTCGGAGCAGCATTGTAGGATCCCTAAACCAGTGCGGCACCCAGGCGACATCACCTGGGTGCCGTCCAGAACTCTGCACGTTGTGCTGCCTTGGGACTATTCGCACAAAAGACAGCTTCTAACCATTGTTGCTTTTTGTGTTGAGAAATGTTTAAATGTTTTTAGTTTTTGTTCCGTTCGTTAAAGTTAGTAGTTAATAAAGTTTTATAACCTTACTTTGTTGGAGTGTTATCTATTTTTTTAAAAACGGGTGAATGGGGCCTTGAATCGGGTTATTGTCATGTGTGGGCTTTGGAAGTGTGCTGCTGCAGGATCGGACATTTCAAACTCAAATGCACGTTCTTTTTCTTACCTTTCCGAAGCATGGAGCGCAATAGCAGGCAGAGAAAGGGTGATGCACGTGTTGAACACTACCTGACCTGGCAAGTTGCTGGCAGTGCCCCCCCGCCCGCTCCTGAAAGAGGGCACACACACACCGCCGCCCCGAGTACTTCACAAATCTTTAAAAGACCATGCGCTTGTTCATGAGGCTTAAATGGTTTATCACCTCTTCTAGAACCCCTGCATCGACCCTCTGACGTTTCATGGAAAAATTACCATGTAACACAATACCAAGCCCTGTCAGCTGAAACCCCCAAGGAATCGTGGGGCATATTATCAAGGGGGTTTATCTCCGCTTTTTTGGCTTTAAAAGCCATGAAAGCGGAGATAAAATTATTTCCCTATTACCAAGCTGTCGCTAACACCAGTTAGTGACAGCTAAAAGGAGATAGCGACCATCTTGGGCCCCGCTTTGCATGTCAGTGATACTTATCACTAATGGCATGCAAAGTGGCGTGCCAAGATGTTAGCGACTGGAAACAGTCCCTAACATCGCTACCTTCTATTACCAACTTTTGGAGATATTCGCGCTAAGCGCGAATATCTCCAAAATCTAACACCTGCCCTGAGCAGTTCTTAGCCATGTTATCCAATGGGAGGTGGATAACATGGCTAAGAGCATTAGATCGATAATACATGAATATCGCTGACTTTTCACCTGCCCTGAGCAGTTCTTAGCCATGTTATCCAATGGGAGGTGGATACCATGGCTAAGAGCATTAGATCGATAATACATGAATATCGCTGACTTTTCTGCGATAATAGCAAGGTTTATCTGCGATAAAAATCGCCGATGTGCGGCGATAATTTTTGTCTCTAAACAAGTTAGAGACAAAAATTATCGCTAGTTGTTCGTAATATGCCCCCGGGTTTTTGCTTGCAGAAATCGGGAGGCGGGAGGCTAGCACTGAAATCAGTACTCACACGCCTGAATCAGGAGGATTGGCATGTCTGAATTCTCTACATCTGGGGCCATAAACTACATCCGCAGGGTTAGGTGATAGCCTGGGACCAGCCTGGCATCTAAAATGGCTGCCGTGCACGACAAAATTGTGGCATTCGAAAAAAGGCAAGATGGCGCAGCCGCTGGAAGAGATGTATCAACATATATCAGCCTCCTCAGCCACCCTCAGGAAACATAGGGGATTAGGATACGTCTCCCGCACCCCCTTATACCTAGTACTTTAATTAACGAAGCACAAAATGGCGAATTCCCGTTTCGCTACCAGTTTGCGGCCCAGTTCGCGGCCCGTGAAGCGCTTCTACCGTGAAAAATCATTTTTTTTTTTATTTTCCCCACGGGACCCTTTAATAACCCCAACAACATTCCTAGGGGGTCAAGAGGGGGATACCTTGCCCCCTTTCATTAAATTCCCCCTTAGTTTTTCACCTTTTCTTCTCTCTCGATCCTACCGAGAGACAAGATGGCGGCCGCTCCGGACTGTCACGCAGCAAAAAAAAAAAAAAGCTCACGCACAGCCGCTGGAAGAGATGTATCAACATATATCAGCCTCCTCAGCCACCCTCAGGAAACATAGGGGATTAGGATACGTCTCCCGCACCCACTTATAACTAGTAATTTAATTAACGAAGCACAAAATGGCGAATTCCCGTTTCGCTACCAGTTCGCGGCCGCGCTTCTACCGTGAAAAATCATTTTTTTTTTATTTTCCCCACGGGACCCTTTAATAACCCCAACAACATTCCTAGGGGGTCAAGAGGGGGATACCTTGCCCCCTTTCATTAAATTCCCCTTTCGTTTTCCACCTCTTCTTCTCTCTCGATCCTACCGAGAGACAAGATGGCGTCCGCTCCGGACTGTTTAGAATGTTGACAGACACCGGAGAGCCAATCAGCTTTCTGCGCGCAAAGTTCCGATAAGCGAAAAGTAAGCGGACCGGATCGCTGCCCAGAGCGCTGTTACAGATATATATCTTGGTTTGAACGTTAATTTCTCAAAAACTACTGGAGCACATATATTGAGACCTAGCAAAGGCACATCGGGCTAACAGTCCCTACAATTTTGCCAAGTTTCGTGCAAATCCATTCAGCCGTTCGAGCTAAAAGTGAGTCCAACCGCCCTATGGAAAAATGAATGGAAAAAACGCGTTTTGGGACCCCCCTTTTTTCTCAGCCCCCCCTTGACGAAACCCCCCTAAATTTTCAGGGGCTGCTCAGAATCAAAATGTGCCATTTTCCTGAAAATTTCAGCCGATTCCGTCCACAAACGCCAAAGTTATTAGACATAGAATTTTCAAAAGTCCCATAGAGAAAAAATTCTAACTATATATACCTACTGGCGATAGCCAGTAGGTAATATATATATATATATATATATATATATATATATATATATATATATATATATATATATATATATATATATATATAGTTCCAGTCTATTTCATTTTTGGCCCTCACTTTAGGTTGTGATCCTTTCAGAAAAATCCTTACACTTTTCTCTATCACCTGTTTGCCAACCCTGTTTGATTTTATCATATTTCCTGCAATTTATTGAACTAATTGTTTAAAATGTGCTTAACTGCAATGCTTTGATACAATTGTTTAAGAGTATCATCCTAATGTTACTTTTTAATATAAAGACAGGAATTCCATTCTAGGGGCACAACTGCATATAGATTGATTTTCACCAAACAATATGGAGCATATTTATGAGTTCCTTGTGTCACGTTTGCAACATGCAAAGTGGTACATGCTTGAATCAAGGCTCTGGGTCAGATTTGTGAAACCACACAGAGCCTAAATGTGTGGCTTTGAGTTTATTCATAAATTTTGAGTAAGGCAACTTAGCACAAATTGCAGCATTGCTTTAGTCTGCACAAGATAGGCATTCCAAGGGCGTTGTGGTGGTTGTGCCCATGCAACTCCCATGAGTTGTTATGCATTGCCAGATGTACAAGGACTTGTATACCTGGACATGCTTCAAAATACTATCGGCCTGATTCATGAAAACCGGATTCTGCGATTCTCAATTAGCGATTAACTGCGAATCGCAATTGAGAAATCGCAGAACGGTATTCATGATGTTTTGCGAGAAAAAAAAGCGATTCGCACGTGGCCGCAAAAGCCGTTTGCGATTATCGATAATCTCAGAAAAATCGCTATTTCCGGCTACATCCGTGTCGGATTTGCGATATCGCAAATAGCGATATCGCTAATTGCGAGATCGCAAAAAGCGCGATCGCAAAATCGCGAGATCGGGAAAACAGGAAGTCGCATTTCGAGCACAGTGATGACATCACAACCAGGAAGCAGCCAGTTCCCACCCCCATTCACCACAGTGAGGCAGACCTCGAGTCAGCAACTGGGAGAGCTCCTGCAATCTATCTTGGATTACTACTTACAAACTACACTGCAGCTATGTCTGAGGAGGCAGTACCTGGGCCCAGCAACACCACAGGGCGGAAGAGAAAGCTCAAGTTCTCCGAGCAGGAGTTGGAGCACTTAATTGAAGGCCTGGTGGAGAACCACTTCAAACTGTTCGGGAAGGACTCAAGGAGGGTGCCCGAGCAAGAGAAACGCAGGATCTGGGTGGGCATAGCGTCCGCGGTGAACTCTGTGGGTGTAGCCGACAGGTCACTGGATGAACTTAAAAACCGTTGGTACGACCTCCGAGGTCGTGCCAAAGAGAAGGTAGCTGAGAGGCTTGGAGAGTCCCTGGGCACTGGAGGGGGAGGACCTACAGTCCCTCCAAACACCCCCTTGGAGGATCGAGTTGAAGACACGCTGGAGGCTGAGGCGTGCATCGGAGTGACCCGTCTGGACTCATCCCGCCCCACCCAAGACATCCAAGGTAAGTGGCTTGCGACTGCGACCCTGTCCCCTATGAATGGCCATGACCATATAGCCTCCGATAATGTTCCATAGTCATGCCATCGGTGCACATCAGGTAATGCCCTAAAGTATTGTGGGACATGTAGTGTTGTCACAATGTAGAAGTACCCCAATGCTGCCAGACAGGTTCAAAAGTACGCAAAGCCATAGGCAGTCAGAGAATGTCACCCAGCATGCATGTAGCAACTGCACGTGTGACAGATACATGCAACTAATGAACGTCCACTTCCCCTCACAGGTGGCGCAGACAGCAGCAACAGCGAGAGGCTGCAAATAGATGAGGAAGCACAGGATGAGGAGGAGGTGCCGCTACATACACAGCCTCCTGCGTCTGGCGCAGCAACAACTTCTGCAGCCAGGTCCACCACCAGTGTGCCTCCAGCCCCTGCCGCAGCAACTACCCCTGCAGCCAGGTCCACCACCAGTGTGCCTCTAGCCCCTGCCGCAGCAACTACCCCTGCAGCCAGGTCCACCACCAGTGTGCCTCCAGCCCCTGCCGCAGTAACTACCCCTGCAGCCAGGTCCACCACCAATGTGCCTCCAGCCCCTGCCGCAGCAACAACTTCTGCAGCCAGGTCCACCACCAGTGTGCCTCCAGCCCCTGCCGCACCAGCAATTCCCAGCTTGACTCCAACATCAGCTGGAGCATCAACATCAGGCCCGCAACAGCGGCGACACAGCGGCCACCCACTGTGTCAGGCCAGCAGAGCAGGCGTGGCAGGTCTCGCCTGCAGAGCAATGCTCCCAGCACCAGGAGGGGGAATGGACAGCGGCTGCCGAGCACGAGTGTGGAGCGTCGCATGCTCAGGATACACCAGCTGCAGGCACGCCGGCAAGGGGCCATACAGCTTCAGCTGTACAACATTGGCCACAATGTGGCAGGTGTGTGGTACCGGATGGACCGCATGACGGAAGTCATGGCAGGTGTGGGTGAGGGGATGGCCCGCATGACTGCAGCCATGGAGGCCAACACAGCTGCAATGATTGCGCAGCGCAGCACAGCCCGCCGCTGCCACCGTCAGCTACTGATCCGGCTGACGGCTTACACACGGTCAAATTATGTTGTGGGCAATGCTACCTCGCAGCTATCGCGCCGGTCCCTGGCGCAGCGGCAGCAGCTCATACAGTGCTGCGAGGATGTGGCCAGGGTACTTGAGCACCTGACTACTGCTGTGACCGCACTTCACCCTGCTCTACCTGCCACTGTCGGGGGTGATGATGCCAGTGAAGGGACATCAAGTGTGAGCAGCCACTCTGCCTCACACGTAGGGGCGCTGAGGCGCAGCACCAGGCCCACTGCAGGGACACGTGCGGAGCCTGAGGTGGAGCCAGAGAGGCGTGCGGGTGCTTCGCGCCGGAGGCGCACATGACTGAATGGTACTTGGACAGGCACAGGCTGAACATAAGCCTGCCCTGTGTATTGGACGCAGCAGTATGCTGAAATACTGTTAGCATTTGAAGGATGGCAACAGGAACCTTTTTTGTGAATCAAACAATTATATTTTATTTAGCATCCCACATTGGCGTTGTGTCATTTTTAAATTTTGCATGCAATTGTGATTTGTTGGGTGAGTGGAGAGGGTGCACTAGAAACTGTTCATTGTGATGTGGTTGCGTCGTCTGTGGCCTTCAGCTGGGTTCTCCCCGCGTGCATGGCGCGCATGTGCAGGCGGCCGGTCATCCCCTTCCGATTCACTGCCAGAGATGTCGTCAGGTATCCGGCGCTTGGTAGCAATGTTGTGTAGTATAGCACACACAGCCACAATGCGGCAGCAAACTTCAGGACTGTAGTACATGGCCCCACCTGTCTTGTGAAGTATGCGGAATCTGCTCTGCAGTAGCCCAAATGTTCTCTCAATGCAATTCCTTGTGTGTATGTGTGCTACGTTGTAACGCCGTTGCTGTGGTGTAGCAGGGTTGAGGTATGGGGTGAGGAGGTATTCACGCAGGGCGTAGCCACTGTCACCTGAATGAGAGGAGCAGAGGGTGAGTGCCTGTGCAGCGCAGCTACATCATCGCAGTGTGACATTGTGGGCAAAGTGTACTTACCAAGTAGGTGTCCTTCCCCGAAGTCTCCCCTGGCCAGTCGTGTGTGGAGGCCGCTGTGCCGGAATATGAATGAGTCATGTGTACTCCCCGGGTACTGTGCCACTATGTCCGTGATGTATGTCTTTGCATTGCAGACCATCTGGATGTTGAGGGAGTGGTAGGACTTGCGATTGCGGTACATGTACTCCGTTGCAGCTGGTGGGCAGATGTGGATGTGGGTACAGTCAATGCATCCTATCACGTGTGGGAAATGCGCAACATTGTAGAATTGCAGCTTGGTCTCATCCAATTCCTGTTCGCTTGTAGGAAATTTGATGTGGTGGTGTAGCTGGGTCAGCATTGCGTCAAGGAAACTCCCTAGGCAGCGGGACATGGTGGGCTGGGATATCCCCCCAGCAGCCGCAACTATCCCCTGGAAGCTCCCAGAGGCCAGGAGGTGCAGGCTACACAATACCTGGACATGTGTTGGCACGGCATTGGTCCACCTTGTTGGGTGCTGCATCAGGGGGTCAAGGTCCTGAATTAGCTTGATGATCATTGCCCCATTCAGGCGGTACTTTGCGTAAATTTGCTCTCTGGTTTGGCCCAGCAGGGTGACCCGCTGGCGGAAGATCCTGGCCTGGATTCTGCGTCTCCTCCGTGCTGCTCGCTGTAGCCTTCACCGCCTGACCACCATGTACATTCCAGGCATTGTGACGCTCCTTATGCTGCTCTGCTTCTCCTTAAGTGTGTTTGGTCAGGCCTGCACCAGTTGCTGATAGGCCAACGGTTTTTCAATTTTTTTTAACTATGGGTTTGATGGTTACCACCTGCTTTGAGTTGTCCTTAATTTGCGCCTCGCAAAATGCGATTTTGTTTTTTTTCGCTAATTGCGATTTTTCATGAATCCCGATTGCGAGGAATGTGCGAATTTGCTATTATTTTCGCAAAATCCATGATTTCTCGCTATTTCCGAATCGCAAATGGTCTACTGCTGGGATTCTGCGAATATTTTAGCGATTTCGCAATTCTGTGTTTGCAAATTCGCTTTTTTCATGGTGAATTCCGATTATGGGAATTGCGCCCGCAATAGCATTTTCGCAGCTATTGCGACCTCATTTTCGCTTCATGAATCAGGCTGTATGTCTCCCCAGGGCAGGTATAACAAGGGAAAATATATGTATTTCTCCTAGTTTGTTCCTCTTTATATGTGTGCTGTATTTTAGAGCACATATAGAAGGAGGAAAGCACCTGTATGCATTGTTTTCATGCAGGAAGGAGCACCTTTCTGCACAAAAACAGGGGAGCTCCTCCGTTATATTGAAAAAGCATCGCCCAACTGACATGCCCCAGAGAAGAAAAATAAAATGGTTAATGAAGCTAATATATTACCATTTTATTTTGGCAGCACCCCATCCCGAACTGAGTGTCAGTACATGGACAAGACTGTTGCTGAGAGGCAGCAGCAGGGAGAAAGGTGGGCTTTTACACTTGTTCAAAGTCTGCATGTCCCTTTGGCCAGCCGTTTTTCGACTGCCAGCCAGATAAGCACACTTTAAACCTTTCAAGCCGGCTATTTTAAGACAGCTGGGTTGAGAGTAAGTGCAGGCATCCATTGCTCTCTGGAGCTCCGACAGAGGCCAATCCCTCCATTCAGAGTGCTTCTCTCATAAGCCTGAGAGCAGGGCCAAACTGGAAAGAGAAACTGGCCCTGGCAAACTGCTCAGCCGGCCCCTCCTGGGGGGAGAGGGAGTACAGCCGAGCAGTTTGCGAGAGCCAGTGATGGTCAATTTTGTTAAGAGGGCAATATTGGCGACCCCTGGTAACAAAAATGGCCCCCAGGGGCCGAAAACCAGCCCTTACCCTACCAGGGAAATGCCCGGTGCCCCCTATGGCCAATCCGGCCCTGCATGAGAGCAGCACCAGGATTGGTTTGGGAGCCTGCCTCGATGGGAGAAGATGGCAGAGGACTTTGCCTCTTTGCAGAAAGGTAAGTGTTTTATTTAATGCATTATTTTTTACCCACCCGCCCACCACCCTCTGGACATGCCAGCCGCAGCACAAGCACAGTCCAACCTACGACACAGGCAGCCTTGCACCATGGTGCTAGGTTGCAATAATGGTGCCAGCGCAGGAGCGCAGGGGGGAAAGAACAGGAATGCATTGTATTGGAAAAATACAGTGTATTCCTGCCCTTTCACTTTGATGTAGGGTGCAGATCAATGTGATTTGCTGTGCTGCACTATGCCAAAACTCAATGAATGAGGCCCTTTGTTACTGGTAGTGATTCTATTAAACCATGAAAGTGCATGCAAAAAATATTTTTAATATAAGCCACAATGCCACATATATAATGCGTTGTAACCAAGTTTTCAAGTGTGACATTTCCACAGTTTACTTATGAGGGTCATTCTACTGCCAAATGAGTGACGCTTTCTCATGAGTATAACCAAGGAGAAGTTTGTTGCTAAGTTGAAACAAATGGAATGTTAAAAGAACATTTCGTATTGTTTGTCTTATTAGTCTTGGACCATACATTAAACAAACCTTACTCATATATGGTTGTTAAAACTATAATGCTGTACTAAATATAATAGTTCTATTACTTCAACACAGCAAAACCTAAATCTTATTTGTCTTTAACTCTTAGCTTAGTGATTAGTTCAGGCCAGATTTAAAGCAATTTCATCAGCATAAAATGAGCATCAATATCTTGCATCTTTATCTTTGTGCCTCACTCTCAAGCCACATTGTAAAGGTGAATTGATGTTTGTTTTTTTCCAAGAAAAATGCTGTGGTCGTAGCTGCCAAGGTTTCAGATTGCCATGTGTGACATTTTCATAATTTCAGTGTCATTATGAGTTACATTTCAATGACTATGCGTGACACTTTCTCAACAGCAAAAGGAAGCAATGAAGATGAGGAAACATATAAATGTCATAAATAACATCTATTTTTGGACCCCGGCTGAAGGCGTGAGAGATCCCAAAACAGATCTCAGCAGTCAGCTGACTCTCAAATTCCGGCTGCCACAAGCAGTCACATAACAGCATGATTGGGCAGCCCCCTCCTAACGCACTACAAGGGTTCACCAGGGAGAGGCAGCAGCAGTCTCCCAAGGAAGGATTTTATTTTGTATTTATTTTAGGATGTTTATAAAATGTGAACGAGGCCTGAAGGAGTCAGGGCGCCTTGTAAGAAACATTTATTATCACAAGGGGCGGTAGGTGGCGCCGGACCTAGATGGCCGCGCTGTAGTGAGGCTCTCGCCTAGCTGAGCCTAAATCTATCCTTTCATCCATCCTAACCAGGAAAAAACGCATTGCCTGCATTGTAACCTGAATTGCCTCGCTGAGAGGAGTGTGCTGATACCTGCATCTTCCACGCAGCGCATCTGGAGCCGGAGAAATCCGCCCGCTCCCTGCTGTCCTGCGGTTGTGCTCTTCCGGGAGTAACCAGCTAGGAAAGACCGGGGCTTTGGGGCCTGGGCGGAGGCGCCCGCTCCCTGGGCGGCGGCAGCGCGTGGGCCCCTCCGCAATCGCGAAGCATACCACAGAGGTCGGATGAGGAGGTAAGAGACCCCTGACCCCACCGGAGCTACTTGCTGACCTTCCCACCCGCCTGGCGACCGGAATTACAAAGCCTTCGCTTGGCTGGGGCCCGCTTGAAGACGCTGGCCCCGTTCCGGGGCCGGACTACACTAGCGACTGACTGCGGCGCCCAACCCACACTGCCGCTGCGGGGCCCCCGGGCCGCCACCACCTCTGGGGCCCCGGAACAAGACGGAAGCGGGAGCGCTGTTGCGGGGCCAGCGCGACACACCTCGTGGCATAACGCCCGGATCCTGCCTGGACACGCAAACACTTGCCCCTGCATGAGTCAGGACTTATAGCGTGCAGCCGGACTCCATCACTAGGCAGCAGGCTACTGTTGGTGCCGGAACCCCCATTATACACCCTCCTCCCCCCCTGTGGAGAGAGACACAGCCTCTGATAAACTCTTAGCCGTCATCGCAGCCATCTTTGAGCGAGGCCTGGACTGCTGTGCGCTGCCTTGAAGGGAATTTTGGAGGCTGGGTACACGGACCGGCCGCTGCACACTGCATCTGAGTCACGTTCATCTCGCATCATACAACTAGGCCTGCACTAACAGTACATCTTTATGGCTGCACCTCATGACATCAAGAGCACCTGCGGGACTACTCTGGGATACCCTCCACAGTGGCCTTTTCCCGCTCAGGGGGTGTTGAGCATTATCCGGACCGGCGAAACACCTTTGTATCTCCCCTGAGCTCTGTTCCACACACGAGGTGGTGCCTTACTTAGTGACCCGCCGCACCTCGAGCAGATTGATTTTACTCACCAGGGGTGGGATATCTCTCTCCTGGGACCCGGGTGGTGCTGCGTGGGCCAGAATATTGGACTACTATATACTTTGGGGGCCGGGCGGATCACGTGCGAGCTCCTCCTGGCTACTGAGCCCGCGGCTCCTCTCCCCATCCCTCGGTTCTCGACCACAACAAATCTGGCGGATCCCACAGCTGCGACATCGCGGACGCTGAGGCGTGTCATGGGCCGTGGTAACGCAAAGCAGTCCAAAATCCCGTTTGAAGCGAGAAAGACATCCAAAACGATGCCAGGGCCAGAAGGGAGCCCTACTACACCAACTCCACCGGAGGAAGACTGGAAATCCCTACTCCTCGGCATGAAACAAAGCCTCTCGACAATAGATGCAAAGATTGACACCATAAATTCCCGCATGGATGGAGTAGTGGCGAAACTGGACCAACACGACACCCGCATAAAGGAGGCCGAGGACAGGACCTCTGGATGGGAGGACGGGGCCACCTCTGCTAACCGTCAGGTTACTCAAATGGACAAACTCCTCAAGATCATTGCGGACAAGAATGAGGACTTGGAAGCTAGGTCCCGCGGCAATAATGTCCGCATTTTAGGTCTGGCGGAATCTACAAATACCGGGAAAATGGAACTCTTCGTGGAAAACCTGGTGACTGAACTGTTCGGGAAAGAATCCTTCTCCCCACACCTCATCGTCGAGAGAGCGCATAGATCTCTCACTGCCCGCCCTCCTCCAGGGGCTACACCTCGACCCATCGTTGCCCGTTTTCTGAACTATAGAGACCGCGACGCGGTGCTACGTCGTGCACGTGAGCTTGGCACGGTGAACTACGGCAACACAACCTTATCCTTCTTCCCGGATTTTACCCCCTCGGTGCAGGAAGCACGGCGTAAATTTGTGGCAGTTAAAAAGAAATTACAAGCTCAGGAGCTCTCCTATGCCATGCTCTATCCTGCGAAACTAAAAGTCTCCTACCAGGGCAAGCACCACATCTTTGCAAATCCACAACAGGTGGAGGACTTTCTCAAGCAACATAAAAGGGACCGTGCCAGAGAGGGTCAAGATGGGCGCCGCTCCAGATCGCGCTCGCCGCCGGAACAGCAGGACTGATGTTAGCCAGGCTTCAGCCTGGACCAAAAGACCCATATACCTGGACATTGCTGATCATGATGCACTGTATTTCCGGTGAGGTACATTTACTGACTTCCTATATACTGGTCTGCGTGATATTATGTGCTCGGCAACCCACCTTCATCCCAGGGCGGACAACCGGGTTAATACCTGGAGTCTAATGGGTGCGAGTTAAGAGGTGGGAGGCAGGTTGGGTGCCCCTAGATACGTATTCCCCAATGGGTTATCCCCTTTACACCCTCTCCCTCCACAGGGTAGGGGTTTCTGTTGAATGTTGTTTTACTGTTTTTTGGCTTTGGGTGGGTGGGTGGGTGCTCTATACCCGGCGGGTTGGGGTTGCCGGTGTGGGAGGGGGGAAATTCCGACGCACCATAGACGTGGTCAAGACGTTGTTAGTTCGAACATGGGTCGGGACTGCCAGAATGGACTACGGGGTTACTAGATGCATGGATGATGTTGTTTATTGTGCAAATCTTAATGTCATGCTTATACATTGTACATTTTTGTATTCTTTGGGATGGCTGACGTAACTGACACGCAACCTGAACAACAATTAAAACTGATCTCATGGAATGTCCGTGGACTTAACAACCCGAGGAAAAAAAGGCAGATTTTGGGTTATTTGGATAGGCAAGGAGTGTCTATTGCCATGCTTCAGGAAACGCATCTAATGTCGGGCAGTCCCCCACTGTTTGCATCCTGATGGGCCTCCAGCAGAGTATTCTCGTCATATTCAAACTATGCTAGGGGGGTCACGATCTTGGTCAGACGAGGGGTACCCTTCACTCCGGCCGGTATTGAAGCTGAAGCAAGTGGCAGATATTGCATGGTATGGGGCAGTTTCTACTCACATCCAGTCCTACTTACATGCTACTATGAGCCTAATACTGATGACCCGACTGCACTTCTTACACTATGGGGTAAAATTCAATCGATGGGAATCGCACATGTCATCCTGGGAGGCGATTTCAACACCGCACTTCGGCCAAACATGGATAGGTCCCACCCGCAGGCGACACATTACACGCACACTCAGCGCGTCCTATCGGACATTGTTGAGGAGCATCACTTTGTTGACACCTAGAGACACGTACACCCCGCACTCAAACAAGGCACACACTTCTCTGCTGTACATTCCACCTGGGCACGTCTTGACTATGCATTTTTTACTGCAGGTCTTTCCCCTTGGCTAGTCAGGGCCTCCCACTTTGCCCGTACCTTCTCTGACCACGCACCAGTACTCGTGTCACTACGCATCCCTCTAGATGTTTCCCCTTACTTAAACTGGCGTCTCAACCCTGCACACCTACCCGATTCAGCTTTCAAAGCGGAACTAGAACAAGACATAAAGGATTTTTTTGACCGAACAAATTCTAGCGAAAATACTCGCATTGAGCCTCAACCTACTGATGGAATGGCTGTTACTACCAGACCAAGCTGGCTTTGTCCCAAACCGCGCGACTTCTTACAATCTGCGTACACTTCAAGCAGTGATACAGGACATTAATCCCACTTGCAAGGCGGCCGCCATTTTTCTAGATGCCTCGAAGGCTTTCGATTCGCTAGAATGGGACTACCTACTGGCGTTACTAGAACGCATGGGCTTTACGGTTAGCTTCCTTGACTGGATTCGATTGCTGTGCCACCAGCCTCAGGCTTCGGTTGTGTTGAGCGGCTCCCGCTCGGCCCCCTTCAAGATTCATCGTGGTACGCGGCAGGGATGCCCATTATCCCCAGTCCTGTTTGCCATAGCAATCGAACCATTGGCAGCCAAACTACGCCAACACCATAATCACCGTTCTCTCATATATCCAGACAGACAGTTACTTATTGCACTGTATGCCGACGATATGACCCTTTACGTACACAACCCTCAAGAAAATCTAAATCCCCTGTTGCGCGAGATTACTAAATTTGGAGGTATCGCGGGAATACAAATAAAATCAGCCCTGTTTCCGCTGACTGACAAGACCACGCAATTCCCCTTAGACTACCCCCTGATCTGGGAGGCAGAGGAGATCAAATATCTGGGCATCAACGTAACTAGACACCGCGATACCCTCATTCGGGCTAACTACGGAACTGTCCTGGACAAGCTGACTGATAACGTTACCAGGTGGATTTGTCTCCCACTGTCAATGGCGGAACACATCTCACTGATCAAATTGGTAGTCTTACCTAAACTACTGTATCTCTTCACTAATATCCGGTATAACCCGGGTGCGCACTTTGTCCAGACACTTAACTCACAAATGTCGCGCCTCATTTGGGGTGGTAAACAAGCCCGGATCGGCATGGGGACACTAATGCTGCCTTACCATCAGGGTGGATTCAATGTACCCAACTTCCAGCGTTACTATGATTGTGCGCAGGGCCACTTCGCCGCATACTGGCTTCACCCTCCCCAGTTCATGGCGCATTTGGCGATTGAGGATGGTTATATGAGGCCTCTGCGACCATCGGGCTATCTCTACTCTGACGCCAAGATTGTGAACCGTGATCCCACCACGGTTGATTGTACAGTGCTGGCCGGAGACGCTTAGCTGAGGCCATGGGAACGCCGTTCCTATACTCGCCACTCATGACCCTGGCACATGACCCGCGGCTTAGTAAAGCTTGTGAGGAAATCGGCCGTAAACTGCTTACGAGACTAGCACGCCACACATGGGGCGACCTATATCTTCAGGGCAGCTTCCGCACATCAGCGCAATTCTTTGGAGATGACTCCCCCTCAGTCATGGATACGTTTCTATATGTGCGACTGAGACAGAATGTTAAAGCGGTCACCCCTCACTTTCCGGACGAACTGGACACAGTACCGCCCCTTCACACCCTACTTCAGTCAGATGCCCCGAAACATGTTGTCTCCATGCTTTACAAACACACACAGGCAGCCCCATCCCCCCTCTCTTAGAGCGAGGCGTGACTGGGACCGTGACCTAGACGCCCCAATGTCGGACGAACAATGAGAAGAGAGCTGCATACACTCTACCGCAGTGACAGGTAACACGCGCCTCAGGCTGGTGCATTATAAATTTCTGCACCGGCTCCATTACACCCCGGCCAAACTGCACCGCTTTCAACTTCGGGATGATGACCGGTGTTTGCGCTGTAGGGCCGAGGGAGCGGACTTTTTTCACCTTGCATGGACGTGTCGTGCTGTGGCGTCTTTCTGGGAGGAAGTGTTTACAGCCATGTCGGACATGGTTGGAAAATCGCACTACTGGGGCAGACATGCCCTGCATTGAAGGCTCACCGGAAATTTTTGGCGATGGGTTTCCTATTGGCGAAGCAACATGTGGCGTGCCACTGGGGACGCGGGCGGGCACCTAAGTTTAGGACTTGGCTGAATACAAGGTCCACGTGGCAAGACCAAATGCACAATTACGCTGAGCTCTTACCACATAAATCACGGCCCAGGGACATATGGGGTCCACTTACTGCGTACCTTCTCCGACTTCAATCCAATTCCCAGGAAGGCGACACAGTGCCACAGGAAGACGCTCCATTGACACCAGATATCGCACCACACCCCTAGGATGCGACACCCGTGGAGATTGCCCCAGTACGAATGCCCTGCCCAATACATGTAACACTACCTGCGATACTACGCATTGGAGCTCTGGCTCTATAATAATCAGCATCCACTGGACGCCTGTGATGTCAGAGATTCACATCTCATTTCAACTATACTGGTTGTATTCATGACGAAATGGTTGCATCCCTTGCTTTCTAGCTCCCTAGTTGCATTCTCCTACCCAGGGGATATACACTTAGAATGAAGTGCTTAATGGTCACATCTAGTCAAGTTCGTTACTCAATCCTTGGTCACATCCCCCTCCCCCCCCATGTCATTAGGATTGCTCCACTAGGTGCTGAGGGACTTAGTTCCGGGTCATTATGGACAGAACAATGCCGTTGATACAACACCAACGCCCCCACACCAAGGGACCTCTTTTCTCCACATGCACAGTATGTTGGGCAAATAGTGGAGGGGAACAGTCCGCACTAGACCCACTAGTTTGCTGGTTACATAGTTAAATTAAAGTTACAAAAAAACGAGAAACCTCAAGCATTCTCTGTCCTATGTATTTTGTTATCTTCATCATTAATGAATGCATCCTAACGCAGCTCCCAATAGCCTTCAGTGCGGCCGGCCCTGATGGGTTGTAGGCGGCTTGCTGTGTCAGTCACATGTTCCTTCAGTAAATGATATATATAAATGACAATGTGGTAGCTGCTGGCCTGGACTTCCAGGTTGTAGGCGGAAAAGCTGTGTAATCTTTAATTGCTTCAATAAAGGTTTTGGAAACAAGAAAAAAAAACGAAAAAAAACCCCATTTATTATCACACGTTATGTAAAAGACGATACACACAGTATAATACACCCTAGAGCAGAGGTCTTCAAACTTTAGTCGTCCGAGCCCCCCCATCTAAACCTTTTTACACGTCGAGCCCCCCCACTGCCACTACCACCTGACAAAAAAGTTCTGGAAGCTGGTACTCTAAATCATTGATGGCCATTCCCTCCTGCAGAGCCCAGGTTGTATAGGGCAAATAATATTACATAAAGTAAGAGTGTTTAGTAAACAGAAGTTTTTGTAGTGCATGTGCTTATTCTAAAGTTCAAATGAAAAGTCTTCAAGAAACAAATTTGCATAAAAAATTACATTAGTGCTTTATTTTTCACATAAAACACAACATTTAGGATAGATTAGCAAAAACACTCCCAAAACATAGGTGTGGGAGTGCATGTTTTTCTCCATAGAGACAATGTGTGGATGGATTCTTGCTTCTGCCATCCTTAGGTTCTGCTCCACTTCCAATCTTGAGCAGTGCCTGGAAACGGGAGTGCTCACAACATTTTGCAATATATTTTTTGTAGTTTTATATAGGACTAACATGACCTAAAGGTATTGGAGCGCTTTACAGGAGCATCTTTTACATTACACACGCACACAATATTTTTTTGTTAGCACAGGGAGATTAAAGGGCATATGTAGGTAGGCGTTTGCGATTCGCAAACACCGAAATTCGTGGAATTTCGGTGTTTGTGAATCGCAAACGCCCCTTTGGTATGTAGGTGGCACTTAGCAAAATAAGGAATCGCAAAAATTGCGATTCCTTATTTTGCTAATAGCATTTAAGGAATCGCAATTTTGCGATTCCCTAAATGCTACATAGGGGTGCCTTAAAAATTGCAATTTTGGCATAAGGAATCGCAAAATACCACCTACTTCAAATTAGATGGTATTTTGTGATTTCCTTTAAAAATGCATTTTTTAAAAAAATTCAAAGTACTATGTGGCGCACAGACATGCCCTTAGGGCATGTATGTGAACCACATGTAATTACAGGCACATTCCAGGGGTGCAACAGGTGTCTTTTGGACACCCTGGCACCCTTGGATTGCGATTCTCAAATTGCGATTTTCTCACTGAAAATCGCAATTTGAGAATTTGAGAATGTATCCCCATTCATTCCTATGGGCCTTTTGGCCCATAGGAATGAATGGGACACTCATTCCTTAATTGCGATTCGCAATTTGCTAATCGCAAATAAGGTATGTTAGAGATTCGCAAAAAAATTGCGAATTATTACCTACATTCAATTTTGCTATTCTCAAATAGCGATTCCTTAAAAATCGCTATTTGAGAATCGCAAAAAGGAAATTACCTACATATGCCCCTAAGTGATTTGCCCAGAATCACAGGCTGTTGAGCAGACATCAAGAATTGAACCTGGTTTCCCATCTCTACAGTCATCAGCTCCGGCTTTTGTGCCACATACTTGCCCCTAAAAAAGATATCAGAAAAAGAAGTGCCACAAAACATGCTTTCTGACACAATTGAAAAATCCATGATTATGTGGAGTATGGCCAGGTGTTGCCATGTCAGTAGGAGGCCAGCCGCAGTTTTCCAAGAAGGCCTAGGGGACATTTACATCATACACATGTGATATAAGTGATTCAAGAGTTTATATACATCCTCATTCTCTAGCAGCATCAAGAGTCAATTTGTTAGCATAGTTGGCATATAAAGAAGATCGCCTTCCAAAGCTTCAGAAATAGCTGCACAAGAAAACATTTAAATTTGTTCTACGAAAGAAGCAAGGACAGATGGTAGGTACACTTCACAATATTTGTTATATTTGACTTGTGGGCTCAGCTCTAGGGATTGGAACTTTAATCAAGGTCAAATTCATTTTTCGTAAGTCACTGGTAAATTAAGTGATTTTTCCCAGGATCACACGATGTTGAGTCGAACCCAGGACTCGAACCTGGGTACCCAAAACAAAAGGCGGCACCTATGGCATTAATTCCAAATCCACTCCTCCTTGAAATATCCAACGTTTCCACTAGTATTGGGACGAAGGGGAAAGGAGCGAGGCTTCAAAAAAATAATACAAAAAGCTCTTCACTCTTACCTGCCAGAGAATGGAATCTTAGGAAGGATGTAACCGTTGTAAACTTCTTCCAGTGAAACGTACTTCCGACGTGGGTAGCAACATGGGGCGCAACTAGACAGAACTTCCGGGGGGGACTAAGATTCCCAGCCAGGGCTGGCCCTAACACTCATCGCACACGTGAGAGGGACAGGTGAGTGAAGTGTTGCATGAGGAGGGTGAGAAGTGTGCTCTTGTGACTGCAGGGTGAGGTACAGGGTAAACAGTGCAAGAGTAATGTGAGTGCAGAGTGCTCACTGTGAGTGCAGAGTGTGCGGGTACTCATGTGACCGCAGGGTAGGTGGAGGAAGAATGGTGTAAGTTCATGGTGAGTGG
Organism: Lissotriton vulgaris; assembly: GCF_964263255.1. Taxonomy (NCBI): domain Eukaryota; kingdom Metazoa; phylum Chordata; class Amphibia; order Caudata; family Salamandridae; genus Lissotriton; species Lissotriton vulgaris. The sequence continues at coordinate 605,107,034 of NC_141685.1, read as the reverse complement.
CATAAATGCAGTGTGGTCACTGTGAGTACAGGGTGAGAGGGTGGGTTGAGTGCATAGTGATCAGTGTGAGTACATTGTGATCCCTGTGAGTGCAGGGTGAGTGTGAAAGTGAAGGACAAGAATGAGGAGTGAGTTGTCTGAATGCCGAGTGCATTCCCAGACACAGTTGAAGTTACTCAGCATGTTATTGAGGCTTGGCATTGGGTTTCAGATATAAGTTAAACTATTGCTTTTATGGCATTATTCAAGGTCCAGGGATCGAGGGTGGAGGAAATAAATATTGTGCTCATCCTGCAATAAACTTTCAGTCTTGCGATTAGGGTTGCCAGCTCATTATATTGATGTCCCAGAAGGTACAAAAGTAAGCAGTCCCCTAAAGCCTATTTTCAGCACTGATCTGTGCACAGATGGAACAGCAAAAATACATATAAAGCATTTTTAATTGTGTTCTAAGGTTGCCTGGATGATCTATGACTTATAATTAAAAGCAACAAAGATTGAAATGTCACATTAAAAAGGAATACATACTATTACATTTATAACCCTATTTATTGTCAAGACAAGGCCTTTGCAGGCTCTTTAAACAGCACATGGCTGGCATTTTTATTTTGGTAACCCTACTTTATATTCCGTTTCATAAAATGCATTCTCACATCAAGGCAGTAAAAAGTAAAATGTAGGAATAGGCAGAGTGGGGGCACAGGGGGTACTGGAACCAGAAAACACACAGCCTCTTTAATCAGTTTACAAAGGTATGTAAGTATGCACATGAGGGCAGATTTACAAGCTCCTTTCGCCACTTTTACGTCACTTTCTGCATGTTAAAAGTGATGCAAAAGTGGCGCAAGGGGCTTGTAAATAAGCCCCATGGTTTTTAACAGGCCCACACTGCCCATGGGCTCAAAAGGATTCAGTATGCTCCCCCCACCCCACCCATCGTGTGTGTCAGCCCGGGCTGAGGCAGCTTCCCGGGCACACACACAGACAGTTTTGGAGCTGCCAGCTGCACCCGAGTACTTCACAGGTCTTTAAAAGATCATTTACGGGTTAATAAGGCTTTGTTGTTTTCCACCCTTTCATAGAGCCCCTGCGTCTCTATGACCATGAGAATTAGCCCCCCCCCCCCCGAAATGCCTGTGCCTCTGGCCTTTAAAGACCTGTGACTCTTGACACTCTCAGCCGAGTCCCCAGCAGCTGGAGATGCAGCAGCCCGGGCTGAGATGCACTTCTCGTGCCTGGAAGCAAGAAGGTGGGGTGAAGTGCTCGTCTCCCCCCTGAAGGGATGCGGTGCCCCCCCAGGGGGGCGCGCCCCACAGTTTGACGACCTATGCCTTAGAGGTACCTGATATTAGTAGTAGGGTACAATGTCAGCTGCAAAACACATCACCACAAAAGTCAGAAATACCCCAGCGAGATTTGCCGCTTCCTAGGGAGGACATTTCCTGAGTTAAAGGTCATTTTTTTGAAGACTAATCAGTGAGGGGGCAGCACCAGCATCAATGGAACCAGGTACCGGGTCTGAAAGATGCTAAGGATGAGGACTTTTCTGTGATTTCCCTTAATCCGAGTAAATGAATACTTGTGTTGTGTGTAGCACCCAGTATCTGTTGTGTCGCATGTTATTATGCTGCCCCGGTGCCCCACCCAGATAGAGCTCAGCTGCGCCCAGCCCGGTCAGTGCTACCAGAACCACCTCCTGGCTGGCAGATGAGATATTGTACACAAATAATAATCCAACACCCAAGCAGTCTGTCACACACTGTGTGCTCAGTCTGCCAGAGCAGCCTGCATTTCGTGCTTTGCTTAATGAACGTTAATAGCGGCGCTCCATCTCTGTTTGCCAGCCAACTTCAGGAGGCGCTATAAATGCGTGACTTTGCATTTTGGTGGGGTGATGTGGACTCCCACACTGAAATGAGTTAGTCTAAAGGCTGGTGCGTGGTACTTGGCAGGGTTGTGCGGATGGGGTGTTTAAAAAGAAATCGACCCCAGTGCTGGACTGATCTGTGTTAAGGAAGCTATTTCAAAATGTGTTCAGCCTGAGCCAGTCTCGCTTGCTGCCTGCTGTCAGTTCTGCTCTCTTTGTTATAGCAAGCCAGGAACTGCCTTCTTCTCAGGTCATGTTGGCAGGCTGAGACAGGAACTCAGGCCCGCCTCTCATGGAATGGATCCTATGTCTTGGTGCAGCCAGCCCTAGCAGCACACAGACTCACTGTTTTCTCTTCTCTTGACACTGCCTGCAGCACTGGGCCCTGGGTGATGGCACGTGCAACGCAAGACGATGGAGCAGTTGAAATAATGTTACAGTTGCAATTTCTTTAAACTAAACAACTGCGGGCACAGTCTTAGATCTCCAAAGCTCACCCTGCACAGCCTGCTAAGAAGCAAACCATCACCACAGTGGCTCAATCGGCCGCAGCGCCTTGTCCCACATAGGAGCTATAGCTCACTCTTAATGCATGCCCTAGCATTTTAGTGCAGTGATGCAGACACCAGGATTAAAATGCATTATTCTAACTGGCAATGCGAGGCACTTGGCAGGGAAGATGATAATATGAGAATTTCGACTTTGCATGATATTATTGATTAATTCTGCCAGTTGTTTAGTTTTTATAGGAACTTGCTGAGTTTTTTTAAACAAGTTTTTGAAACTGGACTTGATAGACTTATTAATCAAGCAGAATGTGTAGGAGGGGAAAGGGTTACATATTGAATTTTCTACAACTAGTAACCCAACTCCTTATACCTGATTCTAAATAATATCTCAGCATAGAAAATGGCACTCTTGTGATAGCAATTACAACACATGATATTACACCAAAATAGGCAAGGATCTGAGGCTTTTATCACATAAAACATTTTCTGACAGTGTACAAATGTATTGCTTTGTAACTCAAGACCATGATGGCCGAGATGTGTTAGCTGTTAATGCAAAGCGGTGCAGCACTCACATGTTCTGTACTAAGTTCCAAAATGGAATAAACACATTACTAAGATTGGCCTGTGTTATCCCCTGCACTGGTGCAAAAACATGTTGCCCCACAGTATGCACAGCCTTGCAACATGGTGTAGAGATTAGTGTTCAATGTCTAGCATAAAGTTTGCACTGAAGGTATTTCCTTTCTGTAAAGATTTCTACACATAGATTAACTAAGCACATCTGCAATTTGTTGCTATTTGAAGAAATGATTACATTTCCCCTTGTACACCATGGGGCTGTTTTGCTGTGTCTCTTAGATCTTGGTGGGTATAACGGAAGGACTGGGTCAAGGGAGGCGGTTATCCACTCATCATATTTTGTGTTGTTTGACATTGGATCTTGGGAGAGTGTGGGTCTGGTGGTGCTAAGAGCCTGCATCCAGTTGTCGATGGGAAGTTTTGGCCAGTTGCGGGTTTTCCGAGATGTGAATGAGGAAGGAGGTGGTTTGTTCGTGGTCCAGGTGAAGGCTATCAGGAAGTGGTGAGACCATGGGAGTCTGCTAATAGTGCCAACTTTGAGCTGGTCACAGTTGCTGAAAATCGGGTCTAACAAGTGTCCCTTTTCATGTGTGGCAGCGGGGACTAGTTGTTCTAGTTGAATGGCAGCCAGGCTTGACTGTGTCTCTGATGCCGTGGGGTCTAGCTGGTTGTCAAAGTGGATGTTAAAATCTCCTAGTAAGGTGAAATTGGAGGGAGAGACAACCAACTGGGAAGCCACTGATAATAGAGAGGTGTTAAATTGTCCCGTAGGACCGGGGGTGCGGTAGATTAGAATACCGGTGTAGCAGGTATTGGGGGAGAACTCAATAGAGAAGGAGAGATTTTCACAGTCCTCAATGTCCTCCACTGAATGGCGGCAGACATAGCTTTCTTTGTAGATGATCGCGAGGCCGCCACCTCTGCCCAGTTGTAACGACCGGGTTCTAGACCAGATGGGATCAGCTCCTGAGAGCCCCTCCAACCCAGCCGGAACGTAACCACCTCCCTCCTCAGGACCCATCTATCCAGGCACCTGGGTACCTACCTGAGGATGGGGAACTCGCAATATACAAGCTCATATCATCAGAAACACCACTAAATCTATAGGGATACTAAGAATACTCACTGATTACTAAGGACATCCATGCCCTACACCACACTCATACCTCATAGTCTCGCGACCACATGGGTCCAGACTAATCTACCCTGGGGCAGTTCTGATTATCTACCATTACACACTGATCACCATCAGTGCTCACTCGACACACAATCCGGCGTGCCTTACACACTGAGCTGCAGCCTCAGTGCTCACTCTCTTTCTATTGTGTCCACAATCCAGCGGAACTATACACTGGTCTCCCCCCCCAGTGCTCGCTTACTTACTTTCCGGTCCACAATCCGGCAGACCTAGGCACCAGTCTCCCACCTGGTGTTCTCATGAACGCCGCTTACCAACGACGACCACTTTCCTATGAATACCTTTAGCTCTCTCTATGTTGGGAAGTCTCTCTCACTATCCACTAAAGGTTTGCTACTACAATAATATTATGGGATGGCCGAATTACTTACTATATACTTTATCCCTCAGTTCCAGGGCTTCTCTCTCTCCCTAATTATTCAGTTATCACTTACCTGATCAGGGGTAGCATCTGTTCAAACAGTAATACCTGACTAGGAGACAAGGATACCTCCACTGTGTGGGGACAAAAGATATACACTCTGTGTGCCAGAGTTATTCCCTGATTTAAGCGCTCCTACTCCCTTTTGATCCATCAGTTGCTACACAGCATCTGGTTAGAAGAAAGGTTAGCTCTATCTTAAGAACAACACATGCACACTAGTTCACTAAGAACTGGGGTATCTTTATTACAATAATAGAATGCACACACACAAATCTGCGGGGTCTCTACAACTAACAGGAACTTTAACACACCGCTGAAAGAAAAGGATTAGACATACAATAGCCTAGGGAATAAGGACAAGATTAAGGTTTAAGTGTAAAGTGGACTAGTTTAGACTACCTCACCTATTAGAAGGAAGATTTCTCTCTGTCTCTGGTGGGATCAGGGCTCTCTCTGTCTCTCCCTCCGTCACCACAGCTCCACGCCTCTGGCTCAATTACTTCAGCTGAAAGCCTCAACTCCTCCATCTGCTTTAATGCATTCTGATAGTCTCTCTCCAGCTTCAGCAATCATCTGCCTTCTTTCTCCATTCCAGAAAACCAATAGAACTGCACTGTATTCTGCAGCTCCAGCAGACACCCTACTCTCTACTCTTCAAGAACCAAACTGACCACTCCTCCTCTTCTGCACTTCGCTGATATGGATTCCTCTCCCCTCATGGAAATTTCCAACAGAGGGCTGCCTCCCACCGAATTCCTGTGCTAGCTCCAGAGCTCTCTGCGCAACCGCAGTGGCCATCTGCTTGTTACGTCTGGGCCCAAAAGACAAACACATTCTTCCGATAAGAACCAGTTCTGGCCGGTTTTCCCCTAGCACACAACAGCCTTAACTATAAACATTACCTTTCCCCTTGAAGCATCTCAGCTCTATCAAAATGGAGTCTCTCTAGTTCTGGGCCTTGTAGGCCTGAGAAGGATGAAATAACCCTTAGCTCTGTCAGAGTACCTAAATAAACCATACCAATGTGTAATATAAAGTCAGGACCACAGGATCCAACCTCTACTATAGGCAAAATAATGAAAGGCAAAGCCAATAGGCAATAGATGGATTAGAGTAAGGGATCTATCATCATATAAAGCAGCTATCCTCTTCTAGGTCTGGAAGAAAGGGCTTAAAAGGGAAGAATACAGCCTATATGCGTGAGCAAGCTTAAAGTCTTTATCACTCCGAAATAGAGCCAAAAAGCCTGTCAAGACACCAGTGGTCGGTCAGCCCGCGCTATTTGATATCCCGGAGTGATGGCTTGTGCCAGATCCGGCTGAGAGTCTTGATTCAGCCAAGTCTCGGTCAAAAAGATTACGTCTGGTGAGTACTCATCTAGAAGGAGGGCGATTTCTAGGCAGTGTTTCACCAAAGATCTGCAGTTGAGTAGGAACATAGAATAGTCCACTGCCTTAGCTCTGGCTTTGGTGGTTTTAGTGACTATTTCAGCTTTACACTGTGTGCAGTGATGCGGGATCTCCAGGGGGTGCCTCGGGGTACCACAACTGGGAGAGATCGGTGGACGTAGCTGATGTAGGAGGCTCGGGCTATATACAAATCTGCCATCTCCATTTGGGCCAGGTGGCATGGCCCCTGGGCCCGGCCCGGCGCGGACGAGCGCAGACGAGCTTGCCTTAAGCGCGCCTTTGGCGCGCAATCGGCGCGCCCGCTGCGCTCGTCCGCTGCGCTTCCTATGAAAGCACTTAAGCCCTATGCTCTTTAATGCAGACATGAGGCCACTGGCTGGAATTGTTCGTCCGCATGGTGTTAATATCATCTCCTATGCGGACGACACCCAGCTGGTGGTCTCCCTTGCACAAAAGAGCGGCCTCCAATCCCCACCGGATCTAGCGGCCTGTCTGGAGGATGTAAAGAGCTGGATGATGAGCTCATGCCTTAAGCTCAATGATGACAAAACTGAGCTCATGCTCTTGGGTCCGGCGGCCCCTTCCACCATAGAGCTGATCTGGCCTTCAGGCATGGGTATGGCTACACCGCCCAGAGACAATATCAAAAGCCTGGGAGTCTGGCTCGACAAATCCCTGAGCCTTAACACACAGGCCACTAAAGTATCAGCCACTTGTTTCGGCCTCCTTAGGGTGATTAAGAAAGTCCTTCCCCTCCTCCGATTTGAGGCTAGACAAATAATTATACAGGGCCTCATCCAATCCCGCCTGGATTTTAATAATGCCCTTTACCTTGGAGCACCAGACTACACCCTACAAAAGCTTCAACGCACCCAAAACTGCGCTGCCCGGGCGTTGCTTGGAGTCCCTAGGAGGACGTCAATAAAAACTGGCCTAAAAACCTTACACTGGCTGCCTGTTAGGGACAGAGTAAAGTTCAAGGCACTCTGCATTGCCCACCAGACATTCTGGAAAATAGGCCCAGATATTAACTGCTCCCTGATCTCTCCATACAAACCCAACAAGACTCTTCGCTCCTCAACGGCATTCTTAGCCAAAATTCCCAGAATCTGCAGAGCCAGAGCAGGAGGACGCTCATTCTCCTACAATGTATCCAAACTCTGGAACACCCTCCCCCTGCAGCTGAGAAATAACCCCAACCTAACCAGCTTCCGCAAACAGCTCAAAACCCTCCTCTTTAACAAATAATAACCTTGAGGGCATCATTTGTTTTTAGCGCCTGGACGCCTCAGGGCAGCTGCAGCGCTCTATAAATCTCATTTTCATTTCATTTCATTTCACACTCTTCCTTCAAGTAAGCATCAGTTTTTTCTGCAAAACTCTACCTACTTTTCTTTGTGGATTGGTTTTTGCATCAAAACCTTTGGGTGTTTGGATTAATTCACATCAGTAAAATCCACTTAACTCAAAATGGTGCAAAGTAGTTTTTGCACTGTGAAAAGTTGACCTTTGCAGCACAAAATCCATTTCACCCTCATTTTAGACCTGGCATCCTTGGTGTGCCCCCCCTAACTTTTTGTCTTTTGACCTCCTATTTTTCACAGTTTTGCAGAACGTCATTACTGCTGGTTGTAGAATTCAGTGCACTTTTCACTGCTGACCAGTGCTAAAGTGCCTGAGCTTTGTATATAAAATGTGACTACAATTGACTGATCCCTGTTTGGCATATTTGAATTACTATATGACCCTAGTACATTTCATTCCATGTGCCCAGGGCCTAAAAATCAAATGCTACTGGTGGGCCTGCAGCACTGATTGTGACGCCCACATAAGTAGCCTTTTAAACATGTCTCAGGCCTGCCACTGCACAGCCTGTATGTGTATTTTTAAACTGTCATGCCGCCCCTGGCAAGTTAACCTACTTTCCAGGCCCAAACCTTCATTTTTATTACACATAAGTCATCCATAGTGTAGGCACTGAACAGCCCAAGGGCAGGGCACAGTGTACTTAAAAGATAGCACATGTATTTTTAAGTTTTACATGTCCTGCTAGTCAAATACTCTTAAACGCATGTTTCATTGCTGCAAGACCTACCTCTCCCTTTTAGCTGCCTTGCAACATTTTATAAGTGTAGCTTTGTGAGGAAATAGGTCGTGAGCTCCCTGATTACCACGCATTTGTGCCTGAGTCAGCATCACCGACTCCAGACGCCACCATTACACCTGTAACGGAAAGAGAGACAGCATTAAAGCAGGGAAAACACAACAGACAACAACACTAACAAAGGACTACTATGCTTTCGGACAGAGGGGCAGAGCTTCCATCACTGAGGGACAATCCTGTAGGAGAGGAGGAGGGGAAATGGATACAAAAGCAGGAAGGAGAGGCAGCGAGGAGAAAACCTGAAAGGAGGAAGATGGAGAAACCCAGGATTGACCCAATGAAATCGACATGCTGTGAAGTGCCGCCAGCCTAAACAAGACCCTTGACGCCTGAAGTGAGGAGTGGTGTACGCCTCCAAAGGATGCTGGTGTGCTGCCGCATCTCAGGAGAGTTGCAGCGTAGTGGATCAGTATCGATGGGGAGGGGGTGTGGTTTTTTGGGGTAAGAGACGGGTGGGTGCTTAGGGGGTCACATTTTGTCCCAGAGATAATACTGGAACACTGGACCTTCCATGCTTAAAATACTGACACGTTGAACTTTGCAATCTTAAACTACTAACACAAACCATTGGGTGACACGAGTCCTTGATTCCAGGTGATGTTAACATTACATGAATCCTAAGCCCTGTAAGGAAGGGGAGGAGGTCTGAGGCCTGTAGGAACGGGGGCAGATTGTGGGCCAGAAATTCTCAAACCAAACAGTTGCAAGAACCTCTCCCAAAAAACCCTGCCTCCGTTTTAAAGGCACAATTACGGGTGTGGTGACGTATAGAAAGGAAAGGAGCATTTCCTACCATATACTTACCGCTATTTCTCATTTCTTTGAGACTCCGGGTTAGGCCATCCTGACAGAAGGATCCTGTGGAATGAAGGAGGACCAAGACAGACTGATCATAGAGTTGTCAACCACTACCCTCTTGGTCAACAGCTTTATTCTTTGCACAATGTACTTAATAAATGTCAACATTCAGAAGTATGACCAGCTTCCACTTTGTATGTCTGTCCGGCCTTCCTACAAGCCTCCAATTGGGAAAGGAAAGGAAAACCAAATGTGGTTCTCTAGACTAACACTTTAAAAAACACATCTTTTATTGAAGTTGTTTTTAGATTGCAGTTCTGAAAATGCCACTTTTAGAAAGCTGGCACTTTCTTATATAAATCAACTTTAGCTTTTCTCTGGAATACATGTCGGGGGTGCATGACAGCTAGCTTCCTGCATTCCTTCTAGAGAGCCACACACAAAGGAAGGGTAGAGGTGCCTGAGTGGTCATCTGCATGCTGATGGGTCTGCCTGAGCAGGATGAAGGGGAGGAGCTGACTCTTCCACCTGAAAGGCTGAGTCCTCTCCCCACACACATGGTTGCATACCCAGCTGTAGTGAATGGGGAGCCACGACAGAGAAGGGCAGAGTCTTGTGCACTACAAAGACCTTTCTTTGAAGTCTCACTACGTTAAAGGTTAAAATGGGTATAAGTTATAGACCTCTGACACCATGTACTCAGAACACTGCTGGAACTAAAGGCAATCTGCCAGGAAGAAGAGCTGCTGTGCTGTATGACGGACTGCGACATTGCTAACTGCCTTGCTGTGTTCCTCTGTTGCTTGCTTGACTGCTGTGCTGTATGAGAGACTGGCACTTTTCTACCTGCTTTGCTGTGTTGACCTGCTGCCTGCTGGTTCTTGCCTAAAAGCGAGAAGGACTGGACCTGCTCTATAAATCCTAAGAACTTAAGTTTCTTCAAGGGCTAGTTGGCTTGCCTCATGTTGCTGAAGCAATAGGGATATCAAACACTTTGTCTTTAAACTTCATCCCAGCACCTCGGCTTTACTTGCTGTAAGTCTTGCTCAGCCAAGTAATGCCAATCCAGTCCAGGGCTGTTAGATGTGAGTTTAAAGTGCTTCATCTGCCAGAACCTGCACATCGACATCTCTGCTCCGATCGGACACTGACGTATCACCTGCCCCCTCACAGGGATTCACACATCACTGCTGCTGTGACATTAGGATCCGGCGTACTGCACTCGTCACCACAGAAGGGCCTCTGGAATCACCGCTTAAGGGATCAACGCATTGATGCCAGTGCGCTGAGAGGATAAACACATCATCTCCAGCAAGGATTAACCCAGCGTATGGCCCTTGAATTCCGCACTCGCCATTTCGTCAATTAAACAAACATCTCACCACTACTGCATTTTGTTCTGCAACAAGAATTAAGGTACTTTGCTCAGCAGGCCCTGCGTGGGTCCTTTAACTGGCCTGCGATCTGTCATGAACAGCCTGAACTCTTTGTCCCGGCAGAATGTGAAAAATAGTAACCCTAAAGCACTATTTGTTTCTAAGTGCTATTTTTCACTTATTCTTTAAAAATTCATATCTTGACTTGCACTTGTTGGATTTTTTCCTGTTTTGGTCTTTGTTTAGAATATAATACCCTATTTTTCTAAACTAGTGTGGGGTCTTTTGTGGTGTTTTTACTCTGTTACTGTGTGCCCTAGCTCTTTACACATTGCTTCTTTAGATTAGCCGGACGGCTCAGTTCCAAGCTACCAGAGGGTGAGCACAGGTGATCTTTTATTGTGTACCTCTTGTACCTTGACTAGGACTGTAGTTGTTGCTTGGACAGAGTGCATACCTCTTCCAACTAGAAACCCGATTTCCAACACCTTGAATATATAGCGTGCCACTTTGGGCCAATGTGCATTGCTTTGCTTCACACTACTGCCGCACACTGCCTTACTAAATGTTGGTTGTAGGGTGACATTCTAAATTTTCATGATCACTTTAGACATTGGCTGCTGTGCAAAGTAAAATTACAATAGGGGTATTGAGCGGGAAACACACTTTACCGTGCAGTCACAACCTTGCAGTGCCTTTACAATGCAGGCACTACAATTTTACGCGCCCTTACAATGTGTTCCTTTAGCACGCAAGTCATTACAAAGACTTGCTTTACAGAACACGTTGCTGGATTGGAGATGAATTTTAAGTCCAACACCTACCCTACTGTTAACAGACTGTGGTTGGAATTAAAAATTATACTATTCCAAACTCCAGCGGATCCGTAAGACAAGTTTTTGTAACAACTTGGGTGCTAAAGGAACACCTAGCAACGATTCATTGGCTGTACTGCCCGTGTTGAAAAAGCATGCATGGTTCTGTCATAAAACCATATTGAGCACTGCTGACATGTTTCCCCTGTTCATAGGGCAGAAGTATGACATGGAGCCATTTATCATGATCCATGGCTCACTGAATTACCTCACCTACCTAGGTAGAATAATCCCATGCAAAACTTAAACTGTGCCCTACCACAGGAAGATAGCAATTCTTTGCTAGATGCTTTTGAAACCTCTAAATACTGAAATTGAAAATGATAGACTATGTCTTGACTGGTTTCAATGTCAAGACGTAACACATGACTTCTTGATTGTAAAAAAGGTATAAAGCATCAAGAAATCTAAAAATAAAGGTTGTTTGGGCCCATTGTATCTGTGAATTTGGCTTGACAATTTGCTGCTGGTGCTAGATTCTAAGAACTTCAGAGGTATTTCCCAATGCCTCAGACACCTTTGAGAATGGGGTATGAGTGAGGGCCAGTAAAGTCTCTTTTATCAAGCACAGTCCCATGAGATTTTATTTTTCAAATAGTTTAAAGTTCTGTTGTGTTAAGGTATTGCTGGAAGCAGGTTCGGTGTTCTGCCAAAGAATGCTCTAGCATCACATGACCAACCAGCATTGGTGTTGGTGTGCTTATGGAGTGACCTCAATGGAGAGCCTGGGGTATATACCAGAAGTGTGCCCCATAGAAGTATAGCATGAACTTGCTATCGATGGACAACTTTAATGAAGTGTAAGCTGGTGATTAGTGTCTTCAGTAATGGATGTGAATATGTGTTACCAGTTGATTTGTTTCAAGGGAAGAGCCATCCATCGATTCATGCTGGCTTGTGTATGCACTGGAAGTGTGCTACTAACAAACATGGTGACCACGATAAAAAGGCTTTTGCTGGGCTGCAAATAAAAGTGCTGCAGTCAGTGTTCACATAGTTCATGGTGGTGTTTCTGTTGCCAGACTTGAAGCATGGCACAGCCATGCACCCCAACTGCTTGCTCCTGCCCCTTTCTTCTTCTTCTGTCTCACGCTGGTGGCCACCAGGAGCCCCAAGCTGCGCATGCCTTGGTCCCACCAGCGGTGGAAAGCTGAGTAGCCTGGACTTTTGCATGGAGATGGTAATGCCCTTGCTTCTGTTGCATGTGTGTGGCTGCACTCAGCCACTACAGCGAGATATTCCCGGAGCCACTGCCTTTTAGTCTTCCAACAGGAGTTTTTCTGCTTGCCGGGATCTTGAGCGTCCTTTCTTGCTTACTGCTATTGGAAAGCTTGTGTTACTACTTCTTCCTCGTGTGGTGAGGGTAGGTAGGGATGGGCCAAGGGAGTTTTGCATGGATTTTCTGTGGGGAGGAGCTTTCGTTCATGCGTTAATGACTGTGACGGGGAGGTCTGACAAGGACCACTGCCTGCTCTTAAAAAAAAAAATCCACCATCCATTCTCAAAGAGGAAGGGGTTCTTGGGTATGCCTTCCCGTTAGTGAATGGGTTACCTCCAACTTTGAGTTGGGGTAAATTGCAAATGTTTTGTGACAGCATTTACGTTTCAAAACATTTGTACATACCAATGCTATTAGGTTTTAGGAAGGGATACCCTCAACATGCCCCTTACAAATACTGAATCACAAAACCCAAATTGTGATTCAGTAACTAGATACTGAGTCACAGTTTGGGCTTTGCACAACAGGAAAAGCATTTCTATGCTCGCAAACGGCCCAAATCTGCGAATCGAGCATTTGCGATTGCAAAAATGCTCAATACATCTAGCCCTAAGGATCAAGGTATAGTATACATTTTTACATCAGGATTCTTTACTTTGTCCGATTACTTTTAAGATTCATCAACAAACACGCAACATTGAGCCACAACAAAATGCAGCCCAGGGCTTATGGGAAAACCAAATTGGAGAACCTTGTTGATTGATAATAAAAGATTAGAAAGTTTCAAAATACCTTTCTGAGGATCATTTTGTGGAAGGTCCCAGAAATGTGTTTAATAAATTGCATTAACTCCGGTAGTAGGTTGGTGAAAAATGAACTGATACATTTCTTTAATAAAATGTAAACTGGTCTTACCGTTTTTTGGAAAAAATTATATTATTTCAGCACAATATATCCAGTTGTCCCCATTTTAGAAGCCATGGGCTGTATCCTTTTCTTTCTCTCTTCATATGTATTATGACTAAATGAATGCACTAAGAGTGAATATAGTATTGAGATTGCAACAGACAGACTTGATGAAGTGATATAGAGACAAGTATATGGTTAAGGGTTTGATTTAGAGTTTGGAAGATAAGATACTCTGTCACAAACGTGGCGGATAACTAATCCGCCGTATTACATGCGCCTTAGCATATAATGCACCAGTTATACAGCGGAAAGAACATCCTTCACCTTTGAGACAGAGTAACCCCTCAGCCAAACTCTATATCAGTCCCTAAATGTTTCAGATATTAACAATAAAAGAGACCTTGTAGATCAGATATAGCAGTGAAAAGCACTGACGGTGTTTTACAGGCATTGTATTAAACAAAAGGGGTAACTTAAGAAATGCACACAAGCACATTATTATCACTGCATTGTTTTCCTCACAATAAAAAATGCCACTCAAGTGTCAGGCATATTATATTATTAGGTGACTCGCTGAAACTTCACACAAAAGCACATTCAGAGCCTGCAAGCTATGTAACTTTAGGATCATACTACAGGACAACAATGAGCACACCACAGTTAGTTCCATGATGCTGTTGCACTTGGTGTAACATTAGTCAGTGTTCATGCGGGGCGTGTAGTCTCAGCTTCCTCGTTGAACTGTTAGTACAGAGGAAGAAATGTGTTTTATCACACGCTCATTTGCCAACCGTAGTAATGAGTAAACTGAAGTCTCTCGTAATGCTGGTCTTATGTGTGTCCAGGCAGGAGCCATGAGTAGCTGTGGTGACCAGATGTCCAAAGCTGGAAACGACCATGTCAGCAGCATAGTTGGAGGGCTAAAATATGGCCAATGACATCGACGAAAACCAAATGGGGTGACGCAGTCAGCATCAAAAAACTGCTAGCAGATATAGAACTTTCATTTCATTAGGATTAGAATTTAATAGAATGGAGGAAAGGCATGGAGACAGTTTGTTAAGCGCACCTTCACCAACATGGCATCCTGGCACTAAAACAACATTGTTTTGAAAATTACAGCAAGCTAGCAAGTAAATTAACAAAACAGGTGAGTAGTCAATGCGTTCCTAAAATATCCATGATGAAATGTTTCAGTTAAATACCATTGATTCCATAACTCCAAATGCTGCTTTTGCCTAAGATTAATTACGTAGTACGAGGTGCTGAGCGTCACAGACACATCTGGTCACTTTTGCATAACATAAGAGGCCTTCCCACTCTCCTCACGTCTTGTTTTAGTTGACTGAGGCTCCTCTTATTTCAGTTGGCCTGGTCCGAACAGGGTAGGAAAGGAGGATTCATTATTCTTAAGCAAAGGCAGTATTCAGTGTAAAGCAAGTACTAGTAGGTAATTGAAGCATTACCTCTGCATGCCGCTTTTGCCTCGACAGTTTATTTAGTGAGACTTAGCAAGCAAGGAGAAGACCAGGAAAACAGATCTTCCTGCTAAATAAAAAAAAAAATCTTCTGTATTCAACTCATGTGCTCAGTCAATTGCACCATAGATGCAAAACCCTCAATACCAAAAGAATTTTGGATTTCCATCTCCTAAAGCACTCTATTGTTCTTAATAAAAGTGGATGGTGACGCCCACATAGTAGCCCTACATATTACCACCAGAGGTGCACCTTGCAGCCAAAGAGTCTGACATAACTCTTGTTGACCTCCCTTGGATTCTTGCATGTTAGAAATTAGGTTTCTGTTTGGCTGCAGTATGCATCTAAGCCAGGCAGAACCCACCACTCTAGTCAGGGCAAGTAAGTTACACTCTGAAGATAACTTGTGCTCACCCTCTGGTAGCTTGGCGCAGGGCAGTCAGGATTATCATTAGAGGCAATCACTCAGAAATACAATGAGTAATCCATAAAAGGGATTCTGCACAGGATTATATAAAAAAAATGTATGTATTGTACAAAGAATACGACCAACATGACATGACTTATAAATACTATGCATAGTATGCAATTACTGAAGTAGTACTCGTTATACTGTCAGTGCAAGAATCAAAACAACATACATTATGGCATC
This sequence comes from Lissotriton vulgaris, assembly GCF_964263255.1. Classification (NCBI taxonomy): domain Eukaryota; kingdom Metazoa; phylum Chordata; class Amphibia; order Caudata; family Salamandridae; genus Lissotriton; species Lissotriton vulgaris. Next base: position 605,091,574 of record NC_141685.1, on the reverse strand, counting down.
AGTCATGAAGAGGCAGAGATTACGAGAAGAAAATCACAGGAATGCACACATATAACCAGTTGTTTGTGAATCTAAAATTGCCCACATTAGTTATGAACATTTGAAACATCCTATATGCCTTTCGAATAGAATTACCTCCACTTCTGTTCAAGGAGTTATGATAATCTCTTTAATGAGTACCCCAATCTCATTGAGGTTGCCAAAAGGGCTCTCACTATGACGAGAGCGCACGCCACATATAAAAGTGTTCCTAGCAATCCTCATGCCGGTTCAGTCAAAAATGGGAGGTTGCAACACCCTGCCCACATTGGACACCTCAAGTCAGTCGTTTACGGCCGTGCGCTCACAACAAGGCACTGTACATACTGGACTGGGTGCCAGGGGATAGAGGACCTACAACATAGGAGTTATAGCACGACGCTGCAATGGTCCTTCGGGCCTCGGTGGGGGCACTGGCACCAAGAAGACCTCTATGCAGGTGCCTCCGATAAAAGCAACATCGTCCTGGTTCTCCTTCTGGACCAGCAAGGAAGCTGAAGGTAGGGCTTATGTTGCAATGGCCTTGAATTGCCTTGATGACACGTCTCAAAGGGAGGGAGTCAGGCAAACTCAGAGAAGTCTCTCATGGAATTAGACTGCTGTCGTTGGAGTGCAGGAATTATGTGTTGAACCTTTCACTTGAGCGGGATTTCCCTTAGCACAGAGCACTTAAGTTGTGGAAACAAAAAGAGTGCTCAGTTTGGCAAAGAACAAGGGGGCGATTAAACACGCTCCCTCCTTTCTCCAGGCACTCGATCACAAAGAGGTACTGCTCCTTAGTCAATAGGCAAACTCAATAAGTGGATGAATGGTACAAAGGGGCTGCAATGAAATGCTGCATCCACTGGGGAATTTCACCAAAAAGCTTCTCTTTGACAGAGAGATTCTGTACTTGATTCAGGTCGCTCATGAGGTCTTTTATGTCCCTGAGACCTCAGGAAAAAGCAGAGGGCAAGCCAGCAAGCCTTTAGAGTCACTCTGGTTGTAATCCTTAGTTCCTTTTGGCAGGGCAAAATTCAACAGGCAGCAGGACAGCTCAGCAAAGTAGGACAGCAGTTCCTGGGAGCAGTCAGTCACAACAAAGTGGCAACCCTTCTAGCGCAGAAGCCTTTACTCCAGCAGTTTCTTTCAGGTCAAGTAGTGTACTGAAATCATCTTGTCAGAGTCCCTATACTTATACTCAAAATGTCTTAGATCGAAGAGAGGAATCCAATCACTCTCCCAAAAGAGCCAAACAATGTTTGGGCGGTCCCTCAAAAAAACGTAACTGCTCCGAACTACGAGCAAGTCATCACAGCGTGCGGTGTGCCGATCATGCCTGCGTACCTGATCTCCAGTTTTAGCCCCGCCAAGCATTGTTCAGCCCTTTTGGGAGAGTGATTGGATGCCTCTCTTTGATCTAAGTTTAGTATATACTTATTAAAAATGTTCGTTACTTGTGTTGCGCTATTGTGCTTGGACCACATGCCAATGGAGTCTACTATTACTATCTTTGCCTCGGACTCCTTGTGACCAGGAGATTGAAGCACTTTTTTCTGTTGGATTTTTCTATTTGACACTCTGTTATTGAATATTGTTTGTCTGATGATGACCAGTCCAGTTTAGTGTGATTGAAACGCCATTGACGTCTACATGTGGCCTTGATTAAAGAGGACACAGTCTTTGCTGTTCTTGTTTTTGTATGTCTAAACAGTGTGTGTGTAATATTTTTCCTCAGCCACTGTTTATGTTTACAATATTTCTCGTCTTTATGGTTTCTTGTGCAACTTATAGAGCCGCATTATATTCTGACTTTATATTGTTGTCCTATTAAATTTTTTATATTTTTGAATTTGTGTAGGGGTATCACTTGTTAAGAGTTTTATACTGTATATATTTATTACTTATTTTTGTTTTATGTGATTTATATTCTATATTTTTCGTAGTTTATGTTATATGGAATATACTACTTGAACCCTGTTAGAATTGTAGTTCTATTTCCTTCTCTTTCAGTTTTTGAGCCTTTAACTCCCTCGCTGCTTCTCTGCGCAACTGCGCTTTCGTCTTCATCTTTGTCCTTAAGTTAGACACCGGGGCTCCGGGGTCACTAAAGGTCTCATCGTCATCTTCGCCACGCTTGTCTCGATCATCTTGGTGCTGCCTTTGTTGCCTCGGCGATCTCTGCAGTTTAGGGGCCATAACTTGCACCAACTTGCTCCAACCGGAACGGAGATACCTTACAGTGCCTTCAAACAGTAAAGTAGTGTTTTGGGTCAGGGTCAGACTCCTCTTAATATTCTTGGGTATCTTAGTTATCTGATTCTCATCATTTAAATGCGATGCGTAGATGAGGTCTGTCCACATAGCCAACACTCCCAGCATTCCGATGTCTTTATTCCCCCTCCATACCGCTGCATCATCGGAATTAAACACACGTCAGGGTTGGGATACCAGTCGTCATCTAGGAGAGAGGAAAGGTGTGACTCTCCCCTACGGTCTGCTGGCGGCCATCTTGAAAGAAATAGAGTTGGAAAAAAAGACGACATGCAATAGTAAAAAAGGCAGCAAGGAGCAAACGGATTCATCAGCGAGAGAGGCAGCTCTTCGCCAACCCACCATAATAGAGTCATTTTCTCCCCTCCTGCCTTCAGTCACAAACCCGTTTCTGACTTTGGCCGCAATATGTTCGGCAAAGGCGTCGGAGCAGACACAAACTAACCTCCAACCTTTGCAGGCTGCCACCAATGCAGAAGTTACAGAGGCAGCGGATCCTGGAGCCTTTACGAGTGAGCCGCATCACGGGGGCGGGGCTGCGAGTGACGTGCAACCGCCCACAACGCAGCTTGCGATGCCGGTCTCGGAGAAAGAGAAAGGGATGCAGAGAGCAAACCCAGGGTCGGCCTGTGTGGATGGGATGGGCACAAATTTAACAAGAATTTACAATGCAACGGTCTCGGCATTGCAAAAGTTAGAGGTATTAGCATTGTAAATGAACGCGAGTTTAAGGTCTTGACATTGTAAATGACAAGGTCTTTTATTTATGTTTTAAAAACCAAAACATAAATAAAAGTCATTGTCATTTACAATGCCAATAGCTCAAAGTCGCGTAATGTGTATGGCAAACTACAGTAGCCTCCTTACGAGTGCCCTTTTACTTAATTTTTTACAAATGAAAGCCCTGGCACTTTTTTTTTTTTTTTACAAATTAAGCATGGGTGGTGTCTGTGTCTGCATGGCAGTGGTGGTGTCCGTGTGTGCATGGGAGTGGTGGTGTCCGTGTGTGCATGGGAGGGGCGGTGTCGATGTGTGCATGGCAGTGGTGGTGTCCGTGTGTGTATGGCAGTGGTGGTGTCGGTGTGTGCATGGAAGTGGTGGTGTCCGTGTGTGCATGGCAGTGGTGGTGTGCGTGTGTGCACGGCAGTGGTGGTGTCCGTGTGTGCACGGCAGTGGTGGTGTCTGTGTGTGCATGGCAGTGGTGGTATCCGTGTGTGTATGGCAGTGGTGGTATCCGTGTGTGTATGGCAGTGGTGGTGTCCGTGTGTGCATGGCAGTGGTGGTGTCCGTGTGTGCATGGGAGTGGTGGTGTCTGTGTGTGCATGGCAGTGGTGGTGTCCGTGTGTGTATGGCAGTGGTGGTGTCTGTGTGTGCATGGCAGTGGTGGTGTCCGTGTGTGCATGGCAGTGGTGGTGTCCATGTGTGCATGGGAGTGGTGTCTGTGTGTGCATGGCAGTGGTGGTGTCCGTGTGTACGTTTCTCGTGCCATGGAGAGACTGAGTACAGCGCCTGGCCTGGGTCGGGGTCAGTCTACCCAGTAATGATGTTTCTCATGCCATGGATAGACTGAGTACAGCGCCTGGGCTGGGCCGGGGTCAGTCTGCCCATAGGCCACGGTGCTCGTGCCATGGAGAGAACAGCGCCTGGGCTGGGTCGGGGTCAATCTGCCCAGTAGTGACGTTTCTAGTGCCGTTGACAGTACAGCACCTGGACTGGGCCGGGGTCAGTCTGCCAGTAGTGACGTTACTCGTCCAATGGAGAGTACAGTGCCTGGGCTGGTCCGGGGTCAGTCTGCCCACAGGTCACGGTGCTTGTGCCATGGAGAGAACAGCGCCTGGGCTGGGTCGGGGTCAGTCTGCCCATTAGTGACGTTTCTCGTGCCATGGGGAGTACTGTGGTACTGGGCTGGGTCGGGGTGAGTCTGCTCTTGTGCGATCAGACCTCAGCCAGCAGAGAGGGTAGAACGGTATCGGGTGCTTTTGGAAACCCCTAGTGCGCCTCCCCGATTAGCCCCTGTGACTTCCAGGAAAGCAGGCGAGGGGGAGGGGGGCAGTGTTTGCCTTGGTGCTGCAAATGGCCGCGCTTTTTAAACATTCCATGTCTGTGGTTTTATCTGATGGACCCCGCTCATGGAGACATCTCCGGAGAGCTGGGAGCGAACTCAGCGCCGGCAGAGAGTGCCCCGCCTGCAAGCTGCCAGTCTGATGAGCCATGTGTCTGTATCTGTGTGTGTGTCCCTGTCTGTCAAGCCACCTGCATGTCTATGCACCTTTGTCTACCAGCCTCTGTTCCTGACTCTCTATCCACTTGTCTGTATGTGCTTGCGGGTCTCTCTATCTACTGTCTATCTTTCTCTCTGCCTCTATCTAACGCTCTGTCTGCATCTGTAGCGCATAGAAGGTGTGCGCTCGGATAATCTGTCTCAAGGAGCTGCTAGGCTGGTGTACAGGAGGACTGCATTGGGTTACTTTAGACGGCACGGAATAACGCTCTGTCTGCATCTGTAGCGCATAGGAGGTGTGCGCTCGGGTAATCTGTATCAAGGAGCTGCTAGGCTGGTGTACAGTAGGGCTGCATTGAGTTACTTTAGACGGCACGGAAAAAAAAGCATGGCTGATTATCAGCGCCGCGCGCCTCTCTGCAGACTCCCCCTGCATTCCAGAGTGCCGCTCGACGTGATCCGCTCTGCATGCAATGCTGTAGAGACAAGACCTGGCCGCGTGCACAACTTTATCCTACGGGGAAATGCTGCGCGTGGCCAGGTCTTGTCTCACTTCGGTGTTCTCAGACTGCTGAGACGCCGACAATAGTTCTCTGGCCAGAACGCGCTTTTCAGCGCGTTATAGCCGAGACCTAAAAAGAGCTGCTATAGTATTGATCGGCATGGACACAGTAAGGAAGACACCAAGGGATGGGAATAAAGAACTCCCTGCTCACTTACAGGTATGTGAAGCCGACAATAGGGGGATGCCAGGACTTGACGTGCTAAGTGCCGGGGAACAATTGAGAGATGACCCCTGTGGTGGTGGGATTGGTAAAAATAATGGCATAAATAGGGACATGAGGAGTACAACAAGCAATGAAGATGTAGCAGCTGCAGCACAACTCGCTGAAGAGAACGTTTGCACTGGGGGATAAGCTATACTAGTGCCAGTAGCACAGGAAGAGGACATAGCGACTGGCGCTGTGTTGTTGCCACTACTAAACACTGAAGGGCCTGACACTGATATAGACACTACAGGCAAGGGGCAGGCACAAGCTCAGAATGCTACCCTGAGTCTAGTATGTAGTATAGGAGAAGTAAATATCCCTATATTAGCTATGGCTGCACCTAGTGACGATTGCTTCTTTACCGGTAATGATGAAGATGATGAAGAAGCAGATGAGGGAGAAGAGGAGGGGTCTGACACAGACTCGGTAACCACTGAAGACTCTGACATAGATTCAGACATCACCTCACCTCCTCCCGAGAGTCATAATGAGGATTCAATTCGAGAACCGTCCGAAACAGATCAAGAAACTGTACGAAGAGGGCGTGCAAGGAGGGCAGATAAGACTAAAACTAGGAACAGATTGCGCAGTAGTGCTAAGAACCTTCGAAGCTCTCCTCGACTATCAATTGCCAAAAAGCTTGATTGGGATTATTCGGCCACCTCACAGTTATATCAAGATGGAGCTAGCAGTCAACAACATCATAACTCAGAAGCAGGGGGGAGGAGTGCCAACCCGAACTCAAATTCTAACTTTGAGCTACTATTCTCGACTTTAAAACAAATCCAGGGTGAGGCCAGGGCTGAAAGCCGAAGAGCAAAGCACGCTAACAAAAAAATGCAGGGGACATTACGAAAGATGAACAAGCTGTACACAGAGGTGGTTACTAGAGTCGCAGAGGTGGAGGAAAGGACAGCGAAGCTTGAAGACAACGTGGTAAAGCTACAGGAGACTAAACAGGAACAAGATAAGACATCTTCAGATGTACTCTGGAAACTAGAAGATTTTGAAAACAGACAGAGACGTAATAACATAAGACTACTTGGGGTGGAGGAAGGGAAGGAAGGGGAAGATATACAGGCGTTTGTCGTCGAGCTATTGAAAAGGGCATTTCCGGAAATGAGCCGATGGGACTGGGAAAGTGAGGTGCAGTGAACCCATAGGTTCCCAATGACACAGAAAAGGGGTAACACGCCTAGTAAATCACGTGCAATTTTGGTTTATGTAGGTAATTTTCTGCTACGAGAGAAGATAATGAGCAAGGCGAAACCACAATCAAGACGTGCATATAAAGACATATCTTTCTTTGCACGACCTGACTTCTGCCACACTACTGTTGAGAGGAGGTGGCGTATGAGGCAGTTGATAATGCCTTTTCAGAATATAGGTTGTGAGGTTTATTTAATGTTCCCTGCACGCCTCAAAGTAATTCTTGATGGACATGTAAGAGTTTTTTACTCCGAAATTATGGCTCAAGAGTACCTTACCTCTCAGAGAGAATAGGGAGCAGAATAGACAAGTGGTGGTGGTGAGGGAGGTGCCTCGGAAGAGGTAGTAAAATCAAACAATACCTATTGGTAAACACTGGGAACTTGATGTAAAATATGTAAAAAAGATTGTTAGAGCTTGATGGTGCACAATATTTCCATTCTCTTCACAATAGGGTTTGGGGGTCAGGGATTGGGAAAAAGGGGACCTAAAAAGTTGAGGTTAAGGTGGGAGAGGGGGGAGGAGTGACAACCCAGGGGGTCTCGGCTGTCAGACATAGGTCCGCTGGACCTATTTGCCAGTATGGGGGGTGGGCACTCAGGGGTGGGATGTCTGGGGAGGGGTGGGGAGGGCTGAGGAGGGGAGATGTACAGGGCACAGGGCACAGACTATAGCACAATGAAAAAACAGGAGAATGAATATTGGTTAAGAGACAGCGGTAACATATATCAAATGAAAATAAAGGCGGATAGCTCAGAGGCAAAAGAGTTTCTAACTTCTTGTATGGATTTATTAGAAAGGAAAAATAGTAAAAAACCTTAATGGACACTAGATTTGCAACATGGAATGTCTGTGGGTTGAATGACTATCAGAAGAGACAAAGAGTTTCAATTGCATTAAGACAAATGAATGCAGATTTTATATTCTTACAAGAAACACATATCATGGCTTCACAAGTACACCTGCTGGAAGAGCTAGGCTATCATGTAATAGTATACTCTAGGCAAGGTACCAAAACTAGAGGAGTAGCTATATTGTCAAGGAACAAGAATGTATTAATTAGAAAGAAATTGAAAGACCAGTGGGGGAGATGGGCAATGGCTGAATGTATGATTGATGGGGAGCGGACAACATTGGGGGTTGTATATGGTTCAACAGAAGATGATCCAGAGATTCTAGAGTTCTTAGACATGGAACTCGCTGTTTGGGCACCTCGCATTATTATGGCCGGGGATTTCAATATTAACGGGGCGGATGGATTAGGGGTGGGCTCCTTTGGGAGATATCAAGGTAGGAAAAAAAGAGTGTATCAGGCATTATCTAATCTATTAACGAATAATGTTTTGTCAGATGTGTGGGGGAAAACCAGATCAGATAAAAAAGGATTTACTTATTACTCAGCTCCACACCGAATTTGTGTAAGGCTGGACTATTTCTTTGTGTCAAATGTATTGCTTTCTAATCTAAAGATAGACAGACTTCCACGAATCCTTAGTGATCACAACCCCCTCATTTTAACATTAAAAACAACAGTAGGAATTTGAGTTGAAAGGGTATGGACTTTTAAAAGGGGTCTCCTACAGGATGATAAGTATATACAACATATGTCAAAATGGATGATAGATTTTTTTGAATATAATAGAGGAAGCGCACCAGTAGGAACGGTATGGGATGCCTTTAAGGCAGGTGTTCGCGGAGAGACTCTTAGTTTTAGTGCATTTAAGCGCAAACAGGAGTGACTTAGGAACAGTGAATTAGTCAGGGCAGCTCTAGACGCTGAGGAGGAGTTGCATCAAGCTGTATTAACAGGTATATTCTTCACAATGAGTGATCTCTCCTGCGCTCCAATATCTAAATAGAAGTCAAGTGGTAATCAGTTTTAGACTTAATAGGTTTGTCAACACATAAACTGTAATACAAGGTATTTGTATTAAGCCAATAAACTATGACCAAACAGTAACTCAGTCAAAATTGGACAGTAATCATTCCTCCGATTAATTTCCAAACAATCCTTATTCCAAGTGTAAAGTAAATAAATGTCCACAGCTTAGCAGTATTCTTCTTTATTCTCAAAAGCTTGTGTTGCTTGGTGTCTCACTTCAATACAAAAAAGTTTTTCTTCTCTTTCACAGCCTACACGTGTTTCGTCTGACCCAATATGATGGTCTGTGACTTCATCAGGGCTGTACAATAAACATCAAATGAATGTATATCAGTACAATATCAATATCAATGTACTAACCGAAATTAGGTAAAGAAGTTACAATGCACCTCATAGACACCCGTGTCATCAGAGGAAAAGAAAGTTGAAATCTAAACGCCACCAAGGAGTGAGGGTCACCATTGTGCACACCAATATATCCCAAGTCTGTTATAAATAATAATATAATCACCTCAAAATTATATGTCGCATTAACAGAAGATACTTCTCGTCTTCTTTGCGAGGTTACCAACAGTGTATATAATTAACAGGTATATTAGTGGAACAAGTACTTATTAAGGTGATGAAAGCAAAAAGTGACGCAGAAGAAGAAATTGCGAATAAGGCAGCTAAAAATTTCACGATCAAAAGGGAGAGATGTCATGAATTTAGTGAGAAAGTAGGACGTATTTTAGCCATACGTACTAGACAAATAGAAGCGTCAGGAATGATAAGAGAGATCAGGGATACAACTGGCGGATTACACACGGATTCGGAGGAAATCCAAGATGTATTTAGGAAATTCTATGAGGTGCTATATGATGACCAACAGTCTACTGACCCTAGGGAAATAACTGAGTATCTACACGGAATCCCAATGGAAAAACGTACAGATGAGGAGGCAGAGGGATTAGAAGAACCTTTGGATTTCGTTGAGATTAAAACAGCTATAGCAGATCTCCTTTCAGGGAAAGCTGCTGGCCCTGACCAGCTCCCTATGGAATTTTATAAAACGTTCTGGGACATACTAGGAGATGACTTGGTTAAAACAATACAGACAGCCCAAACAGGGGAATCTATTCCAGGTTCATGGGGGGGAGCTGATATTGTGTTAATTTTAAAAAAGGGGAAGCCTGCCACTGAGCAGGCTTATAGGCCGATTACATTAATGAACACTGATACTAAAATCTACTCTAAGGCACTGGCAACACGATTTGCTGGAATAATAGGAAATCTTGTAAGCAATAATACACATGGATTTATCCCTGGAAGGGGTACAACGCATCATACGCGTAAGGTTATCACTCTGTTCGATTTCACTGAAGTCACAGGAGACCCGATGGCGGTCATGTTATTAGATGCCGAAAAGGCTTTTGATCGGGTCTCCTGGAACTATTTGTGGCATGTTTTAATAAGGGCAGGGGTTAAAGAGGGATATATTAAAGCAATACGGGCATTACTGATCCAGTCGCCTCTATAAGAGTAAACGCAGGTTCTACTCGGCAATTTACGATTAAGCGGGGCACGAGGCAGGGGTGCCCGTGTTCTCCGCTCCTATTTGCAATGTGTATGGACCCACTAATTCGTAGGATAGAGATGTGCGACAGAATTACACCTTTGTCCACGCATCTGGGGCAATGCAAGATTCTTGCATATGCAGATGATGTGGCAGTGATTACATCAAACCCCACGGAGTCTATTGGACAGATGGAGATTGAGGCCCAGAGCTTTGGACGTATCTCTGGATACGCTCTAAACACATCTAAGACGCAAATAATTAAAAACTCTCATACACATTGTAATGATACCCGAGTGGTTCAAGCAGGAGTGTAACTTGGAGTAAATATTACTGCTGATCTTGATACTTTAGTGGAAAAGAACATAGCCCAAATAATCACTAAAGTAGGGAAGGAACTAAAGAGACTTGATAATCTACACCTCTCAATCGTTGGACGAACAAATATTGTAAAAATGATGGTCCTCCCAAAATTTTTGTACATATTTAGAGCTATTCCTTTATTTTTTGAAAACAAATGGTTTAAGACTTGTGAACATATGATTAACCGATTCATCTGGGCTAAGGGGAAAACAAGAAGAGCGCTCAGGTATATGGCACTTCCCCGAGAAAAGGGAGGATGGGCGCTACCAGATATAAAGTTATATTACTGGGCATCAGCACTACAATATATGGTGGGTTTGCTGGGAGGTGCAGAGGTAGAAGGCAAGGATGAATTTGGTATGTTAGCTATTTATGGATTAGTTATGGGGGCGGAGGCAGAAAATCTACTTTTGAAATATACAGACGCAAGCTATTTCAAAAGGACTAGATTCAAGACTATCCTAGCAGCATATAATATCTGGAAAGCATTTGCTAAGAGGTTCGGTATAGGGAAGTACAATGCCTATACAAGAATTGATGGTAACCCTACTTTCCCTAGCGAGGTTTTTTCTGATGCAATCTTTAATGAGTAAGGGAGGCAAGGAATTCGGAAACTGGGCGCTATTCTAAGCTAACAAGGCATGATGCAATTTTCAGAGTTACAGGCAAGTTATGGTTTATAGACAAGACAATTTTTTAAATATCTCCAAGTGAGAAGCTTCATTAATAAAAAAAAGGGTGGTGCTGCGGGATTTGCGAAGAACCCAATAATGGAGGTTATACAAGCAGGTATAGACTGTACGATCAAGAGGTTTTACTCAGAACTGTTAAACTCGAAGAAAGATGACTTGGAAAAATGGGCGGATAAATGGGCAACCGGTCTAGATATAGGCTGAGACCAGTTTTCTTTATCATTAGACATGGGTCAGAAATTGTTGTGTTCAGCCTCATTACAGTCCCAACACTATAAAGTCTTGTACCATTTGTACTATACACCAGCCAAACTTGCCCAATGGGGAGCGATGTCAGGTATCAGATGTTTTAGATGTGATCATTCAGAGGCTGATTTAGTACATATTTTTGCATCATGCCCCCACTTGGAGTCAACAAAGAAGGATATAGAGAATTTCTTAAATAACGCATTAGGAATTGAAATTGTACTAACCTCATCAATAATACTGCTAGGAGTTGAAGCAGAGGGGCAGATACGGGGCGGAAGTTTTATATTCTTGGCAATGGCAGTTCTGAGACTATGCATAGCCTCGGCATGGCTTGATCCCCTCCCTCCGACGTACCATCAGTGGTTAGCTAAATTACTGTCAATCTATAAGTTAGAATCTGCTATATATGCTAGGAAGGGGAAGAAGGGAAGAATGCTGGGCGTACAAATTTGGGACCCGATTACACGATGGAAAGAAGGAAATGTTAGTTAATAGATATTTTGCTGGCTTGCTGTTCTTTACTTTTTTTTCCTTTTTTTTTGTATTCTCTCTTCATCGTTCTTTTTGTATTTTTGTATTTTATTATAGCTTGATTATGCTTCCTAGTTAGCAGGATTTAATTTAAGAATGTAATATCATGTAGATATCCGCATTTATGTAATGACTAGTGCTATATATGTATTATGTATAATCTTACTGTTTATGTGTTCTGTACATGCTACAAAAAAGGGGAAAAATCCAATAAAAAAAGTTTAAAAAAAAAAGAATTGTAGTTCTATGATCCCAAGCATAGTTCTGTTCCTGAGCAGATCCCCTGCAACACCATCTTGCAAAAATGCTAAAATGTCTTTAAGCTGAGTAGACTGAGGGGCTAAGGGCTAGATATAGGTAATTGAAATTTACCGATTCTAAAATACCGAATTTTACCGATTCGGTATTTTAGAACCGGTAAATGCAATGTAGGTAAATATTTGGTAAGTATTACCGAACTTACGATTCGGTAAAATTGGGAAACATTCAAGGGTGGCAGGGTGTCACATTGACACCCTGTTGCACCCCTGAATAGTGATTATGTGCACATGTGGCACACATACATGCCCTAAGGGCATGTATATCTCTCACATGGCACAGTTGAAAATGCAGAGATTTGCATTTTCAAAGGTATTCGTTATTTACCACCAACTAATAGTTGGTGGTAAATAACGAATCCTTAAAGCACATGAGCACTCTTTAAAGTGCTACCTACATGCCATTTACCGATTCGGTAAATACCGAATCGGTAAATAATGATTCGGTAAATACCGAATCAGTAAATACCGATTCGGTATTTACCGAATCATCCCCTATATAGGAAATGGCCCAATACAGGTCGGTAAGCCTGAAATTTACGGAATTTCGGGTTTACCGACCGGTAAGGGGCCACCCACATCTGGCCCTAAATTCCTAACTGAGCACCATTTGGAAAAGGTAGACCAATGTCGTCTGTAGGAAGACAAAGTAGAACTCCACCAAGAGTCCTGGATGGAGACCGCTAACCTTCTGATAATCTCCTAGCTAAAACCCTGCCCTCTGAACTTCCAAGCTATTAGGTTCAATCTATTGTGATGTTAGACTTGAAAGTGTCATTCTCTGTCCATTCTTGAAGTCATGGCTAGAGGGTACCAATTGGAGCCGCAATAACGACCTCTACCTTATTTCTCCTCAACCACATCAGGACTCCCAAGGGAGGAGGAAAAGCGGAAAAGTCATAAAGGAGACCCTTCGGCCAAATGCATGTCATAACATCCAAGTCCTTAGCTTTCTCTTTCACTGCCTTTGAACAGAAAATTGGAGTTTGAGAATTCTTTGCAGACAGATATATTGTTGGATGGTCCCATTTCTGGCATAGATGTTGAAATAGCTGGTGATTGAGACAAACATCCTGCTTGATGGGATTTGTCAGCTCAACTGGTCTGCCATTAAATTGACAGTACCCTTAATGTAGACTGCAGTCAATAAATAAAGATGTTCTTGCACCCACGATAACTAGATCTGTGATTTGAGGCAGAGTGGGTGCTTTTGGTTCCCCTGATCTGTTCAGATAGTACTTTGTCACATTGTTGTCTGAATATCACAAAGCAGCTGTGAAGGAGATGAGAAAAGGCCTGAAATTCGAGGTACAGTGACTGTTAATCGCTACACTTAGAGGACTATGTCTGATCCTTTGTTGACCATAAGCCTAAAGTCTGGCAACAAGTGCCACAAGGGCCTCAACCCGCCACTGTGTGTTTGTCCTTGTTCATCAGGTTCCACACTTGAGTCTGAATCTCCATTACTCGCTTGCCTGGAAGGGTTACCAGATTTATATGCACCCTTAGTCTAGCTCCAATAAAGATCTTTTTTGGAGCTAGCTGGGACTAGGGGAGACTTACCTCTGTTAACAAGAAATCTGTGGAACCTCAACACCGTTGGAGTTTTTAGTGTGTGCCTCTCTGTGATCTCTTTAACAACAAGGGGTGGTGATGGACAGAGTCTCTGAATTAAGCAGAATACTCTCACCCAGTCAAGAGATCAGGGCTAGATCCAACACCGTTTTTTAGCTCACTGCACCATCCCAGCTCAGAACCTGGCTATATGCAAATTAGTCTGTTCCTGTCCCAGTGCATGATGGGAACAGGGCAAACCAAACTACCAAGCCAATTCTTACACTGGGAAGGAAACAAGCTTTCGGGGACCGGTTTCTGGCATTTCAGACGTCGTCGGCCCGGCTTGCTTGAATCCTGACGGTGCAATGAGCAAGGGACTCACATCTGAGTATACCCTTCCACGCTTAGGGTCGACAAAATATTTACCAACAAGGGGTGGTGATGGACAGAGTCTCTGAATTAAGCAGAATACTCTCACCCAGTCAAGAGATCAGGGCTAGATCCAACACCGTTTTTTAGCTCACTGCACCATCCCAGCTCAGAACCTGGCTATATGCAAATTAGTCTTTTCCTGTCCCAGTGCATGATGGGAACAGGGCAAACCAAACTACCAAGCCAATTCTTACACTCTGAATCGTCTCTGTGATCTCAGCAGATGGTGAGAGGGCCAGAGAATTGTTAAGTATGGTTAGATGGTTATTTCCTTTTGATGCAAAATCGTAACTAACGGTGCCAATAACTTTGTAAACAAATGGAGAAAGGACCAAGATCGGACTGACCTTAGCGGGCCCCGGGCGTTTCCCCAGTGGGCCACCATGATGGGGGCCAGTCTTGGGCCACTGGGGGCTGTTTTTGTTACCAGGAGCCTACAATATTGGCCAACAGCATAACAGACTTTTGCCAAAACCAGCCCTTGCAAACAGCTCGGCACACTCTCTATCACCCCCAGGGCCCAGCAAGCAGTTTGCCAGGGCCGGTTTCAGTTCCCAGTCCGGCATTGTGAAGGACTTGAGCTTGAATGTCAAGACACTAATAATGGTTCTGACTTACTGGTATTCGAGAAACCTCTGATATTTGGGTTAAATGGAGACATTCAGATAGGCATCCTTGAGATCTATAGTAGTAAGAAAATATCCCTCGGACACCAACTGAATTCCTAGCTGTATTGTCAATATTCTGAAATGTCTCGTCCAAATTCAGATGTTTACGTTTCTGAGAACTAGTACAGGTCCATAGGCCCCAGAGGCTTTCATGACTAGGAACCAAATAAAATAAGTTCCCATTGCTTTTTCTTTGGTCAGCAACAGTATCATTGCTTTCTTGTCTACTCATTTTTGGATTCTGGACCATAAGAATTCCTTTTTGATAGGGTCCCTTGGAACAGAAGTCTGAATCATGATATTATCTCGAGCAATCATCTCAAATTTTATGAGACATCCTTGCTTTCAAATGCTTAGCACCCACTCCTCTTTTATACGTTTGTTCCAAATATCAACTTCCTAAGACGCAGTTAACAATTCCTGAGAGTCAACAGTCATGAAAAGTTTCATCCATTCAAGTGCTGTCCCCTCAGCATCCTCAGAGGAACAAGTAGATCTAGCATGCCTCTTCTTTAGAGATCTCTTGTCATACTTTGTAAAGTACATAGTGCACATGCACACCACTCCATTCGAATGGAGGTACAAACAGCCCTGTCATCCAATTATAAATCCAGATCAGTTAGGAGAGAATACTGAAATATGTCTAAAAAGATGTAGTGTATTTTTTATTTTTTTTGTAAAGCGCACAGCTGCCCCAACGCTGTATAACCCTTCCTGGCTCTCCCTGTGAGATGCCCCTCCTGGGCACCCCCAAGGTGAAGCCAGGCATCCCAGTGTTGTAGGGGCCATTGTGGAAATTAAGCAAGCTATTGCCCAGAGTTGCAGCGTGGGACCCATGATTAGAGTAGGCGCTGAGGTAAGAATTATCGAGTCCACAGATATTGAGCCCAAGACCCTGCCACTTCGGGACTTGAACCCTGGTCCCGGGCCTGATCTCTGCTTCAGAGTCTGCCACTCTAACCAGTGAGTCACACTTCTCCACACTTACATGCTAAGGAGAGGATGTAGCCTTATGGCTAGAGCGGTGTGGACTTCAAAGCTGAGGAACCCAGCAACCATGCTCAGCATCCTGTGATTCTGGGCAAATCACTTAATCTTCCTGTGCCCAACAAAAAATATGAATGTGCCCATCTGTAACCCAACTGGTGCTCATGTAAAGTGCTCTGATACCTGATATCTTCGGGTCTAGTTCGCGCTATATAAAACTCTTTAAAAAAATTCGAAAGTGCCCCACTACCGCCGTGGTTCAATCATTTTCTCATAAGACGGAAGACTTCAGAACCCAGAAACGATTGCACCGTGCATGCACTGCCACTGCCCTACAGCCTCCGATGGAGCTTTAGCTAGAACAATATACTGCTAACGTACTAGTGAATTAAAAAAAATATTCATATGTGACAAAATCCACTAGCTCAGCACAGCATTTTCTTGGCCACTGGAGATTCCATGAATACATCGCTGCAATAGCGGCATGGTCGCCACCCAGAAGTGCCGGAGACCCAACGAAAACAGGCTGTTGGGAGGGTGGGAAGGCCTTTGACAGTGTGCAAATTTGGGAAGGTGTGTCTGTAAGGCTCAGCGCCTCTGATTAATAGGGCCAAAAGCGGCATGCTGAGGTAATAGATTGCATTCAATATTGTAGGATCCCACAGCACTCCAAGGTTTTTATGTAATATTAACCTTTTTGACGTTCAGACGTGCTGGCTTAGTTGCCCCTACGTCCTAGAGTCGTAACTATGAGAGATGCTAGAATTAAAAATAATTATAGTCCCAAACCGCACTGTATAAAGTGGGTGATCAACCCTTAAACCAATCTAAACTCTTCTGCAGAATTTTCTCTCTGTATGAACATTTATTGTGCGATTTCAATTCAATTCAATTGTTGTATAACTTGATGATTCTGTACTTATTTTGGCATTTTACATCCGTAAAATGCCATGGACTGATAGCCAAAAGCCAGCTGAACCACCGTGTCCAATGTCTAAAATGGTCGGTCCAAAAGCCCCTTTCTGAACTTGTATGTGTTATGATGCACATATGTTGTTTGCTATGCATGATGACAGTAGCTCTCGCCAGACAGCTAAAGCTGCCTGTAGACGAGACCTAAATAAAGTGACTTGATGATCCTCGGATTGTGTACTGTGCGACATTTAATGACCACAACTCAAGCTTTGTGTGAAACTTTCCGTTTACCTTTCATGAACGTGAACAGCATCTAAAAAGTTGCACTTCGATTCTCTGTAGAAATCAGTTTCTTCTCATCCCACACATGCACATACAGTAGCTCAAAACTTGCATTTAAATCTGAACACAGATGTTTCAACCAATTATTCAGCAAAACATAATAAATGGCAGAACTGTAGTGCTTCCTGATTTCATGATAAAGTACGTTCTTCATTGTTGTCCAAATGAAAAGAAATATAGTTTTTGTTATACCTGATTAAATGTATAGACACAAATCTAGGTTTATGGTATAAATTAAATTAGCCATTCACATGATTTCATGCTAGTGGTTGGTTTCCTGCACTTTGAACAGCGGTCCTACGTTTGCATAGTGGCCTGCACATTGTTCGGTTGCTTTACCAGCAGATGAAGGAAATGAAAGACATCAGGTTTTCACATTCTGAAAGTAAATACGGTTGCCATGGATCTGTGATACATTCTGGTCACTACACATTCGAGGTAGCTAAGTAAACTACTTTACATTTCAGTTCTCCACACCACCACAGATGTATGGAGCAGATTAGATAAACATTTAAATATCCTATTACAGGTTTCCTCCCTCATTTGTTTCATTTTGTGGAGGAAGTCACATTGCAAAGCTGGATTCTCCAACTCTGTAAACTCTTCAACATATATAGTCACATTGTATTTGACTATATATCTAAAATACAAGCAGCTGCTATGTAGCTATTGCATTCATCTTGTTAAGCAATCTTTTATTTTGTCCTCATCAACTATCACTCTTACAATGTTCCATTCCTTAGTTCCGAAACACAACTGTTTTACCGAGTCCAGATTAACATGGTTTTCAACAACAAACACATTACATTTGTTCGTACTGAGAAATGCATAATTCAGAAGTATCAGTGCATAAATTACATGATTACAAAATTGCAAGTGTTTATTGTATCCATCTTTAACCCTTCTCCAGAAAACTTACTCATTTGGCGAAGTTGAGGTAGTCAGATCTCAAAAGCAGTGCAAAGATACAAAGTCTTCGCAATAGTAATGAAGGGTTCACACAACATATACTCTTACATAGTTTTATATGTGTCTATTTATAAGCAAACTATAAGGAAATGTCACTTTTTGCATGTTCATCCCCCAATTTTCGGACTGATGCTGCTGGTATATGGAATTGTTTTAACACTGAAGGGCTGTCCAGCATCCAGGGATATATTTATGACCACCTTTGCGTCACTCTTGCACCACCCAACGTGGTTGTTAGTTCCACATTCCAGCTTAATCAGTTCCTGCCTCCTTCTGATGGCATTGTAAACTCCTTTCAGAGTGTTCTTTTATATCCGACTGGTACTATTTTACAACATACAAAATTGTGTCTGTTTGAAACTGTTCTTCATGAAGTTTTCATTAAAAAAAATGTTTATGCGTGCATTCAAGTACATTTCTAAGACTCCTGTATATCGTGCTGGTAATTTATTTTAATTTAGGATTAGAGTTATATTGGTAAACCAATTCAGTTTGCATGTCCTGCTTGTATGACTTTCTATATTTGCTTTCAGTGGTCTTGCATGTGATGCTTATGTAGACATTCAACTTTTGTATTGTTAATTCCAGCCCTGCCGTTTATTCCAATCTATCTATCTATCTATCTATCTATCTATCTATCTATCTATCTATCTATCTATCTATCTATCTATCTATCTATCTATCTATCTATCTATCTATCTATCTATCTATCTATCTATCTATCTATCTATCTATCTATCTATCTATCTATCTATCTATCTCTGGCTGGCTAACTATCTATTCAACCTTCACTATCTATCTTTGAAAGCTTCAATTTTTAGGAATATTTGTAATACTTCTTATTTATTTGTAATAAAGATTTTTTTTAATTTACAAAAAAGTGCATTAGCAAAGAGGCCGGCAGCAGAAAGCAGATCAATATACTTTTGTAGGCCTGGTGTTATCAAGTACCTTTTGATGTGACAAAAATTATGTGTGTAACATAGTTAGTTGTAGGGATTTTCAGCCACACGTCATCCATTAGTCTGCTGTTGTGTCATTCACATTTCTTCCACCCACCTCAGTATGTAGCTTGGGCAGTCCCCTTCAGCCATTGGCTGACTTCAATGTTACATCATTCAACCTTTTCACAAGGAGTACATCCATACACAAAGTAGTTTTCTTTGGTGCCAGGGATATTATAATAATGTGTGCTTTTGCAAACCCAAAAATATTGTTTGCCTTCAACCGATTTCTTTGAGCTTGATGAGGGCTCCCCAGCCTACCTAACAAAAATTGTTGCATAAATCATGACAGAGAAAACAAGAATTGCTAAAACCAAAAAGTCTGGCAGCCAGGGCCAGACCTCTTGACTGTGCCAGTGCTTGTTTATACTTATAAGTCACCCATAAGGTAGGCCTTAAATGTCAGTAGGGCAAGGTGCATGGTTTTTAAAAAATAGGATATGTGTACTTAAGTATTACATGTCCTGGCAGTGATAAATCTCTAAAGTAGTTTTCACCACGGCAAAGCTCACTCTTACATAGAAAAGCACATGGTTACATTATAAAACTTTATAATTAGTAAATGCAGTTTGGGGATATTTAAAACCATAATTCACGAGTTCAAATTAATAGGGATTTAAAATACAATCTGAATGTAAAGTCGGATGGATTACTTTTTTGAAAAATGCACTTTTAGAGGGTTGGCCTTTTCCTAACTAAGCTTCTAGTAGTCCTGGATAAAATAGTTGTCAACTGTCACCTGGTAACCTGTGTGGAGGTATGAATTGCTCTTAGGAAAGGGAAAAAAGGCCTGGGTTTGAGAGGAGAACTTCTCCTGAAAGGATGGCTGGGGAATGTGGCCACCAACTGTACGGGCGGATGTAGCTCACACCTAGACCTGCCCCTGTTATTGTCCAAGTAGGCAGAGTAGCACAAATTCCAGTAGGGAAATCCAATCCCAGAACTGCTTTTGCAGGGGAAGCGACTCATTTCCCCAGACACAGCTTAAGGGTGTGCCCAGAGCTCCATCCAAGGGAAGAAATATTCTGCCATGTTGGATTTTGACAGAGCAGACACAGTGGATTTATTGCACCAACACCCCAAGAAATTATGCCAAAGTACGTATGGTCACCCCTGGGATCTTTTTCCATATTCATTAGGGAGTCATCCCCAACAACAAGTAAGACAGGCATAAAAGTGGAACCCAGGATACATTATTTAAAAGAAATGTTAGACCTGAGGATGACAGAAGAGGGACTATAAATGCTGAACCCTGACTTCAGAAAGATGACTGAACCTACTGTAACCTATGGAGGAAAACCCCAAGGACTGTACCTGCTCCCATTTGAACCCAGGACAGAAGAGTGGACTCTAAAAGCGAGTTGCTGGACTCCTGTTAAGTTACAGGGGTCACATAAAGCTGCGTGAAGCCCACCCTCCTGAAGAGCTGAGTTGCCCAGTTCCACATGGACTTGCCCTGGACCCTGCTGCTGGCTTCCCCTGAACCTCACATGGTTTCCCTAAAGTCCTGAGGCCCCTGCATAAGTGCCAGAGTGCAGTCCTGAGGCACAATCCTAACCGCTGGGACTTAGAAAGTTTTCCAGTAATTTTTGCCAAAAGAAACAGAGGCTACTACTGGACTGCCGCCGAGCCACAGAGGCCGATCTCACATCATGTTAGATTTGTCATCCTTGCTGTGGTCTTCTCTCAAGAATTTTGACTTCACCCCTCCTGTTTTCCTAATGTTGTGTTTGTTGGCATCAGAACTTTGTGCACTTTACCCTTGCTAGCCAGTATTAAAGTGCTTGTGCTCTCTCCTTAGAACTTGGTATAATTGACTTATACCTGATTAGCAGATTTAATTTAATTATATGTCACTATGTGTACCTAAGGCCTGTAACCTAGAGGATTCTAGTGGGCTTAATGCGCTTATTGTGCCACCTGCTTTAGTTGCACTGCAAAGCATGTCTCAGACCTGTCATTGCAGAGTGCAGTGCGGTTTTTAAACTGCCAACTGGATCTGGCAAAAGAAACCTTTTTCCAGGCCTAATCCTTTTTTGTAATACATATAAGCCACCCCTGAACTAGGCCCTAAAAACCCATATGGCAGGGTGCATTGAATTTAAAAAGTAGGACTTGTATTTTTAAATTTTACGTGACCTGGTAGAGAAAAACTCCTAGATTAATTTTTCACTACTGCAATGCCTATCACTCCCATTGGATAACTTTGGGTTCCCTTCTTACATTTAACAAGAGATAACATTTGATTCGGTACAGCTAGGGATATCAAGTTTGGACTCAAATGAATTTTAATCTAAAATACTCTTTAATGATGAAGATTAATAAATTACAATTCTAAATTAGTAAATTGGCATTTTCTTGTCCTAACCTTTCATTGTGTGCTGCATTGTCCTGGGTCACATGACTGTGAATAGCTTAGCTTTCGGCCTTGTGCATTTGTCCCAGACAGTTAGATAAAAGTGAGTAGGTGTTGGCAGGATGGTAGGGGCAGATCTGTTCGCTGGTCGGCTTACATTTCAAAGGGCTGCCTCCGGCAAACACGCACAGGAACCTCACACCAGACGTTGTCACCTTAGATGACTTGAAGCCTTAGCCAGAGAATGGAAGATATTCCAAGAACCAGACTTCCTACTTCAAAAGATGGGACCAAGTATAAATATTGGACCTCCAGAACAACTCTTCAGTACACTCCAGGACCTGTAGAAGACTTCAGAAGGACTGCCTTGCACTCCAGGGAACTGCCCTGCTCCTTGAGTCCTGCCTTGCTGCTTGAAGTAGAGAGACCATCTTTTGAACCAAGGCTACCAGAGTGACACCAAAGGCTAGTTGGCTGTACTCCTGTGTGGGCTACAGGGACATAACGAGCTCCAAACTCCTTAAACCTTGCAACTGGTCTCTGCTGGAGTGAATCCCGAACCCAGAAGTTGGTCCCATAGGTCCTTTACCTTTGAAAGTGGTGTTAGAGGCATTGCCCCTCCAAACCCTAAGAGTTGGGACAAAGAAAAATGTTCCCTGAAAGTGCCAGAATAATCAACAAAAAATGGTACCTACCTGCCAGCAGGTGCTTTATCATCCGTCAGACTTCAGAGTAGCTCCCACTACATTCTCCTCTGCAGCAGCAAATCCTGTTCAGTGGCACTTCCGAGGAACTGAAAAGGCCTTGTGGAGTCCTTTTTGGCTACGGCTTGCAGCTTTGGCCTGCTGGGGATTTTCAACTTCTAAAACCTTTCCTAAGTTCGAAGGTCACAATATTTACTGGTCTAGTTGGTGACAAGTTTCCCATCAATTCATCAGCCAGGATATCCAGATTCTCCAGCTCAGAGTATTTTCCCACCATCATTGAAGAGTTCACAGAAATCTTGTCCATTGCTCCCCAATGACGATTCCTCATTGGACACAGCCTAATGCCTTGCCCCTCTGAACTCTACCTTCTCCTGTACTTTTTAAAAAATGTTTAAGTCTGAAGGTAAGCCTAGACTGATCCCAATCCACATCTTGTATCTGAACCACGCTTCATTGCGTTTAGCCTTAACTATTGACTTTTTCCCGGTCTTGCGAAACCAGATACCCACTGTTAGTACTTTGAACTTATAGATGCTAGATTTCACTACACTTAAAAAATTCATATTTCTGGTTCTACTCATTGAATTTAATTCATCTCAGTTCTTGAGCTCCCCAAGAAACTGACAACCTGGCTCTTCACCTCCACCTAGACATGTCCTAAACACAATCTAGATGGTTCCAGCTTTCAGAGCCAGGATACCCTGTGAGGCGAGTGACATACTCATAATATAACATAACAATGAGGCTCCTGTAAGCATCACCATCAACAAGGTGTTATACTGAGCATCATGTAAATAGCATCAAGGCATATTGGAACAGAACCTGAGAGAATTCTGGTTTGTTACTTCATGGTACATAAAGTCAATGGTACACAGACAAAATATCGAGTTTTAAATTTCGATATACAATTATATCGAAGTTTAAATATCGATGGGACAAAATATCGAAGGTAAGTAATATCGACAGTCTTAATATCAATATTAGTATGATATCAGTAATATCGAAGTTTTAAATATCGATGTCAATAATATCGAAATAAATAACTTCGATGTTACTAATATCAATTTTTAAATAAATTTAGTTTATATTATATTGTATTTATTATGTTTTATTATTTATTTTTAATGTAATTTAATTAAATATTGTCTTTTACTACTGTAGCGGGTTGTGGGTTTATAGGGGAATAGGGTGGGAAGTAATTTAATTATGTTAAATTAATTATTAATTAGTAGGAATTATTAATTAATTAATTGAGAATTAATTTTTAATTAATTTTAATTAATTGATTAATTGATAAATATGTTCTGTAGCGGGTTATGGGTTTATAGGGGAATAGGGTGGGAAGTAATTTAATGTTAAATAATTAATTAATATATGTTTGTAAATATTGTAATTAATAATTAATTGGTAATTAATTTATATTAATTAGTTAATTATTAATATAATTTTGTACATATTTTTAATTATTAATTAGTTGGTAATTAATTAATATTAATTAGTTAATTACATTAATTAGAGTAATTTTTTTATATATATAATTTTTTGTTATTCTTAATTAATTAATTGGGAAAAATAATATTAATTATTAAATTAAATTAATTACTGCTAATGTGCTGATATATTTACTTTATTGTTATTGTTAATTAATAATTAATTGGTAATTAAATAATATTAATTAATTTTGGGTAAAGGAGTATTTTTAGGGTTCAGGGTCAGTTTTCAGTTTTTGGGTAAAGGGGTATTTTTAGGGTTCAGGGTCAGTTTTCAGTTCTTGGGTAAAGGGGTATTTTTAGGGTTCAGGGTCAGTTTTCAGTTTTTGGGTAAAGGGGTATTTTTAGGGTTCAGGGTCAGTTTTCAGTTTTTGGGTAAAGGGGTATTTTTAGGGTTCAGGGTCAGTTTTCAGTTCTTGGGTAAAGGGGTATTTTTAGGGTTCAGGGTCAGTTTTCTGTTTTTGGGTAAAGGGGTATTTTTAGGGTTCAGGGTCAGTTTTCAGTTTTTGGGTAAAGGGGTATTTTTAGGGTTCAGGGTCAGTTTTCAGTTCTTGGGTAAAGGGGTATTTTTAGGGTTCAGGGTCAGTTTTCAGTTTTTGGGTAAAGGGATATTTTTAGGGTTCAGGGTCAGTTTTGGGTTTTTGGGGTACAGGGAGATTTTTAGGGTTCAGGGTCAGTTTGGGGTTTTTGGGGTACAGGGATATTTTAAGGGTTCAGGGTCAGTTTTGGGTTTTTGGGGTACAGGCGTACAGGGTAAAAATAAAAATAATTTACATTAAATCAATTAAATGAAATTAAAAAAAAGAAAATTACATTAAATTATTAAGTGTTTTATTTATTTTAAATGTATATGTATTAGTTTTAATTTTAATATTTTTATTTAATATTTGTAAAAATATATGTATTTTAAAATTATTTTTACATTATTATTAATACATTTAAAAAAACGATATTTTTAATTTCGATATTTTTGTACTACGATATTATTTTTTCGATATTTTTGTACTTACCTTTATGAAGATATGACTCCGATATTTTTGATGTCGATATTTTTGTGCCGATATTTTTGTATTTCGATATTCTGTCTGTCGATATTATGTCAGACATTCAAAGTCAATCACCATAATTTTTCCTAGGACGCTTTTCTTTGTACTAGCACATGATTTATGAGGAGATTGTTATTGGGGGCATGCACTACTTAAGATAGGCACTATTTCTCCTTTGTCACATAAGGCCCTGTTATGCACTTGGCCCAGATTTACAAAGTGTTCCTGCAACGCAGCACAGCAACCAAATAGTCTATGCTGCGTTGGTCAAGAGTTAGAACACAGCTCAGAGCAATATCAGTGAGGGTGGGCTTGGTGTTGTCAGCTCCTGTGCTTGTTCTTTAACAATACTACCTTGCAAGATGCTGTTCACCAGGGTGTAGAGGTGAGGGTGTGCTGTCTAGCATTAGATTTGTAATGGAAGCTTACCATTCCAGTACAAATCCCTGTGCCTGGGCAATCTCTTTTTTTTTTTTGGTGAGCAGAGAACAAAAATAGCATAGCATAGGTCGTTAGGAGAAAAGCAAAAAAAAGAAACAACAGCCATCCCTACTCTGAATTTGACGCAAATACACAATATATACATTTAGCAGCTGAAACCCTTGAAACAGGGATGGACACATCCTCAAGTAAAACAAAACAGAAAGTCCGGAACACCATATATTCATAAACATTAAAAAAAACAATTGCACCATCCACATCCTAAAATACCCTAAAGTGTCCTGTGTCTAATGATCCTCGAGATTACGACAAAAATCAGTTTAGTTGTCTACAACTTTTTTCATGTGCAAAGTCTTGGCATTTAAACAGTACAAAGCTGGTTCCCCTGTAAGGGGCTTAAAGTGCAACGTGTTAAAGTGCTAAGTTGTCTAAAGTGCAATGTTCTAAAGTTCTAAGATTCCAATGATACAGCTAAATTATCAAAAAACTTTCAAACCACTGCAAACTTTTTTGTCGCATCAACACATTTAGCATATACTTTCTCAAATCTCCTTATTCTTGACAATTTATTTATCTATTTGGGATAAGATAGAATTTCTTCCGACCTCCAATTTTGGAGAATTAATGAGCGCGCTACTGTAGAGGAGATTGAGATGTACGTCTCTTTCGCTTTAGTCAAATCTGACCTGACTTTAGAGAGCCCGAAGAGAGCCACTTCTGTCTCGGGTTGATCTTTTTTTTAATAGACTGGCTCATTGCTAAAAAAATGTTTCTACAGAAGGCTTCAAGCTTCGGGCAAGTAAAAAATATATGAGGCCATTCTCCCTCACCGTGGGAGAGACATCGAAAGCATTTATTATCCACTTCCGCAAGACATTTGTTTAGCTTTTTCGGGGTGTAATAAGCCAGCCACCGTGACAAGAAGCCCCATCCTTTTAAAATTAGCTGCTCTCAGGGCCTTGCATCCTACCCGGTGTATAGCCTGCCATTCCTAATGAGAGAAGGAACAGTTAGTCTCTCGAGTTATTTTTCCAAAAAATTCATCAACCAAGGGGAGTACTTTTTCTTTCATAATTAAGGAATACCAATTTCCTACTCCCTTTTTTTTTTTTTTAATTTTTTTTATTTTTAACGCTTTTTTAATATGGTTGTTCAGTTGTACATCGTGCTTTTTTGGTCATATTTAAGGTAACAAAAATGCTTCTGATACTTCTTTATTATAACTTTTCAGCATGCTGCAGACTTCTATAGAGCACAGCTTAAAGACATAGGTAAATACATAGGTAAAGTCAATATCTCTGGCTAAACACTTAAAAGTTCCCAAAGGCGAGACCTATTGGCTATGCCAATGCTTGTTATTATTTAGTTGTGTAAACCAGATGCTTTAGCCTTAGAGAATGTTTGTGGCATTTCCTATTCATGCCTCCAGTACTTTTCTTTGCACTTCGTAGGTACTTTATATGGAGCATTAACCAGGGCAATTGGAACCCCGCTTGGCAGGAGATTATAGTTTTTAATAAAATGTATGATCTGCATATATTCCAAGAACCCTGGCTTAATTAAATATGTGTCCATCTGATCGTTAGGTTCCAATAGACGTGCTGTAAGACCTAATAATGCTGCCTCATAGTAGGTACGGATATTTGGTAAGGCTAGACCCCCTTGATTTATCGCTAGTTGTAGTATGGGCAATTTAACCCTTGACACCTTTTTAGTTCAAGCAAATTCCCTAAACATCAAGTCAATTTCCTTGAAATATTTAGCATTGATTTTTAAGGGTACATCAGTGCCTGGGCAATCTCAAAAGAATCCCACACAAATCTTAATTTTGTTACACCTGCTTCAAGCGCACGTTAAATTTGATGCAAATTCCAGTCTGGTAATTTTAGTAGATTCTGATTTGCACTAATACATTTGTGCGTGTTTGATCTAATCTGCCGCAATCATGCCCCTTGATGCAAAGTAATCTGGACCCTAGTGCTTTTATCCGAACAAAATTTTTCTTATAGGCATACAAACGATTTTCTGCTACAGAGTTAGTGTGACAGGCTCGGACAAACGCATGTTTCACAAGTTCCCGATCATCTATGTCTATAATGTTTTTCAGAGTAGCATTTGGAAAATTATGTTTGTTAAGGTCAACACCTGGCCCCAAACGTGTCTTGTTGGAAACGCATCCTGGCAGAGGACAGGGCTCGCTTGATGCACTAACTCACTCACCTACTGCAATATGGAGTCGTATTAAGTCACTTTTCAAGGCTAGTTTCAGATCTCATCTGTTCACGTGAGCAAAAGTATAAATGGTCAGTACTAGTTTCTTAACAATACTGATTTAAGGTTATCAGAAACTGATAGACATTATGCTATTTTTAAATGTAAAATTAATGTGGGCCCTTTTGGCTATTGGGATTATAAAAATATAGCCTGTAGCCAGTCTGCCTTGAGGCATGCAACATGTAAAATGTATGCATTATTTTATTAATTCAGTGTTATTATGACAACATAGCGGTTTTTACCTGGGACCTCCCCATAATGTATCATACAAAAAAAATGAAATACACAGCTGAAATACAAATGAGAACAGACAAGTGTCAGTGATTATTATTTGTAGAAAAGCAGAACATGTGGCAGTGGAGGACCCAGAACAGAGAAGGAATAGGGGCTAGATTCATTTCAAGTCCTTATGCCTCACATTCAGAATTCTGAAAAACGCCTCCCCACCCTTGTTATGCCCACTCTTGACCGCATACACGCCGCCCTCGACGCACTCTCCGCTCGGAGGGCCAGAACCTGGCAGTGGTCCCCCGTATTAAACAAGCCCGGATGGGAGGCCGCTCCTTCCGGTACCTTGCAGCTAAGCTTTGGAATGCCCTACCCCTCCGGATTCGTGGAATAACTGAATGCTTGGCCAACTGATAGGTGTGCTTGTGAGAGTCCTGTGAAATTTTTGAGAGTGGGGGAGGGTGTATGGGGGCATCAAAGAAGATGCTGAGTTTGCAACATAAACGTGGATATTTACATTTTCCAATTAGAGTTGCAATGAGGTGAGTTATCAACCAAAGCAGAAAAGTTGCCAAAATATCAACCGGGGACGGGCAGTTAAAAAGAAATCTCCAACAACACATCACGTCTCCTGTGACGGGTTTTAGGATTTTTCCCCAGCACGGCTCCAATCTTCACACGCTTTCCTCTGTTTTCACTCTGAGTCATTGTGCTCGAGTCGAGGGGAGGAGGTGGGGAAGCCCTGTTTGAAAAGGGGTCTGCAGTAGGCACTGGGTAGGGGGAAGGGCATCCTTAAATAAGTAATTTACCGACAAGAATTCTCTGTGCACTTGGCTTGCCGTCTTTTCGAGCAGGTAAGCTGAAGAGGTAGGAAAAAACTCACAGAATTAGAATTTAATTAAAATGGAGTAACTTTGAAGATGAGATTTTTTTTTTTTTTTGTAAAGACAAAGCCATTTTGGCCCCCTCAAAAAAACCTTACAGTCTCCTGCCTAAATTTGGTGAATTAACTCTGGTAGCGGTGTATGCCCGAGGCGCTACCCTTGTGCATGCCTGCAGATAAGACCTCTCAGTGCCCTCGGCGTGTCGCTGCCTGCAGCCAGGGCAAGTCTCCAAAGGAAGCCCGACTACTGATGAAATAGGTCACAAACACTGCTGACCTGCAACTCAAGGGGGTTGCGCAAGTTCCTTTCCCCAGCCTAGGCAGGGGCACCTCCCTTCACCAGCCTGGGTGCCTCTGTTCGCCAGCCTGAGCGCATCCCTTCACCTCCCGTCATCAGCCGGGCACCTCTGGACACCAGTCTGAGCCCCTTGTCTTCAGCCTGGCACAGGGTGCCAACATTCCCAGCTCCGTCGAGGGTATGCCCTGGTGCAGGTTGGGAGGGGCCCCTGCGCTCCCTCCATCAGCGGAAAAGGCCACGAGCAGGCGGAGTTGAAAAACTTCGAACTGTGCTGCATACCGGCAGCTTCACTTGACAGGTAAAACTTTGTTTTTGTTCTTTTATTCATGATGAAAATCATAAAACTGATTGCGTGTAAAATATTACAAAGAGAAAAACGATGCACTTTGTTGAGAAGTTTGTTAAGAAATGTATGGTGCTTTAAGAAAGTCTGCATTATGTGGCGTAATGCGAGACCTTTTATGACTATCTTACCTTATTCTTTTGTCCTGTTTTCTCATGGTAATACTGCCAGGGACAGGATTTCACCTCATCAGTACCAGTGTAAGAACCATACACAGCAATAGCGCGTGGAAGATGGTCAGCCAACTTTTGCGAAGGACCTTCCCCTGTTTCTTGTAACTTTTAATATTTTTTTTAAATCAAAATCGGAAGACTATGCAGCAGTTGATGAGTTATGTAGCAAATTCAGCATATTCATTATTATGTGGAAAACGCCGTACACTCCGTGGCACTGGATATACATTGTTTGTATACCGTTGTGTAAAGAGCATTATTTGGTTTTGTTTGCTTGCATTTCTAAAACCAAGTCAGCTCTGGAAAAACAACATTTCACTGGGTTGCAGCACAGAGTTTACAACTTCCCCTAGGTCAAATTGAACACCTCCAACTATTCATAGCTTTAGCCAACAGGAGCGTTTACATGCTAAGATTTGTGGCTTGTGAAAAGCTAAACTACACCTCCCAGAATGCTACCTAATGATAAACTGAGAACTAAGACCAGCTTAAAGCCCAACAGATGACGCATTGCAGGGGAACCTTCCTGTATTGAGAAGAGAGTGATACTGCTTGGGCTGAGAGCACTGGCATGGCACTGCTGTGAGAGAGCTTCCTTTTGCAGGTAGTGCTGATGGAGTGGGTCTAGCCGCTAAGGTCCAAGACAGCTTTGAAGATAACAGCCCTGTTTCATCCAATCCTGCTTTTCCTTTGTATTCTATGGTTAACAGTGGTGTTAATCTCATTAAAGGAACTAAGGTGCATATAGATGTGGTGGCGATAGGGGCTGAACCTTATGTACAAGGCAGCGTTGACAAACATAATGCACCCACACAGTCACCATCATATGTGAACACAATAACTATCATACTCCTACAAATCACCATTTAACAATGCTCTACACTGTCATGAATTTAGTCATACAATTATAAACATTATTTTACAAACATATCTTATTTGAAATGCATTTTGACACAGCCATCCCCATATATACATAGACAGCCAAACACCTTCACAAATGGAAACACCTACCGGTATATATTCACACCCATACCAGTGCATGTCAATACAACAACCACCATGCACACACACCAGGCATTTAACAATGTCACTTACTGACACCAATATACAATCTTTTGACAGATTTATAAAAAATAATTAGAGTATTATTCACAAAGATGTTTTTGGTCATAAACACAGGTTTACAGCCTAAAATAACTCATTACGCATGCCAGGAATTTCCAAAGGGATTATTGGCAGGCGTAAATGTGTTTACTACTGCAGATTTATTCATAGTAGTCAGTGGCTGATTTGTAAAAAAAAGAAAAAAGTACTTGGGCTCTCGTCAGGAGGCAGCTTCCTTCAGTCTATTTCTCCTGTTAGCGCTGCCTAAAAAAGAACCAACCACTAACCATGAAAGTGGGGAGAGGATGTGGTGTAATGGCCAAAAATGCCGTCTTTCGGAGCTAGGAACCTGGTTCGAGTCTCTGCGTCAGCTCAACATCCTGTGATCCCTGCCTGCCAAAAATGAATGTGTCTCTAACTGGTGCTCATGAAAAGCATGGTGTTGATTAAATGCTGGTCCTGAGCACTGGAGATCACTGGCTCAAATTAAGCACTGGTGGTAGTAAATACGCATGCAAAGTGGGCATTAGAACTCCATAAAAGCACGATTGTGGGCAGTCACATACCCCAATCCAACTCCTTTCCACCCTGGAAATGGTTGGAAGGTTACAGTAATTATCATTGAGGGAGAGGAAGGGGAATAGCTCACCCCCGTATTTGCTGGGATATACTGAAAAGGATTTGATCACGAGGAAAAATGCTGTGCATTTACACAGCCGAGTCCATGTGCGTAATTTTATGGTAAGTAGAATTACTCACAGAAGGAACAGGAGCCTAAGGAACGTGAAATATGACTTCCCAGAAAGAAACCTGCACCTGGCTCAGACTTCTGGGAATATTTGTGAACTGAAAGTAAAAGCTCGTTCAGGTGGAGCTGTAAATCTCAGCATGTACTTTTAAGTTATTTATGTGAATGAAGCCCTCAGTCTCCTTGCGTAAGTAATAACAGAGGCCAGGTGAGATTTAAGGTTTGGTATCAGAGAAAAAGTCCGGCACTAGAGCTCCTAACCACAATACCCTTTGATGTTAATCAATTATAGAATTATTCCAAAAATTGTGAAAGCTCAAAGCATTAAAAAATGAAAGTCTATGTCAAAAATATTTCACAGACCAAGGTCTTGCGTATGTTCACTTATTTAAATTTTCAATATTTGTAATTCATTTTAAATAAAGTGTTAATCAGGGCTTCTAAAAAATATGCATGTCCGCCTACATTAACATAAACATTGTTAGATATATTTTTCCATAAGGCATCCTATAGCGTTTGGTCGTGTGACGGTTGTGAGCTGCCTGATGGTAGATGAAAGACCTGATAAAGGTGGTCTTCTCAAAACACTTGCTCGCTGCAGTTTCTTCCACCCACTCGCTGACGGAGTAGACAAGCAGTGAACACCGCTGTGTCCATGACTGCCACTGTGAAGAGAATCTTCTGCAAGAGCATCAGGTAGGACTTCGGTTCGCTGACGGAAAACAAAGGGATTACCAAAGGGTTACCTTTGTTAAAGAAATCAGACACTCAGGAATGCTCATGAAAGTCTAACATAATGAAAGAAAAAAACAGCCAGCAAGTATTAAAATATTTGAAGTGCAAATTACCATGTCACCGGACCAGAGCTTCACCCTCTGATCACCTGGAGCATGTAATGCTAAATCCAGAGCAGCATTATATATCAATTCAAACAAGCATTTGCAATGCAATAGGTCTCGCAATTACTTGTTTAGATATGACCTCTCCCAAGGACTCACTCACTTCATAGGGGATGCAATCTATACTTCTGTTTGGTTGTCACTATCACGAGGCCTGTAGGGTCAGAGTCGCAGAGCCATGTCCAATATGATGTGCTTGTAGTCTAGCCTCCACTATAGCCCTCCATCGTCGACGGTGGAGAGCAGAGCTACGTTTGGGCCATTACTAATTTTCATCATTTATGTTCAGCCTTTTGCACCTAATCCTTTCATGTTTGTTACTCTGACGATGCTGGCACTCAAATAGTTATCTGGCTGCAAGCTTCATCTGCATCTCACTACCAAACATCTGTGAGTAGTCGATCAACTGATGACTAAGAACCTCCTTGACCCGAACAGAGACAAAGCAGAAGTCTTAGTGAGCAGGGATTGTATGTACCTCGGTGTATTCCTGTCCAGGTGTACCTATACTGCTCTCAGGGTATTTCAAAGTGCATGCCTGCCCCACTGTTCATGTGACAGATTATCACTGTATCATTGTCTGTCCCAGCATCAGTGAAGCTCTGCCTCATTGGCCCGCTTACCTATGTATCATTGCCAAAG
This sequence comes from Lissotriton vulgaris, assembly GCF_964263255.1. Classification (NCBI taxonomy): domain Eukaryota; kingdom Metazoa; phylum Chordata; class Amphibia; order Caudata; family Salamandridae; genus Lissotriton; species Lissotriton vulgaris. The sequence goes on along the minus strand of NC_141685.1, from coordinate 605,058,987 downwards.
AGATTGTATCTCCAGCTTTAATTAACCGTGTAACTAGTAACATGTCTCATTGCCAGGGAATTTCTGCAACTTATTCAGTATCAACCCTGTTAGTGTCAGTGTATTCCTGGCCAGTGTCAGTGTGTTCCTCTGCCATTTTCTGTGTTTCAATGTTAGTTTGTGTCCTGGCCCAAGCCTAAGTGCACCTGTACTATGTGTTACAATTAATGTATCTGTCCCAGTTGGATCACTTCCGTGTCCCAGGTCTATACCTGCCTTAGGATCAGAAAAAGCACTACACTCTGTATGGAAGATACATATCTTAGAACAGGGTGTGTGTGAGCAAGCACACGCACACACACACACAACACGCACAAGGACAAACAACTCAAAATGCTGTGGCAAGGAGAAAGGTACATGTTAAGATAAATTTGTATTGTATTTGCACCCCTCATAAACTACAAGTCCCAGAAGCAATGGAAAATAACCCTAACTACATAATTAACACACAGCCACCATTGGACAATTTCAGACGTCATTCAGCACCAGCAAAAACACTGGAAAGGGGACTCGGGAGTACAAATCCTTTTTCAGTGAAATATAAATGCGGTTTCTCATCCAACAGCTGAACATCAGCAATTTAAAATAGCTTTAACCTTGAGAAGTAGATGTAAAAAACCAAAACAAACTATACATTTACCTTCAAAATGAGACCGCGACAGGACTGTGATCTCAGAGCCTAGTCACTGGGTGCAGTTCTGCCAATGGCAGCAACTTGAGAGTAAAGATCCTGGGCTGCAGGCAGAGTGCTGCAAATGGTGCTAGTGCTGCTCCAACATAGGGTTAAAGATGGACTTAGCTCACAAATGCCACCTGACATATCTGGATCAGGCTTCCCAGATAACAGCGCTTTTGATTTTCATATTTTCTAGTCCTTATGTACAGCAGTAAAAGGGAGACTACAAGTCCCAGAATGCAATCTCCTGTGGCTAAAAAGTAATAGCTGGCTGAAGGTTTCACACATGACAAGTGCTCTCTATTGGCATTGCCAATATACATATCTCTAACAGTATTCATAACCTTCTGTAGCACAGCCCACGCCAAGCATCAGTGCCCTCTTTTTCGCAGTCTATGCGTGTGTATTTGGGTGTGTGTATTCTGCCGCCCACGTTTGCAGAGACAACTTGCAATTTTGCTGCATCATGCTGTGTGTGAAGGAAATGCGAGCTACTCCTGCACGGCACGTATAGAAAGTCTGCTTCCTCACTCCACTTGTATGGAAGAAACGTATCCTGTTGCTACTTGTGGATTTTGGCAATGGACCAACTACTCAAGTGAGACGAAGGAGAACTCAAGAGCTCTGTATAATATCAACTAAATGCATCCTTTGTTTAAAATTAAAGATATGCGTCTTTAAATCTTCACACTTTGTAGCAATGGCCTCGATTCTCGAGAACTTCTTCAGGCTTCCGGTAAGCCTACTTTGGCAATTGTTTACTTTTTCACGCGGACTTTCGTATCATGCATTTCTCATTAGAGCATTCTTATTTTTTGGCAGATTGGCATAACTTTGAGCTGGAAGGTATTTATTGCTGCACTCCTCGTTTTTTCGGAGTGTTCAGGCAAGCTCATTCTCTCATGCTTACCTTGTTCTTCTGGGCTTTTCGAGACCTCAATTACTTATCTCCTCACATTACTTTAACGCGCCTTTTTCAGCATCTATATGGGTTGTGGTTATTACTATTTAAGTGAGCACGTTCTTCTCCATTTCTTTTTAAAAAACAGCACATCTTGGGGTGCAAATCCTACATGTATAGCAGCATATTCACTGCATATTGTTGTGTTTTAGATTACTGTGGACGCACTTCTGATTTTGAGGATCACCACATTTACGCAATTGACTCCCCTGACGAAGGGTTTTTCTAACAAACCCGAAATGCATTGGGACTTTTGAAAAAGAATCACATTTACATGGAGTTACATGTTTATGTCAAAAAAGTCAGGAACCCACAGTAACGGGTCCAGAGACCTAGTTTGTGTGTATGGTTACTGCGTAATTCTGTCAGTATCTACCATGAGAAGAAAGAAAAATTTCTTTCTAGAGTCCCCTCACTCACCGGGGTTTCCCCACGGTGACATGCTTCATCATTGGGGCCATCCCAGTTCTCTACGAAAAGGGGCGTGCTGCGACTAGCGGACTACGCAGGAGCACTGTATTTGTGAAAGGCTATGTGTGGTGTAAAGTGTTGTGGTGGTGGAGTGGATGTGTGATTAAAAATACCGTGCTAGTGGGCCTCAACAATTTATTCTGCTCCTAGTTTGGTATATTAAAATGGGGTAACACTGTTATCTAACCTTGAATTGGGCTAGATCAGTGTCTCGTGGTCGACATGTTTCAAGCTCCCCAAGCTTTTCATCAGGACCATACAGGGTCCAGCCCTGTATATTCCACTCTTATATTTAAATAAATACGATTGATTTAATATTTTCCTATTGCGCTGTTAATTCTTAAACATGCGTTTTTATACATACGATTTGTATTTCAATGGCGTATATATATTGGTGCTAATTTGCACTTCATGGTCTCAGGCGAGGGCGGGATCACCTCGTGGAAACATTGTTCCTTATCGGCAAAACCGCTCGGTATTACCTGCTCAGTCCTCACCCGACCGCATATGAGGACTGAGCAGGTAATACCGAGCGGTTTTATACAAATCGTATGTATAAAAACGCATGTTTAAGAATTAACAGCGCAATAGGAAAATATTAAATCAATCGTATTTATATAGTGGGAGGAGTAGACCCCTGACCCTGAATAGGTCTGTGTCTGCCTAGGTGAATGCTGGCTCCACCCCTTTGTGGTGTGTCTGATGACGAGCTCCCACCTGACAAAGGGGAAGAGGAGCCTTGTCAACAAATTGCTCCAAAACTCACCAGTAACAGTTTAGGCTGGTTCACCCAAGCAGCTGGACCCCAGGAGGAAGCACCACAAACAACTGCCTCCCTGCTGGAGGGCCGTGTGTGCTGGCCTGCTTGGGCCCAGCTGTGTCCCTGGAACCTTGATGACTCTAGCACCTTGTGAGCCCATTACTTTTGTTCTGAAGAGGAGCGCTGGTGCCTTGCAGCGCACAGCTTCAGTGTCTGCAAGTAGAATCCAGGCGTGGGGACTCCCCCTTGTTGCATCAGAGAGGGAGCCCACCCCGCTTTCATGCCTATTTAAAAAGCTGGTGCCGCTGGTTTGTGCTCCTTAAAAAGCGGGTGCCCACCCTGCTGGTTCGTGCTCCTTAATAGTGGGAGCTCACCCTGCTTTTGGGTGTTATTTAGGGGCGGGTGCCCACCCCGCACTGAATTCCTGCTGCAGGAATCACCGCTACGGCCCGAAACGAAAGAGCCGCTGCAAGCAGCGAAACGGAAAGTCAGGCATCTGGTGCCTGACCAGGGGCAGGACCGTGGATGGAGCCAATCCCTGCCCGGCACCCAGAAGAAGAGCGGGATGAAGGAAACGGCTGCCAACATCGAGGCGGGGCTCTCGTGTGATTGAGGGGAGCCCCGCACGCAGCCTAGACCGTCCAGAGCTTTGCGGGCTCCACAGAGAAGTCCCATGTGCCAGGAGAGGGACCGGGCAAAACAAGAAGGAAACCAAGTTTTCCCTCATTGGACCAGCCGCGGCACATTGCCTGTGCCTGAGGACCTGCTCAGAGACTGGACAGAGCCCCCAGAGAACCCAGATGAGAGGGGCCCCCGAGGCACATTGTGGGTTGCCTGTTTCCCTAAGCGGTCCCACAGGAGAGCGGGCCTCTCCAACGTGGGGGGCCATTTAGTATTTAGGAGTCCCGGAGTGGGGCTTCGAGGGCACCTTGGTGCCCAGGCTCATTTTTCCCACAGATGCCCCGCTGGACAATGGGCAGCTGCAACTCTTGGGGCTATTTCATTTTTAGAAGTCCCGGATTGGGACTTGTTGGTTAATTTCTGATAGAGTCCCCGTGGGGGTGTCAGGGCACAGTGAGTGTCAGTGCTGATCACAGCTGTGCTGCAAGAGTGCAGGCCGCTGCAACGTTTGGGGGCATTTTGTTGGTGATAAGGAGGGGGTGAGACACTCCCCTGTGCCCCAGTGCATTGTGCAGCATCTTCGCTGCATTGGAAGCTAGGGGGCCATTTGAGAGGCCCCAGTTCATGCCCCGTCTTTCTGGACATAGGGCATTTTGAGCCCCAGTGAAAGGCCAGTTGGCCTGGGCTCAGTTTGTAAGGTGATGCATGCACCTGGTAGTAGTGTTACTGCAGTGCACTGCTGATTTATGTCTATGTTGCATAATGTACTTCTGCTGATGCCTCATGTCATGCTATGATGTTTTAAGATGATGCCTATTGCGTAATGGGTTTATGCCTATGAGGTCTATGCATAATGTGTTTTATGCCTAACTGTGAGGCAGACATAATGTGTTTATGTTGCCAGTGCTAATGCTGAGTACAGTATTCTGCCAGTAGTTACTGGTTGTGTTTTACATGTGTTACTAGTACTTTCTAAAGGTTCTGACAGTGGCCCAATTGGCCTGTCATGTGTATATAATCCCCTGTAAATATTGCCTAGTGCCAGTTGGCACAGTGTACATCGTGTGATTATGATTCTAATGTGTTTTGGATATTACAAAGGCTATTTGTATATAACGTTGTGTGGAATTTTTTTTGTAATGTGCCTAGTGTGTTGTGCAAACGCTTCACACGTTGCCTCTAAGATAAGCCTGACTGCTCGTGCCAAGCTACCAAGGGGGTGAGCAGGGGTTATCTTCAGCATTTAACTGGTCTTATAGGTTAATAAAATAGTCTGCAATGCATTTCCCCAGTTGAGGCCTACATAAACAGCTAACTGGATCGCTTTCTTGACATTATGGTTGAACCTCTCCACTTGACCATTCGCCATTCGATAGAATACAGCTACTCATCTATGTGTTACACCACCTTTCTCCAAGTAGATCTCCGTAAATGCACTAAAACATTGAGGGCCATTATCAGTTACAAGTTCCTGAGGGATAAATTCCCTACAAAATATTTCACCTAAGAACTCAACAACATTCTGTGAGGTAACCTCCTTTCCCATTTGGAATAATAATCAATCAACACAATCCTGCATGGTCTGTGCAGGTGTGAATTTCCAAGAAAGCTGTGAGAGGTGCCTCTTGCCAGGAGGGAAATCTCCTCTAAACCCTGTGTGATTATGGTGTAAGCTAACTGTAAGAAGTTGTGAAGCACACAGGTAAGAAAACAAATTTGAAGAATATTTTGTATATATCCGGGGCTTATTCTTGGTGTTATCTGTTCACAATAAGTACAACTGTTCTTCTGCCTAACTGCTAACCCCACCTCATATAAATACAATCTCACCCCATTCAAAAACATACACAATGCCTTCATGAGCGGAAAAGCCCGTCCACAACCAATAGACAACAATTGGCATAGATATGAGCGATTCACAGCCATTTCTCGCTCGTGCCTATCTCATAACAATACAATTTGCTATTGTTGGCTTAACTACTCTGCCCCTTTACCACTGCTACCTCGTACTACAGTGCATGTGCTCTCTACTTAAAACTTGATAACATTGGCTTGTCTAAAATTGGCATATTTCATATACTTATAAGTCCCTAGTAAAGTGCACTACATGTGCCCAGGGTCTGTAAATTAAATGATACCAGTGGACCTGTAGAACTGATAGTGCCACACAATTTAGAAGTGCTTTAAACATGTCTCAGTCCTGCCATTGCAGAGCCTGTGTGTGTAGTTTTAAGATACTATTGGGATTACCTTATTACATTATATAAGTGTAATTCCAAATTGGTGAAAGACAAACTTTTAGAGTTTGGTGTCTTTGGACTGACAATATAAAATCAAAATTCATAGTAAAGTCAGATTTTAAGATGCAAGTCTGAAATTGAACTTCAAAGCCACTGTCATATACTTGTCCCACCTTCCAAAAACAAGAAACCAAAGTATAAATATTGTACCGCAAATGCCACCACTTCAGTTCACTTCTGAACCTGTGGATAGGCTGCCAAGAAAAAGGGCTGCTGTGCTGTTACAAGGACTGCCACTAAGCTGGCCTACTGCACTGCTGGACTCCTGCTTTGCTGTGTTGAGCTGCTGCCCTCTTAATTTAGAGTGAAAAGGACTGGGCCAGCATCCCTCCAACTCAGAACTAGTGTGACTCAAAGGGCTCGTCAGCTTGCCTCCTGTCCTGAAATCTCAGGGGCATCAAAGTCTTCAATCACCCTGCTACAGCATTTGGACTCTGTCATCTGTGAGTCTTGCCCTACCAAGTGGTGCCAATCCAGTCCTGGGTCCTTGGAAGTGGAACACTGATGCATTGCTTGGCTGCAGCCCGCATTATTTTCAAGGCAATCAGGACTAAGATACTTTTATTCAGCGCGACTCATAGGGTCCCATTATTACTCCTAGTAGAGAGCAGAAAAGATCAAGCCCATATGCAGACCATCCAGGATTTCGTGATTTCACGATTTGCAAAAAATATTGCGAAATTGACAGTTTTGTAAAAATGCTGCGATTTTTACAAAACTGCCACTGGAAAATGGGATTTTTTTTTTACGAGACTGAAAAGGGAAAATAACAGTTATTTTCACCTCTCAGTTGTCAAATTGGGAAACGAGGACCTCTTGTGACCATCCTATGATGTCCACAATATTATTACATGATTAGTGTTTGTAATGCAATCGGTCTTGCATTTGCGAGACTTTGAGCTATTGGCATTGTTAAATGACAATGCCTTTTATTTATGTGTTGGCTTTTAAAACATATATAAAAGGCATTGTCATTTACAATGCAAATAGCTTAAACTCTCGCAAATGCGAAACATATTTCATTGCAAATGCTTGTTTTTAAATACCTCTGTAGACTACTTCTACATAGCTTTCTACTTTTAGCAGATGAGGGAGTTGTAAGTAAAGTGATGCAGTCCAGGATCATACAGTGTTGGGGGAAGGGTAATCTGGGATTTGAACTCGAGCATCCTTTACAGTATCCGCAGCAGTGTTAGAAATTAATGTGTTATTGTTTCTAGAGCTGCAGTCTCACCGGCGCCATATGTTATGCTTAAATAGGCCTAAGGAGCAGTGAGCTCTGCCCGTGAGTGGTGTGCCTCATAACAGCCGATGCACTTTTAATGCTTTGTTCCCAGCACTTCTCAGCAGGCACTACCATTGCTGCTGCTCTATTAGTGAGGCAGTACTGTTACCTCAAACACAGGCTGCCAATCAGTCAGTGGGACAGTGTCAGCATCTCCCTGCAGTACAGTCTTATCTCTGATTGGACAGAACCTGTTTGGAAATCGCAGAAATTACCGTCAGCATAAGCTGAAGCCACTTTGTTTGTGGCAACCATTTTGGTGAGCCATGTCCTCGCCATGTGCGTCTCCCTCTTCACTGTTGCCTGTCCTTGTATTCTACTTGAGCCATCAGTTACAGTTAACTCCTTCAGCACTGAACCAGAGCAATGTATGATCAGAAAGGCTTGTAGCTGCCAGAATGCATCTGTCTAAGTATATAACTGTCAGGCTATTCCAACTGATGTAAGGGTTTTTGTTACTCCTCCCACTCTGTTGTATAAGTAGTTTTCAGTTGTCCATATATGAGAAATAGCTATTCATGTGCATACTTGTACCGCCTCTTTTTGAACCTCCATGCTTACACTGCAACTATCATAGTGTATAAGCACCATGGTTTCTGTACTCCTTGGACTACCTCATACAGTGGCCTGAGGGTACCGTATTGACATAGTCTCCCTCATGTGAGGTTAATATATGCATTCTCTTTAATATTACAGCTTCCGTGCCAATTTCATCTTTGTTGGTTTAAGGACTGGTGCATCAGTGAGCCCCTAAAAAGGCTTTTTACTCCACACCTGCACCACAAGGCACCGCTGCAGGTCTGCTAGTGAGATGGAAATCGGCTCTTTTCAGCAGGGCTTATGTATTGCGGTACTAACACTTCTCAGGAGAGCTGATGTAGTACAGTACTGGTACTTTTCAGCAGGGCTGATGTAGAGCAGTACTGGTACTTCTCAACAGCATTGTGAAAGCAAATACTAAAATCTTCTATTGTACTTGTAAAGCGGATGCCGTGCTGAAACCAAAAGTGCAGCACCCAGAGGGGGCTTCAGGCAGCAGGATCCATTGTAATTGTGCGCTGTCTTAATGTAAATAAAAAAACAAAACCATGATGTGGTGCCGAACAAGTGGAAGGAGCGAGTGCACCATATTAAAGTTAAAGCTGGTGAAAGTAAAATACTAAAATGTTTTACTGTACTTGTAAAGTGGGAGCCATGCTGAAACCTAAAGCGCGGCACCTGGGGGGAGGCGAGACGGGCTGCATGGTGCTCTGAATGTACGAAGCACGCAATGCCTGCAGTAAGGGAAACTCAATAAAGAAAATAGTGCTTCCAACACTAAATAACAACTACCCTGTAACAACCAAAGTAAAAGGGCCACTCGCCATGGGAGGTTACAAATGAAGAAAAGGCGGTACTATGGAGAGACTAACAAGCCTATTTACGAATCAGAAGCAAGCCTTTACGAAGTACAGTGACACAAGCCAATGCAAATATGGGCAGAGAGTGGGCAGGGCTTCTATTCCATACTCCAGTACAGCCAGTCACTAGCGCATGAGCGCTGACTCTAGGCTCAACCTAAAAAGCCAGTTGGTTTTTCAATGGCAGAACCCGGAGCAATGAGCTCTAAAGATCAAGATTATGATTTTGAAAAGGATGAAAAGGGAAAATATATGATAGACTCTCAATTGCGAGAATTTTTGTTTCACATTAGAGAAACTCTGGGTTTTAAAGGCAAAGACCAATGAGGGGTTTTATTCACAATAAATGAGTCATGATGCGAGTGACCTGATTCTACACGATTTCAAAGGAAATTGTATATAAACAGTGGAAAGATCCAGATAAATCTACCATTCTGCTATTCTTGAGCAAGAGATATTAGGTCAGAGATTTCAAAAAAGATTTCCCCAAAATGAATGATAATGAATAAAATAAAGTGCAGAAAAAAGGCAGCTAAATTTCCATATTTGTGCCTCTGAATTTCCATATTTGTGCCTCTAAATTTGCTAATCCATGCCGCAATATCCTGGTTGGTCTGCAAAGGTTTAAACCTTTAAAAATATACAGTATAACTCAGTGTTTCATAACCTTTTGGCTTCTGTGGTCTCCCACTTAATCACTGCTGGAACCTGGGGACCCCACTGATTCATTATTGGAAAACAGGGCCCCCCCACTGAGTCATTAAAGGGTGCCGGGGGCCCTGGCCCAAACATTTTCTAGGATTTGAACTGCAAAACAATAGACATAAACTGAAACATTGATCAAAGAAATACATAAATGATGACATATTTCATTTAAATTCCTAAACAAATATTAAACAATCACAATGTGAATGTTAATAGAAGGTTAGAGCTTCTCTAAATCCACTTACTACCACAAATCAATCGGAGGATACTAAATTCATTTTCAGCTTTCAACTTCCTTTACTTTTGCTTAAGTTTACATTTTGCTTCTTGATTTATATACACTAAACTAATCTTTTAATATTTAATTTTCAATGCAATTGCGGACCCCCTGAGTAGGCTTTGCGGAGCCCTAGGGTTCCAGGCCCACTGGTTAAGAACCACGGATCTAACTAGTAGACAGAAGCTGGCCGTTGGTATGGTATATAGCTCTCACCCGCAAAAGATGTCCAGCATGCCTAGACCTAGCTCAGACACCTGGGAGAGAGAGTGTACATGTAAAGATCCCGAAATATTGTGGGCTGTTCTACATAGTGTGGGACAGCCCATTGAGTAAGTGCCTGAGGAGGGCACATCCAAACTAGCCAATTGCAGATCAAAGTGCTCTCTGTAAACAGCATCATTGTTATTTCCCTCTTCCCACACACCTGAAATCCCCTCCCTTTCACAACAGTTGCTCCTCCCTCAGTCTGCCTCAGCTGGTCGAGCTGCTTTCTTGTGCTTTAAATCCCTGCCAGGCTCACCTCACCTGTTTATGGAAAGCTGCTGCGCTGACTGTCTCGGACACCCAGGAGGACCGCGTTCCAGTCTACTACCTGCAGCTCTGAAACCCTGGGCACGTGACCGTAAGTTTAATAAATTCGACCCCTTTCTGTCTATAAGCGTCCTGCCGCCCTTCGGAGTTCAAAGGCAGACTTTCTTTTGTATGTTTATTCAGGAGAAGTACACTCGTTAAATAATTCAGGTGCCAAGTGTGTGCTAAACTTAAATGTGCGCTGTAAGTTCTCTTATTCGGTTGATATCTTTCAAGATATTGTGTCTGCTTCCCTATTTCACATCCTAAAGTGGGCGTGATTTGTTGGTGCGCCGAATGCTGGGCTGAACGTGTCTGTCTCTCTTCAAAGCATAATTTCTATTCATTCTCCAGGGACAATTAACAAAAACCGGTTTGAAATTCGTGAAAGTTTTTCCCTTCAAATGTGTTCTCGCTTCTGTTCTTCACTTATAGTTGTCTCAAATATCCCGTCTGATATTATTCTCACTCAGCAATACACGTGTTTGCTCAAGTAGAGTTGTAAATGCCGTGGGTGACCTTGAAGGTTAAGATTCTAAAACACATATGGAAAAATGAATCAATAATGTTTGAGTCAAGGACAATTGGGAGCTCAAACGACTATAATCACTTTGTGAGTGTTTTCTCGTGGTTTTAAGACAGCAGTGTAAGGTGCACTCTTGGCTGATCATGGCAGAAAAACACAGATTAGAGCAATTCACAATTTGCGCTGAGCGTTGGGCTATTCATGTGCTATCGACATCACTTCCTGAAAAATATTTCGAAACACAAAAAGGTTCATATGTAACATTATTGAAACAGCTTCCTCTTGACATTTTCCATCCCTACTCATTCATGTTAATTTGTTCTACTGAAATGCAATTATGATTCTCAACTTTACTTAAATTGTAAAGGTACGTACCTTCTTCCATTCGAGTTGATTGTCAGTGCTGTCTGCTCTTCTGTCATACAAATATATATATATATATATTTTTTTTCGCTGAAAAAAACATAGGTTTCAGGGACGTTATAGATAGTTGGACATTTCACTCATACAAAAACATTGAAACTCCCCCGTTATAGTTAGTTCAACTAACTATAACTCCTGCGCCCCCAATGCACTGCTGATGATGTCACAAATTACAATACTCATTTCATGGTCAGTGACATCACTCATGACATCACTGATGACATCTCAAATGACATCACTGATTGTTTTGGGGTTTTCCTGAGCAGTATTTTCCCACATTATAAACTGCAATTCGCAAAGAGGTTCCAATTGTAAAATTTACTGGGCCAGATATTCTAGCAGTGTTCGTGCCCTTAATAAGACAATGCCGTAAACCACATATTTTGATCACAAGAATGTTGATTAAGTTTCTTGATTATTCCAATTGGCGTGATAATGTCAATTCTAATCCTGGGCTAGTGGTGCTGAGAGCTTTGCAGGTTTAAGTGCTATGTGCTAAGACTGAAAATAAATGTATTAAGCCAGATAGAGTAAAATATTTCAGCGGGATGCTACAGAGTGATCACAGTGTAAACCTTCCAATGACTTTGCTTGTGTAGTTCATAAAATTGATCTGGTTGTCCCAAGCATTGATTTTATTAGCAACAACTTTGCATTTCCTGTTAAACTGCTGTCTTGTGAAAAAAAGGTTTAAAATGGCTTCAGGATATTTTTTATATGTTCTAGAATTTTATCTGCTTGGCATTGACCAGGGCTTACAGCAGCAGGCTGCGCTCTCTTGGGTGCTAATGTGTTTTCCTTGGTCATGGATTTTACCTTCCCGACCTGCTAGCACCAGTGTTACAGAATTCATATGTATTTTATGTCCTAATATCACAAAGAACCAGGGATTTATCCCCTGCTAAAGTGTCCTCAACATAATTCTAGGTGTAAAACATCTGTGCAAACATTAAACTAAAAACCTTCTACAGAAAAATAAAGAGTGCTCTTATATTTAAATTGATCAAATAAACAAATCTGTACCTTCAGAGAACAAATGGAGAAACTATGTATTTCAATTTAGAACCAAGAAACAGCATACAGGTCCTCCATACTTCACAGAATGGTCTGAAACATCGCCACACTGTGGGTCCACAAATAAGGGAGTATCACCCCACCATGATAGACTTTGTCGAGAGGACAACGCCAATGAACGTGTCCTAAACCTGGGTCCACCCTGACTGATCTGGAGGTAGGTGTCGAACTAAGTTATGGCTACAAAACATTTGATGTGTCTCCAAATAAAAGTTCACTGTGAACGTCTCGCCCCTGCAAAATTCACCACAACTTACTTCGGATTGTAAGAGGTGTATTCTATAATAAAATAAAAAAACTTTCAGCAGTAAACTAAAACTTACAATTCCCTTGATATCAATTACATGAAATATTGGTGCCTAAAATAATTACGGGTGAGGGCTGGCAAAAAGGTCCATGGCAAATGCCATCAAGACAATGATAAAGTGGCATTTCTCAAATCAAAGGTGCTACAAGATTAACGTGGTAATGACAATGTTAATGTTAAAGTAAAGTAAAGTAAAATAAAGAAAAACTTTATTTGATCCAGACCTCAACTGAGATCAACAAATACAAAATTAAAATAATTTCAATTACTCATAAAAATGCTTAGCTAAAACACTTTTGCTTCTTTTTTTTTTTTTTAGCTCACTACAAGATGGTACAGTGGTGATGTTCAGCCACCTACTCAGACAACATTAGAATACATTTGATAGAATAGAATAAAATAAAATCTTAGGATTGTGCTTCTTGTTTAAAACAGCTTCAAGAAGCTTTTTAAAAACGTAAACAGGTTATGTTAATGTTGAAAGCTAACGCTAAAAAAATGTTAAAAATGTGAAGCACGGAAAAATGAAACAAAAATGACCTCCCATCGTGTAAATCTGTAAATATAGTGACAGTAGTATGCTAGAACAAAAGTAAGCACAATAAAACAACAGCCACTAGCAAATACACTCAATTAGTTATGGATGTGCCATTTATTTCTGTGGCTGTGCTTTAAATCTTATTATAGCCACAACAAGAACCACGACAAAGAAAGTTGCTATCTGTGATGATTGGCTGGTATTTACCTGCGAATTACCTGGACATAGTCACAAATAACGACATTTTATCTGATGCTTCTTACTACACGAGAAGTGCTGGGAAGGGCTGCATTTGAATCGGTTGATTTTAGATGAGGAGGTACTGGGGCTCAGAGCTACTGACTCCCGCCATTATCTAAATCCGATCATCCTGAGTTAAATCCCCAGAATGGGGAATATCCTGTGAGACCCCAAATTTACAGGTACTGCAGGATTTGTGACCCACCTGCTCTTATTTGCAAACTGCAGAAGCAGGTCGACTACAGCGGTTCAATAAGTGGGTGGTGGATATCAGAAGGGAATACAACATTAGAGCACGTTTCGCGCTGCTGGGATGTGCTAAGGCTTCCGTCCATTTGGAATGGGTCAGGGCGCATTCAGGTTGAGTCTCCTCACTCTGGGGATATATTTTGCCCAGTGATTTTACCAGTTGCATTTCCACACCTAATAAAACTGGGTACATTGATCTCATACATGGGCACACCACCAGGCGGCATTGATTTGGACATGGCAGTATCCTCTCTAAGCCCGTTTTCATGTGGTCCTGATTTGGTTTTCTTCTTGCACTTGGTGCCGATTGCGTTGTCACTTCATGGTGTTCATATCGTGCATGGATGGAGACCCTTATGGTGGAATCTGAATTCAGAACTACAATTGATAGAAATTTCCGAGATGAAAGCATATATTGCTAGATTCTCTATCTAACATCCAAAGCCACGGAAACATACTTTCTCCTCTGAGTTTTGGTTATGTTCCATCCCCATCACTCTCATTTCAACTCACTCAAATGTAGTGGCTGAGCAGTCGCTACTCTTGTGGATCAGCACCGCATACATAAATACGAAATGGTAGGATGGTTGCTAAAGTGAGAATTACTACAAAAACTAGGTTTGCCCACTATTACATTGAAGTACTCAATATCTAGATGCCCCTGCTATGGCGTGTACCATGGGTTGCAAGCCACGTTTGTGGTCCCAGTCATAGCACAAGTAGACCTTTGCCCACCTCCTATGTGCTTTTCCTCTCTTTCCTCCCTCTCCCTTCACTGGATATTATCTAGTGGTTTTCTACACATTGAACACAAACATACATTCAAACAACTACTCCACGCCCCCCAGCTATCCTCCCTGCTTTTTACTAGCAGGACTTTTCCACATCTGGCCAGCATCCCAATCCTTACTTTTCTGAATGGTGACTAGTGGTGTTTAGACGGGGGCGGGTGAGGTGAAACTTAGTATGTGTAGCTTGTATGTGCTAGTTTGTCTGCAGGAGTCTCTGCATTTCACTGTTTATTCATCCGCATGGGTTTGCATGAGTCAGAAGAGAGAGTGTGAGTCATCACCCACCTTCCATCCATAAATTAACTCGCTCAACTCAGACACACAATGTATATCAATTAACTCACTCCTTCAATCCATGCATTTAGTCTCTCACTTATCCATCCAAACGCTCACTCATCTGTCCATTCTGTCAACCTGTGACCCATTATCACACTTCCACACATCCATTCAAACACCGTAACAACTGGCCAATAAAGAAATGTGCTGCACTGGAAAATGATTTAGCATTTTCGCTTACAAAAAGCCTTACCTTCTGTAGTCGTACTAAGAAAATGGCTTGAAGTAGAGTGACAATCACAATAACCCTGGCTGAATTTCCTGCACTCCTACACCTGAGTCAGCCTGCAATTCTTTGTTGAATGGGCCACTGTTGTAACCTCTGCCAATGGTTCACCCCTCCCACTCTCACCCCTCTCCCTTTCCCATACTTTGGTATACCCCGTACCCTCCTGTGAAGGCTGACATAGAACGTTGAGAGCGTTCGCTTAGAGCGAGACACACGACAACCTGGGGACACCTTTACCTCTCTTTTACTACAATAAAGAGGTTATAAACTATACGGTCTGGACCCTAATTACTACATTTTGTGGCGATGAGGGACGGAAGCTGTGCCAGGGACAGCAAGGTGCTTCCCCCCCTGGAAAATCCTGAGAAGCTTGGTCGGTAAAGAACTTTATCCAATGAAGGTGCTAACCTACAGAGTATCGGGGGGAAGTCGGAGTTACGGACATCTAAAGTGAGCTGAAGTCCGGTGAGTGTTGGAGGAAAAGACACGTATCAAAAGCGCCCAGCATCCCCCTAGGTGAGGAAGGGGGCAGTAGGATCTAAAAACAACCCCGACTTGGACTTACCGGTGTGCGGTGTGCAGGATCTAATCGGTGTTGTATTCCCCGATGGTGTGTGATGGTATAGCGTGGTGAGGAACCTGCAGCGGCTGAGTTGATAATTTCCCTGGCAGACGATTGACATTGAAAGTCTCATCCGAGCATGGCGGTGTGAGGAAGCTGCAGCGTCTGTGTTGCGTATTTCACAGTCTAGGCTTGACATCCGAAGTCCCGACTGCGGGCTCGGAGAGTTAGTGGTCAAGTTCCTCACGGCTGGTCCATACCGGCGTAATAATCCTGCCTAAGCGAAATCCGAGGGGCAGATAGAAGCAAGTGAGCGTGCTGAGTGAAGTCGAGCAGTCCGAGCGGCTTCAATCCAGGCTTTCTCGGCGATCTTTTGACACCCTTCTCGGCGTGTGGTGGTTTGGTGCTCGAGTGAGGAAGTTGCCGGAGCTGTGTTCGGGACATCTTGGGGCCGCAAATCGAGGAAGAACGCTGCAAGGACAATTTGAAAAACTTAAATTTCCGTGAAGAGACGTGGTGCGAACTTCACGCAGTTGTGACTGGAATTCATTCTCACAGGAAGTTCCCGCCTACAGACGCTTGGTGCTATCTATTGGTTTATTGAGGAAAACTCAACGGCAACTGAAAGAGGACTTATATCCTTTCTGTTTGTGATTGTTTAGCAGAGAAGTGTAAAATGTTAAGTGCTGTATGAGTTATATATATATATATATTGCTTCCTGCAGCAGTAAGTGGATGAGCTTTACATGGTCTGGTAAATAAGCCCTCACCTTTCCTCCCTCCTGAAGCAGTATTAGAGTGTTTATTTCTCTAATTAGTGCATTGAATTTTGGGAAGGGTGGGAAGAAGTTAGGACATCCTTAGGGGTACTGCCTTTCATGGTCATGGCAGGAGCAGGCATCAGTCAGCCGCCACCATTTCTAAATGAGCTAGGCGAGCCAGACATCCCTTGGAAGAGGTAGGAAGGAATTTTTAAATCCTACCTTATAGCAATAGGGGGTGGAAATTATAACAATGTGAGGAAACGACACATTTTACTGCACAACTTAGGTATTCATGTCAGGAAAGTTTTTGAAGACATAACAGGCAGACTGGTGGATGATGATCAAGAAGAAGAGGTTGAAGGGACTAATGTGTATGAGTATACCCTAAGGAAGATGGAGGAGCATTTTAAAGTTAAACTTAATGTAGTACTGGAAAGGCACAAATTTTATAAGAGGGTGCAAAAGAAGGATGAGAAAGTCACAAATTATGTTGCAGTCCTGAGGGGTTTATCTGCTACTTGTGAATTTGGGCCATTGACGGATTCCATGATTAGAGATCAAATTGTGAGGTGTACTAATGATCCTAGTATCCAAGAAGACCTGCTCACTAGGAATCCAGATCTAGATGAAGCACTAAGCATAGCAAAGGGTTTGGAGCATACGGCGTTGTGCATGAAGGAAATGAAAATTCATGATGGAGTTAATAGAGAAAAGAGTGAGAGCAAGGTTGCAGCTGAGGTGGAGACAGTATGTAAGGTGGGAGAAAAAGTGAAGGGCAATCAACGCAGTAATGCAGAAGGTTTATTTTGCTACAAATGTGGTAGCCCCAATCACTTGGCGAACAATTGGAAGTGCCCGGCGAGGGATGTTTTGTGTAGAAAATGCAATAGGAGGGGGCATTTTTCAAAAGTTTGTGAAAATATGAATCAAAAAGTACATGCCATAGAAAATGTTGAGAGAGTAGATGGGGGTGGGAAAACTTATATTTTTCAAGTTGAAGATAACATGGCCAATGATGATAACAACTACCCTAAGTGTGAAATCACCCTTGATGGGTAGAAGTTTGAAGTATACGCCGATTCGTGCTCCCCTTTTACTTTGGTTGACAAAAGCATATTTGATGAGAAATTTGCCAAACACAAGGTTGTGCTTGAGAAAGCTGACATAAGTCCAGCGGGGTACAATAGGGAACGTATCCCATTAGAAGGTATGGCTAGGATGAGGATCTCATTTAAGGACAGGCATACTGTAAGAAAAGTCTATGTAACCACGAGGGGATCTAGCCTCCTGGGGTGGAAACATCAGAAGGAGTTAGGGATTAAGCTAGACCCCAACAACAGAGAGCAGGTACTTCTAGTGGAACCTCCAAATATTGCAGAAAACCTAACCTCTGAGTTTAAGGAGGTGTTCAGTGAAAACCTGGTAGTGCTAAAGAACTACATGCATAAAATCACTCTTAAAGAGGGGGCAGTACCTGTAGGACACAAAACCCGATCTATTCCACTTCGCATGAGGGAGCCATTGGAAAGGGAGTTGGAAAAGCTGGTCAGCCAAGGGGTCATCATGGAAATTAAAAGCTCGGGATGGTTGGCTCCACTCGTCATCACGACCAAGGATGGAGGAAAGAACATAGGGCTCTGTGTGGACTTACAAGACTTAAATGCCAACATCCTAGTGGACAGATATCCCCTCCCGAGGATTGGCGAGATGGTGAGCACCATACAGGGGGCGAAATATTTTAGTGTCTTGGACCTGTCCTCGGCCTATTATCAGATAAAGCTGCATCCGGAGTCTCAATCACTGACGGCCTTCACAACCCCGTTTGGAAATTTTAAATTTCTGCGGATGCCTTTTGGCTTGGCGTCCGCAGCTGCAGCCCTTAAACGGATAATGCAGCACATTCTCAAAGACTGCACAAAAACGATGTGCTTTCAGGACGATATCCTGATTTATGGAGCAGATGAAAAGGAGCACAATGACAACATCAAAGGAGTTTTGGAGAGACTGAAGGGAGTTGGATTCACCACAAGGGAGAGCAAATGTAAGTTAGGTGTGAGTTCAGTGGACTATCTGGGTCACACCATCTCAGAAGAGGGCATCAAACCGAAGTGTGATCTGGTTAATGCGGTGAGAGATGCTCCCACTCCCACCAACAAGGAAGATGTCGTGTCATTTCTAGGATTGGTGGAATACATGGCGAAATTCATCAAGGATTTTGCCACAATGTCACATCCTTTGAGAGAGTTTGTTAAAAAGGATAGCATTTTCAGCTGGGGAAAGGATCAAGAGAGGGCTTTCAACAAAATAAAAGAAGCGATCATACAGGCACCTTCCATAGGGAAATTTAATCCGGAAAGAGACATTATAATTTTAATGGATGCCAGCAACAAAGGGATTGGAGCCACTTTAGCACAGAGGGTGGAGAACAAAGTAAAGGTGGTAGCTTTTGCGTCCAGAACGCTCACCGGTCCTGAAGCAAACTATTCAACCGTGGAAAAAGAGGCCTTAGCCGTCTACTGGGCCATCAAGCATTTCAAATATGATGTGTGGGGTGTTCAATTCGAAGTGCATACAGACCACAAGCCTTTGGTGCCATTGTTTACTAAAAAAGACATGCAGAACATGACCCCACGCATAGCTAAATGGGTGTTAGGCCTACAAGGCTACAATTTCAGAGTGGTGTACATACCAGGACAACAAAACAAAGTGGCGAATTTCCTATCGAGGGCTCCCATCTGCGGAGAAGCTGAGGAGGAGAATGTCGAAGATACAATTTTGGAAGTGAGCCTGGCAGCAGTGGCGAAAAATAGTCGGGAGACACATATGAAACAAGATGAAATTTTGAAGAGTGTGAAAACATATATTGTGTCCGGTTGGCCGAACAAATGTAAGGAGCTTGTAAGGGAAATTCAACCATATTGGAACTTTAGGGATGACCTTTCTGTGGAGGGGAAATTCATCCTAAAGTCAGGAAAATTGGTTCCCCCGGAGGGGATGAGGAGTCAAGTGATTGATCTGGCCCATGAGGGTCACTGGGGCCGCAGTCTTAGCAAAGCAAGATTACGTGCAGATTATTGGTTCCCAGCAATGGATCGTGACATGGAGGACAAAGTACGTGATTGTTATGCTTGCAGCTTAAGCGACAAATCGAAAGTGACAAAACATGCACCCCTGATCCCGGTGGAAGCCCGAAGGTACCCTGGGACAAGCTCGGCTTCGAAATTGCGGGTCCCATTCAAGGGAAAGGTCCCCAGGACTGGTACTTGTTGGTGTTAATTGATTATTATTCCAACTGGATAACTCACAAGGTGGTACACGATATCAACACAAAGTCCTTGATTCTCTTCTTAAAGGAGGTGTTTTCGAGAGAAGGTATTCCTACAACGATGGTAACCGATAACGGCGTACACCTAGTCTCGGAAGAGATGAAAGAGTTTCTAAAGGACTGCTCGATTACCCATGTCCGTACACCATTATATTGCCCAAAGGCAAATGGGAAAGTGGAAAGAGCGAACCGCATGTTGAAAGAATACATACATCTGGCCAGCAAGTCAGGAAAAAATGTGGATGACGCTATCAGGGACATGTTATGGGCGTATCATACCACTCCAAATGCTACAACGGGGCACTCACCTTTGGAACTATTGAGAAGAAGAAAGGCTGGTTCAAAGTTATCGCCCAACTGGATGGGCAAGAATATAGACGTGGAGATCGATCAGGAGGAAACAAGAAAGAAGATCGAAAACAAACAAAATAAATACAAAGAATGGTACCACAAGAAATGGGGTGCCAAGGAGAGGAACCTCAGGGAAGGACAGAGTGTGTACATCAAGAAACCCGATAAACTAGGGAAAAGCGGAGACAAATTCTATGCCCCGGGTAAAATAAAGGAGGTGATGAGGAACATAGTAGTCATGGAAGATGGGAAAATGTGGAGTCAGGAACAGGTAGTACCGGTCAGAGTTAGAGACAACAAACTACGTGCAGGCAGATCAGTAGGCAGGATATCGGGCAGAGGAGGAAGAGCTATAGACAAAGAACCTCTCCGCACTGGCACAGACAGTACAGCATGAGTTGAGAGTATTCTACTGTGTGTTAGACAGCAAGTTTCGGGATGTATCAAAAAGAAAAATAGTTGTAATTATAAATCTGTAACCTTTGCCAGTTGGATGGGTCTTCTGCGCAAGACCTCACTGTTCTTTACTCTCATCCATCCAGGGGATATATTGGTCCTAGCTATGTTGTTCAGAACCCCTCCCCTTCCTCTGCTTTCTTTGCCGCCCCACTATGTTGCAACCGTTCCTACTTTCCTATCTCTCTACCGTTTCGTTCTCCCTAGGGAGGATGGTGTGTTGTAACCTCTGCCAATGGTTCACCCCTCCCACTCTCACCCCTCTCCCTTACCCATACTTGGTATACCCCGTACCCTCCTGTGAAGGCTGACATAGAACGTTGAGAGCATTCGCTTAGAGCGAGACACACGACAAGCTGGGGACACCTTTACCTCTCTTTTACTACAATAAAGAAGTTATAAACTATACGGTCTGGACCCTAATCACTACAGTCACCCTTCCTAGGGAAGTCTTCCCAGCAGCATGGAGGGGGAAGGATCTCCTGCCATCTTGACAAATACTCATGGCTGCAAGCGGTCTCTCTGTCCTTTTGGCAGGGGACTTCACTGGGTAGCTGTCCTTCCCTGACCTATGTAAGTTCTCAGCAACATTCCTTGGGAATTAACACTTGAAATTGAATTGCTACTGAGGACTGGGGAATTTTTTTTTTAAATTAGCTTTTTTTAAAGTGAAATGCTGCTATAGGAGAGGTGAATTTTAAAACAGTTTTCACTCTGTACCTTGCACAATTTTGCGCCACTGTTAGACTCCATTTGCACTCTATTGGTACATGTTGGCAAGGGGGGAACCAATCATATTTGTGGGGGGTGGAGCCTTCAAGAGCTTGCGGCCACTTAATGCCGGCAGTGACATGGACGCACTGGTTATAGGAACTGGTTGATGTTTTGAATCTAATTTTGTTTGTTAATGCTTGCAATTGAATTGCTACCAAGGATTGGGGAATTTTGAAAGAATTAGCTTTTAAAAATGCTGCTATAGGATGTGGGAATTGTAACTGCTTTTACTCTGTACCTTGCGCAACTTCGTTCCACTATTAGACGCCAGTTGGACTGTATTGGTCCTCGTTGGCAAGGGATGAATCAATTACGTTTTTGGGGGGATGAAGCCTACAAGATCTTGCAGCCATTTAATGCTAGAGGCAACACAGATGCGCAGTGGACACGTGCAGGGAGCATGCTGCCGGAATGCCGAATGCGCACCAAAGACAAGCCCATCCACGGTTGGCTGGTGCTAGGACCTAGTCGCCATGCCCAAGTTCAAATGTATTTGTCCCTTCAATTTAGAGAATGTTATTCAGCAAGCTATCAACTAGAGCCCACTACCCTGTCCTGTCTGTCAAGCCTAAGGATTTTAAACAGGAAAGCCACCACCCCTGAATTTAGTCAGCCTTTCACTATCGCAGCCACTACTCCTAAGAAAACGAATTGTACGACCAACCAGCCAATGAACATTTATTTTAACATGCGGTCAATGGTGAAACATCAATAAGAATGTTTTTATCTGCTAGATTCTGTAAAGTCAGATAAGCTACTACTTATGGAAGCCTCGCTTTCCTCTGAATCCTCCCCTGATATGCTTGCAGCCCTTCCTGATAAACATGATCTTCTTAAGGCCAACCAGCCTACAGGAAAAATGGGCAGAGGCGTTACTTCTGTAATCTATAAAGATCGGAAGTTTACTATCTTAACTGCCGTGGATATTATCTTTGTCAACAGCTTGGTAATTACACTTGATTCCACCCTTACATCTTTGACTTGTGTGCTGGTTTATCGACCTCCACACCATATGCCTCTTTTCCCTCACTCACTTTTGGAACATATCTCCCATTTGGTGACAGACCATGCTAATATTCTGTTAAATGGGGATTTTATCTACTGGGCTAATGATGAGTGGGGTTCTCTAGGAGCTTTGGAACTAACGAATTATTAAAGTTCTTGATTTTCGAACAGCATGCACTGCCTCCCCACTCACATAAAAGGACAGGGAACAGCTTTCAATAGATTTGTGTCTTTTTTATAATATCGCTCCCAGTCAGTTCAACTATCCCATTTTGGTTCTCCCAAGGCCAAACTTTGTCGCCTCATCTTTTTCACTTGTATATGTACCCTCTGGTACAATCTTTGAGGAAAATTAATTTGTGCACCTTCAACTATGTCGATGATATGCAAATTCTTTTTGGAATCAATAACTCCCCTGATTTGATTCCAATCTTCCAAAACACCATGCTATTAATCCACAACTGGATGATTAGCAATCAACCTAAGTAAAACCCTGACAATACAGAGCTTATTCTGACTGGGAGCTCCCAAAATCCGTGGAACTCCAACTTCTAGCGTGTTGAAATGGGTACTCCTCCCCTGCCTACAACTTCACCAAAGAGCCTAGGAGTTTTTATCAACAGCAATCTCTCTACGAAGCCTCAGGTAGGGTCTGTAGTCTTCTCTTGTTTGCTTCATCTCCGGAAGATCAGGAAAATTGTGAATGGTTTCTTACTTTTGAAGCCCTTGTCCAGGTTGTCCCCATACTAGTCATCGCACATATCGACTATGCAAATTCACCTTTTTTGGTCTACCCGAATACTTGCTATGCTAAAGAGACTGCAATTGGTACAAAATCAGGTTGCCAGACTGATCTACCATCAGCCAAGGAGGTGTCATATCGCCCCGTTGATGAGGAAGCTCCACTGGCTTCCAGTGAAACAGCAGTCTGCCTTTAAGATTGGCTGTCACATTTTTAAATCCTTGTGTGGCAACTGCCCTGAGTTAATTTCCTCACACATCCATAGGCATTCTACTTCTTGTTAACTGAGGACTTCGCATCTCAACCCTCTGGTCATTTGTCCCTTCAGTGGAAGTGGCGAGGAGGTGCCAGATTTTCAGTATTGGCCCCTTGATTTAGGAATACCCTCCCACCTGAAATCAGATCTATTTCATGCTATTTCACATTTAGACAACTCTTGAAAACATGGTTGTTCACACAAGCATATAAACAAAATTATGAGCTGCAAGTTATGATCCTGTAACCAGTGCCAAGAAACCGGTTGGTGCATGTGCACTCTATAAATACTTTTAACATAACATGACATAACATCAAGGTGAGGGAACCACTGTTACCCAATTCTGCCACTGTACCCAGTTACTCAGTCTCAGTTTATATTATTACAACGTACAGGAACATATATGCAGAATAGTTTCCTGACCCGCCCTGGTTCTCTGGAATAAAAGGCCAGTCTGCCAAATCATTATTTCCTGATTTCACCATCATAGGTTGCACAATGCGCGCCATTGCAATACACAGGTACATCCGAGTTGGAACATTTTAGAATGGTTTGCAAACATTATATTTAGAAAATCGTCCATACTGGGACAAAGCTTGAGGAAAATTATGTTTAAAGGGATGCACTCACTTACTTCTGCCCACATGAGTATCTTCAGGCTCTAAAATCTGAAGCTGATTTATCGAAATCAGTGTAAATGATTTCCCGTCTTAATACTATCAATTAGAAATACAGGAGTAGCGGGACGCCAGAGTTGGTAATGCTCCATCCAAAAAGCTGGTATTGTAGGATGCTGTTATTTCTAAGTATGGTATTACTTCACTATTCTTACATTTCCAAAAGATTTGGGAATAGCCATGTGATTCATTGTTTGTAAACAGATTCCTTAGTGTTTTCACCTGGTACCAGCTGAGGTCAGGATTATATCCTGGCTTGGAATGAAGACCTTAGTGTTCATCTGAATGCCAAGCAAAGCTTTGCACCTGCTCGTCACTGGAAATGGACCAATCATATTCAAACTAGGTGGAAATCCAGAAAGCACATTTAGCAATAGGGCGGTGACGTCACTCTCGGTGGTGACCACTTGAGAGCCATCCACGGTTAATATAAGGGTTAGGCAGCTTGATGGCCAACCAGAAAGGCTTCTAAAATGTAAAGAGTTTCTTCACTACAGGTAGGCCGTACCAATGCGGATGTAGACGATCTCCAGCCAGGATAAAATATCAACTTTGTAAAGCTGGATTTACCAATTGTTTAATCTGTTAATTTAACAGACCAAGAGATTAAAATGTTTATCAGAGTAGAATAAATCCCTAAAACTTGGTTGCCTTTTATTGTTCTCCCATCGAAAAAAGATAAACACAGCTAAATTATAACTATCAAAAGAGTGATCAGGTGTCGAGTAATCTTATTATTATTATTATTATTACTAATAATAGTAAGAATAATAACAACACTAATAATAATAATAATAATAATAATAATAATAATAATAATAATCATAATACTAATAGTAATTAGTAATCGTATCACTTTTATTATTTCAGCAATGGAAATTACAGCAGTTGATCAAAAAATCATTTATGTTTTATTTTTGCCAACCTGCCTTTCCTACAAAGCCTTTTCCCCATCAGTCTAGACACGTGAAATGATTAACGGCACCCTCCCTGTGCTTCAGCTTTCTTATCCCAGGCATTCTCTTTTCCTGCTCCAGGCCTTTCTATAAATAGTTCAAGTAATGCCGCAAAGCTGATTGCACAGTAAAATGTTCACTATGATTTTTAGAATGTTAATGAACACATAATTTATGGAAAGGTGACGGAAAGAGCTGAGTCATGCGGAAACGAAACACAAGATAAGGTTCACGGGAATGTACCAGCGGCATGCGTGAGTCAGGATTGCCTCAAGTTTTTTTTGTCCCCGTACTTTTGTTAGTGACGTTTTAAGGCTCGGCCAAAGTGTACAATTGTCCAAGGCCCCCATCGTCCGATTTTCCCCTTAGTCAACTAATTGGGATAGTCAGAAGTCCAGTTAACAGTGTGCATATATTTACATGACAGCTTGTCATGCCTGCCTTTAACCCTTTTGCTCCCAGGCAGCTGGTGGCAATGACAATTAAACGAATCTTTCTGTTTCATGTCTGTATCCTTACTTCACCTTACCTCTCTGTCTCAACTCTCTCTATACACCAATGTTTGGATCTCTATTTCGCGACCTCGCTCTCCCTACACCCACACTTGTTCCACCTCTTGTCTACCTCACTTTTTTTCTCACACACCTCTCTTTGCAAGAACCTTCTCCCATTATCTCACTTCTCTACCACTCTGTGCCTATCTCTAAATCTCTACCTATCTATCCTTCTACTTGGACTCTCTACACCTATCTCTCTCCATATCGCCATTCCTCATCTCTCTTTACCTACCACTCTGCCCTGACTCAACATCACCACTTTCTGGCTCCTCTCACTGTTGTTGCCACCCCGCCTCCCTGTATCCCTTCTCCAGCTGCTTCACCTCTCTATATTACTTCTCACTGACTCTGTCTCCCACAACCTCAGCTCTCTCTTTAGCTCTTTGTGCCTATCCCATAGCTCTACTTCTCTGTTCCTTAACCTACTCTTTCTCTGTACCTCACCCCTCTCTCTCGTGCTCTCTCTCTTATCACTATACCTTACTTCTCTCACTCCGCTGCCTCACAGCTGTCTAGCTCACCTCTCGACCGCATTTCTGTCTCACATCTCTCTCACTACCTTATCTCTCTCTATCCACCTCTCTTTCTTTCTCCCAATACCTTCCTTCTGTTTTACCTAACCATTCATTCACTCTCTCACTTTACACCTCCCCCTCTCTCTTTCTAACCGTATTCTCTCATTCCACCTCTAATTACCTAATTCCTTTACCCTTACCTCTTATTCCCTACAACTTTTTCTGTGTCGATGAGTACCTCTTCTCTCTCTCTGTATCTTCTTTTCTATTTCAACTCGCCTTCTCTACCTCACTTTCCTCCCTTTACACAGCTCACTACCGTACCTATTTCTACCTCTCCCTACCTTACCCTAATTTTAGCAATCTCTCTACTTCTGTTTGTCTCACCATTCATCTCGGTCTCTCTACTCCATCTCTTTTCTCCCTGCACCTCTTCTCTGTATCTATTGTTCACCCCACCTCGTTCTACCTTTTTCTCTTCCTTTCTGAGCCCATTAACTGTTCTGTTTTTCCATATCTCTTCTCATCTTGCCTCCCTCTCTCTAACTCACCATGGTCTTATTTTGCATCTACCTCTTTTTTCTCACTACCGCACAGCTATGCCTGCCTACCCATACCTTTCTTCCTCTATCTCTCTCTAACTCCTCTCCCTTACCTCCATTTGTACAGTTTTGTGTTAGAAAATCGATAACAAAATGTTGCATTTTAGCCAATATAACATTCACAAAAACAGTGCCCCATTAGAATTAGATTTTCTATTATGAACTCAATGGGGCAATATTTTTGTAACTGACAGTAAAACACTATATGTTTGTTAGACAATGATAATCAAGTACCATACTTCACTACCTCACTCCTTGGTGTACCCTACCTCGCTCTTTCTCGTCATGTTCTACCCCTCCATTACTGCAGGTCTCTTTACCACTCTGCCTCGCACTTAAAACTTATCTCTAGTTACTGCTTTGTATCTTTCTGGCAACCTCACCTTTCACTCTTTACCGTGTGCCTCACATAGTTGCTTATAACATGTCCATCTCTACCTCTCTTCTTTCTGTACTTCACCTTTGTCTCTATACTGACTCTTTACCCCTCTGTCTTTTTCATGTGTCTCGCTGTCTTCTATTTCTTATACTCAGCAAAGCCAGAGGCCACCACCTTGACAACGAAAATGACAGATAGAAAGAGCAGAGAAGGAGAAAGGAAGGGAAAAAGAATTAAGATTATCGTATTTCATATGGCAGGTGAAAATCTGAGTTGTGTTTTTATATTCACAGTTGCAGCAAGAATGCCAGTTTTGAAGGGTATTTTTTGTGATTGTCAATATGTGGCAATGAGATCTACAATTTCGTGTACATAAGTTTTAGTTTAATATAATCCACTAGTCAATTAAAAATGCCGCGACACTCTTTTACCTTGTTTTTCCTATAATGGTAGGAAGAGGATTGCGGAATCCTTGCGCTGAGAGTATCCACAAGGTAGGGGCAATGGGTCAGTTCTCCCTGCGTTCACCCCACACAGAAGAGGAGATGCAATCATTCTGCTTGATCCATAGGTGCACTGGTGGAGCACATGTAAGCCCAATTCTAAGCATCAAGGACTAGGGAGGCACAACTTGGTTCTCACAGAAGGAAGAGTACATGTGCTGTGTTCCAGGTGATTGGAGCCTTCTGTCCCTGAGGTTCTAATCAGGAGGCCAGCCAACTAGCCCTGGAGTCTCCCGGGTCCTAGGTTCAACAGATGCCGGTCCTGTCCTTCTCACCTAGGCAGGAGGGCAGCAGGCTGCAGGTCAGCACAGCAGGGCAGCAGTCCTTCAGAGAAGAAGTCCTACAGATTGTCCGGCCTTTCAGAAGCACAGCAGTCCTCCTTTATGGCAGAGTATCCACAGGTCCAGAAGTGTACTGAAGAGTTGGTGTTTGGAATCCAATATTTATACCTGGGCCTTTGTTTGAAGTGGAAGAAGCTTCTAGCGGTTTCCCTTTGATGTCCACAGACATCCTATCTTAACTGTTCTGGCCGCAGACTAACTACAGGGAAATGCAGTATTTTCTGTGGAGGCAGGACACATCCTATTCATGTGTAAGATTCGCTGTGCCCAGCTCCAGCCTCCCATCCTGCCAGTAATGGCCCATTCAGGCACAACTAAGCTCTCTATTATGTGTACGGTACAGAAAAGGGGGTGGTGATGAACAGAGTGTCTGAATTAAGCAGACCACTCTTACCCAGTCAAGAGATCAGGGCTGAATCCATCACCGTTATTTAGCTCACTGCATCACCCCAGTTCAGAACCTGGCTATATGCAAATTAGTCTGACCCAGTGCCTCATGGGAACAGGGCAGACCAAACTACCAAGCCAATTCTTCACCGGAAAGGAGCCAAGCTTCCGGGGACCGGTTTCTGGCATTTCAGCCGTCGTCGGCCCGGCTTGCTTTAATCCTGGTGGTGCAGTGAGCAAGGGACTCACGTTTGAGTATACCCTCCCACACATAGTGTGAATCGTTTTGTCCACCATAAGCGTGGAAGGGTATACTCAGATGTGAGTCCCTTGCTCACTGCACCATCAGGATTCAAGCAAGCAGGGCCGAAGACGGCCGTAATGCCAGAAACCGGTCCCCGGAAGCTTGTTTCCTTCCCAGTGAAAGAATTGGCTTGGTAGTTTGGTCTGCCCTGTTCCCATGATGCACTGGGCCAGGGACAGACTAATTTGCATATAGCCAGGTTCTGAGCTGGGATGGTGCAGTGAGCTAAAAAACTGTGATGGATCAAGCCTTGATCTTTGGACTGGGTAGGAGTGGTCTGCTTAATTCAGACACTCTGTCCATCACCACCCCCTTTTCTGAATCTCTATTATGTGTGGCTTTCAATGAGGAATACTCAAATCCCAACTATCACAGAGACAGGCTCCAGGCACTAAATGGCTAAAGCTGGAAAATGTATGATTTCTAAAAGTGGCATTTTCAAAATTGTAATTTAAAATCTGACTTTGCCATGCAAGAGGATTTTTCATTACAATTCCAAAGACACCGAACATGAACTGGTTACCTACTCCCATTTTGAATTTTACACTTTTTAATGTAATAAGGTAATTCCAATGCTATCCTATGTGTCAAGAATTCCTGTCATGCGAGGGGAGGAAAACGGACTACATATCCCAGGATGCTTAGCGGTTGAGAGGTTATGTAAACAGGAGAGCTGTTACATAACCTCAAGGAAAACACGCCCTTATGTAAACAGGAGAGATGTTACATAACTCAAGGAAAACACGCCCTTATGTAAACAGGAGAGCTGTTACATAACTCAAGGAAAACACGCCCTTATGTAAACAGGAGAGCTGTTACATAACTCAAGGAAAACACGCCCTATAAAGGGAGGAACCGGGAGGTACAACGCTGTCGGATATTGTGTTTACACCGACATACCTGCTTCGTGAAGAGCAGAGTTCCGGAGTGGTGCTCCAGTAAGGCAAGAACGGAGGTAGGTCGAGTCGTTACTCCCTGGGCCGTGTCTTGCCCCATCGTCACCTGTGAAGGACCCGGAAGCTCTACCGGTCAACCATTGAGCTTCGCTTTTTGACTCGGCTGAATCAAAGCGCAGTGGCGCTTATGCTGGTTGGAGTCGTAACTCCCAGCTCGACCAGAGATACAGGGACTGCCAGCTGTAACGCACACCAGGAGGTGTTTGCCGCGTTACAGACTCGGAAGTCCACAGGATCGATCGAGCGGCTGCTCTCGGTTCAGTCTTCTTGCTTTTGATTGGGGTATCGGTGACGCATCACCAGGAGGTGACTCCGCGTCCCGGTGCAGTCTGAGGAAGAGGTTGAGCGGCTGCTCCCTTCAGGTAGAGACCCCGGCTGGGTGTTTCCCTGACTCCTCGATTCTCCCCAACACTCTTTGTGCCCCTCACAGCCTACCGATTGGCATTGTCGGCCATTTCATTTCTTCCTCTGTTGGCATACGCCGGGATCAGCGTATATGCAGAGGACGGTTAGGACCATCCGTGCTGTGGGCTGGTAACGTACTTA
This sequence comes from Lissotriton vulgaris, assembly GCF_964263255.1. Classification (NCBI taxonomy): domain Eukaryota; kingdom Metazoa; phylum Chordata; class Amphibia; order Caudata; family Salamandridae; genus Lissotriton; species Lissotriton vulgaris. The sequence continues at coordinate 605,029,248 of NC_141685.1, read as the reverse complement.
GCCTGGAGGATTCCAGTGACTATAACTTTTGTTTACTCTTTGTATTATTTGTGCCTTCATTAAAATAACTAACCCTTCACAAGTGGTTGCGTCCTCATTATCGTGTCTGTTAAACGATCCTGAGACGTTCAGGGCGTTACAAAATATCCGACCTTAATAACACTAACTGTCTCCCGGTCGATAACAGACATGGCAACACTTGATGATGTGCTGGCTGCTTTAGCGACCGTGCAAGTTGAATTGGCTGCCTCTAGGCAAGAAACAGCCGATGTAAAAGCCAGACTGGATGCTATCCAATTGGACCCGCTCACGCCCAGCACCTCCCTCACGAACCAGACCCCTGCGGTAGTAGTGGAAATGCCGGTAGCCATCCCCTTGGCAACACCAGAGAGGTACAGTGGGGATCCTAACACAGTGCAGGTATTCCTCACACAAGTGGCGCTACATTTATCGTGCAAACCAAAGGCGTTCCCCACGAGTCAGGCTCGTGTGGCTTTCCTTATTTCCTATTTGGCTGGAAACGCGGCACAATGGCCCGTACCTCTGGTGAGCAGGGACGACCCCATCTTATGTGATTGGGGTGCTTTTCGCGAGGAATTCCTGAAGGTATTCGACAGAAGGGCTGACTCGTACACGGCGGACCGTGAAATGCTTGAGTTGAGACAGGGATCCAACGACCTGGTGCAGTATCTCAACGCGTTCCGAAGGCTGGTTGCGGATCCAAGTGGCCTGTTGCTAAACAGACGGCGCTCTTCCATCAAGGGCTGTGCGATGAGCTCAAGGACGCCGTGGCTCATATTGACCCTCAACCCAAGACATGTGAGGGCCTTATCAACCTGGTATTACGGCTGGAACATAGGCTAAGTGAAAGAAAGTGGGATCATGGGAGAAAAGGAAAATCCCTTCCATCCTATGTGACGGTGGGAAGTCCTGAAACTTCCACCGCATCCAAGGGAGAACCCATGGACATCGGCGCAATACGAGCGAGCCTCACAGCCACGGAGAAAGAGTCACGCCGTAAACAAGGATTGTGCCTATATTGTGGCAAAAAAGGCCACTACGTACGTGAATGCCCTGCCAAACCGAAGACATCACGTTATCGGGCCAACCGGTCGGTAACAGCCGTGGTGGACATACCGGCGGAAAAGTAGAGGACTCCCAGACCAAAGAAGGGGCATCTCGGAGTCACCCATCCATCCCTTCACTTTCCAACTCGGTCACTAAGGGACAACGACACCTGTTTCTCACGGTGCACGTGGGAGTGCATGACCAGTGGATACCCGTTGTGGCCATGGTGGATTCAGGGGCCACTGGCATGTTTATGGACCACAACGAGGCATGCAGGCTAGGGCTAGTGCTTCTTCCCAAAGCTGTACCCGAAGACGTCTATGCTGTAGACGGAAGGCGATTGGTGACGGGGCCCATCGGGCAGCACACGGGGGTCCTTCCGATGAGATATGGGAGGAACCATTTGGAACAAATCGATTTTAACATCATCCGAGCGCCCCAATATGGCATCATATTGGGATTGCCGTGGCTACAGAAACACAACCCCTCTGTGGATTGGCCAACACATCGCATCGAAATGACGTCAACGTATTGCACCCTGCATTGTGGAATACGACCGGAATCCCTTGACGCAGATGAGAGCGGGAGTCAGACGGTGGCTACAGCGGCAGAAAAAGATGTGGCTCTCCCCCAGGCTTATCACAGTTTTGAGGATGTATTTGATGAGGTGAAGGCGGAAGTGCTACCACCACATAGACAGTTTGACTGCCAGATCGACCTGGTGCCAGGGGCCAGCGTTACTAGCGGCAGGCTGTATGCCCTGACAGAGCCTGAAAACGTGCATCTCCGGGGGTACCTGGATAAACTCCTCAAGCTAGGATTCATCCGCCCGTCCAAGTCTCCTGCCGCCTCGCCACTCTTCTTCATCCCGAAGGCTAATGGGGAGCTGAGAGCATGTGTGGACTTTAGGGCATTGAATGCGATAACCATAAAAAACCGGTACCCCTTGCCTCTCATCAGTGTACTTCTGGAACAGGTCAAGAAAGCTCGTATCTACACCAAGTTGGATTTGAAAGGGGCATACCATCTGGTACGCATGAGGGACGGAGACGAGTGGAAGACCGCCTTTAAGACCAGGTTCGGCCTTTTTTAGTACCTCGTCATGCCGTTCGGTCTGTGCAACGCCCCGGCAGCCTTTCAGTACTTTCTGAATGAGGTATTCAGAGAGGAGTTGGATATCTACGTGGTCGTATATATCGACAACATCCTCATCTATTCGTCCAGTGTGGAGGAGCACGTACACCACGTCAAAGCTGTGCTCCAAAAGCTGAGGGAAAACATGCTGTTTTGTAAACTCAGCAAGTGTGACTTCCACGTCACATCCGTGGAATTCCTCGGAGTGATGCTGAGTCCAGAGGGACAGGAGATGGCAGAACGAAAGATCAAGGCGGTGAAAGAATGGCCGGTGCCCCAAAGCGTGAAGGACGTCCAAAGTTTCATTGGCTTCGCCAACTTTTACAGGCGGTTTATAGATGGATTTTCAGGATTGGTGGCCCCAATCACACAGCTACTGAGGAAGTCCAAGGAGTTTGTCTGGTCCCCTGAAGCGAACACAGCCTTTGAGGCCCTGAAAAGCGCCTTTGGTAAGGCGCCGGTGTTGGCTCACCCCGATCCGGATCTCCCCTACGTGGTGGAAGCGGACGCATCGGATGTGGCGCTGGGGGCTATCTTGTCCCAACGCAACCACGACACAGGGGTGCTTCATCCCGTTGCGTACATGTCCCGCAAACTCAACAACGGCGAACGCAACTACCATATTGCGGAGAAGGAGCTTCTCGCAATCAAGGACGCCTTCACCGAATGGAGGCATTGGTTGATGGGGGCAAGACATGTGGTATCGGTGTACACGGACCATCGGAACCTACAGTTCATGACGGCCACAAGACACCTTTCTCCCAGGCAGCTGCGGTGGATGATCTTCTTTGCGGGGTTCAACTTCCGCATCACATATCGGCCGGGGACGGAAAACCGGAAGGCGGACGCCCTGTCCCGTCAATCTGCAGTTAAGGAACCATTGCCTGCGACCGAGCATTCCATCATTTCCCCGAGGATGGTATTGGGGGTTATCCAACCGGATACTTTCCTGAGGGGAATAAAGAGAGGGATCAGGTCATTCGCATGGCGGAGGTGGCTCCTCAGTCACAGAGAATGGCAGCTGAAGGACGGGATACCCCTGAAGGGCAGGTGCCTATTGATACCCACGCCTAGGCTAAGGAAACAAGCATTCATCTGGTGCCATGACTCTCCATGCGCAGGTCATTTGGGTTTTGAAAAAACGGTGGCTAGCATGGGACGGCATTTCTGGTGGCCAACCATGAGAGTGGATGTCAGGAGGTGGGGACAGGAGTGTCCTACGTGTGCTACCATGAAGGCCGACCATGGCCGAACCCAAGGGCTCTTACATCCACTTCCAACCCCGGATAGACCATGGGATAGCATATCACTGGACTTCGTGGTGGGCCTACCGGTAGGCCAGGGGATGACGGCAATACTGGTGGTGGTGGATTACTTGACGAAAATGGGGCACTTCATCCCCTGCAAGAGAGTCCCTACGGCCGGGGAATTGGCGTCACTACTCCTAAAGAATGTGGTACGACTGCATGGATTACCTGGGGTGATCGTGTCAGACCGGGGGTCGCAGTTTACTGCGCAATTCTGGAAGACTTGGTGCACTGCGCTGCATGTTAAGACCGCCCTGTCCACCAGCTACCACCCTCAAACGGACGGCCAAACCGAGCGCCTGAACCAAACGCTCAAACAGTATCTGCGATGTTTTGTGGACCAGGGCAGGGAAGAATGGGTCGACTTGCTATGGGTTGCAGAGATAGCCTACAACAACGCCACTCACAGCTCCACACAGTCATCTCCATTCTATAGCAACTATGGCCAACATCCCAGGTTCCTGCCATTTCTACATCCGTTCAGAGAGGACAGGATTCCCGCCACAGCGGGCAGGGTGGCACACATAAAAGACACGTTGATGCGCTCAAGGGCTGTCCTAATAGAGGCCAAGAGAAGATACAGGCTGCGGCAGACAGGAAGAGAAGGCCCGGGCCACTGTACCGCACTGGAGACTACGTCTGGATATCCACAAGAAACATGAGGTTTCGAAAGAACAGTGTGTTCCATCCCAAGTACATGGGCCCCTATCGAATTACCAAGTGTATGGGTCCCGTGAACGTGAAGGTGTGCTTGCCCCAGTCATTGCGGATACACCCTGTCTTTCATGTATCATTGCTCAAACCAGCACCCTCCAAGCCGTCTGGGACACCTAGGCCGGTATGCGTGGAGTCGGAGGTGGAGTATGAAGTGTCGGGCATACTGGTGTCCAAATGGCGCAGGGGGAAGCTGTGGTACCTGGTTGCGTGGAAAGGCTATGGCCCGGAGGAGCAATCATGGGAACCGGCTGAAGGGGTTCATGCTCCGCGCTTGGTCTCCTTGTTCCATCGGCGTTTTCCTGCCAGCGCTGGCCCCGTGGGGAGCCGCTGAGAGGGAGGATGTACTGTCAAGAATTCCTGTCATGCGAGGGGAGGAAAATGGACTACATATCCCAGGATGCTTAGCGGTTGAGAGGTTATGTAAACAGGAGAGCTGTTACATAACTCAAGGAAAACACGCCCTTATGTAAACAGGAGAGCTGTTACATAACTCAAGGAAAACACGCCCTTATGTAAACAGGAGAGCTGTTACATAACTCAAGGAAAACACGCCCTTATGTAAACAGGAGAGCTGTTACATAACTCAAGGAAAACACGCCCTATAAAGGGAGGAACCGGGAGGTACAACGCTGTCGGATATTGTGTTTACACCGACGTACCTGCTTCGTGAAGAGCAGAGTTCCGGAGTGGTGCTCCAGTAAGGCAAGAACGGAGGTAGGTCGAGTCGTTACTCCCTGGGCCGTGTCTTGCCCCATCGTCACCTGTGAAGGACCCGGAAGCTCTACCGGTCAACCATTGAGCTTCGCTTTTTGACTCGGCTGAGTCAAAGCGCAGTGGCGCTTATGCTGGTTGGAGTCGTAACTCCCAGCTCGACCAGAGATACAGGGACTGCCAGCTGTAACGCACACCAGGAGGTGTTTGCCGCGTTACAGACTCGGAAGTCCACAGGATCGATCGAGCGGCTGCTCTCGGTTCAGTCTTCTTGCTTTTGATTGGGGTATCGGTGACGCATCACCAGGAGGTGACTCCGCGTCCCGGTGCAGTGTGAGGAAGAGGTTGAGCGGCTGCTCCCTTCAGGTAGAGACCCCGGCTGGGTGTTTCCCTGACTCCTCGATTCTCCCCAACACTCTTTGTGCCCCTCACAGCCTACCGATTGGCATTGTCGGCCATTTCATTTCTGCCCTCTGTTGGCATACGCCGGGATCGGCGTATATGCAGAGGACGGTTAGGACCATCCGTGCTGTGGGCTGGTAACGTACTTAGCCTGGAGGATTCCAGTGACTATAACTTTTGTTTACTCTTTGTATTATTTGTGCCTTCATTAAAATAACTAACCCTTCACAAGTGGTTGCGTCCTCATTATCGTGTCTGTTAAACGATCCTGAGACGTTCAGGGCGTTACACTATGGGAGAGGTGGGCCTTGCACTAGTGAACAGCGCATTGAAGGGTTTTTCACTACCAGAACCTATAAAACTTAAAAGTATATGTCCAACTTTTCAAATACACTGCAATCTGCCCTCTGGACTGTCGAGGGCTGCCCTAGGGGTGACATATGTATGAAAAAGGTAGATTTGAATCTGACAAAAGGTTTGTTTTGGCAGTACAAACTGCAAGTTTAAAACTGCACAGGCAGGCTGGAATGGCAGGCCTGAGACATGTTTAAAGTGCTACGTAAGTGAATGTCACAATCAGTGCTGCAGGCCACTAGTAGCATTTACTATAAAGGCCCTGGACACAGGTTGCACCACCTTACTAGGGAATTACAAATTATTTAAATATGTCATTTGAGTATAAGCCAAATCTACCATGTTGTAAGGGGAGAGCACAAGATCTTTATTGTTGGTTAGCAATGATAACGTGGGCAGAGTTGTAAAGCCAGCAAAAACAAAGTCAGGAAAAGATGAGAGTTGAAGACAAAAAATTAGGGGGAAAACCACACTAAAGATGCCAGACCTAAAACCACACCTACTTGGATTGATACCTTTTTAAAGGTTTACAATTCCTATTTTGGTCCTGACTTATTGTGAGAAATTACCATCCTTTATCAGGAATTCCCCCAGATCTTTGTCTTCCTTTACTGAATCTGTTTTTGTGGTTTGCAATATCCTGTGCAATGTGCATATGCTACCTAGTGGTAAAGTGCTTATACTCTCCCTTCCAAACAAGGTACAATTGGTATACACCTAAATGGTACATTTTATTTACTTATAAGTCTGTAGTATATTGTACTACTTGTGCTCAGGTCCTGTAAACTAAATGGTACTAGTGGCCTGCAGCAAGGACTGTGCCACCCACTAAATGAGCTCTGTAAAGCATGTCTCAGGCCTGCCAATGCATCTTATGTGTGAGGCTTTAACCGCATGCGCGCTAGCGGAATTCCGCTCCTGCGCTGAGATTTTTTAAATCGCATGTTACGTGACGAGCTGGGCTCGTCATCAGTGTGCAAGGAGTCTACGCCATGACGAGCCCAGCTCGTCATCAGCGTGGAAGGGGTTAAAAGTGCCCTGTCAACCTGGAAAATAGACCTTTTGTGTGGCATAAACCTTCTTTTTTAATACTTGGAAGGCAGCACTAAGGTAGGCCCCAAAGCTCATAGGGCAGTGTGCATGATTTTTAAAAAGTAGGACAAGTGTACTTAAGTTTTACATGTCCTGTCAGTTAAAAACTCCCAAAGTCATTTTTGTCTGTGCAATGCCAGACTCTCATAGATTAACACTGAGTTACATTATTACATTTAAAAAGTGCTAACTACAGTTTGGGAACTAGTCAAGAAATACTTCTTCCACTCATTTGTATTGCAATTTAAAATCCTCTTTAATGATAAAAGTCAGATTTTATATTACTATTTCAGAAAAGCCACTTTGAAAAAGTTGGCATTATTCTGCCTAAACCAAATGTGCCTTTCTGCCAGTGCCCAGGGTTACATCATTGTTAATGGCTCTCTTGTGGTATGGTGTGTATTCCTTCCAGACAGGGGACAAAAGGGTCTTGGATGTGGGGAAGGGTACTCCTCTCCTGAGTAGAATGGGTTGGGTTGTACCAAGCCTTTTTCTAAGCTTCAAAGGGTAGCTTAAGGGTTCAGTCCACTCATTTCCTAACTTCTGAAACAGCCTGCTTTGTCACTGGCAAATGCGGCTCACACCTGGGCCTGCCTACCCTTTGTTAACCTAGACAGACTGGAGCCAAGCTGTAGTGTGGACTTACAAATAAATAAATCCAACACTGGATGATATGGAAAAATGTAGGTTTAATCCAGAACAGGGGCTCCAGCCATCCAACCTCTGGTTCACTGTCTCTTCAAATGGTAAAGAACATGGGAATGTAGATTCCAACTACAGAACCTTGCAGGATGCCACATATCTTCCTCCTAAATGCAGCAACATTTAAAACAATAAACACAACCACAAACACAGAAACCTATGGCTGAGATACCCGCCACCCCCTCTCGACACAATCCCCAAGGATGGGAAACCGGAAACGGTTCTGAACTTTTGGAAGGCGGGAGGGAGTGACCCTCCCGGCCGTATTTATTAAAAATATGAAACAAAATCAAAACATTAAAATAACAGTTTCATATTATGTACAATTTCATTTCCACATTACGATGTTTGGCTAACCTTAACATAATTCTAATACAAAGGTTCTCCTAGCCGAACTAACATCCTACAAAACATTTAACTTGAAATTGTACATCCTAACTTTTAAGGGCCAACGGCAAGGTCGTAACCGGTGTCAGATCCCTAAACCAGAAATACCCCCCCCACTTGTGAGGGGCGACCGCACAGAGGCGTACCTCAAGTGCATCTACCAATTTCCCTTGACTTGACGGGGGCCCCAATGAACTCGACGCCATTTAAAGGTCGTCCGAGGACTCGTGTGAGGTGTCTAGAAGGTAGTGTAAACCCCCTCCCCACCCCACACAACTTACCACATCTGCCGTCGCAGGTGTCCTGGCCCCGGGAAATTCCCCAGGAGGGGCCCGTAGCCCCTCCTATCCAGGAAGGGGCCTTGACCGCCTTTCCTTTCCTTTCGGCGGCCCATCCTTAGAAGGGACCGCCACCCCGTTGAGGGGCCAATGGCCACCTCCCCCGAGCGCTCCCATCCGTAATGGGTGACGCCCCCCCATAGGGATCTTCCAATTACTGCTCACCGATCATGACCTTACCGCCGCAGGCCGGATAGTTGACCGGCTATCCGGACCCCCCACAACAACTCCTGCCTAAAGGTCATGTTTTAAATCCTTTAGCCAAGCTATGAGGTCTCCTATGAGTAACTCATTCCCCACCCGGGACAAATGGACCCCATCTCCCAGGTACATACTGTCCCCCTTAATACAACCATGCGGAATAGAATGCAGTGTACTTGAACGAAACAATCTACCCAATTTGTTATTTACTTTCTTCACTGAGTGATTCAGAGCAGAAACCGAATTCGCCCCCCGCCACACTTTCTGTGGAATCATATGGGACCATGCAATTGTGCACCCTGGAACTCTTCTCGCCAACCAACTTACTGTGGAGAGCATTGCCTCGAGAAGAAGTCGTCTACCAGTGGCCACCAAATCGTTGCCCCCAAGATGGACTATAATTACAGACGGCGGTGACCTCGTCCGCCCTAACAAACCCTCGAAAAAGGATTGAAACCGGTCAATACAGAGCCCGCCCCTTCCGTAGAAGGTCACCCTGTACCCGTATTCCCCAGCCATGTGAATCATGTCACCTGCTTTGAATACGTCCGCAGCACGCCTCACGTATGAGTGGCCCACGACCCACACCTCTTTTTCCGCAGCCGGTGATGTCTGACCGCTGGTTCCCAGGTGTCGGGTCGACTGCACAGTCCGCCCCGCCTCGTAAGCTTGCGAAACTGTAAACCAAACAAAAACAAGAAGCGTGAGTACATCATTACAGCTTCACAACATGTGCAACCGCACATACTTTTTGTAACAATTCGAGGACCAACGCCCCAAACGTTTCACTTTTTCCACACTCAGACCCCTGGCTGTAGCCTCAGTAGCAGCCCCTATCCGAAAGGAATGGGTCCCGAACTCGCCGGGGTTCAAGCCCGCGGCCGAAATTGACATCGCAAGCACCCGCTGGAACTGAAACCTCGTCAGTGGGGTGGCGTCAGCGTGTCTCAACAAGGTCCCCCCCCATGATGCCACCCTCTGCGCCAAATATTCCTCTACGCAAACAACAGGGCACATGGGAGACCCGGGAATCCTATGTATGCCTATGCAGTCCCCAATCGCACCCTGATCGGTCTTGGACCTGACAAACGAGACAGTCATCGTCTCCACCTTAACCTGAACGTGCTCTCGGCACAGTCCCCCCACCGTATCCTGCTTGTTCTTCGCCACCAGTTCGCTTACCCGCATAGCCCCATGGAATGCCAGCGCAAAAGCGGCTCGGAATAACACTGTTTCATACTGGGATGAACATGTCGCAGGGAGTACAGAAAATAACAGGGCCAACCTATCCAGGCCTATCGGGTGTCTCCGATCTACTCTTCGACCCTCCAGGCGTTGCCACCCACGTAGCGCTTTCTGCACCACGAAAGACGCTGTCGGGTCCCGGATCCCATGAGCCCTTGCCATAAAGGAAATGGCGGCCCGATGCCTCTGGGCCGTAGCTACTGATTTGCCTGCCCGATGTAGAGACAGCAAAAATTTTACGACAAGCTCTTCCTGGCCCCAAAGCTCCCCCCTAGCAGAACCCAAAAAGGACCAATAGGAACGAAACGCCCCTTCATATGCCTTCCTTGTCCTGGGTGCTAAACTCTCTCCCACGAGGTTTTGTAGTTCGGGGCACCGAGAGACCAGAGAGCTTCGGGAAAGGGTGCCGCCACCCGGTCCGCTGTGGGCAGAAAACCCCAGAAGGCCTGCATACGGAAACGAGAAAGCGCATCAGCCGCTTGATTCAACACCCCCGGGACATGTCGTGCCCTAAAGAGCACATTCAACTGCATACACAATAACACAATTTCCTTGAGCAGTCTCAGAATCCATTTGCAACGTGCTGCCTGACTATTGATACACTCAACCACGGTCATGTTATCAGACCAGAACACCACAGAGTGATCCCGGAACCCCTCAGGCCATGTTTTCAGGGCCACCAAAATAGGGAAGAGTTCGAGAAAAGCAATGTTACTCGTCAGCCCGCACTCGTGCCACCATGACGGCCATTTTTGAGCCGACCATTGCGTACCGAATATGGCGCCAAAACCTATACTCCCCGCCGAATCTGTCCACAGCCCCAGCTCCTCGGAGGACACCGCCGGTTTGTTCCAGACAATTCGACCATTGAAATCCGCCAAGAATGCCAGCCAAATGCGCATGTCCTGGCGAATCTCTGCCGAGAGCCTCGTGCGGTGGTGTCCCTCCTTCAGGCCGACCATGGCTTGTGCAATCGAGCGGGAAAAGGGGCGGGCCATTGGCATTACTCTGAGGGCAAAATTCAACTGGCCCACCGTTTGTTGCAATTGATGCAGGTTTACCTTAGACACTCGAATACATGTTTCAAGGGATGTCCTGAATTTTAACACTTTTTCTTTGGGTAACCGAAAACAACCTTCCTCCGAGTCGAGCTCGATCCCCAGAAACTCGAGTGAAGTCGAGGGACCCACAGTCTTACCTGGTGCCAATGGCACACCAAAATGATTCATTAAGACACAAAATTCGTTCAAAGCCTGTCCACATTCTGGATCCCCGGCTGCCCCCAGGAACAGAAAGTCATCGAGATAATGCATAACATGCTGAAAACCCGTCTTTCTTGTGAATACCCATTGTAGAAAACAACTGAATTTTTCAAAATAAGCACAAGATAAAGAGCATCCCATTGGCATACATCTATCCATATAATAGCGACCCTGAAACATGAAACCAAGAAGACGCTGATCGTCTGGGTGTACCGGGAGCAACCGGAACGCTGACTCGATGTCTGATTTTGCCATCAGCGCCCCGGGCCCCAGGCGATTCAACATGGCGACGGCCTCATCGAAAGATGCGTACCGCACCGAACACACTTCCGGGTCTATCGCATCATTCACGGAAAGACCTTGTGGGGCTGACAAGTTATGTATTAGCCTAAACTCACCCGGGTCCTTCTTGGGGACCACCCCTAATGGGGAACAAACAAAGTTAGCAACCGGTGGAAAATCGAATGGACCGGCAACACGCCCTCGAGTCACCTCTTTCCCAATCTTTACCCGTACCACCGCCGTATGCTGCAGGACCGACAGTTGGTTCTTACAACTTGCTTCACCCCGAAAATCCCCCACTGGAATGCGGAAACCATATGAAAAACCGTCTCGCAACACCCCAGCGGAGACATGATCCGGGTATCCGTTGAGCCAAGGAATCATTGCCATGGTATCAATCGGGGTAGGTAAAGGCGCCCCTCGGACTATTTCAGACCTGTTTGGCGCTTCCCCTACCACCGTTATCACCCGTTTTGGCTCTGCACATGGTCTCAGGATGGGAGGACTGTCCACACCCCCCACATTCATGTCTAAACTTGCATGACCCCTGGGGCCTCGTACATTTCCCCCTGTTAAAATTCCAACAAATCCCCCTTTTACCTGCGTTGCCACTCGACTTCGAGTGGTGCTCGTTACCTGCACCCGTCGGACAGGGTGTCCCAGAGGATTGGCGGGAAGACTCACCCCCGTTACTCCCCGACAATGGTACTTTTAACATGCCTGAATTCTCCATTTTTTGCCAAGAAATGGAGTCATAACAATCCCATGTTAGAGCTGGGTCATGCTCCTTAGCCTTCCTAAAGATATTGTCATAACAAAACCACTGATTGCCCTCGTATGCTAGAGAATACTCCATGATACGTGTCTGGTAAATAGGCAACTCCGTCAACAATTCAGGCCTTCGCTCACCCATAATGGAGGTAAAAATGCCAAACGCTCTGCCCCAAGTACCTATGTTTTCGTCGACCTTAAAGGCGGCCATTTTTGCACGCCAAACACTCGGATGCATCAGCTCTTTTTGGCCCTTCACATGCTCCATCTCGTAATGGTCAGTAAGCAAAGAAAACATGTTCACATACTTATCGGCCCAAATCTTTTCCTTAATTTCAAGTGGAACATGCTGGGCCACTTTCTCCCTTCGTGAGGGTACAGACCCCTCCCCCGCAATCGGCAGTAGCCGCTTACCTGAACTAGGTGCTGTACTTGCTGCCGAACTCGCGCCTGCTGCAATCTCAGCCACCGGAACCTGTGGGGGAACAGAAGATGGTGCCTTCGCAGCCTCTCTAGATTCCCGCAGTTGTCTCATTACTGCCCTGGCGTCGTCAGCCGTGGTGCCCTCACTATCTTTTCCCAACCAAGCTGCCAGTTGTGCCGCCAACTCGGGAGGTATATCCTCTCCGTTCACGGGGGTGACTACCGCGGGGATCGGGTGCCCCTCCTTCGGAACCGGGATAGGCTCCTCTATCGGTGTATCGGGAACCGGGGCCTCCCCCCCAGGTGCCCCCCTCTTGGACCTCTTGCCTCTCCCGCTAGGGACTACTCCCGGCAATGCTGGTCCGACGATTCGCTTCGGTCCTCCCTCCCCGTTTTTTACCGCCATCTGCTTCTTCAACTCGGCTACCTCCTTTATGAGCATGCGGAGCATCTGATCGGTCCCGACCCGCTTTCCGACCTTCTTGCCCGGCATTCTTAAACGAAGATATCTGTAAAACAAAAACAAAATTACAACGCTCAAAATTGGCTCTTCGTTCCGTCTCGAGCTCACGTGCAGCGGGGAGGTGCAGCTTCAGAGCACAGGAACAAGAGGATGCTTTCTTGGCTTGTTGCTCCTTTTATCCGTCTTCGGGCGGGCGTAAACCCGCCTCCGCCTGCCTCCCTGGGCGTGGCTGGCCGCGTCAGTGTCTAGGACAACCCACTCGAGGGCGGGAAAAGGCGCGCCCCGGCTACGCCGCTTCGGGCATACCAGCCGAGACTCGCCTCCCGCCCAAGATGGCCTCCCGGGGGGATCGGGGTACTCCACCATACGTTCGGGGGACCGAATGGTCGCCCCTTTCCATTAGACTATCAAGAAAACAGCCTGTGAATACAAACAGGACAGACACTCAACATCACAGGATACTACAATTATTTACACCTAATTATACAAGATGCTAACTACAAATGCATGAACAAGAATATATTAAAATATCAGTACAGTAATTCATAGATTGCTTGTTGGTTACAGTAACATGTTTCCTATATGCCCAACTCTTAGCTTAACAGCATTTTTGAGCACCTTAAGAATTTTGAGTGGTTTACTGAACTTTGAAACATCGCAAATTTTCACGAGAAATTTCACTGCCACCAGATCTCCCACCTTGATTTGGGGAGCAAGCCTATACGCTTCAGTTTTCTTACATATTTTATCCATTTAATCGCTCCCAGATATTCTAGCAACTTGTATAGTCTCTTTCAACATTCTATTAACTTTCTCCACCATTCCAATTTTTTGGGGGTGTTAGAGTGAGCATTTCTTGTATGTATATTACTTGCACTCAAAAACTCCCCAATAGCCTTTTAGGTAAATTGTACCACAATTAGTCTGTTATCCGCTCATCACCAATCTGTAGCGTGAACTCGCAAATAAACCATGCACTACCTGTGATTTCATGGCCCATGGCAGAGAAGACGCACGGAGACAGGAACGCATGCCAGAAAGAATCCTTTAGATCACAGGATGGATCGCGAGATGACAGGTGAGGCCACGCGCATTCAAATAGTTAAACCATCACCAAGCTAAATGGTCACTGCTTCAGTAATTGATCCCAACAGTGTTAAAAATCAAAAATATGAAGCGGAAATACATCCAGGTCAGGAACAATGGCAATCATGCAGTTGAACAAGCCACAATAAACTTCTCAAGTAAAACCACAATGTCTCTGGCTCCATTATAGACTCAGTGCACAATCACTGGGATAGACCCACTCTCCAGAGCAACACTCCCAGAATTATAAATGCACAGCTGTGCCTCTCTCTGGGACCCATGTTTCCTCCTCCATTCCAAATGCAAGGAATGCAAAATCCATAATAGGTCATGGCAATCACCAAGTTTAATAAATGTACTGTTGGTTAAGGAGCTGAAGTCCCCAAGTTAGTCTGTTATCCACTTTTCACCAATCTGTGGCGTGAACTCGCAAATAAATCCAGTACTGGATGATATGGTAAAATGTAGGTTAATTCCAGAACGGGGACTCCAGCCTCCAGATCTCCGACCTCTGCTTCCCAGTCTCTTCTAATGATACAAAACCAGGGAAAAGAGAAGAGCTTCCCAGAACCAGTTTAGGGCTAGAAAAGGGGGGTGACCACCACCTACAGGCTAGCACTGGGTATAAAGGTGGTACCCGCAGAACCTCTCAAGAGAACACTCCTGGATCTGATATTATTCAGAGGAGGAGTATTCTGCTGTGTGAAGGAGAACTTACCTTGATCCCAGTATCCCAGAAGTGACTTTAAGGGTAGGATGACTGACCACATCTTTAGCTACAGAGACCCAATTAGTGTCCAGAGACATCTCCCTCCTTCTAACAGACCAAACCAGGCCTGAGTCCTTGGCTGGAAACAGAGTAAACTACTCCTTGCTCAACTGATGGTTTCACTAAATCCAATTCAGTGCAATGCATACTGAGGCAAGACCTTGCATCTCAGTCACTCACAGCTCCTGATCGATGGCTCCACTAGACCCGATACAACGTGACACAGACTGATTCAGGGCTTTGCCTTGCAGCACCTCACAGCTCCTGATCTGCATCTTCACTGGATCCAATGTGGTGTAGCACAGGATGACACAGAGCCTCACATCGCAGCACCTTGCAGCTACTGATTGGTGTCTCATCTGACCCAACCCAGTATGACACCAAGCCTCACATCACAGCACTGCACAGCCCCTTACCAAGGACAAAAAGTACAACTGCAACTGACCTTACTTGGTCCTGTACCTGACCTGCCACAATTGTGGCCATCCTGAACTTTTGACTTTGTCCTGGTGTGACGCAACCAAATAGTAGTTGATGTTGACACCTTATTTAGTTCTATTTTTTCCTAAAATTCTAAATCCTCAAAACTCTGGTTTTACAGATTTTATTTTTATCATTTTAACATAATTTTCTTAATTGGCTTGGGTTTATTTTTGTGCTGTATTTTTACTGTACTACAGTGTGAGTGCTGCATAAGCACTTTATACATTGCCTCTAAGTTAAGCCTGACTGCTTTGTGCCAAGCTCCCAGGGCAAACATTTAATGACTTTTGTTTTTTTCCCTGACAGGGATTGTAAATATTCCTTGACATGGGTTTTCACCCCTCAACAAATGATCCAATTTCCTATACATATGGGTAAGAATCTGTATTTGGATGGGATGCCTACAGTATGCCATATCCAAAGAGCTATTCTTTTTCCATTTCTAAACCCAGTTTAGGAGTCTGTAAAAAGTTACAATCCCTAATATGGGGGCAGTGAATTGCTAAAAGAGGTTTTTCAGTGACAAACTCTGAATCAGAGTGTTTACGATTGAAAAACTGCTTTGTACATGGCCTTTGAATCTGCATTAAATATTGTTAATGCAAGACAAAAAAATCATGCTGCAAGAGCAAAAAGAAATGGCTTTATCAATGCTTGTTGAGGTTATCATTTGGTACTATTTGAATTGTAAACGCCATGTAGCCTGAGATGTTGTCTGTTCTTGCCTGCGTGTTTGTGAAAATGTAATGTGCAATTCAATGTTGTTTGGCATTATGAGCCCTTGAATTAGCTAATATGGTCTAGAAATGTAAAGGTGTTCAGGACATAGGGCCCCAAATGTGTCCTGTTCAGTCCACCAAAATTCCTTAAGATGTCAGTGCTTCATGTGGTGTGTTGGCACCTTGTAAAAGATGTACCCTGCTATCTACCCACTGTTTTAAATAAAACTAGGAGTGATTCTCTACTATTGCATTTGTAAAATCTCATCTTCTCACACATTCTGTTAGCCCATTTCAGACCGATAGCCCCCTAATTATTGCAGCTTGCTGACCTTTTGACCTGTTGCTGGACACATGTCTTTTTGGAATCGAGTACTGAAGACTAGCCGCCGAGTGATTAAGGCAAGACAAAGAATCAGGTTAATGTCAGTTACCCACAATGATTCTTAGGTTCCTTGAAAAGAGATCTGTGTTTTATTCTTGCACTAAATAAGTAGCACGGTGTATCTTTAGGCCCCTGGTTTGCTTTCTTAATATTACCAAGATGTCTGAGAGCTGGCATTCCCCCCACCTTAAGTTGGACTGTGGAACCAGTGGTCTAATGATAACATGAGCTGTTTCTGTTGCTCTTTGAAGCAGGACTGGGCAGACCTTTGGTTGGAACTTTTCCAGACACGACATCCAACCTCCTTGGTGAAGGGTGGACATCTTTGGTTGGCTGCTGTGGAAGTTGAATGGCAGGACCTTCATAAAAGAGTCTTAAGCCACTCAGGTAGGATGTAGGTTCTTTATTTCATGTTAGGCTCTTAGGCAGGCAGGTCTTCTCAGGGCGCAATCCTCCCTCTGACTGGCCCTGTCTCCTAGCTTCAGCTTCACACCACACACACCAACTGTCATTCACTCTCAACGTTCCAGACACCAGCCCAGTCATACCGCAAATGAGGACACACAGAATACTACACACCTCCAATTCTTACAAACATCTAAAGAAAGAACAGATATTCCCTTACACATACAGTATAGAGACAGTCAGTAGCGTATGCATTCACCCAACAACCTGATAAACTGTCCAATACCCACGCATTCACCAAAGACTGCAAATACCCATCAGAGAAGCACTGCAATGGGTCAAGACATGAGGCTTCCTACAACTCATGTTAACAAAGGAACATGACAACAACTAGGTTGTACGGATTATACAGTGGTCCAAGACCTGCAATTCTTGTGACCTCCTTGGAAATAAGGCCTTACCCCCAATTATCTGCACGCTCACAATGACAACATATAATATGTATGCATGCAGTATTTGTAGTCATAGACGATCAGTCATGTGACAGACAGGGCACAGAAATTACAAGGTTCCTTCGACCAGGGGTTTTCACATCACCCCTATGTCTACAAACTCAAGGCACAAGCGACAAAAAAAGGGTATGAGTTAATTGGTAAAATCCAATCAGTTCCAAGTGTTTCATTTGTGTAGCCAATTAAATGATTCAGGGATAGTGGGGGGTCAAAATCTCTCAAAGCAATCTGAATCCCCACACCAGTTAATGGCCATTTCAAGTTACTGAACCAAGAATGGTGAATAACTTGTAGACCTGTGAATACTGTGTCCTTTTCTGCATGTCATTTCCTATTCTGGTCCATAACAGTGTGCCACCGTTTACTACCCGCAGTTGCCACCTGAACATAACAGTATTTCCCTGAAGATAACACCGTAAGCAACTTGTAAGGAAACTTCAAGTGAACTTTTTTCAGATAACAATATTGTTGTTTTTCCGAGCAGACTGTGTGTTGTTCCTGAATCTGGTTCTATGCTTATTTGGGTTTCACAGTTTCATTGCTGATTACTGAGGTTCGCTTTCCTGGATTACTATTTCAAATTCAGAATTCTTCGCTAGAATTTGAGTTCTGTGGCCAGTTTATTCGTACACAGTATTTTTGTCTAGGACAATACTCTCCTCCCCAGTGTTTGCTTTTTTCCTGTAAGAGAGTGCATAGGGGACATATTCCCTTTCAGTCTGACCTGACTTTCACCTGCTTGTGTTGCTTCTGTGTCCCCTATCATGAGCAAGGGTTTAATGATGGCCATTCTGCCGCTGAGCTAGCAGAGTCAATCCTAGATTCTATCACACCCTCAATAAGATGTGATCCCAGAGAATATGTCTTTCTATGTCACTGACCTTTACCCTCTCCAAGGCCTGTGACTCTAATCTATGAAAGGCTACTTCTTTTAGCCTGACAGCCTAGATGCTTTGCTTCCACTTCGTCATTCGTTCTTTGGGTTAGATTGTACTGTTCAACCGACTCACCTTGACATTTTGACTTCTATTGGACATCTTTGGAAGATTTGATGCACTAGTGTCTGCAAGTCAACCTTGGTTCTACAGTACTCTTAGGAAGGGTCTGAGTTTGACCTGTGTTCTTCCCATGGACGTCATTTAGGGGTCGCCAGGGGTCTCAGCTGCGACCTATGGCTTGCCCTTTGCTACCCCTCGCTTTGGCTTTGCGACCCCTACCCTCAGATGTGGCAAATTCAGTGCCAGGAACACAGGGGCAGATGGGGCTCCACTCTCTTTATTTTCTGTCAACTTTTTATTACACTAATAGTGAATAAATAAAATGTATTATTAATAATTAGCTGGAATAGGCCCTCCCTTCCCGTGCTAGCAGTTACTAATTAAGTTTTACATTTAATTATGAGAATTTTTAAATATTAGTTGCATTTCTAGTTGTAATTGGTTAACAATTTTAAAGAAACAAGCGTTGTTCTAAAGCAGTTTAGCGTTTTCCCCTTTATAGTTTTGTCCTGTAAGGAATGAATCAGGCGGACTGCAAGCCTTCTGCCTTTTATCAGTTTGTGCTCATGGCTTCATGACTGTATGGATTGGATCAAATTTGCGTCAGCACTTTCTTTACTTGTTTTGGGTGTGATTGAAACACTGATGCACGCTTTAAGGAAAGCAAACAGGTTTAAAATTATGTAACGACTTCTTCGCTAATTAGTTGTGGACGTGGCAAAGGCACTTCACAGAGTGACGAAGTGGAATGTAAAGGTTGCTTAAATTATGGAGAAGGACCAACAAAGTATATGTCTTAAAATAACTGTTAGACTAAGTGAGTGCAGATGGAAGCAATAAAATACAACTCCTGAGGTACATTCTGAGCTTCTTTCTGAAGGCGGCATCTGTGTTACACCGGAGAAGGAGCGTGTGTGTCCTTCCTTTTTGCTGGTCCATCAGTGTTGAGGTAGATGCTGTTCCACCCCCAGGATGTGGGCAGGATAGTTGATGAATATTTATTAGGGGAGACATTTCCCCGAATAATGCATCAGCATGCTTTTAAGCTAAAGGCTGTGTGCAAGGGTTTCAGACTTTCCATGTTTTTTTTTAGTAAGTGCATGTGCAATCTCTTTCACATGGAACTCCCCAGCTTCAGCAGAGTCCGATCCACACATGGCGTGGTAAATGCCGGGGTCGGTGACCCGCACTCGCCAGTGTTTGCAAAGCATTACCGTGGGCAGTTCCTTCAACAATGTTACCTCCGCCTCTGGTAAGAAGGATGACCTCCAAGCTCTTTAAGGTGAGCCTGTATAAACACCGTCTCTAATTTCTATATATTAAGTGGCTTGTGACCCATCCAGTCACCTTTAATATGTCGGCTAAAGTGCACCCTGCTATACATTATAAGGTTATTGCAAGAATCATATTGAAAGAACTATGCACAAAAGATTTAAGTTGTTTATGGGAAAGGTAATGTATTATAAGGAATCAAGTACTCCCTGATGTACATGATAAGGAAATTGCAAAACACTTCGGAGTTCCATAACCTTCGGCCTCGTTCCTCTATATGGTCGTGGAACCCCTCAGTGACTTGCAATATCATTATAATGTACAACAGCAGTTACTTGAGCCAATTTATTATTTCAGGTATAGTGTATTATGGTTCGTTGAAAGGTTTCTGAAGCTCAAGCAGCAGCCTTGGAAATAGTCATTAATGACAAGGAGTGGACTTAGGAAGAAAATGAGGAAGACTAAAACTTTAATTAAACCATTTATTACTTCCTCATCTCAGTACACAGGGTTCAACCTCTTTAAAGGGAGTGGATATATGGCTTTGTAGTGTAAAGATGTTGAAGTTTACACATGAGGTCTAACGGGCAGGTGTAATTGTCTTGACCAAGAGATTGTAGTAGTTTTATTTCAATTATATTGGTAAGCCACAGGGTGCGTCTCTCAGGCGGTACAGCCACATCTAATTGGAAGTAGAGACTAGGGCATAGAAGAAGAGATATGAGTAAAAAAAGGATCCACATGTAATTGGCACTTTACTTCTTAACTTTTTTTAAGGTGTATACATAAACTATGCAGCATGGTAAAGTGGTTGTCATTTGCACTACCAAGTAGACGTATACTTTGAATTCAGATAAGGGCTTTTGTGTCTCTACTGGCTGGCTGTTTATTTACCTACTTTTTGACACATAGATCCTCGAGCTCTAACATTGCTTTCTTTAAGTATTTGCTTCCATATGTTTGCCCCTGGGTATTTTTTATTTACCTTGGAGCACTCCAGCACATAGCAAAAAAGACAATGTCATATATGTTGGGTGCTTGATGTATGTTGGTGCCACCAATGCATTGCCGGTTGGAAAACGCTCAGTAACAGGACCCCTGGTACTTCTGCCACCTGACAGTACACTGCCAAGGAACTACTGGACCCCCCAATGCCAAAACAACAGCCTAGTCTCCTCTTCCCCAATGTCCACCAAAGCACCCTTCACCTGCTGACACTGCCGCTTCTCCTGGGACACAACCAATGAACGATCCTGCACCACTCCTGCACTCAAGCCAAAGAACACCCCGCAATTGCTCCACTGTATCCTGCTCAACACCCACTCACTCGGCAAACACACCACAGAAATCTGGGACACTATCATCACTCTGCCCAGGGATGTTGTCTTCAGCACCACCACTCTCGAAGACTACAAGATAATACACTGAGACCCAGCCAACAAACAGGGCATAGGCATGGCCATCATCTTCAAGTAAACCATCAGATGCACCATCACTAACGGCTACAAAATGCCTCTCATGGAACACCTCAACTTCCTACTACAAACTGAAGCAAAGACCACAATGATAGGAGACACTCTCACTTACAGACCCACCAGGACCCTGAATAACATTCTGTGAGGGCTTCCCCATCCTCACCCCACCCTTGCAATCGACTTCCACCACTACGTCCTACTAAGCAGCCTCAACCTCCGCATTTATGACGCCACCTCCATCGCCCTCCTGGTGAACCTGAACAACATTACCCTAACCCAACTGGTCACCGAACCCTAACACAAAGCGGACACACACTCAACCACATTTTCACCTCCAGCAACAGAATCAAACTGAGCCACACCACAGAAATCACCTGGACTAACCACACCATAGTACACTTTACCATCACTGATTCCCAGCACACAATCACCACACGTCAGATTCCCACCCCCCATGACAGCGGGAGCAAGGCCACGGAAACCCAGTGGTCACAGGTCCTCACCACCTCCCTACCAGAGACCTATACAGACCTAGACCAGGCCCTCCAGAACTTTGCCACCTGGATCACCAACTGCGCCGACAGAGTCGCCAGACTGAAACCTACAAAATCCATCAAGACCCACAAACATGCCAGCTGGTGCCCCCCAGACCTCAGAACCACCATGCACAACTGCCACCAACAGGAGAAGCGATGATGTGCCACTAAGAACTCTGCTGACATAGCTGCTCACAAAACAGCCCTCCACAAATATCACAGGCAGATCAAGGAAGCCAAGAAAGCAGCCATCAACATCTGCATCAACTCCGCTGCCAACCACTCAAATGAAACAATACCACCTACTGGATGCTTCACAATCAGGATTCCATGCCAACAACTGCACTGAGACCACTCTGATTACTGCCAATGATGACATCTGAACACTCCTTGACTGCAGAGAAACTTTGGCCCTGATCTTCCTCGACCTCTCCAAGATGTTCAACGCCATCTCCCACAACACTCTCATCAACAGACTCGGCAGGCTAGGCATACAGCAAGACGCCCTAAAGTGGATCGCCTCTTTCCTTTCAGGATGCCCACAAAGCATCCAACTGCCTCCTTCCATATGCAGCGAACCACAATGATCATCCCTTAGCCCCACCTTGTTTCAACATCTCCATGACCCCACTCGTAGACGACATCAGAACCCACAGAGTCAACATAATCACCTATGTAGACAACACTCAAGTGATTCTCTCTCTCACCAAGGACCCCTCCAACATCAAAACTAACTTGCAATGCCATGACCAACATAGCCAAATGGATGAGAGACAACTGCCTTCAACTCAACTCCAGCAAAACAAAAGTACTGATCTTCAGGAAGAACAGCTTCGCAAAGGACCACAGCCGGCGGCCTGTGGAACTTAGACTTACACCCACACCAACTGACCATGTGCACAACCTCGGCATCAACTTTGACAACCAACTGACTTTGAAATGACAGATCAATGCAGTCGTCTCCTTCTGCTTCTACATACTTCACATGCTACACAGGATCTTCAGATGGATCCCAACCAACACCAGAAAGACCGTCACTCAGATACCAGCTGCCTCAACTACGGCAACCCCTCTCTGCCGGCATCTTCACCCAGCTCCTCAGAAGACTCCAGACCATGCAAAACGTAGTGGCCAGACTCATCGCGGATCTCCCCAAATGAACCTCCATTGCACCCCACCTGAAAGACCTCCATTAGCTCTCCATCAGATGAGATGCCAGTTTGAGACCCTCACACATGTCTACAAAACCCCCCACAGCCTAGGACCTGCCTACATCAACCATCGACTGAACTTCCACCAATCATCCTTACTCTCCCTTGCCAGCAGCCCCATCCCCACTGAAAATGCTGAACAAAATTAAAGGTTGTGATTTTTATTACTGAACAGTGTGGTTGGTACACGCTCGCATTTGTCACTGAAAAATAGTGTTCACTTCTTTCAATTTTGCAATTGCACAGAAATCAATGGATGCAGAGAATCATAATGCCATGACAAAGGACAGAAGCATAATAATCATCATGTACTGTGAATCCCAACAAAAGACTTGTAGGTGACCATGCAAATACAGAAAATTGAAATTTTACAGCAATGCACATTATGAAACTACAAACAGCATTCACAAAACAAAATTACTGCATAAAAAATGCATAGGGAAAATGCATACAGACACACACTCACCAACGCAAGAGGAGATGGGTACTCATTGAGAACTTGTAATACATCCAATACAAGATGATAATTTTCAACCCAGCAACCAATCACACATACAGTAGGTTAGCCCTATGGTTCAACATTATACAGAACAGCTTTTCTACTTTTCCACTATGGCAGCATCATTGTCTGCTGCACTGCCTCAAATCCTGAAGAATAAACACTTGAACAGGAGAATAAACAGGATATTCAGAGAGATCATCCTCTTTTCCATGTCAAACTAAGAGATGTTGCTTTTAGAAGGCCTGCCAAACTAAGCTGTAATCAAACCGGTTTCTTTGGATGTGCTTTTAGCTTTCATACTATTTCTCCTTAGTGTAAATCACCTTTTGTTTTAACTTCCTTGGAACAGGAGCTCATAATCTTCATGAGATTGTGAAAGAGAAAGGCAAATGTGTCCTTTTTAGGGCTCGGGCATCCCCTACACGGAGTGTAGGCGGAGCTTGCGAGCTCTTTAGTATTTAGATGAAAAAAAGTTTCAGAAAGGACTCCGGCTGGGACATTCCTTAGATTTTTATGGCATCTGCCTAGTGATTCGTCTTCGCTGTGCTGTGTATTCAGTAGCGTTGACGTGATAGGCTGTATGCAATGTACGCGTGCCCGAGTTGGCATTTTCTGTGCGCGAAAGAGCACGGGAGAGTGATTAATCGTAATTAGGAGCTGTCAGAGTGCCCGTGTAATGCAATCCAGATGATGCGAGCACGTTCACAGTGGTGAGCGCGTTCAATGTAAAATGACAAGAGGCAGCAGGCGAGGCTCACAGAAGATGACTCATACATGCTCGTCCACACTGTAGTTCTTGTTTGTGTGTGCTTACAGCTTCCTCTGTTTTGTAAAACGTGAGTTTATGTAGAATATTGTCCTTAGGCGACCTTAAATGGGGCTGGTCCCCTCTAATGCGGAGGTAGGGCGGTGTTGGACTATTTCCATGTAGATTATGGTATGTATGTACAGTTATTTTACGTGGTAATCATGAAACCCTGGCGTAAATCCGGCTACTACCACTACAAATCGTGCCGGTGCTGTGTGGAGATGGACAGACACACTGGTGGAATGAAAGAAAAGGCCGGTGTGAAAATATAGAGAACACTCGCATGCCACAAAATGTACATGTTACAATTTTTGTTCTTTATGTGTTTAGAAGACTGCGCAGAGAATAGCCGGCCATTAAAAACACTGATGGATTAATGTATTAGCGAGAAATTCTGCTGTCCCTGTTTTCAGTAACGTAGGCACAACTCTAAATACAGTTCTTACATAGAAACCTTTTCACTAGCTTAGATGATTATTTTATTTTTTATCGACTGGATCGTCAAGGGTACGTGTGAGATGCTTTACGAAGCACCATAAATAAATCAATGCATACATCTATTATTTACGGTTCCTGTTTTTGTAGAGGCTGTTGCTGTCAAGCCGTGACGGCCTGTGCTGGCTTCAGCGGTGCTTTTACGCGGCTCCTCCGGTGGGAATGCACATATTTTGCTGAACTTTCCTCTCCGTAGAAAAGAAATCAACTTTTGCTTCATGTTCCACTCGCCTGACGGGAAGATAGCTCAGCTGCTCCAGGCGCCTGCTGCAGGTCAGAACGTTGAATGCCTGCAAGGTGGGGCCAGAGGTTCATCCTTCAGCGGCAATTAGTGGTCCACCCAAGGGTGCAGCTGGTGCGAGCTGCCCGCGTCGCCCTCCATCGGCCTCTGCAGAGAGGCCACGGATGGGGCTGCTGGCCCCTGGTCGGGTTTTGAGGAGTCATCGGTTTGTGCTTGTGGGGGCTGAGATGCCCAGCTGCCGGGTCCATGTGTGGATATACGCATTGAAGGAGTACGGGAGTGATGGCGGGCCCAGTACTGGAATACTCTCATCCCCAGTACATAGCTCCTGAAGATCTGTTCGTCCTGAGGTGCACTGGTAGCAGAGTTATGAGAGTGGACCCCGGTACTAGAATAACAGTGCTTTTAGTGTGATTGAGGTGCACTGGCAGAGCCGTAGAACTGACACCCTGTACTGGAGCAGTAAAAAGCGCTGCTGTTACAGTATCGAGGCCGCAGCAGATCTGTTAGTCCTGAGGTGCACGGGTAGGCAGGGCTTTAAATGGGACGGGTCTTGCCGGTGCTCTGCGCTGGCAGTTCTTTAAAGCTGGTGCTGAGACAGGTACCTATGGGGCTCTCCATTTTTGCCCTCACCCTCCGGATGGAAAAGCTAATCTTAACTCTGCATCATTGGCACCCTTCACTGCCTTTGATGTAACTTCAAAGAGACTCCTTATAGTTCTTTCACAGTCCCACCATTTCAGAACTAAAGCATGTTCAATATTATATACAGCGAAGCCATAGTTGTAGCTTATTTATCTTATGCAACTAATAAACATTGACAAAGCCAATCGTACTGGCTTGTTGTAAGTGGAATGTTACTTGTTGTATTATATATCTGGATGTAAAGACAGAAGCAGCAAAAAATACCAGTCGAGCGGCACACTATGCTAAGCACAGATTTTCAGTTTACATGTTTTTAAGCCACGCCCTTAATTATATTGATTTACAAAAGGGGGTGGTGATGAACAGAGTGTCTGAATTGAGCAGACCACTCTTACCCAGTCCAAAGATCAGGGCTTGATCCCTCACCGTTATTTATCTCACTGCCCCATCCCAGCTCAGAACCTGGCTATATGCAAATCAGTCTGTCCCTGGCCCAGTGCATCATGGGAACAGGGCAGACTAAACTACCAAGCCAATTCTTTACCAGAAAGGAGACAAGCTACCGGGGACCGGTTTCTGGCATTTCAGCCTCTTCGGCCCGGCTTGCTTGAATCCTGATGGAGCAGTGAGAAAGGGACTCATGTCTGAGTATACCCTGCCACACCTATAGTGGCCAAAATCGATTTACAAAAGGGGGTGGTGATGAACAGAGTGTCTGAATTGAGCAGACCACTCTTACCCAGTCCAAAGATCAGGGCTTGATCCATCACCGTTATTTATCTCACTGCCCCATCCCAGCTCAGAACCTGGCTATATGCAAATCAGTCTGTCCCTGGCCCAGTGCATCATGGGAACAGGGCAGACTAAACTACCAAGCCAATTCTTTACCAGAAAGGAGACAAGCTACCGGGGACCGGTTTCTGGCATTTCAGCCTCTTCGGCCCGGCTTGCTTGAATCCTGATGGAGCAGTGAGAAAGGGACTCATGTCTGAGTATACCCTGCCACACCTATAGTGGCCAAAATCGATTTACAAAAGGGGGTGGTGATGAACAGAGTGTCTGAATTGAGCAGACCACTCTTACCCAGTCCAAAGATCAGGGCTTGATCCATCACCGTTATTTATCTCACTGCCCCATCCCAGCTCAGAACCTGGCTATATGCAAATCAGTCTGTCCCTGGCCCAGTGCATCATGGGAACAGGGCAGACTAAACTACCAAGCCAATTCTTTACCAGAAAGGAGACAAGCTACCGGGGACCGGTTTCTGGCATTTCAGCCTCTTCGGCCCGGCTTGCTTGAATCCTGATGGAGCAGTGAGAAAGGGACTCATGTCTGAGTATACCCTGCCACACCTATAGTGGCCAAAATCGATTTACAAAAGGGGGTGGTGATGAACAGAGTGTCTGAATTGAGCAGACCACTCTTACCCAGTCCAAAGATCAGGGCTTGATCCATCACCGTTATTTATCTCACTGCCCCATCCCAGCTCAGAACCTGGCTATATGCAAATCAGTCTGTCCCTGGCCCAGTGCATCATGGGAACAGGGCAGACTAAACTACCAAGCCAATTCTTTACCAGAAAGGAGACAAGCTACCGGGGACCGGTTTCTGGCATTTCAGCCTCTTCGGCCCGGCTTGCTTGAATCCTGATGGAGCAGTGAGAAAGGGACTCATGTCTGAGTATACCCTGCCACACCTATAGTGGCCAATATAGTGGCCTATGCACTGGGACAGGAACAGACTAATTTGCATACAGCCAGGTTCTGAAACTGGGATGGTGCAGTGAGCTAAAAAACGGTGTTGGATCTAGCCCTGATCTCTTGACTGGGTGAGAGCTTTCTGCTTAATTCAGAGACTCTGTCCCTCACCACCCCTTGTTGTAAATATTTTTGTCCACCCTAAGCGTGGAAGGGTATTCTCAGATGTGAGACCCTTGCTCATTGCACCATCAGGATTCAAGCAAACCGGGCCGAAGACGGCTGTAATGCCAGAAACCGGTCCCCGGGAGCTTGTTTCCTTCCCAGTGTAAGAATTGGCTTTTGTAGTTTGGTTCGCCCTGTTCCCATCATGCACTGGGACAGGAACAGACTAATTTGCATACAGCCAGGTTCTGAAACTGGGATGGTGCAGTGAGCTAAAAAACGGTGTTGGATCTAGCCCTGATCTCTTGACTGGGTGAGAGCTTTCTGCTTAATTCAGAGACTCTGTCCCTCACCACCCCTTGTTGTAAATATTTTTGTCCACCCTAAGCGTGGAAGGGTATTCTCAGATGTGAGACCCTTGCTCATTGCACCATCAGGATTCAAGCAAACCGGGCCGAAGACGGCTGTAATGCCAGAAACCGGTCCCCGGGAGCTTGTTTCCTTCCCAGTGTAAGAATTGGCTTTTGTAGTTTGGTTCGCCCTGTTCCCATCATGCACTGGGACAGGAACAGACTAATTTGCATACAGCCAGGTTCTGAAACTGGGATGGTGCAGTGAGCTAAAAAACGGTGTTGGATCTAGCCCTGATCTCTTGACTGGGTGAGAGCTTTCTGCTTAATTCAGAGACTCTGTCCCTCACCACCCCTTGTTGTAAATATTTTTGTCCACCCTAAGCGTGGAAGGGTATTCTCAGATGTGAGACCCTTGCTCATTGCACCATCAGGATTCAAGCAAACCGGGCCGAAGACGGCTGTAATGCCAGAAACCGGTCCCCGGGAGCTTGTTTCCTTCCCAGTGTAAGAATTGGCTTTTGTAGTTTGGTTCGCCCTGTTCCCATCATGCACTGGGACAGGAACAGACTAATTTGCATACAGCCAGGTTCTGAAACTGGGATGGTGCAGTGAGCTAAAAAACGGTGTTGGATCTAGCCCTGATCTCTTGACTGGGTGAGAGCTTTCTGCTTAATTCAGAGACTCTGTCCCTCACCACCCCTTGTTGTAAATATTTTTGTCCACCCTAAGCGTGGAAGGGTATTCTCAGATGTGAGACCCTTGCTCATTGCACCATCAGGATTCAAGCAAACCGGGCCGAAGACGGCTGTAATGCCAGAAACCGGTCCCCGGGAGCTTGTTTCCTTCCCAGTGTAAGAATTGGCTTTTGTAGTTTGGTTCGCCCTGTTCCCATCATGCACTGGGACAGGAACAGACTAATTTGCATACAGCCAGGTTCTGAAACTGGGATGGTGCAGTGAGCTAAAAAACGGTGTTGGATCTAGCCCTGATCTCTTGACTGGGTGAGAGCTTTCTGCTTAATTCAGAGACTCTGTCCCTCACCACCCCTTGTTGTAAATATTTTTGTCCACCCTAAGCGTGGAAGGGTATTCTCAGATGTGAGACCCTTGCTCATTGCACCATCAGGATTCAAGCAAACCGGGCCGAAGACGGCTGTAATGCCAGAAACCGGTCCCCGGGAGCTTGTTTCCTTCCCAGTGTAAGAATTGGCTTTTGTAGTTTGGTTCGCCCTGTTCCCATCATGCACTGGGACAGGAACAGACTAATTTGCATACAGCCAGGTTCTGAAACTGGGATGGTGCAGTGAGCTAAAAAACGGTGTTGGATCTAGCCCTGATCTCTTGACTGGGTGAGAGCTTTCTGCTTAATTCAGAGACTCTGTCCCTCACCACCCCTTGTTGTAAATATTTTTGTCCACCCTAAGCGTGGAAGGGTATTCTCAGATGTGAGACCCTTGCTCATTGCACCATCAGGATTCAAGCAAACCGGGCCGAAGACGGCTGTAATGCCAGAAACCGGTCCCCGGGAGCTTGTTTCCTTCCCAGTGTAAGAATTGGCTTTTGTAGTTTGGTTCGCCCTGTTCCCATCATGCACTGGGACAGGAACAGACTAATTTGCATACAGCCAGGTTCTGAAACTGGGATGGTGCAGTGAGCTAAAAAACGGTGTTGGATCTAGCCCTGATCTCTTGACTGGGTGAGAGCTTTCTGCTTAATTCAGAGACTCTGTCCCTCACCACCCCTTGTTGTAAATATTTTTGTCCACCCTAAGCGTGGAAGGGTATTCTCAGATGTGAGACCCTTGCTCATTGCACCATCAGGATTCAAGCAAACCGGGCCGAAGACGGCTGTAATGCCAGAAACCGGTCCCCGGGAGCTTGTTTCCTTCCCAGTGTAAGAATTGGCTTTTGTAGTTTGGTTCGCCCTGTTCCCATCATGCCCTGGGACAGGAACAGACTAATTTGCATACAGCCAGGTTCTGAAACTGGGATGGTGCAGTGAGCTAAAAAACGGTGTTGGATCTAGCCCTGATCTCTTGACTGGGTGAGAGCTTTCTGCTTAATTCAGAGACTCTGTCCCTCACCACCCCTTGTTGTAAATATTTTTGTCCACCCTAAGCGTGGAAGGGTATTCTCAGATGTGAGACCCTTGCTCATTGCACCATCAGGATTCAAGCAAACCGGGCCGAAGACGGCTGTAATGCCAGAAACCGGTCCCCGGGAGCTTGTTTCCTTCCCAGTGTAAGAATTGGCTTTTGTAGTTTGGTTCGCCCTGTTCCCATCATGCACTGGGACAGGAACAGACTAATTTGCATACAGCCAGGTTCTGAAACTGGGATGGTGCAGTGAGCTAAAAAACGGTGTTGGATCTAGCCCTGATCTCTTGACTGGGTGAGAGCTTTCTGCTTAATTCAGAGACTCTGTCCCTCACCACCCCTTGTTGTAAATATTTTTGTCCACCCTAAGCGTGGAAGGGTATTCTCAGATGTGAGACCCTTGCTCATTGCACCATCAGGATTCAAGCAAACCGGGCCGAAGACGGCTGTAATGCCAGAAACCGGTCCCCGGGAGCTTGTTTCCTTCCCAGTGTAAGAATTGGCTTTTGTAGTTTGGTTCGCCCTGTTCCCATCATGCACTGGGACAGGAACAGACTAATTTGCATACAGCCAGGTTCTGAAACTGGGATGGTGCAGTGAGCTAAAAAACGGTGTTGGATCTAGCCCTGATCTCTTGACTGGGTGAGAGCTTTCTGCTTAATTCAGAGACTCTGTCCCTCACCACCCCTTGTTGTAAATATTTTTGTCCACCCTAAGCGTGGAAGGGTATTCTCAGATGTGAGACCCTTGCTCATTGCACCATCAGGATTCAAGCAAACCGGGCCGAAGACGGCTGTAATGCCAGAAACCGGTCCCCGGGAGCTTGTTTCCTTCCCAGTGTAAGAATTGGCTTTTGTAGTTTGGTTCGCCCTGTTCCCATCATGCACTGGGACAGGAACAGACTAATTTGCATACAGCCAGGTTCTGAAACTGGGATGGTGCAGTGAGCTAAAAAACGGTGTTGGATCTAGCCCTGATCTCTTGACTGGGTGAGAGCTTTCTGCTTAATTCAGAGACTCTGTCCCTCACCACCCCTTGTTGTAAATATTTTTGTCCACCCTAAGCGTGGAAGGGTATTCTCAGATGTGAGACCCTTGCTCATTGCACCATCAGGATTCAAGCAAACCGGGCCGAAGACGGCTGTAATGCCAGAAACCGGTCCCCGGGAGCTTGTTTCCTTCCCAGTGTAAGAATTGGCTTTTGTAGTTTGGTTCGCCCTGTTCCCATCATGCACTGGGACAGGAACAGACTAATTTGCATACAGCCAGGTTCTGAAACTGGGATGGTGCAGTGAGCTAAAAAACGGTGTTGGATCTAGCCCTGATCTCTTGACTGGGTGAGAGCTTTCTGCTTAATTCAGAGACTCTGTCCCTCACCACCCCTTGTTGTAAATATTTTTGTCCACCCTAAGCGTGGAAGGGTATTCTCAGATGTGAGACCCTTGCTCATTGCACCATCAGGATTCAAGCAAACCGGGCCGAAGACGGCTGTAATGCCAGAAACCGGTCCCCGGGAGCTTGTTTCCTTCCCAGTGTAAGAATTGGCTTTTGTAGTTTGGTTCGCCCTGTTCCCATCATGCACTGGGACAGGAACAGACTAATTTGCATACAGCCAGGTTCTGAAACTGGGATGGTGCAGTGAGCTAAAAAACGGTGTTGGATCTAGCCCTGATCTCTTGACTGGGTGAGAGCTTTCTGCTTAATTCAGAGACTCTGTCCCTCACCACCCCTTGTTGTAAATATTTTTGTCCACCCTAAGCGTGGAAGGGTATTCTCAGATGTGAGACCCTTGCTCATTGCACCATCAGGATTCAAGCAAACCGGGCCGAAGACGGCTGTAATGCCAGAAACCGGTCCCCGGGAGCTTGTTTCCTTCCCAGTGTAAGAATTGGCTTTTGTAGTTTGGTTCGCCCTGTTCCCATCATGCACTGGGACAGGAACAGACTAATTTGCATACAGCCAGGTTCTGAAACTGGGATGGTGCAGTGAGCTAAAAAACGGTGTTGGATCTAGCCCTGATCTCTTGACTGGGTGAGAGCTTTCTGCTTAATTCAGAGACTCTGTCCCTCACCACCCCTTGTTGTAAATATTTTTGTCCACCCTAAGCGTGGAAGGGTATTCTCAGATGTGAGACCCTTGCTCATTGCACCATCAGGATTCAAGCAAACCGGGCCGAAGACGGCTGTAATGCCAGAAACCGGTCCCCGGGAGCTTGTTTCCTTCCCAGTGTAAGAATTGGCTTTTGTAGTTTGGTTCGCCCTGTTCCCATCATGCCCTGGGACAGGAACAGACTAATTTGCATACAGCCAGGTTCTGAAACTGGGATGGTGCAGTGAGCTAAAAAACGGTGTTGGATCTAGCCCTGATCTCTTGACTGGGTGAGAGCTTTCTGCTTAATTCAGAGACTCTGTCCCTCACCACCCCTTGTTGTAAATATTTTTGTCCACCCTAAGCGTGGAAGGGTATTCTCAGATGTGAGACCCTTGCTCATTGCACCATCAGGATTCAAGCAAACCGGGCCGAAGACGGCTGTAATGCCAGAAACCGGTCCCCGGGAGCTTGTTTCCTTCCCAGTGTAAGAATTGGCTTTTGTAGTTTGGTTCGCCCTGTTCCCATCATGCACTGGGACAGGAACAGACTAATTTGCATACAGCCAGGT
Organism: Lissotriton vulgaris; assembly: GCF_964263255.1. Classification (NCBI taxonomy): domain Eukaryota; kingdom Metazoa; phylum Chordata; class Amphibia; order Caudata; family Salamandridae; genus Lissotriton; species Lissotriton vulgaris. The sequence continues at coordinate 604,996,880 of NC_141685.1, read as the reverse complement.
TCTGAAACTGGGATGGTGCAGTGAGCTAAAAAACGGTGTTGGATCTAGCCCTGATCTCTTGACTGGGTGAGAGCTTTCTGCTTAATTCAGAGACTCTGTCCCTCACCACCCCTTGTTGTAAATATTTTTGTCCACCCTAAGCGTGGAAGGGTATTCTCAGATGTGAGACCCTTGCTCATTGCACCATCAGGATTCAAGCAAACCGGGCCGAAGACGGCTGTAATGCCAGAAACCGGTCCCCGGGAGCTTGTTTCCTTCCCAGTGTAAGAATTGGCTTTTGTAGTTTGGTTCGCCCTGTTCCCATCATGCACTGGGACAGGAACAGACTAATTTGCATACAGCCAGGTTCTGAAACTGGGATGGTGCAGTGAGCTAAAAAACGGTGTTGGATCTAGCCCTGATCTCTTGACTGGGTGAGAGCTTTCTGCTTAATTCAGAGACTCTGTCCCTCACCACCCCTTGTTGTAAATACTTAATTATATTGGCCAAGCCCCTTTAAGAGACCCTCCAGTTTTTTTTAATCCAATTTAAAGCCCTGCTGGTCTGGTTCTGAGAGTGGACCCCGGTACTGGAATAGCTGTACTTTTGGTGTGATTGAGGTGCATGGCAGAGCTGTGGAACTGGCTCCCTGTACTTGAGCAGTAAGTAGCAAGCTCTGCTATTCCAGGACTGAGGCCTCGGCAGATCTGTTAGTCCTGAGGTGTACTGGTCTGGTTCTGGAGTGGACACCGGTACTGGAATATCTGTACTTTTGGTGTGATTGAGGTGCATGGGAGAGCTGTGGAACTGGCTCCCTGTACTTGAGCAGTAGCAAGCTCTGCTATTCCCGGGCTGAGGCCTCAGCAGATCTAGCATGATTAAAGTGCACTGGGAGAGCTGTGCTAGTAGCCGGAGTACTGGCAACGCAGTGGTAAATGCAGGCCTTGATTCCGATTCACAGGCGGGGCTTGGCGCTGTCTCAGTAACTGGGATGTACTGGACGTGAGGCAGGACTGCGGTGCACCGGCAGAGTATCCAGTACCAACAGCCCACGGGGGGCGCTGCCTGGAGCCACAAACGGGCCACCCAGAGAGGCAGGAGTGGGCAGACAGCCGGCCACACCTGCCCTGTCCTCTGAGGCCTGTGCTTGTGAGGGAGCTCTCAATGATTGTTTTTGCACTGATGACCCCCGGTGCGCCACATGTAACTGCTTCAGTACTACCACCACCCCCAGTACTACCAGTACTACAGCCACCAGTACTACAACTACCACCACCACCAGTACTAACAGTACCACGACCACCAGTACTACCACTACCAGTACTACCAATACCAGTACCACTACCACCACCAGTACTACCACCATCAGTACCACCACCACCAGTACCACCACCACCAGTACTACCACTACCAGTACTACGGGCAGCAGTACCACCACCACCACTAGCACTACCACTACCGGTACTACCACCAGTACTACCACTACCAGTACTACCACTACCAGTACCACCACCAGCACCAGTACCACCACCACCAGTACTACCACTACCAGTACCACCAACACCCCCAGTACTACCAGTACTACAGCCACCAGTACTACAACTACCACCACCACCAGTACTAACAGTACCACAACCACCAGTACTACCACTACCAGTACTACCAATACCAGTACCACTACCACCACCAGTATCACCACCACCAGTACTACCACTACCAGTACTACGGGCAGCAGTACCACCACCACTAGCACTACCACTACCGGTACCACCACCAGTACTACCACTACCAGTACCACCACCACCGGTACCACCACCACCAGTACCACCACTACCAGTACTACCACCAGCAGTACTACCACCAACAGTACTACCACTACCAGTACCACCACCTCCAGTACTACCACTACTACCACTACCAGTACCACCACCACCACCAGTACTACCAGTTACACCACCACCAGTACTACCACTACCAGTACCACCACCACCACCACCACCAGTACTTCCAGTACTACCACCATCAGTACTACCATTTCTACCACCAACAGTACTACCACTACTACAGCCACCAGTACTACCACTACTACAGCCACCAGTACTACCACTACCACGACCACCAGTACTACCACTACCAGTACTACCAATACCAGTACCACTACCACCACCAGTATTACCACCACCACCAGTACTACCACTACCAGTACTACGGGCAGCAGTACCACCACCACTAGCACTACCACTACCGGTACCACCACCAGTACTACCACTACCAGTACCACCACTACCAGTACCACCACCACCACTACCAGTACTACCACCAGCAGTACTACCACCAACAGTACTAGCACTACCAGTACCACCACCTCCAGTACTACCACTACTACCAGTACCACCACCACCACCAGTACTACCAGTAACACCACCACCAGTACTACCACTACCAGTACCACCACCACCACCAGTACTTCCAGTACTACCACCATCAGTACTACCATTTCTACCACCACCAGTACTACCACTACTACAGCCACCATTACTACCAATACTACAGCCACCAGTACTACCACTACCACCACCACCAGTACTACCACTACCACTACCACCAGTAATACCCGTACTACCACCATCAATACTACCAGTACTACCACCACCAGTACTACCACTACTACAGCCACCAGTACTACCACTACTACAGCCACCAGTACTACCACCACCACCGGTACTACCAGTACCACCACCACCAGTACTACCACTACCAGTACTACCACTACCAGCACTACCACTACCAGTACTAGCAGTACCACAACCACCACCACTACTACCAGTACTACCACCATCAGTACTACCAGCACTAACACCATCAGATTAGTGAGTAGAGTAGTGAGTAGAGTAGTGAGTAGAGTAGTGAGGGCAGAGTAGTGAGTAGAGTAGTGAGTGCAGATTAGTGAGTAGTGAGTGCAGAGTAGTGAGTAGTGAGTAGTGAGTGCAGAGTAGTGAGTAGTGAGTAGTGAGTGGAGTAGAGTAGTGAGTAGAGTAGTGAGTGCAGAGTAGTGAGTAGAGTAGTGAGTAGTGAGTGCAGAGTAGTGAGTAGAGTAGTGAGTAGAGTAGTGAGTAGTGAGTAGAGTAGTGAGTAGAGTAGTGAGTAGTGAGTGCAGAGTAGTGAGTAGAGTAGTGAGTAGAGTAGTGAGTAGTGAGTAGAGTAGTGAGTAGTGAGTAGAGTAGTGAGTAGAGTAGTGAGTAGAGTAGTGAGTAGAGTAGTGAGTGCAGAGTAGTGAGTAGAGTAGTGAGTAGTGAGTAGAGTAGTGAGTAGTGAGTGCAGAGTAGTGAGTAGAGTAGTGAGTAGTGAGTAGAGTAGTGAGTGCAGAGTAGTGAGTAGAGTAGTGAGTAGTGAGTAGAGTAGTGAGTAGTGAGTAGAGTAGTGAGTAGTGAGTAGTGAGTAGAGTAGTGAGTGCAGAGTAGTGAGTAGAGTAGTGAGTAGAGTAGTGAGTAGAGTAGTGAGTAGAGAAGTGAGTAGTGAGTAGAGTAGTGAGTAGAGTAGTGAGTAGAGTAGTGAGTAGTGAGTGAAGTAGTGAGTAGAGTAGTGAGTGCAGAGTAGTGAGTAGAGTAGTGAGTAGTGAGTAGAGTAGTGAGTAGTGAGTAGAGTAGTGAGTAGTGAGTAGAGTAGTGAGTAGTGAGTAAAGTAGTGAGTAGTGAGTAGTGAGTAGTGAGTAGAGTAGTGAGTGCAGAGTAGTGAGTAGAGTAGTGAGTAGAGTAGTGAGTAGAGTAGTGAGTAGAGTAGTGAGTAGTGAGTAGAGTAGTGAGTAGAGTAGTGAGTAGAGTAATGAGTAGTGAGTGAAGTAGTGAGTAGAGTAGTGAGTGCAGAGTAGTGAGTAGAGTAGTGAGTAGTGAGTAGAGTAGAGTAGTGAGTAGTGAGTGCAGAGTAGTGAGTAGTGAGTAGAGTAGTGAGTAGAGTAGTGAGTAGTGAGTAGAGTAGTGAGTAGAGTAGTGAGTAGAGAAGTGAGTAGTGAGTAGAGTAGTGAGTAGAGTAGTGAGTAGAGTAGTGAGTAGTGAGTGAAGTAGTGAGTAGAGTAGTGAGTGCAGAGTAGTGAGTAGAGTAGTGAGTAGTGAGTAGAGTAGAGTAGTGAGTAGTGAGTGCAGAGTAGTGAGTAGTGAGTAGAGTAGTGAGTAGAGTAGTGAGTAGTGAGTAGAGTAGTGAGTAGAGTAGTGAGTAGAGTAGTGAGTAGTGAGTGAAGTAGTGAGTAGAGTAGTGAGTAGTGAGTAGAGTAGTGAGTAGTGAGTGCAGAGTAGTGAGTAGAGTAGTGAGTAGTGAGTAGAGTAGTGAGTGCAGAGTAGTGAGTAGAGTAGTGAGTAGTGAGTAGAGTAGTGAGTAGTGAGTGCAGAGTAGTGAGTAGAGTAGTGAGTAGTGAGTAGAGTAGTGAGTGCAGAGTAGTGAGTAGAGTAGTGAGTAGTGAGTAGAGTAGTGAGTAGTGAGTAGAGTAGTGAGTAGTGAGTGCAGAGTAGTGAGTAGAGTAGTGAGTGCAGAGTAGTGAGTAGAGTAGTGAGTAGAGTAGAGTAGTGAGTAGTGAGTGCAGAGTAGTGAGTAGAGTAGTGAGTAGTGAGTAGAGTAGTGAGTGCAGAGTAGTGAGTAGAGTAGTGAGTAGTGAGTAGAGTAGTGAGTAGTGAGTAGAGTAGTGAGTAGTGAGTGCAGAGTAGTGAGTAGAGTAGTGAGTGCAGAGTAGTGAGTAGAGTAGTGAGTAGAGTAGAGTAGTGAGTAGTGAGTGCAGAGTAGTGAGTAGAGTTGTGAGTAGTGAGTGCAGAGTAGTGAGTAGAGTAGTGAGTAGAGTAGTGAGTAGAGTAGTGAGTAGAGTAGTGAGTAGAGTAGTGAGTAGTGAGTGAAGTAGTGAGTAGAGTAGTGAGTGCAGAGTAGTGAGTAGAGTAGTGAGTAGTGAGTAGAGTAGAGTAGTGAGTAGTGAGTGCAGAGTAGTGAGTAGTGAGTAGAGTAGTGAGTAGAGTAGTGAGTAGTGAGTAGAGTAGTGAGTAGAGTAGTGAGTAGAGTAGTGAGTAGTGAGTGAAGTAGTGAGTAGAGTAGTGAGTAGTGAGTAGAGTAGTGAGTAGTGAGTGCAGAGTAGTGAGTAGAGTAATGAGTAGTGAGTAGAGTAGTGAGTGCAGAGTAGTGAGTAGAGTAGTGAGTAGTGAGTAGCGTAGTGAGTAGTGAGTGCAGAGTAGTGAGTAGAGTAGTGAGTAGTAAGTAGAGTAGTGAGTGCAGAGTAGTGAGTAGAGTAGTGAGTAGTGAGTAGAGTAGTGAGTAGTGAGTAGAGTAGTGAGTAGTGAGTGCAGAGTAGTGAGTAGAGTAGTGAGTGCAGAGTAGTGAGTAGAGTAGTGAGTAGTGAGTAGAGTAGAGTAGTGAGTAGTGAGTGCAGAGTAGTTTGTAGAGTAGTGAGTAGTGAGTAGAGTAGTGAGTGCAGAGTAGTGAGTAGAGTAGTGAGTAGTGAGTAGAGTAGTGAGTAGTGAGTAGAGTAGTGAGTAGTGAGTGCAGAGTAGTGAGTAGAGTAGTGAGTGCAGAGTAGTGAGTAGAGTAGTGAGTAGAGTAGAGTAGTGAGTAGTGAGTGCAGAGTAGTGAGTAGAGTTGTGAGTAGTGAGTGCAGAGTAGTGAGTAGAGTAGTGAGTAGAGTAGTGAGTAGAGTAGTGAGTAGAGTAGTGAGTAGTGAACAGAGTAGTGAGTAGTGGGTGCAGAGTAGTGAGTAGAGTAGTGAGTAGAGTAGTGAGTAGAGTAGAGAGTAGAGTAGTGAGTAGAGTAGTGAGTAGAGTAGTGAGTAGAGAGTAGAGTAGTGAGTAGACTAGTGAGTAGTGAGTAGAGTAGTGAGTAGTGAGTGCAGAGTAGTGAGTAGTGAGTTGAGTAGTGAGTGCAGAGTAGTGAGTAGTGAGTAGAGTAGTGAGTAGTGAGTGCAGAGTAGTGAGTAGTGAGTAGAGTAGTGAGTAGTGAGTGCAGAGTAGTGAGTAGTGAGTAGAGTAGTGAGTGCAGAGTAGTGAGTAGTGAGTAGAGTAGTGAGTAGTGAGTGCAGAGTAGTGAGTAGTGAGTAGAGTAGTGAGTAGTGAGTGCAGAGTAGTGAGTAGTGAGTAGAGTAGTGAGTGCAGAGTAGTGAGTAGAGTAGTGAGTAGTGAGTGCAGAGTAGTGAGTAGAGTAGTGAGTAGTGAGTGCAGAGTAGTGAGTAGAGTAGTGAGTAGAGTAGTGAGTAGAGTAGTGAGTAGAGTAGTGAGTAGGACATCACAGGCAGCAGCTGTGCAAGCTTCTTACACTCACAAGGAGACCACAGGCAGCTGAGGTGCAATCTTCTCCCACTCACAAGAACGACATCACAGGCAGCAGCAGTGCAAGCTTCTTACACTCACAAGGAGACCACAGGCAGCAGAGGTGCAAGCTTCTCACACTCACAAGAAGGACATCACAGGCAGTAACGGTGCAATATTCTCACACTCACAAGGAGATCATTGGCAGTACACATCACATGAACACACTCCATAACACATAGCAACAATACATTGGCATTTACAATGCCATTAGCTCAAACTCAAATAACTCCGAGCCCGATTGCATTTCTAATGCTTGTTTCCTATGGCAATTGGATCCATGTGCGATTTGCTTCCCAACCTGGCTGAATTTCCACAGCTTTGGTCAACAATGGCTATAACCTTCACTGGTACTAACCCAGTAATGTATAAACAGTTAGATCAGAGTTCTCATATATTTGGCCATATGCCGGTATTTTATTTTAGCTAGAAATGAATGAGTGGTGCAGACTAGAAGCTGTAAATGTGTACTGAGGTGGTGCAGGGCCTACCATGAGCCTAATTTAAAGGAAACTTTTTTTATATTATTATTTTTATAACTGTAGGCACTTCTGTCATTGACGAGTACCCAGGTAGCTGCATCTACCCTATTTAAACTCTGAACCCTGGTGTGGCTGCACTTTTAATGTATCTGGATGTGTTGACAAAAAAGTCTGTGTTGAGGAAAAATGTTGGCAAGAGGAAGGGTTGTGGATTTGGCACTCTCCAGCATTTTTTACTCTGAACCCTGGTGTGGCTGTTCTTTTGGTGTATCTGGATGTGTTGTCAACCGGGAGGGCGGGCGGCGGAGGAGAGGAGAAGGCACGGACAATGGGAGGGAGTGCAGGGAGGGGAAGAGAAGGAACGGACAATGGGAGGGAGGGTGCACCACGCATTTACCTGGTGCGTCTCCTGCGGCTTCAGCTCCAAAAGCAACCCTGTGTAACAAGCAAGTAAAGGAGCCAGTAGCCATGGGAGGATACAAATAACGACACATCTGTACTAAGGAGGGACTAACAAGCCTCATAATGAATCAGAAGACAGCATTTACAAGGGACAAACACACAAGCCAATGAAAAATAAAGGTGGGGGAGTGGGCGGGGATTCTCTCCATACTGATCAACCACAGCTCTTCGCAGAGTAGCGCTTGCGCGCTGACTCACGCTCGACCTAAAAAGCATGCCAAATATCATGGTCAGCCGGTTAGTGCAAATCAAACAGTGTTAAGTTGGGTGAAACAGGGAAGCGAAACGTGACTCCTCATGTGTTATGTTTTGAAACAGGGAAGCAAAGCGTGGCACCTTGTGACATGATATGCTGACTGGTAACCACAATCTCAAGGCAGGGGGTTTCAAACGCATCTACCACCTTTGATATGAAACCCTGGTTTCTCCCAGACAGGGGAAATGCCACACTCTGACCGGGGCCCATTTGGCACTCCTACAGGCGGGATAATTAGCTAGTCAGGAGCTGTGTTCACCCGTACGCTAGTACCACCCTTAAGGTGGGCTACCTGAAGTAAATACAACTAGGAAACTTCCATCATCTTGGTTTTTGGTGGAATTAGTTTCTCTGGGTCATGGTTGTGCCCACTTTCCACAGGAATGGTCATATAGAGGGTGTAGTCACCCTAAAGGTAGGTAGCCAATTGGCTCCTACCTGACACTCCCTGTAACGCTCCTAAATACAGTATTTTTTTGTGACACCTCTTTTGCCAGGACCTCAGATTCGACGGACACACGGATTGAGTGGACAAAGAAGAGATTTCTGACAAGAGGACATATTAGCAACTACTGACTTGGTGCTAAACCTGCCATCCTGCCTGCTGCCCCCGAAAATCATGGAGAAACAGACTCGTTCTGCCACTGTGTAGACTCCAAGACACTCGGAGGTCTGCCATTGCTTCGCCAATCACCAGAGAACTCCCTTGGAGTAAAGGAACTACTCTCCTGCTGCCAAAGGTACCAAAGAAGCAAGGCCCAGTTTACTGTCCTGCCACTTACTAGGACTACCAACACTGCAGCCGCCTAGGATGTGTTCAGCCTGCTCACGGAGGTCAGATCCATTAACCCTCCAAGTGTGGCATGCCAAGACCGACCGGATCCGCACATCACCAATACTCAGGGTACCGGACCCTTGCAGCAACCAAGGCTTGTTGTTTACAGCCCCAACACTAATGGCGAAGAAGACCGACCTGTACATCGAAGGTCTTCAGAGACAGTGAGAATAATATTGAGAGTGGCCCAGCTTAAGTCCTGGAGGAGAGTCTCATAAGTCACTGATAAGTGCCTAAATGCAGTCAATGTTTTTTCCCAAATAAGTTAACATTACTGCTCCAAAAACTGCAACAATTGTCAACTTTTGAAACATGTCAAAATTCATATCTTGAAAAGTACTTACCCGATTCCAGTGATCTTCGTTTCTAAATTCATATAAAAATCAGTGGTATTTGTACAAATTGGTGTCGGATTTCTTTATTGAGTGGGTGTCTCACCTACTGCCTCTGTGTGTGTAATACGTAAATAGCATTATCCTCTGGTAAGCCCAAATTGCTCGCCCGCACTATGACAAAAGAGAACATTCAGTGTTCTCATTCTTTCCTTTGTAATTCAATTTACACAGTGTGCCTCGTTTTGGTCCACTAACTTCCTAGAAATACCAGCAATAGTGAGGTATCAACACAGATGTGGAGATACCTTTAGGTGCAAAGATACATTTTGATGCACAAATACTTTTAGGTGCAATATCCCCCCTTGGTGAAAAGTCAACAGGAATACAGTTTCACACTTAGCTGTGCATGATATCATGCTTGATTGACAGACATTGACCCTAGCACCTCATCTTATAAAAGCAAAACATTTTGGAGGACAAATCACATTTAGACACAAACTCACTTTTAAGTACAAAATCAGCTTTTGTGCAAAGTTAGCTGCACCATCAAATCACATTTAAGAGCATAATTCACATTTATATGCAAAATTATATTCAGATTCAAATGTAATTACCCCTCATCTCCTGTCATGTGGAAACTTAGTAGAAGTATATTTAGATGCAAAATCCCATTTAGATGCAAATCTACCAGCGCTGCAGCATCTACAGGAGTTTGGAAACAATTTTAGGAGCACAAATGTGTCTTCACGTACTGTGTAGTGATGTTCCAAATAGAATATCACCATCTCCTAGCAACTTGGTCTGGTCAGATGGAATTTCAGAGAAATTGTTAAACCTGCTAGATATAGAGACTAATTCAATTCAATAAAACTTTATTTCGGTTTTGTTTGAAAACCATAAAAGCACAGGTACAGTAATATAAAATTGATTGTTCTTTAAAAAAAAATAGACAATATCAGGATAGAGAAAGTACAAAATACAAAATGGAAATCACAGCAAAAAGAATACATGATTTTACCTAAATATAATAAATACAAACTCAGAAAAATTTGATTAAGAAGTCATTACAAGTCCAGGCATTTTCTATACTTAACAGTTGATTTAGAAAATTCAAGTACATGGAGAATACTGTCACTGTGTAATAGTTGTAAATACATCATAGCTGGTCTGATCTGACAAAAATTAAGTTTTCTTAAAAGTGACACCAAATAGCGTTTGCGGAGATATTCATAAAATCTACATAAAAACATAAAATGCGGCATGTCCTGCGGAGACTTTCTGTCGCAGCCGCAGGGAGCTGCTACTTTACTAAAAATAGCAGTTCTTGGCCTAACAAGCAAATGATAAAATAGATTCAGCCGAAATCTGGTAAGTAAAAATTTTTCATGTGAGGTCAGAGCGCCCATTAAATAAGGCTCAATAGATGCAGATGTTTTTAACATGACATATTTTCTGACACTCGGTTTCTGAATCTCAATGGCTTCCCTCTGAATCTTTCTTTCCATGAGGAAAGGCAGTTTTATTGCCTCATGGTCCCTCTTAGTAATACAGTCAGGAGTTTCAAACAACTCACTACGCCCTAATCTGAGGAAGCTTGTCCAGATATTTTAACCATGGTATAGCGAGTGCATTATCCTGAGACATCAGTCTTTTACAATTAAGGGATATCAGGATTTAGCCATATATTTAACCAGCAGGTCAGTGGGCGTAAAGAGAAAATATCACTGACGTATTGTGTCCCCAGTTCTTCATTGAATTAGATGTGCCCGGGGTGACACACAGAAGACGTTTCAAAAACGAATTCTCCACGATCTGGAGTTGCTCTCCCGCAATATACCCCCAAATTTCACTACCATATACTGCTGTAGCCACTGATTTGGCATCATATAATTGCAGCATAGCACCAGTAGGTTTTTTTGCCCAGTTTGGATGCAAAGTTGAATATCGCTGCATTCTCCCTAGCAACGTCCTCTTTCTTTTTAAGAACATGCAGGCCCCAGTTTAGTTTGTTATCAAAATGGACCCCAAGATAGGAGAACGTGTTGGATATAGTAATTGTTGCATCACCCACTTTGAATAAAAAGTTCCTTCTGGGTTGCTGACCTACCTGCATGATAAATGATTTAGAGTTGTTAATCGTTAAATCCCTATCTGTCATCAAGGACTTAAAAGCAGTTAAAAGAGCTTAAAGGCCTCTTTCAGTCCTAGATATGAAGACTGCATCGTCCGCATATAATAGGACCAGAATTCCCCGGCGTCCGACTCTGGGACAGTCAGCCGCCACCTCCTGAAGAGCGCTGTCCAGGTCATTAATGTAAAAATTAAACAGAAAAGGAGCCAGAATACATCCTTGTCGGACTCCTCTTCTAATATTAAAATTCTTTGTCACACTCAGATCTTGGGAGAATCTAACATTCGCTCTGGTATTGCTGTGCAGATCTACTAGAAAGTCTACAATACCACCATCAACCCCCTTCGCCCTCATGAACTGCCACAACTTCCGTCTGTTCACACAGTCAAAGGCTGAAGACAAGTCCATGAAGGCGAGGTGGATGGTTCCCCTATGTGCCACTGTATATTTGCTTAATATGAAAAAAAGATTGAGGCTTTGGGTTGTCGTTGAACGACCTCTGCAGAAGCCATATTGGGAGATAGACATAATGTTGTTATCCTCAACCCAGGTTGTAAGTCTTTGCAACAGTACCCTTCCTATTACTTTCACCATAGAGTCTATGAGTGAAATGGGTCTGTAACAATGTCCACTACGTTTATCCGCTTTTTTAAAAACAGGTACAAGTGTGAAAACCCCCCAAGATTGAAGACATCCACTATGTGCTGCAGCATTAAAAACGAACTCCAGAATTGGGGCCCAAAAAGAAGGCTCAGACTTAAATAAATCAGGGGGGATCCTGTCTGGACCAGGTGCTTTCCCGGCTGTTAGTCCTAAAATTCCTTCAAGGATTTCGCCCCTTTCAATTATGATTTCGTTATCACTACAATCAGGAGCCAGGCTATCAGTTTCTTCCAGTGTGCAAGCATACAAATGCTCAAAGTGGAATTCCCAGTCCTCCTTAGGTATGTGGCATTCAAGACCTTCTCCGGTCTCCTGGACAAGAAATGGCTTTTTTATTTTACCCCAAAACTTAGAGCTATTCTTGAGAGTTTCAGGGTCCAGTAAATCATTCCATGCCTCATCCCTTAAGGTCTCCTTGGGTTTGCTAACACTGTCTTATAATCCGTCTGACATGTTTTTACCTTAGCCTGCACTCTTGGTTTGGAAGCTAAGGCTACCCTTAAGTTTTTAGCTGCTTTTGAGCAGTGGTGATAAAACTACTTGGGGCCCTCGTTAGTCTGTTTTCTAATTGGCACAGACAACAGCTCCATAACCTTATCAGAGATAGTCTGAAATGCCACTAGCACCTTCATATGCTGGTGCCCCCCCTGTGTGCAGATAACAATTTCATCTGCACAAAGCGTTTTAATATCTTTGTAAAATAATTCAGGAGTAACTTGGGTCCATTTAAGTCTGCGCTTTCCATCAGTTGTGCTTAATATTCCCTGTCTGGGATTTGACCCCACTTTTGCAGTCCAGGGTCCTGTTAAACACAGAGAGAGAGGATTATGATCGCTAAATTCACTCTCCTCAATTAAAAAAGAATCAACGAATATCTGCATGGGGATGAGATCAGCACATAATCAATAAAAGTCCCCTTCCTGTGGCCCTTAAAAGTTGGTACCCAAAATCTAGTATAGGGGTCCATCAGAGCCATGGTGGGTGTCATATCACAATCATTCAACATATCATTAAGCAACTCCCCCTCAACCGAATGCTCCGAGCATAAAAACAATGAATTGTAAAAATTTACCAGGCCAGCTATACAATTCTCTCCCTTTAAAATTAGAGCAAGAATACCTGGGTTAGAAGACGACACTGTACGTACTATGCAAGACAACACTGCGGAAATATAAATAACCAATCCCCCCTTTGGTCTTCCCCTATTGGAGGCAGTTGCTGGGACAAAGTATGCCTTATATCCTTCAAGGAGATGGTTACATTCAACCGACCATGTTTCTTGCAAACAAATTATCAGGTACTACTTAATATAGGTGATCCAGCTAGGATCGTCTATCTTAGCAGCTAATCCTGTAATATTCCAGGAGACAACATTATTAGAACTCCCCTTATGTGGTCTGTTCACCATGGCTCCCAGGTCGTTCAGCCTCCCTCCTCCCTGATCATCAGGTACCTTGAGTCAATCGCAGGCTTCCAGGCCAGACAGAAGTTCAAATCTGTTATGAACTGGAAGTCCGTGCCCATTCCTAATTGGGTCGCTGAAGGTATTCTGTTGTAACCTGGGGAGAGAACAGTCAGTGAGAAATCTCTCCCTCGACTGATCTCCCATGCGCCAATTTCCACCCTGATTGGATCTTATCGTACCCCTCCCATTTGAAGGCCTATAAAAAAACCCTATGGGTAATAGCTCAATTGCCATACCCGTCATCCGCTGGTGGCATTGACCACTTAATAATAGCCGACCAGCGATGTGAAAGTTATCAAAGTTAACAATGATACAGTCCCCACTACCTGTCTTGTTTGATCTACCTATCCAGCTGACCCTGCGTACCATTATTATACTGTTAGAGATATGTATCCCAACTGAGGTATTTTGACTGAGCCAAAACGTAGTTTTATTCCGGAATTGTTCATAGCTCTCGGTCTCTCCTGGAGGGAGAGCAGGAGCATGGCCCAGAATGACCACATATGCGGTAACTTCTGGAGGGAGATCGATAACTATGGGTCTTTGTGCCACACTAGGTCCCTCACCAGTCCATTGAAGAGACTCAGGTGTAGGTGTTTTCCTCCCTGTGCTTAAATGATATAATGTGGGGGCATCCCCTCCCGTGCTTCCACTGGAGTTACTGGCTCCATCTGTATCCATAGGGCTTAGGTTACTTGGTGCTGAATCAGTTACCTTAGTACTATTACCGTCTGTCCTATTCTTCCTACTTGGAGGGGGTGTGTTTTTTGCATTTATATGTGTTGTGTCTGTCACTTTCAAGCAGTTTACCACTGAGGACTCCAAGAGCGAAAGCCTTGACTCTACCCCACTTAGTTTTAACCCCAATTAGTTTTAACATGATAGGTTCCAATAGGGTTTGCATCGTGCCTTCTAATTTCCCCCAGAAATCTCCCCCACCATAACTGCAGTTCAATAATCCTCCATTGCACTGGACATTGGCAGCTGTGCTTCTATCATCTATTTTTCCAGTGTCATGTATTTCCGCCATGGTTACCACCTTACAGCCTGCATCTGTGTGGTTCTGTTTAGTTACTTTACCTTTTTTTGAAGTAATGGTATTTTTTTTGAAGAGTTAGAAGCTAGCTTTTGTTTCAATCCTCTAGCCCGTAGTCTAGACTTTATTGGGCTAGGTGCAAGCTCTGGCGACCCAGAAACCATACTGTCGCTTACTGAGGAGATGTTGTCTTCTATCTGTTATTTGGCCAGGAGGGGGAGTAGTTTGTAACCGGTTATTAATTGGGGCAGGAGTAGCTGATAATCTACCAAATGTGGGGTCAATAGAGAGCCTACGTTCTGTCAGAATGATTTCCTTGTTAACGGCTGACTCAGCCCTAGTCAAATAAGCATCTAAGGTCCCAACCATCCCTGAAACACCTGCATCTTTCCGTTGTGCCATTGCAGGATGCTAGTTAGTCAGGGTATCCTAATTAGAACAGAGGGCTAACCTGAAGTAAAGAAGTGAGCCTAAAGGATAGTATCGGTATTGTTAACACCACCTATTTAGCTCAGCGCAACCATTTCTGATTCAAAACTAATATCTAAACACAAATGTATCCTGATACACAATGAGTAATATTACGACCAGTAAAAATAAAGTATTATCTTTTTGTACATTCAAACAGTGTAAAAATATTCACTTAATGCTGAGTAGCTACAGTTAGCATTTTCCACGCAATGTCTTCAAGTCAGTACCTTACAAATGAATAAACTGCCCTAGGTACTATGCAGTTACTCACAAAGTTTGTGGCAAATTTTAGGGGGGTGGTCCTGCCCGGCCTCTTCTGGCCCCTGACGGCCACAGACGGCCCGCCCTTTGCCCGGGCTTAGCCCGCACGTGTCCCGCTCACGGCGTTTGTTGGGAGTCGGTAAGCGTGTCCAGCGATGCGTGGGTGCAAGCGCGCTTTGAGGGCTGGCGCTGGGCTCACGTGGCTCTCCTGGAGGCTGCTGGGGGATGTAGGCGACAATGCCCAAGCCGCAAAGCCGTTCCCCTCACGGCGCTGTTCTTCTGCGAGAAGCCGTTCCCCTCACGGCACAAGGAGAAGACCCCAAGGACAGCCGTTCACCTCACAGCGTTTGTTGGAAGTCGGTGAGCGCGTCCCTCGATGCGCGGGGGCGGGAAAATATTGGAAAAGAACATAACAGAATCTATAAACAACTCTAAAAGAAAAATGCATGAAGGATAAATGCACAATTATTAATTAGTCTCTATATCAAGCAGGTTTAACAATTTCTCTGAAATTCCGTCTGACCAAAGTTTGGTCTGAGCAGGAAGGTCTAGAAGTGTCAGAGGATAAACCTGGACTAGATTGAACTCTGGTGCGAACCTTGACAACTCTATTAAGATTCCACCAAAGTCCACCGGAGACTTTAACTGCATTACCTACAATCTTGAGAACCTCAATAGGCTCACTAAATGTAGAAGCACCTTTCTTAGTAAACACAGGAGACTTTATTTTAACCATGTTTCCTACCACAAGAGGGACCAATTTGGTTGCTTTCTTAACATCAAACCATTCTTTTTGTTTGTTTTGAGAATTATTCACATTATCTATCACAGTAGACATTAGCTTGGAAACCTCAGAATCAAACTTTATTCACTGACTCATCCACCCAGGTCTAAAATTGCTATTGGCCTTCCTTCCCCTTAGCAATTCAAAAGGACTAACTTTAGTGGATGAATGAGGTGTGGTCCTGTAAGACCAAATTAAACTGTCATTTGCTTTCTGAACATCATGGTTACCTGTTGTAGCCCATCTTATGCACTCACCAATCACCCTATTCATTCTTTTCACCAGCACATTTGATTGTGGGTGATATAACGAGGTTTTGCAGTGTTTTACTCCAGATTCCAAAAGAAATTTTTGAAATTCATGACCCACAAATTGTGTGCCATTATCCGAAACAAGAGTTTCAGGACAGCCTTCCCTCAATCATATCTCTTTAACAAAGGAAATAATGGTTTTAGTGTTAGCATCCCTGACTAACTTGACCTCAGGCCATTTAGACATGTAGTCTATGAGAACTAACACAAAGCGTAGACCTCCTTGCAGATTGTCATAGGGTCTCATGACATCTATTCCAAGTTTCAACCAAGGTTTTTCTGGGCACTCAATAGGTAAGAGGAACAGATACTTTCAAGCTTTTGTCAGAGGTACTACAAACCTGACAATTAGAGACAACGTCTTCAATTTCGGAGTCCATCCTGGGCCACGAATAAGTATCTCTTATACGACATTTCATGAGGGTACATCCAAGGTGACCTTCATGAGCTTTGCGTATAATTTCAAGACGGAAAACTTGAGGAGGAACAAACTTGTCACCCCTAATAATTAAACCATCTTCCAAGGTAAGTTTGTCCTGAACTTTCCAAAACGATTGGACCAGGGAATTGGTAGCGTCCCTCAATAACATGAGAGCTTACCTCTTTGAGAACACAGACAGACTCCATGGCTCTTCACCATTCACATTCCGAACATAAATTCAAACCAGAGACTTCTAATGCTGCAAAAAAACTATCTTCACAGTCTTTCTCTGATAACTCATGTAATTTGACATTTCCAAAATCTGTAGACCTTACTGGAAACCTAGACAAAAAATCAGCACGTCCATTTTTTCTCCCTGATATGTATTGAACATCAAACTGGTATTGAAGAAGTTTCGAAACCATACGTTCAATTCTGGGAGTGGAGCACTTGCTCATACCTCCACCAAGAATAGCTACTAAAGGCTTATGGTCAGTCTGTAGCAAAAACCTCTTTCCCCATACGTAAGAGCGAAACTTCTCTATCGCCCACATACAAGCTAGCAACTCCTTCTCTATGACAGAGTACTGAAGTTCTGCGGATCTTAAAACTCTGGAGGCAAAACCAACTGTATTTTCAATGCCTCTGTCAATTTGAGTCAACATGACACCTAGACCTCCTTGGCTTGCATCTACTGTGATGCAACAAAGAAAAATATTCCATTTCCATTTCATAATCTTTATTTCGGCAATACATGCCCTAAAAGACATGCATACAGTCATAAAAACAACATTTCACATTTTAAAAACATTGGATGAAGAAACAAATTCATGCTAATACAAGTTCAGTGTGGTAGCTAGTTCAAATCAGTCAATAACCTCTACATCAACAGCTTAAAAGTTTTCTTTGTAAAGTGCATGTGCATTATCAAAATTATACAATATTCAGCACGCCCCTGCGTTTGAGCCATATCGCCGCAAGAAATTTTGCAACAGCAAAAACAACTATAGGTGACAAATCAGTTTTAAGAATGCGGTAGGCTTGCATGCAGTGTGTAATACGCATGTTTTTACATAAAGGCACGAGCCAGTGCCTCCTCGTTTTTCGATATGCATGGCAAACAACATGATATGTATTTCACTTTCCAGGTCACAACTGCAATTAAGACAATTTTTCGGAGCAGCTGGAGACCAATTACATGTAAAAGCTCTGACTGGTAATGTACCATACCTCCACTGCAAGTACAGCTTCCTCATAAAAACAGGGAAAATACCATCCATGACAATTTCAAAATGATAAAAATCCTTTTCCTTTAAAAAACGATCAGTTAAAGTGCCGCTGTGTACACTAGATATGGAGGCAGTTAATTTACTTTCATAAAAAAGTTTGGACAAGCTTTTTCTTGGGGTCCTGGGACAGGCAGTTTCAGGGTTGTACCACATTTGCGGGAGCCCTAGATTGATAAATTCATTTTTCATATAAACGAGCCACGGGATTTTCCAAGCATTTGGTAAACTTAGAATTTCTAATAATTCCTGTCTATAAGCAGAGAGCTCCGGGGTACTCCATAGTCTCCACCAGAACACTAAAGGCTTCAGGCCCACAACCTCATCTATAGGCCTAAGTCCCATATCCAATCTAATAGGTAACAGGGGAGTACTAGGGGGCAACGTCAACAGTTGCCTGAGGAATTTATTTTCTGTAACAACTATCTCAGGCCTGCAGGCGTACCCCCAAAATTCACCCCCGTAAGTGACTGTCCCTCTCACTTGCGTTTTATAAATCTCCACAACTGGTTGAATAGGTTTTATTGTAGAGGTGTTAGAGAGCTTTAGAATACCCCCTGTAAGCTGGGACTGCCTGAGTTGAGACTTAATTTGGTGCGGGGCCCACAACATGTTTTCATTGAGGGTTACCCCTAGATAGACAAAAGTCTGAACTCTTTCCAGCCTGATTGTTCCAATTATGGAGTTAGGTCTCATGGCTACAGGGGGATTGAAAATCATGAATTTTGTTTTCATAGCGTTGATTTCCAAACCCCTTTCCTCACAAAATCCCACAAAGCCACCCAAAACCTTCTGTATCCCCATTGGAGATTTTGAAAGCAGCAGGGTGTCATCTGCGAACATAATTGCAGGCACCCTGCTACCAGCTAGTTTGGGGGCATCAGTATATTGTATCCCATTTAAATGAGAAATTACCCCGTTGACATAAAGGGAAAACAGGGTAGGTGCTAAAACGCAACCCTGTCTCACCCCTCTGTCAACGGGGAATTTCGCTGATAGAAGACCATTTCTTCCACACCTGACCCGTGCAAAGTTGTCATGATGGAGCTGTATTAAAATATGCAACATTTGATGGGGAATTCCCAATTCGGCGAGTACAGCCCATAACTTACATCTTGGGACCAAGTCGTAGGCTGTTCGCAAATCCACGAAAACAGTGTAAAGGCTTCCCCCTTCGATCTTGACTGACTTCCAGAACAGCATGCTCAGCCGGAGAATCTGGTCCATTGTAGATATATTATTTCTGAACCCTGCCTGGTAGGGGCTTAGTATGGAATTTTCCTCCATCCAGTCCTGGCGGCGGTCCAATATTAACCTGCCAAAGATCTTTTGCGGAACATCAATCAAACTGATCGGCCTGTAGTTGGCTGGGAGCAGAGGTGAACCCTTCTTAAAGATAGGCACAATCTCAGCGCCCAGCCAAGTACCGGGTATTGGCATCCCTCTCAGGACTGCGTTGTAAATAACTAAGAGGTATGGAGCCCATACTGCGGGTTGATGTTTGAAAAGATCACCCGGGAGCTTATCCAGCCCCAGGGCTTTCCCCGCTGCCATTTTGGAGATTACATCACTGACCTCCTTCACCGTGAAATCAATAGCATCTGAATGCCGTATTTGGTCTGGCAGCACCACCCCTAAATCTCCCTCCAGGTTAGTGGGTCCTACTGCGTACAGGGTTCGGAAGTGTTCTTCCCAAACACTTTCAGCTATGTTTACCTCCAGCGCTGCAGCTGGCTCTGCCGAGCCTGTATTAACAACGGACCAGAATTTACCTAGGCCTCTGGCTGCAAGCGCATTAGATAGGCCAGTCCAGTTGTCATGGTCCCATTCCTCTCTTGCGCACTTCATTACGCGCTTATAGTTAGCTCTCAGGGTCTGTACTACTAACTTCGCAGCCTTGTGTTTTATGGCAGAAACAAGTTCGGTCTTTGCTCTTCTACAGGCGGAGTTGTACCATGTAACCTTTTACCCTTTGCTGGCCGCTTGACAATGCAGGGGTAGAACACATCTGACAATTTGTTTATTAACTGTTTGTATAGGGTCCCTACCTTACAGAAAATGTCCGGAGTGTGCTCCTCATTAATTGCAGCACTGGTCTCATCTAAAATAGGAAGAATTAGAGCATAAAGCTCCGAAACTCGCTCTGGCCTTTCCACTATTTTCGCCCACTTTATTCTTCTCCTACCATTAGTTAGGAGCATTCTCGGGTCCGGGGCACCACTGACATCCAGAGTCTCCCCTGCGACACCAGGCATGATAATTTTTAGACTTAGGGCATTGTGGTCACTATCGTTAGGTGGAATTACAAAGAAATCCCTCATTGTAGCCCAAAATCGAGATTCCACAAATATGTAATCCAGATGAGACTCATGGCCCAATTTGTTAAAAGTACATTTTGGGGGAAGATCTGATTTGACACGCCCTAATGGAGTGCTTGAGTGTTAGTGACATAATTTGGACCGTCAGTGGTGTCCATGGCCTAGGAAAGGGAGCCTCCAGTGACGGTATTGCCCAGCGAGCATCCTCCTCCAGAAGGCCTCCATCTAGCAGGCCTGCCAGTGGCTCAAAGTTGCAAATGAGGTCACCCCCAATCACAAGCTGGGCACCACTGGGGATGGAACTTATAAATGAGGACAGTTCCTCACCTGTTTTAGACTCCGCTGTGACACTCACTGGTCTAGAATATACATTGACCAGTGCAAGCTTGGAGTCATTGGTCCATTCCAAAAGTACACACTGGATGTCATCAGATAATGTGTAAAGGGTCTTGGCCGTGCAGCCTAGGTGGGAACCCACCCAAACTGTAAGGCCCCCTAATGGGCGTCCCTTCCCCCCCATCTCGCTGGTATGGAGAAGGAGGCATAGCCAGTACGTGACTTGTCCTCTCTGGCCCATGTTTCTTGGAAAAGACACACATCGTTCCCATCTATAAATGCTCCCCACTCTGGGCAATGGATCTTGTTACAAAGGCCTGCCAGATTCCATGACAATATTGTTAAAGGGCCCTGATTAGCGTAATTAGCGGTACCCCTCCTGTCCGCGTTAGAATCTCAAATAGTGGGTTCCACAGCCTCCTGTGCCACATCAGGAGAAGGTTGGCCTTCCGGCTGGGTAGGCTGAAGAGTAAGAATACAGGGATGAAATTCTGTGATTTTTATAACTGTTTTGTTATTACTCTCAGCCTGCCTGGTACGTTCGCTGGTACTACAGCGGTCCACGTCAAGGTTCATTATAAGAGGCCCCCTAGGTTTTGTCATGTTGCTGCGGCCTATTTGTTCCAGGCCACCCTCCCACACCGCATGGGGGGGGGGGGGGGCGTCAGGGGGCTAAAGCGATTACGGCTCAGGAGGCGGACTGGTGGGTAAATATTAGCATTCCCATCCCCGATCCTACCACTCCCACCCCTAGAACCCACTCTCGTCCAACCATCCTCCACCTCCCCACTAGAACTCCAAGAACCGGGCCGGTAGAAGAAAGACAAAGGGAGGGACTGAATAACAGTATCAAGGCCTCGATATGGCCAGGAGCATATGTGGGAGACTGTTCTCGGGCCAAAACACAGTCCCCATTAAAATTTGTAGTAGTGTTGCCTATCCACTGCACCCTGCGGACCATCAAGATCTCACTGGAGATTTGGGGGGGAGAGGCCTATTCTTACTCAGCCAGCTAATGACCTTATTTTTTAATGAGTGGAAGGATTCCCTGGCTGAAGCCTCCAAGATTGGGACCCCTGTAAATACGACCACAAGGGGACTTGCTTCAGGAGGTAAATTCATTGCCAACTTGTTTGGCATACAGCCAACTGCATGAGTTTCCCTTTGGGCGATTTGGTCAAAATCAATCTCTGTCCTTGAGATCTCCGCCAATGATTGTGTCGGGGCATTAGTAATAGTAATAGCAGGGGGCCTTTGTGCTGTAGCTCCTAAACCTGCTGGGGAATTAGGGATGTCAATTTGGGAACCCCTCTGACCCTTCTTTGTCCCCTTTGCGCCCTCCCTCAGCATTGTTTTGACCCTTTCCAAGCCATCACCAGCCAAGACAGTAGCCTTCTCTATACTAGACAGCCTTAGTTCTATGTGGGCTAGTCTGGCTTCCAGGGGGCCGAGCAGAGCCTTACAAACCATCCTCAATTTAGCGATCATTTGATCTTCTTGCATGGATACAGAGTTGCTAATATTTGTATCGACCGTATTTAAAATACGGGAACTTGCCACTATGGGGTCAGCTACTACTGAAGCCCTTACGGGGGACATCCTGTGGGGTTCTGGGCCGCTCATTTGTTTAGCGAGCTTGGCCTTTCGCCCGCCTGATTTGTGGGTGATGCGTTTCCTTTTGGGTATGGCCCCCTCATGATGCCCCCTTAGATTACTACCATTCTGCTTCTCCTGGATAGCATTAACAAATTCAGCATTGACATTAGGCACAGAATTGACTTCCATTACACTTGATTCACTATTGTGATTACAATGTGAACGTGCCCCCCCCCGACGGGTCTGCCCCTTCCTGTACTGCATTCTCCATCATTTCCACGCGACAATGTTTTTATCCACTCCCCTGTCCGGCGTCTTTGCATTCATGATGTGACCCAAGGACGATCTTTTAACGTTTAACAGTTCCTGTGAAAGGCGCCTTTCCAGAAATGTAATTTCATTGGGTAAAAGCGAGCTGGCTCTAATAATAAAATTATCCAATGTTCCTACAGTATTGCAGGCCGAAGTTATGGTTTTACTCCTCAGCTCGCGGCCTGCCATCTCGATCTGTAGCAACCGCCCAGGAATACATTTCTTAAACTTGTAGATCTTCTTACCTCGCCCTCATTGGAATGGTTGAAAGCCAAAGGGAATGGCCTGGTCCGGTCTCTGCCGGTCTCGAATGGGCTATAACGGGCCTGCCCTTGACCCGGGCTTCGTCCGGCGCGCGACCGCGCGTGTCCCGCGGTGCGGAAGGGGAGGTCACAAATATAGGTCAGAAGGAGAGAGGCGGGAAGAGCACACAGCGTCACCGCGCGGGCTGCTGGTCCTCGCAGTCCCGCTGGTCTTTTCCCCAGAGTCTCCTTGCTAACTCAAACCACCAAAGTCCAACGCCTTACACGAGCGGCTCCCGTGGAGCGGGGGCCGTGAGGCGCTATTAAATACACCTGTGTGTGGGGGCGGGAAGAGCACACAGCGTCTCTGTGC
The DNA here is from genome assembly GCF_964263255.1 of Lissotriton vulgaris. Taxonomy (NCBI): domain Eukaryota; kingdom Metazoa; phylum Chordata; class Amphibia; order Caudata; family Salamandridae; genus Lissotriton; species Lissotriton vulgaris. The sequence continues at coordinate 604,974,196 of NC_141685.1, read as the reverse complement.
GGGCTGCTGGTCCTCGCAGTCCCGCCAATCTTTGCCCCAGAGTCTCCTTGCTGCCTCGAACCACCAAAGTCCAACGCCTTACACGAGCGGCCCCCGCGGAGCGGGGGCCACGAGGCGCTATTAAATACACCTGTGTGTAGGGGCAGGAAGAGCACACAGCATCACCGCGCGGGCTGCTGGCCCTCGCAGTCCCGCCGGTCTTTGCCCCAGAGTCTCCTTGCTGCCCCGAACCACCAGAGTCCAACGCCTTACACGAGCGGCCCCCGCAGAGCGGGGGGCCGCGAGGCGCTATTAAATACACCTGTGTGTGGGGGTGGGAAGAGCACACAGCGTCGCCACGCGGGCTGCTGGTCCTCGCAGTCCCGCCGGTCTTTGCCCCAGAGTCTCCTTCGGCCTCGAACCACCAAAGTCCAACGCCTTACACGAGCTGGAGAAAGGAATCATTTCTTAGGCAAGATTTTATTTTGTTGAGAGCAGCTTCACACTCCGCACACCATACAAACTTCACTTTTTCTTTAAGGGGTTACTAATAGGTCTAACCATTGTAGCAAAATTGGGGATAAATCTAGAATAATATTTGCATAGACCCAACAGTGATTTCACACCAGCCTTATCTTCAGGAGGGAGGGAATCTATGATGGCTGAGAGTAAACCTGATTTAGGACTCACCCCGTACTTGGAAATGACATGACCTAAGTACTCCACAGTGGATTTGAGAAACTCACACTTCTCTTCTTTTAGTGACACACCATTTTTTTTAAAGAGAGAGAGAACCATGTCAAGAATTAAATTATGAGAGTCTAAATCACTTCCAAAAACTAATACATTGTCTTGGAATACTAAGACACTCTTCATTTCTTTAAGCATGCTACTCTCTGGAAAACAGAGGCTGCAGACGCAAGTCCAAAGGGCATCCGACAATATCTGAACATACCTAGAGGAGAAACAAAGGAGGTTAAGTGGCGAGACTCGGGGTCTAATTCTACCTGTTGGTACGCACTAGCTAAGGCCAACTTAGTGAAGTAACACGCCCCTTTAGTGGAAGCAAGAAGATCACTAATTTTAGGCAAGAGATGTGAATCTATCCAGATCTCAAACACGAAGATCTTCACCCCTCTTCCTGGCCACCACTGAGGGAGACAACCTGAGAGAGGATTCAGTTGGTTCGAACAAAGATTTTTTTGTTCATTTTCTAAATCTTCTCTAATACTAAAAGGAACTCCCCTGAGTTTGTGTTTTACTGGTGTGGCTCTCTTCTTAACTACTATCTTATGTTTAAAACCTTTAATTTTACTTAGTATTTTCTCGGAAATTTGTCTTTCCATTTTTTACATTCTTTGTCGTTACTCACAACTAGGACTTGCTCTTCTGCTGTGGGTCTAAGCATCATACCGAAGAGGCACTGATGAAACCATCCTATTGATGTTAAGTCCTTTGAATGCAACATTTTCCCTCTGATTGTTCTGTCTTTAAAAACCAATTTGTCTTCAAAAAATCCTAAAAGGTCAATTTTCTGCCTTTTGTAGGACACAGGTGATCTATCAGGAGGTAACAGATGTTGTGACCCTTTCCATACATCATCAAAGAGTCTTTTAGTAATCATCGCTATCTTAGTTCATGAATCAACTAGAAGTTTAATAGTATGTGGACCTATAGTAATGTCTACAATAGTATCTCTGCATAAAGATGGATCACCTTCAACAACAACTTTAGAACTGGTACTTCCTAAATTTTCTTCACATATAACTACAGATATGACTTCCGAGTCAGAGTCACTATCTCACTCAACAGAACAGACAGCTCTCTTCTTTGAATATTTCTTTTTAAGACAAACTTTGGCAAAGTGTCTGACTTTTTTACAACAGTTACACATTACCTCTATAGCAGGACATCTGGTACCTTTTTGGTGAAAAGGGCTTCCACACCTCAAGCACACCATGTCTATTATGAAAAGAAATAGTATTAGAAGAATTGGGATTAGATTTAGTATGTGACTTTGAAACATTACTAACTTTTACAACATTAACAACATCACTAGGCTTCTCATCAATTTCTTTAAGAGAAACAACAGATATCTCAATAATTTTGGCAATTTTCAATGTTTCAACTAAAGTAGGATCTGCCAAGCTTAATCTTTTTTGTCTGATATTTTTTTCTTTGCAGTGGCACACAAATTGATCTCTTATCAATTAGTCTGTAAAGTTTTCAAACTTGCAATCAGCAGCAAGATCTCGTAAAGTTGATACATAGGTGTCAACATCTTCAGACTCTGTTTCTTCCTAAAAAATGTGTGACGGAATACCATGATGCTAGGTTGTTCGTCAAATCTCTGTATGAGCTTTAAAACAGCTTGTTGATATTCATCCAAATCTTGAGATTCATCTTGTGTCAGAGATGGAAATTTTAAAAAATAGATCTAGCTTTGACACCAAGAGAATGAAGAAGTAAACATTTTTTCCTCTCTGCTGCAAAATGAGATGCTCCAATTGCGCCTAAATAAATTTCAAAGGCATCATGCCAAATTTCCTATCGAACAGGAGGATCTCCAGGAGAATCTAAAAAAGGAGGTGGGAGATTGACAGCTTGTGAAGTTGTCATGTTTATGATAAAAATAAAGTATTGTAGAATTAAGTAAAAGGTAAAGGGAAAATGTATATCACTGTGAACATTTTTGAGACATAAACACAGTTAGCACAGTAGAGACCCACATGCCATTTTATGTGTATTACTAAAGTAACACACAATGATGAATAATGAATGTAGAAGTGTGTGTCACAGAATTGAAACGTAATACAAAAATAGGCTATTGAAATAAGTCATAAAAGAAAATATAAGAGTGAGCGCATCACAGAGGTAAGACGCATTAGAGTGTATATAAAAGAAAATGTGCGTTGAATTTAAAATGTCCACAGTGAGCGTGTCTCTGAAATATACACATTGATGTGTGTGCTGAAATTGCGTGTCACTGAAGTAATACGCAAAAACTGTCTTTGAATTAAATGTGTTTGGATATTTAAAAAAAATAAAAATCCACAGTGTGCGTGTCACAGAAGTACATGCTTAGAATAAATGTGATTCAAAAGTATTGATTTATACAATGAAGTCAAAGTGTGCATGTCACTGAAGTAACACGCGTAGGATAATAGTGATTGAAGCCAGCAACATGCATTATGATGACATTCCGATTGAAATCTGATCCAATTTAAAGTGTGCGTGTCACTGAAGTAACACGCGTAGGATAGATGAAATTGAAATAGCAATACGTTATGCTGGAAATCCAACTTAAACCCGATCCAATATGGCCTCCACATCGACGGAGTGACGTATAACTTCAGAACAAGGTTGAGGTTTTGTGAAGAGACGAAGCACCGAACATGGTGAAAAGTTCTGAAGAGCGTGCTCAAGGTAAGAGAAGAGAAACAGTTAAATTAATCTTTTGAAAGATGCACGCTGTTCTCTCCTTTTTACAATGAGTCTAAGAACCACAATTGTTTTGAAAATCCTTTTATTTTTTTAAAGAAATTGAACGTAATAATATCAAATGTCGGCAAGTGTCAAAGTTGAAATAGCAAAGAATGACGTCAACATTCTTTGGAAAGGGTTTAGGGGGTTCTTTTAAGAGATAAATTCATGTGCTTAATATCGGCAAATGTCAATCACATCAATAACATAAAAGTACTTGAAAAATGTTTGATGCGACGTTTAAAAGAACACGGAGAGAAGTAAAATTAAATTGCCTACCGTCTCCAGATGAAATAAAGAAGTCCTTTCTTTATTTGTTAGAAGTCGCTTTGTGGAAACTTGAAAGTATATGATTCATTTGAGCTTGGTTTGAAGAGGTTTAAAGCTGGATGGATGAAGATGAAAATGTTCTTAATTTCATGGGCGTCACACTCGAGGGAAGATGTAGCCTTAGATCGTTGCCAATAATTTTGTAGTGATAACGCTGAACGTGGTTGAAGTCAACTTGATTTATTTAGACTACAAGGTAGGAGAGGTAGTTACACCCTCTCACATCAACTGCTCTCCATACAATTGAACCAAACCAAGTTGCTAGGAGATGGTGATATTCTATTTGGAACATCACTACAGAACTCCACAGTCAGCATAAACATAAGTAGAATACAACATACTGTAACGGGAAGCGCGTTTTAGGTATTGGAACTATCACACATAATAACCAATGGCAAGTGGTGAGACTGAAATACATCTTTGACCGATCCAAAATGTAAATGACATTTTTTTAAGCAAAGACTGATTTAAGCTAACCCAAAAAAATCCCTGGCCTAAAGTGTCTGACCTAAACGCCCTCTGTTTGGATGTTTTTGGTGTTGATGTCTAGAGCCCTGGCAGTCAGCTGGAGCTGTTTGTAGCCTTCTAGGTTAACGCTCTTTGTAGCCGTATATGCTGGGTTATTTTTAGTAATCTTTTTTATATCATGCCCTTTTGTTGAGATGAATGTTAATGTTTGCCCATTGTATACGGATGCTCATGTCTGCATTCAAATGGCTATCCTTGTCCTTCTCCCCTTGACTCATTGATTGACTCCAAGAAAAAAAGTAAGAAAATTACAACTCACTTTTATTTTGCTTTTTACAAGAGTGCCAAGTGACTCAATAATATCTGATACTTTTTTGCGTTTAGATTGTGCACTTGTATTTCCATTCTGTATAAAAACAAGCGTCGACAATGGCAATCGTCTTAGCTTTTGTAAAGTGAAATGTTTGATACCAGGTTTTGCGACTTTACAACACAGGTACATCATGGATAGCAGTGGTGCAAGCTTCCCAAAGGCATAGGTGAAGGAAAGACAGGTGATTGTGGCAGGAGAAGCAGTGCCTGATTTTTTTGCACACACCAAACAGGTACAGCACAGACAGCAGTTGTGCAAGCTTACCTCCCACTAAGAATTAGTGCAACTCCATCATCAACAATGCAGGCTTCTGAACTTTTCAAAACCAGCACAGATAGGGTAAAAGCAGTAGAAATGTCCCTTGTTCATTGACTAGGCTCTGTCGGCAGTGCTAGCATTCTGTTCAGCATCATACTGTGCCATTAAAAGAGTGAATGAATTTACTTTTGGGAATAATGTTTTATACCATACATCACCCATTAATGACACTACTATTTAATAAATCAATCAATCAGGCAGGGGGTTAATAAAGCGTGCTACTCACCCGTGAGGGTCTCAAGGCGCTGGGGGGTAGGCAGCTTTGGCTCAGTCGAAGAGCAAGGTATTGCGGTCCTTCCTGAAGATGTGCAGGTTAGGAGAGCGTCTGATGCTGACCGGGAGCTCGTTCCAGGTTTTGGCTGCGATGTAGGAGAAGGTCCTTCCTCCTTTTCTGTTTCTGCAGATGCGGGGAGTCTCCGGTCGGAGAGTTCTTTTGGGTGCGTGGAAACAGACTCTAACATTGAGGTATTTGGGTCCGATGTTGAGGAGGGATTTGTAGGCATGGGTGAGAAGCTTGTAGGTTATTCTCTTCTTTACCGGGAGCCAGTGTAGGATCTCAAAGGTGTTGCATCATGCGTTTGTGCCGCAGGGTCCCGAGGACGAGTCTGGCCACAGCGTTCTGGATGGTTTGGAGCTTGTGCAGAAGGGCCCTGTTGATGCCGGCATAGAGGGCGTTTCTGTAGTCCAGTCTGCTGTATATGAGTGCGTGGGTGATGGTATTTCTGTGTTCGGGGGGGATCCATTTGAAGGTCTTTCGGAGGATGCAGAGGCAGTTGAAGCTGGTGGAGGCAACGGCGTTGATCTGGCGTGTCATGGTGAGAGAGGAGTCAAAGATGATGCTGAGGTTCGGAGCGTATTCTCTCGGGGTGGTTTAGTGTTGGTGGACCCACAGGCTCCATTTGCCTGTAGTCTTACACTTTAGGATGGCTGCCAATCTATCTGCAATGTCAAGTTCATGCCCTTTTTCTGTCTCTTTAGCATCTTGCTTGCTCACAGTCATTCTCTGTTGCATTTCTCGCTTCTGCTGGCTTGTCCGCACTCCTTATCAATGGTGCTGCTGGATGCTGACTGAGCCCAGTTAGCTGCAGAGTCCAGTAATCCAGTGTCTTGGAGTACCTGTTCTGTGCCTTCGAGACTAACTAACAACAGCAGCTCACTAATAGTTTTGCAAATAATCTCTGTGACTCCCCCCGTTTCTCATATGTGAGATCCTGTTTCAATCTAAAAAACCTTTTTTTTGTGGATGTTGCATGATGTTGATAAACATAAACACAAGAATTTTCAGCAAAATGTCGGTAATAGACTTGCACACATAAACCTTTTAAAAAATAAAATGAAGCACACAAGTATTTAAAACAACCTGCTTAAGAATCTTTCAAGGTCAGTCGAGTAGTACTGTCTGCACAACATAGTCTGCTTTATCAGGGGGCCCACTGAAAGTCTGGGGCCCTGGGGCAGCACCCACTCTGCCCATGCCATAAAACTTTTCTGTAAGGAATATGTGTACACATATATCTCACTATCACATACAACACGGAGCTTCAAGGGAGGTATAAGGTGTGGCCCCCCCCCAATAATTTCCTAGTTGGGTCGTGACTTTACAATAACAGTTGGATCACCCAAGACCATATTTACAGAGTCCATCATGCTACAAACATCATGCACAAATGAGATAAAGTCACAGTAAATTTTAAAAAGTGTATTTCTTTGGCATGCAGAAGTGCTTCACCTTGGTGCTTTTTATATCACTTCATTGAGAGGCATTTATTAAAGTGATCGTTTTAAAACATGAATTTAGAAATATTCATGCATCCAGCCGCCATTATGACAATGCCATTTCTGAAATCAGAGTCAAGTTAGTTGTTGTGTTTAACCAATATTATGCCTAGATTCTCATTATAAATGGAGCAACTTATAGTTTTTTTAATTAAACATCAGGTTTTGCACAGCACATTTTTGAAAGTTCTCTCTTATGTGGTAAAGAACATCCAGGAGGCTTGGTGAAATCAAATATTTGCTTAGGATCACACAGTTTGTTCAAGCGGGGAAGCCAGGATTGATCCCAGATTAAATGGTTTCCTACTGTGTAAATTAGCTACTAGATGGGTATCTCTTTCTCTGACCTGCTTCACATCAAAAGTTACAACAGTGTTGTTAATTCTCAGCCCGTGAAGTAGGAACTTGAGGGCAGGCATATGTCACATGATCTGGTTTAGGGCTTCAGGGCTTGAGATGAGCTAAAGCCAGGCAACTAGCTTTAGTTTTCAGGGGCTCGTCCTCCTCTAATACTGGGCCAGGGATGGCAGAGTGAGCTAAGAAGATGTGTGGGTTGTGCAGGCAAGGCAGAAGGCACAGATCTGATTGGGCCCCTGCCCGTCAAGCACTCAACATTAGTATACCAACTGTGGGGTTTTAAGTGTAAGGTCCTGTAAGGTCCTTACACTTGTTATTAACAACTATCTTTGAAATGGGTCCCTTTTTGAGACTTAAATTCATGTATTTTACAGGTGAAAATAGTACTTGAATTCCCAATAACGACTATAGTAAACCTTGAGATAATCCATAGCGTTAATGCATTCAACGATTACATTTTGAAAAGTATTTGTTTTTTTTCCATTTGTTGTATTTTGCACTTTTTTCATGTGGCAAATGTCCCTTTTACATGTGTTGAGTGAGTGCTAGCTGTCTGGGTACATTCTCATTATGGATAACTGTTCAGGATGGGGCACGATCGAAAGCTGAAGTGAAATTAAGAGCATGCAAATAGTATGAATTTCCTACAGTGCGTATCAGTGTTGCATACAGGGGGAAACAGCCTTTCCAACGCACCAGTTACCACGCAATACCTTCACCACGCACCCTTTACCATGCAATGCCTTTACCACAGATCGCCTTTACTACGCAACTCTATACCTTGCATATCCCTTTACTACACATGCCTTTACAACAAAAAATTGAAACATTTGAATTTCTTATTATGTACAACAAAATCATTATTTTTACTCATTTCTTTGATACTGTTAAAAGCATTGGCAAAGACAGTGGGTCTGGCTTGTTTAGGGCCATGCCTGTTGTGTTATGTTTCTGGACGCAATAACCTACATATCAAAGAGAGACACTCAAGTACTGGCAAGGTGACCTGCATTGTGAAACACAGGATTTTAGTTATCCACACCACTAATTATGTAGGCCATGCCTCTTGGAAAGCTTTCTTGCCCGTTTTGAAGACCCCACACTTTCTTGCATCCAATTTGTTCCATCTGGTAGGTTGACTACAGTGATCGATGAACTCAAAGTGTTGTAGCATTGCACCCCTCTCAGGTCTTGTGTGTGCAGGGTTATTCTCATTTAATTCTGTGTATTCTTTTGAAATTTTGATTAACTTTTTTTGTAATTAAATGACATAAAATTACACAAGGTACCCCCATTCGTGCTGTATACTTGTCTGTTGATGCCTTTAGGGTGCATCTGGCTGTGGGTTTTAATGTTGATTCCCTGTCTTCTTTGAGGCCCTGCAGGAATAGTTGCCACATTTCTCAGAGAATGATGTTCAACATTTCAGGTAATGCAGAGGTTATGGAAGGGCCAGAAGATGGTACTTAAATAACATTTGGTGTAAAACTCTCTGGGACAGATTTTCAAACATTTTGCATTGGTTTTGCATCACAGAAGAGATGCAGACCTGTTGCAAAATGTATATTTTGGATTTAACATGTTTTGCTCTGGAAAGTTTTCTGAATGCAATGCAAAGTAATGTTTTGCAAAATTATCTTGAATAAATGGGGCATTCAATGGGTGTTCCTATGTAATCACCACAGTTTTCAATTCAAAGCTCCATCTGCTAACCGTAGTAGACAGGGATTTGAGCTATAAAAGGAGAAATTATTTTGTTCCTGCTAACTTTTCCCACTTTATACTGAACAGGACACATTCAAAGTGTGAAAAAGTTTAATGTTATTCTAAGCGTAGCGTTTTGTACTGGAAGGGTACTCTTCCAGTACAAAAGCTATGCCACACAAGAGGCAGACACCCTTGCACTATGGTGAAAAGTGTGTGTGTGGCACTAGGCAGCCATATTGTGCTCCAAGCCACACTAACATATCACCCTACAGCAACAGGATACGATTCCTGACTTCATCATTTGCGCACTACTGCCCAAAGGCATACAGTAATCTATGTGTTTGTTCTCTTAGTGCTACATGCTTCGAAGTAATACTTCTATTCTTAACAGACATATCTTTTGTAAAAAAGTTAGATTAATTTACTACAGCCACAAACACTTAGAAATGTATAAAAGCCCTAAAATAAGGAAAGGAGCTCAAAACTTTACAACCTCTTGAAGCTGTACAATGACCAATTGTACACCCCGGTTAAAAACAATGGATTTAGGCCCAGATCTCTGTACTGGGGTGAATGTATGACATTGTTCTGCATTCTGTCCATCACCTGTTGTTTTTTGCATTTCTCACCCCGAGTGGGACGGGTATGCTGAGACGTGAGTCCCGTGCTGATGAGGGCTGAAAGCCCGAACCCGGTCCTGGGATGCTTGTTTCCAGTCCAGGGAGGACCTAGCTTGGCAGTTCGGACTGGACTGTCCCCATAGGGCACAGAGTCAAGATTGATTTGCATATGGCTGGGTTCAAACTGTAATGGCATAGTGAGCAAAAAAAAAACGATGGATTTAGGCCCAGATCTCTGTACTGGGGTGAACGTATGACATTGTTCTGCATTCTGTCCATCACCTGTTGTGTTTTGCATTTGTCACCCCGATTTGGGACAGGAATGCCCAGACGTGAGACCCGTGCTCTCCATGCCACTGGAATCAAGCTATCCAGGCTGATGAGGGCTGTAAGCCCGAAACCGGTCCTTGGATTCTTGTTTCCAGTCCAGGGAGGACCTAGCTTAGCAGTTCGGGCTGGACTGTTTCCATGGGGCACAGGGTCAAGACTGATTTGCATATGGCTGGGTTCAAACTGGAATGGCATGGTGAGCAAAAAAACGATGGATTTAGGCCCATATCTCTGTACTGGGGTGAATGTGTGACATTGTTCTGCATTCTGTCCATCACCGGTTGTTTTTTGCAATTGTACATCCCAGCAGAACACAAAAAAATGCAAAGCTTTTCAGCACACAACCCAACGCACATATTCTACATATCTTATCATAAATTTGTGATACCATTTCTACATTCTCTATTAAAAGGGAGAAAGAAATAGATATCACTGGTTCTCTGCTCTGTCGATCACCACCATGTTCAAGGGCTTTATGGTCCAGTTAGTTGCAAGTTATCCTTTGCTGTAGTTTTAGGCTCCTTATGTCATTAATCACCTTTAGGTAGCTTGCAGCATTTTCTACTACTTTGCAGCTTTCAGTTAGCCTGCCCTTCTGGATTCCTTCTTCTCGCAAGCATGGTCTGCTGCTGGCCCTGGGTTTCTAAAAGGTCTGCCTACTCTAAGCGTGGGTTTCTGATGTTCGCTATGGGCTTATGCTAGCCTACTCTCCTGTGCCTCTCTGCACTGCAATGCAGTGATGAGGAACTGGAGTACAGGGAACAGCATAACACAGAATATCTCTCGAGGGCCTATGCTGACTACCGTTACTTTTTCAAATAACTGAAAACTAATACTCCTAACTGTGCCTATTACCACACTCCAGTGACTCCAGACCATCCTATCCATTTTAGATGGGTGCACCTCGTTGCATTATGGGTAATGTCAGACTCCCATCCCTCCAGCTTTATTTCCCTTACTAAGCTACGCCCTTGATCACAGAAGTGGGAAATGTTATCAGTGAATTTGAAGAAATGCGCTTGAACGTGGTGACTCATATGCTTCCTAAGAAAACGTCTCTCTTTGTTAGAAACGTGTTTCATCATCGGGGAAAACAAATAGACAGACATGTCACAATTCCAACCACGTAACAACCCCACCTTTTGCTGAATGACAACAAAGAAGGGAAACTCGAAAAACAACTTTAATGTGTGTTTTTTTTCTTTTCAGATGAAAATGTGTGCATTGCAAGTGGTGATTGCCCTGTGCTTGCTGCATTTTACAACGGTATTTTCCTATCCAAACGGAAAAGTCAGCATTGTATGCGGTTCAATGTTACCTGACCACAAAAGCGCCCCACAGACAACCGTGGCTCCGTACAAGGTTTTGGTATCGAAAGCTGCATTTAGTCCTGGAGATCAAATCACAGGTATTACTTTCAAGTTTTTTTTTCTCGGATTGGGGTTGTTCGCAATGCAAATGTTCTATTTCTTAACTAAATTCGAGCTTGAGAAAAATTTGACAAATAGTAGTGCAAATGTATGAACATATGCAGAGGCATGTATTACAATTTTACAGCTGGTTGTGAATTTGTTTGGTTCCAAATCTCCCAGTTTAAACAATGGCGACAATTTTTTTGTGAACCTTTGTATTTGACAAAAACAAAACTACAACAGAAATGTATAATGCGCATTTTACATACGCTAGATGAAATTGTTTCATTTTTCTTGTATATACGGGCAGAGCTACATGCAGATAAGCATCTACAATTTAACTATTCGGCAGAAGGTAAAAAAGTATTGCTTTTGTAATGGGAAGTTTAAATTTTGTTGAGGTGAGGGTTATGCACTTCTCTTCCATTCATTTCTACTAGAGCAATCAGTTTAAAAGCAATCCACTGCATTCATGGTGTCTTTTATCCTTGTCCCAAGGATTAAGGCCTTTGAGGCCATAGCGCCTCCTAGCGGCGGCTCCTCCGCTAAGGCGGAGAAGCCTCGCCCCACAGAAAAAATAAAATGATAATAACGGCCTGTTATTATCATTTTCTTTTTCAGTACTGGCTCTGTAGGTGTTGGGCGGGGCTGGGATGCTGGCAGGTAAGGGGATTTCTCTTTTTATTGTTTTTTTTAACCCACCCCTCCCCGCCGCACCATTACTGCCCCATAGCAGCCATTACTGACACCTCCTGTTGAATGGGCCCCAAAATAAGAAGTATTGATGGCCACTTATACAGTGACCCAATGGAGCTTTCTGGTAGCAGAAGCTTTCCTGGTCAAAATCAGGAGTTGCTAATCTGCTGCTGGCCTTCACTCTGCTGTCATATGTTCATAAGGCTTGATGCATCTGACTAGACTGAGTTTGTGTGAGTTCAGAAAAGCCAGGGAGGAAATAGATTGCTTATTGGATTTGGTCCCTCTGTCAATTATAAATGTCTCATCTCTCAGGCCCACCCCGGTATCCAGCATCCAGGTTCTGGGGTCACGGAGGTAGCTGGAATTCCGATCTGGCACAAACTCTGATTTTTCCATGGTCAACATGAACCTAGATCTCTGAAGGACATCTATTGCATTCACCAGATGAGATTTCAACTGGTCTGGGAAACAGATTAGCGATAAACAGTATGATCCCAGTATAAAAATAGCCCCACTGCACTGCTTGGTTGATCAGCTGAGGGCTTCCAAGAACCCTTCCTCCTGATTGATCATCCCTTTGCTACTGGGATATCTTCTTATATATACGCGTGGTAACAACTTAAAACTGCTCTTCCTCTCACAGTGCTCTGCAAACGCATGATTTATGCAGAGTTACTAACCTCTGCAAGTGCCAAGACAACGGCCTACATGTCAAAGGGTACCCAGCCAAACGAAGATCAAGAAAGGTGGTTTGAGCTGAGACGGATCTTTGTGCTATCTGCTTTTTTCTGGTGTCTGCATGCATGGAGACCCTGTGGTAATGTAGGGTGCCTACAACATTGATATCCAACTGCTTGTTGGATTGGTTTGAGCGTACCTGAGACTGCACCACAGCACCTTTTGTAGTTACGGGCACTTTACCCACACTCGCAGTACAGGGAGAGTGGGTCCTCCCAAGCCAGTCATATGCACCGCCACAACTTCTTCCTACCACTTTGGGAGGATTGGGCCACCCGTGCCTGCCCGCCACTTAAATAAATGAAAAACGCTGCCAATAAGAAACTAGAGAAACCTGAGATGTTATATTACTTTTAATCACTTTTAATCACCCTAACTAACCTGTATTCATCACTGTGAAGAAAAGGAAGGCTGGGAAGCTGGGTGAATGGGCACTACAGAGCTTTCAAACTTATAGCACTCATTCTGTCTTTGCAATCTACCATCAGATAAAAAGACAATATACCTCAAAGCATTCCTAAGGCCACTGGAAAACTTAATTGGCTGCCAAACCGAAATAAAAAAAGGATTTACCAATCTCTGAGAAACACTATTATAAATAAACTGTGATTGTTCATAAGTGGTTTCTTGAGGTTTCTGCCCTAATATGCTGTTGATAGAATACGTAGTTTTCCACATGAAGGCTAGTTATTTCTGATTTGTATTTAAACTGAGTGCTGTAATAAAAAAATCGAAGGAAATGCATAATCCTCCCTTCCATTCCTAGCCCTGACATTTTGATCATGGCCTCCTTCATAGTCAAAGTTCATCATGAGTTAGGGCATTCATCCTGAAGGACATCTCACTGCAATACCTTTCTTCTCCACTGCTATTTGTGAATATATGTGTGTGTTTTGGCATTTCCCCGTTGTATATTTCTGTGACTACTTTATTTATTGTAACTCTGTGTCCCCTGTGTAAGAGAGCTCAAAACCCCTTGGGAATAAGGGACATATAAAATGGCAAAAATAAATAATTGGAAAGGGAGTTTCAATCTAGGAAAACTAGAGTTGCTCTCATTTTTTGCACAGGACATCAATTCCACACTGCAAGAATGTTTACTTGACCAGTTGCTACTGGCAGAAATTATATGCCATGTAGAGGATATGTGTCTTTCATTCATAATAGTTTTTTTGATTGTACCAAAAGTGAGAATCATTGAAGAGCCTGGTAGGTTTGGCTTTTTTTATATGGTATGCACATAGACAAACTCCATGAACACATTTGCGTAGCTCATTCATAGGTGCACTTGCAGACAAAACAAAACAGCCATCCCAAGCGCACAACCCTACTTACAGAAAATCAAAGCACAGAGCACGGAAAACTTCCTGTGTCAAATGTCATTCAGTTGTTGGCAGTAATCAAAATTTAAGAATTTGCACCCCAATTACTAGGAAAGCAGATTTATGTGTGGACATAGTATGAAGCTGGAAATACTTTAATAAGAGCCTTCCTTTCATGTCAGGCCTCTATATGGTCCAACTAGTTTCATTTAGACACAGTTCATTGTCTAATAGCATCTTCAGATGGCTTTGAAGTTTTTCTTGCATGGTATCCAACAGGTCGATGGACAGGCACACGCACGTAACTTGTCAACCCTCTTTTACTAATAAAAGATTAATACAATGTTGGTAAACAAGGGGGAGGTAATGTTTACTTTTCATTAAAGCATTTGTTTGAAGGAGGGATTTGCTTACTCGTTCAGTGGGATTTGGAGGAATAGGAGCAAAAAGAATGGTATTTGACTTGGGCTTGTCTTGCTAAGTAATTCTGCTTCTGTTTTACGTATTTTTTGATAAATCAGCACTCTCATATGTGATTGCAGGTAACTGTATTGTTTGGTGACTCCATGCTCTTATTTTAAACAAAGTACTAAAATAAGAAGCAGCGAGAGAGAGAGAGAGAGAGAGAGAGAGAGAGAGAGAGAGAGAGAATTTTGCATGAAGCCCCTTCATCCATTGGCTTTCATAAGTTTTTCATTGTGAACAGGTGCTTGAATGGGCTGCCCATCAACACCATGGTACTTTATGAAAGTTTACATTTTTCTATTTGTATTTATATTAGGTTTTGTTGATGTGGTAAGAAGTTGTCTTTTTGTTAGAATGCAGTCTGTTATTTGTATGGTCTTTTAAAAAAACACAGTACTAACCATTAATTGCCAAGGTAAACACATTTCTTGTACTTTGCTGCCATGTTGTTGGCGTTATAGGTTTACTCTGGTTCACAAAGTAAAGGCATGCATGCACATGGGCTTTCTTACATATCCAATGCAATTACTGTCCTTTTGTGCAGGTTCCACCACTAGCTATTGCAAAAGCAAAGCCATACATGCATAGGTTTTCTCAGAAATGCAACATGAATACTTGCCTTTTAACCATGTTACACTGCTATTGCGCCTTCTCCCTTCCCTCCAACCTCATTATGTGACATGTGCTAGTGGGCAACAGACTTTCCGCCCGCCTCTTCTCGAGTCCCTCAGTAGCAAGTAGAATGTAGCTAAAAGTCCAGAGATGGGTACGAACCAGTAACTGACGGAAGTAAACTTGATTTTTAAAGAGCACTGGTGCTCCCAACATTGTAAATATGTTCAAAGTATGCTTCTATGATAATCAGAGGAGGAAAAATCGTTAAGAGAGATACAGATTAAGGAGGGGGTATGGGCAGTAGCGGTCGGTGGTGAGAGTGCTGCCGGGCAGTGACGTGTGGCGGGGGAGGGGCAGGGTGGGGGGTAGTAAACTATGGAATACGGCCAAATGCAGGTAAGTAAACATATAAATAAATAAAACAAATTTAGTTGAGCACACTGCATCCAATTTGGCAATGCAGTGCACGCAACAAAATTTGTTTTATTTGTTTATATTTTTACTTACCTGCATTTGGCCGTATTCCATAGTTTACTACCCCCCACCCTGCCCCTCCCCCGCCCCACTTAACCGCCTGGCAGCACTCCCACCACCAACCGCTACTGGGTATGGGGCAAGAAGTCTGAGGTACTCATTTTTTAAGATGTGCTGTTAGACAAAGCAGATGGATTTTTATTAAAATATGGATAATATACTTACATACAGGGGCTATCAGCCACCACTCTTCATTCAGTGGTCTGTTGTATCATTCACATTTCTACATGTATACAGAATATAGCATGTTCCAGTGGGCCAACCTATTTAAGCCACTGCCTAACTTTACTTTCAGTGACTGAATTTTGCTCTCTCTCGTGAAGCACATCCACACACAAGCTAGTTCCCTTTAGTGGCAGTTTTTTTATTTTTATTTTATAAATACTTTAATGTTGTCTTTATGTTTAGAGCCTCATGTGATGCTGAGGCACTTTCAATCTTTATCAGATCACATCTCCAGCAAATACTTTTGTAAACTCCTTTGGAGTGTTTTGCGATTTTGGATGCTGTTATTTCACAGCATACCAGGTTCGATTTTGTCCATTTGAAACTGTTCTTTGTTGAGTTATTGTTCTTTTCTTCTTTCTTTCTTGCCTTCTTTCCTTCTTTATTGTCATATCTCTGTCTTTCTTCTTTGTTCATGCATTCTCTTCTTCTATCTTTCTTTATTTCTCTTTCCTTCTTTCCTTTCTGCTATTTTCTTTCTTTCATATTTTCATGTTTTCATTCTTTCTTTCCTTTCTCCTTCTTTCATTCGTGTATTCTTTGTGCATTATTTTCTTTATTCCTTCTCTCTCTCTTTCTTTCTCTCCTATTCATTCTCTAATTTCTTTCTCTTTCATTCCCTCATTTATTCTCTTCCTTTCTTTCTCTTTGTCTCTCTTTCTTTCCTTCTTTCTTTCTGAAAGGCAAGAAAATTACAGACAATGCCAGACTAATTAACTATTTGCGGTTTGTGTTAGCTTTGATTTTAATAAACTTTTGTGTATAACAAAGATACTTATAGGAATATCAGCCAGACTTTATGCATTAGTATGTGGTTGGTGTCATTCACATTTTCTTCCACCCACTCCAGCACTCTTGCATAAAGAGGCAATGTATCAGCCCACTTCAGCCACTGACTGACTTCACTACAAGTTATGGCATGCAGCCCTTTCACATGGAACACATCCACACAGAAAGTAGTTACTTTCAGTGACAGGAAGCACTGTGACAATGTGTGAATTTTCAGAGATCAATACAACTTTTTGTCTGGAGCCAAAGTAGAAGAACTGGAGATAGGCAATTTTAAAGATTTGTGTAAAAACACTGCTCCATGATGGAACGTGGGCTGGATACAGCGACCAAGTTAGGCCTCTCCAAACAAAGTACTTTAAGTCCTTGTCCAGAGTGTTGAAAGAACCCTTTTTGAGAATGCCTCGCACAGCAGTGAATTCGAGGTGCTCTGGGGCTGCTATGTAAAGTCCTGCATGAAGGTTTCCTGGAGGGTGCATTGCGAGTGGCACTTCAGGGGTGCTGTGAGGCTGCAGTGTGAGGTTCTGCATCTAGGATGCATCAAGTATGCCTCATGCTG
The DNA here is from genome assembly GCF_964263255.1 of Lissotriton vulgaris. NCBI lineage: Eukaryota > Metazoa > Chordata > Amphibia > Caudata > Salamandridae > Lissotriton > Lissotriton vulgaris. The sequence goes on along the minus strand of NC_141685.1, from coordinate 604,957,097 downwards.
TGGCAGTTCTGAGGAGCTGCAATGTGAAGTCCTTCATTGAGAAGGTGGTGCATAGTGGCGGTTCCGAAAAGATGCTGGGTCCCGCGTCAGTGATGCATTGCATATAGATGGTTCTGATACGGAATTGCAAGGAGATGCATCGTGCTGCATCGGTTCTCCCCAAAAGGCCCCAGCTGGGCTGGTAGAGCACCTTCAAGCCCACTTCCAAGAGTCCATGACTGGGGTAGCACCACTTGGGACCAAGACTCACAGCGGGCAAAGTCCAGGTGCACGGTGTAAGGTGGTTGGAGACTTTTCTGTTCCTTAGTTTCTGATCAGGAGGCCAGCAAACTACCCCTTAAAGTCACTCTGGTGGTCCTGAGTTCATGATGCAGGTCCAGTCCTTCTCCCTCAGTCAGCACAGCAGCAGAAAAACAGCAGCAGAAAAACAGTCTTTCTTGCAGCAGAGCATCACAGCTGTCTTCTTTTGGAGCCTTCCACAGGTCCAAATGTGTACAAAGAGTTGGATCTGAGGGTCAAGAAGTTATGCCGGTGCCCACTTTGAAATGGGAAAAGCTTCTAGAGTCCTCCCTCTATAGACATGTCTAGAATTTCCTGCCTCCCTACCCGGCCCCAGCTCAACTGGTGGCGGAACAGACTAGTATGGAACCCTTTGTGAGTGTGCTGAAGCAGAGTCTTTATGATGTGAAAGTGTGGGAGGTAACAGCTCTGCCACCTATCAAGTCAGAGAAGACCCATCCTGCCAAAACCTGTTCACCATTTGTCTCCCTGGCTGGGAGTAATACACAAAGACCAACTGCCAGTTACACCTTGTCATTTGACCCAAAATGGCAACTTTTTAGAAGTGCTGTTTTCTAAAATGCGGTTTAAAATCTAACTTTAACATTAAAAAGGGTTTTAACTTACAATACTTTAGATACCAAACTCAATATTACCACCTATTCCCAAATGAAAGTTATCACTTATTGTATGTAATAAGGTAACCCAATGTTATCCTATGGGGGAGGTAGGCCTTGCAGTAGTGAAAAATTAATTTAAGAGTTTTTTTTACTACCTAAACATGTAAAGGTTAAGTACATGTGCAGCTTTTTAAATACACTGCTCCCTGCCCTGTTTAGAGTCTACACTAGGGGTGACCTACATGAACAGGGGCGGCTGGTGGATTTTGAAAGTGGTGGGCGAAAAATGTTGTCCCCCGAATGTAATAAACATACTGCAAAAAGAGGTTGCTGGGGGAGGGGGGGGGGGGGAGTTCTCCCACCCCAAGAAAAGGTTGAAAAAAATTGAGCCCTGAGAGATCGCCAGTGGCTTAGATTAATTCAAGCATTTCATCCACCACCTTGTTGTTTTTGCATTGTTCATCTTGCCCTCTTCTGACCCTCTCTTTGACATTTTGTTGTAAGGATTGTATTTGCATCCCACACATATAGTATGTAGTTGCCTTTGTACCTTCAACAGTAATCCATGAAGAAAAGCAGCTTCTGCACGTCTAAAACAGCTTTGACAGGAGTCTCTATACCATAATCACAGCCAGATCCTACAAATGATCTAAGAGATCATCAGAAATTTCAAATATGATTAGCTTACAATCCCTCATTTGTATAGAATCAGATTTAGTAGGAAGGACTACAGTAATTGCATCCAACAGAGCATCCTGGGGTCCAATCAATGTGGCACTGCCCCTCTGAGCTTGTTTTTGCATTTTGCCTTTGGCAACCAAGCTGTCTTTGACTTCTTCTGACAATAACATCAGACCAATTAGCATTATATCATAAAAGGACCTGGTCAGGCAGTTCTGGCTGGACTGTTCCCTTTAGATCAGGTTCAAGATGATTTCCATTTGGATGGGTCCAAACTGTGGTGGGATGGTATGTTGAGCCCTGCCAATCAGGAAACTCAACTACTTCCTGCCATATTAAGCATGGTTGATATATCTGGTGCTAACCTTGCTGATTCCTGGGCACAAGTACACTTTAATACCTATCTCTGGTAAGGGAAGGGGCAGAAGACAGAATTAAGTAATTTGTCTGGGACGATGCAAAGAAAGTCTGGCAGCTACGAGAACGTTGTAATTCTCCCACCACCAAGTGTGGAAACACCACGTATGTAAGAGTTAAGAACTCGATTGAAGTGAATTCAGTGTGTTATATCAATTTTCACATTTGTACAATCTCAACCCACCTTAACCAACCAGACAGAAAGATCCGTCTCCATGATAGTGTTCTAGTTTGTCACATTTAATTTAATGTGAAGAAGCATATTAACTTATGTTTTGATTGAATAATTTGATGTGTATTTATCAGTGGAACCAGGAACATAATTAAAGGTGGTTGAATAGTTACAAACTCTGGGAATTCGCTGATACTCAGCAGAAGCCGCAGCAGCCACGAGAATGCCTGATGAGGACTCGCTACACCTCACTTGACAGACTGCAAACTCCCCCTCCCGCGACAGGAAAGATTGTCAGTCAGTACTTTTTTTTTACTTTTCGTAACCCAAATCCGGAACTGGTCTAAATGTTTCATATAAGGCCATCAATGAGACAACTTTAAATCATGTTCACGTTCAGTAGGAATTAAAGTAACTAAAGGCATTTTCATTTTTTCCCTCAAGATTCTATCACGGTAAAACAGATTTTCATGGGTATTCTGCTCATTGCTACTGAACTGGAACTGGCCTCACATCCTCAGCACTCTGTAAAGGTGCTTTGCGCTGTCAAAAACAGCTGAGGATTGACCTCTATGTGAAGTGCCCCTCTCTGCATTCTTCTGATTTGGAGATGGTCATACCAGGACTGTCCTTGTAGCTATGCTTGGCCTAAGCTCCTAAGCTAAGTGAGTCAGCAGGTGTAACGAGGTTCACTCCGATGAAAAGACGCTCAGCCAACAACAAGGGCTAGGTGTAGAAAGCCTTTTTTTCTAGAGCATTAATGTCACAGCGCACATTGCAGTTACTGCCATCTGCCCAAAATTTGCAGGATAAATATAGGCAGGGCTCTTCAAACCCCACAGATGAGGTTTGCCCCCTTCTCCCGTGTCTGCGTATCAACAGTTAACCAGTTGTTAGACTCCTGGTCTTTGCACATCTCCCTTAAGCATGGGCGGAAAATCCGTTCCGCTCGCGGATTTTGCGGATTTTCGGGAAATTCGCAATCCGCGAGATTCGCGAATCTCCCGCAAAATCCGCAAATCCGCGAGCAGCGGATTTTGCTCGCACTGCTCGCACTGTTTGCGTGAGTTCGCGCCCCGCGAATAAGTGCAAAATTGCAGAAATACGATCTTAGCAAAACTGAAAGTAACTACTTACCAGGTTCAAAAGTTCAGGCTCATCATTAGTAGCCATTTCCTGTAGTGCTTCCTGAGGGGCCCCTCCAGAGTTCAGTTGCCAGTTGAAACTATTATGTGACCCTGCTCTGAACCTCAGAATAGTTACACATATGCCACAAAGGTCCTGAATTACAGCTAAGGGAGACAAGCAGGAGCCAGGCTGGAAGTTAAAATCCATTAATCAGCCCCTAATTCATTATTGTCAGTTGGGGCAGGGCAGGTGTTGTAACTAATTTTGCAACAATGAAAGCACTTAGCAAGTGCAAAAGATCACTAATCAGGGCGCACTAAGGAAGCAGGTGCCAGCTAAAAAAATATTCTGTGACACATTAATCAGCCCCAAATTAGTTCAGGTCACTTGAGGCAGGGAAGGTGTGCTTTGCTTTGCCGAAAATAATGTACACTGGACAACCAGAGGGTGTGGTGATGAAACAGAGGGTGGCATGGGTGGGCCAGAGGGTGGCATGAGTAGTCAGAGAGTGGCAGTGGTGACAGAGAGTGGCAGTGATGAAGAAGAGTGTCCCAAACAGGCTGGACACGTAGAAACAACAAGTTCGCAAAACTTGCGACCCGACAGGTAAGTTCGCAAATTGCGAAATTGTAAAAACCCTCGCGAACTGGCAGAAACACGGGCGAACACAAAAAAAAAAAAATCCGCAAATTCGCGGGAATTCGCGGATTTTGCGGATTGCGAGTTCGCAAATCCGCAAAATTCGCGAACGCGAGATCCGCAAAATTCGCCCATGCTTAATCTCCCTGCCCCGTACCGTCTCAGACCGGGCTGTTTTACACGACGAGCCACAAGTACAACTTCCCTCTGTGCTCTCACAGAGGACATTACAGTGCTGAATCAGCCGATTACAACAAACCAAAATGGGCCTGGCCCGGCAGTTATTAATTTGTTTTACTTTGCTCTGCTGACTCATTCACAGACACATATGATGTACACGAGTTGGACTCACCGAAATGAACCTGCAGAGCTGTGTGCAAGGACACTGACAGCACTGTCTGCAGACCGCAATAAATCATGTGTCTAAACACACCGGTGCTAAAATGTCCTCCAACTATTGTGTAGGAAGCAGTCTCTTACCGCAAGTCGAGTCTGCGCAGATTCATTTGCCTTCCTGCCTGGAGCCAGTACCGCGCCTTTTCTCAACTCCTCACAGAGTGGTCCCACCCCACAGTGTGGCGTGTTAAGAAAAGGGTGGGGTTACAATGCTCTCCACTCCGTGATTGACGTGGAGGGTTAGCTCTACAGGGCTTGCATCCGATACGCCCAGGGCTAACTTTAACTCCACGTCAAGGGGGTGGAGACTGTGCCTTAACCCTCAGTTTTTGCCGAGTTGATGACCTCACAGGCCTCAGGGCCAAGGGATTATCAGCCTGGCAAACAGGAAGACTTCGAGCCCGCCCAGGGGGAGAACGTAATCACTGTGAGTCATGTGTGTGTGTGTTGATCACAACAATGCGGTGAGTGGGACAGACAGTGCCCCCAATTCCAGCAACGTCCAAATGTGTGCATTTAAAAAAAAAAAGATTTAGCATTGTTCCGGTTGGAATATTTTTACTATTAATGTAAAGGGGCGGAGCCCGGTGCCCTAATACAGAAACCGCCACTGTATATGAATGTATGAAAGAGGGATGTTTAGGCCTGGCTAATGGTTTATGTTTTCCAGGTCAAAATGGCAGTTTAAAACTGCAAACAAAGATTGCAATGGCAGGCCTGAGATATGTTTAAAGAGGCTACTTAAGTGGTTGGCACAAAATGTGTTGAAAACCGACTAGTTGCATTTAACTCACATGCCCTGAGTACATGTAGTACCACTTTACTAGGGACATACAAGTACATTAAATGTACCAATTGGGTGTAAGCCAATTTTACCATGTTTAAACCTTTAAATGTGGGAGTTGGCCAATGGCAGACACCTGCTCTACCGCCCCAGTGTGTCTGTCGGCCACTGGCAGACACTAGGGATATATACAAAGGCCCCTCTGGTTCTCTGCACTACAGGGGCTCCTTTATTCTATTTTTAGCTTGGGCTGCTCAGGAAGAGGTTACGAAGTAGCCTGTGTGGTTTTCTTTTTCCTATAATGACGATTGGTGTACAGGGCACCCTGACATCATTGCAGTAAAAGTAAAATGAGTCTATGGGCTCATTTCACTTTCACTGAAACAGTGCGTAAGAGAATTTCCCCCAGCTCCCTGAGCACTGAGTGTCTTGGGGAGGTATCTTTGGAAAGGGAAGAATGTCCCCTTCCCAATGTTACCTCTGCCCAATGGATCCCTGCTTAGGTATCACCACAATAGTGTGATCCCTAAGCAGGGTTCCACCACTAGGCACCAAGGTAGAGGGTGTGACCCCTTAAACAAGGGCTTGTGCTACCCCAGGGGGGAAATTAAAAATGTCAGTATTTCTGCCCCTTCTTGGAAGTGGATGGAGGTAGTTACCTCCTTTTCACTGCCCCAACAGAGGGGCAGAAAGTCCACTAGACACCAGGGTCAAGTAAGAAATCAAGGGGTGGTGGCTGCCCATTATGGACATGGCCATGCCCTACCCCTAAAAACAGAAGGCATCAGCCTTGACCCCCGGGGGCACCAGAAAGCCCACTAGACAACAGAGAATGTCCTTTCTTAACAAATGTAGGGATAGTGGCTACCCCACAACCGTCCATGCCCCCCCCCTCAGCAAGAGGACAGGCAGTGTTCCCTCCGCCTTTGGAGGGGCTATGGTGGTAATTATCCTAATTGTCCCCCAGGGGGAGGCAGAACGGCCACTAGAAACCAAGGTCAATAAAAGAATAATGGGGAGGGAGCTGCCCACCAAGGGAATGACCATGCCCCACCCCAAAAGGGCATAGCCAATCTTGTCTACCCCAATAAGGGGAGGATTAGGGCAATAACCCTGATTTGCCCCCCTGGGGGCAGAAAGCCCACTAAACACCAGATCAGTCAATCAATCAGGGAATTGTAAGCATGCTACTCACCCATGAGGGTCTCAAGGCACTGAGGGAAGGTCTGCAAATTTGTTTAACCAAAGAGCCAGGTCTTGAGGGTCTTCCTGAAGGTGTTCAGGCAGGGGGCGCATTTGATGTCTGCCGGTAGCTCATTCCAGGTCTTGGCTGCAATGTGAGAGAAGGATCTTTGGCCTGCTCTGGCTCTGTGGATGCGCAGGGTTTCAGCCAGTGCGAGGTTGGATGATCGGAGGTTTCTTTGGGGTACGTGGAAGTTGATTCTGAGATATTTGGGTTTGTTGTTGTGCAGGCATTTGCAGGCGTGAGTGAGAGTTTTGAAAGTGACTCTTTTCTCCACAGGGAGCCAGTGGAGACTTCATAGGTGTTGGCTGCTGTGTTTGTGTCGGGGGTTGCCGAGGACGAGTCTGGCGGCAGTGTTCTGTATTGTCTGGAGTTTGCCGTGTAGGCACTTGTTGATGCCGGCGTAGAGAGCGTTTCCATAGTCCTGCCTGCTGGAGGTGAGTGCATGGGTGACTGTCTTCCTTGACTTAGGGGGGAACCACTTGAAGGTCTTGCGGAGGATGCAGAGGGTGTTGAAGCAGCTGGAGGTGACGGATTTGACGTGTCTGTTCATGGTGAGTGATGAGTCGAATACGATGCTGAGGTTCTTGGCGTGGTCTGAAGGGGTAGTTGGGCTTCAGAGGGCGGTCGGCCACCAGGTGCTGTCCCATGCAGAAGGGGTGGTACCGAGGACGAGAGACTACATTTATGCAATATTTCTGTGATGGAGTGAGAGGTGGCCCCTTGGGCATGGGCCATGATCTCCCCACCCCAGGGAAGAATAGACATTCTGCCACCCTGGGGGTAGATAAGGGTATTTATCCCCAATTTACGGGACAGAATGCCCACTAAACACAAGACATTTCAATGTGGAGCAAAAACCAGCAAAAGGAGAGCGTGGCCTACCATAGCATCAAGACATACCCCCTCTCCAGAAGGGGCAATAGTGTCTTTCTGCCCTCCCTTGGGGCAGGTAGGAGCTTTCTCCCAATTGGGTCAATTGCCAAAAATGTGCCCCATAGGGAGGTAGAAAGTCCACCTGACACCAAGGATTTAGCCTTTGGGGCAAAAATAAAGTGGTGCGGGTGTTGGACTCTTGCATTGACCACACCCCACGCCCAGGGAAAACAGGAGGTTTGCCGCAATTCCCCCCCTGAGGGTCAAAAGCCCACTGTGTGGTAGGAATATATATTTTTAATAAAATAATGGGTTGGTTCTGGCCCATCATAATATCTTCCCCACCCTTACCCAACGCCTTAACAGTCTTTCTGTTTCCCTGTGCACTCAGAAATTCCATCCAAATGGCAAGCAAGATGGTTTAGGTGTTGTTTTTACATATGTTACAGGAGAGTGTGGCTAACTCCCAATATTGTCCCACTTGCAATGGTGAATGGTTGCACTTGTTGGGCTTGGGTAGGCTACCACCTGGGAAAACCTACCAGACCGAGACAGTTCAGAAAACTAGACACCCAGTAGAGTCCACAGTGGTTTGCTTTGTGTGGATCCCACAACATTTCCTTACCCACAATGCCCTGGAAACTGCAAACCTTGACTAAAACACACACTTTTCCCATATTTCTGTGAGAAAACCTCTGGAATATGCAGGGAGTCACACATATCCTACTATCCAGCATTCCCTCAAGTCTCCCGATAACAACAGTTCATTACTTGTGTGATTGGTCCAAGAGACCTTGAAACAAATGGCCCTAAAACACTATGTCGAGAGATCAGCAACAGGGATAGCTGCAGGATTTTTGGCCTGGCTCGATATATCGATGACACTGTCTTCATATGGGTGGGTGCATGTGAACAGATGGATTCATTTTTGGTCTGGATGAATCACTGCCACCCCCAGTATGGAATTCATGGCCCATATGAGTGAAAGTCATGTTGAATTTCTGGATATACTCATTTGACACCACAACATTCAGCTTGAGGTAGACCTTTATGTGAAACCAACTGCAAGGTGCACCTTACTTCAGTATTCCATTCAGAAAATTTCTGCACCTCAAAAAGAAATTGTACAAATCTTCAGGATTACGACAGTAGAGCCATTGCTGTGAAGGACACATTTATCACAGGAGGCTACCCCAGGAGCTAGACCAGGAGGCACACAAAAGAGCCAGGTATTATGACAATTTGTTGCATAATCAACAACGATCAACTGAAACCAAGCTAGTGTGCGTCATGAGACACTTTGTCTTTAATGAAAAAGCACGACTGATCATATGTGCCAATTGGCACATGTTGAATGTGGGTGCAGAACAAAACAAGAAAATTCCTAGACCCATGTTGGCGCACAGAAGCAACAAAAAGCATAAGGACTTTGTAGTGAGATTCTGCCTCCAAACAGCCAAGCCCTTTGTGCAGAAAACTATTGATGGGAGTACCCGCATTTTTGGGAACCATAAATGCACACAATGCAAGGCTTGTGATTCTGCCATCGGGGCTGAAAACTTTGTTCTCAACATACACACAGATAATTTAAGAACATTTAAAAATTGCAAAACAAGAAGCATTGCGTATTTACTTCTATGTCCACGTGAGCTATCAGGTTACAGTAATTTATACATGTAGGTTAGTATCACCTTCCATTCTATTCTACCCCTCAATCTAGTGCCTCTTCCTCTCTTTTAACTAATTTCAATGAGGCCTCTGGCCTCTTTGTATAATCACTATTCCAGGCATACATGCATACAATATGGAGCACCATTCTTGGTAGTGGGACTATGTGCACACTATCTTACCCTTCTACATACACTTAGCAAAGGTCTTTTCATGGTGACTACATTCAGCCACTGGTTACAAACCATATTTCTAAAGTCATTCTATTTAAGTTTAGGGCCCCACTTAATGTTTAAACTATTTGCAGGTACTCAATTATATTCTTACGTGAAAGTGGCTTTCCTGATGAAGGTGTTGCCGTGCCAAAACACGTGTAAATAAAAAGCCACAAGAACATTGAATATAATGCATTCATGTAAATATATGAACTCTCAGAAATATCAGCATGATGACTATGTGAAAACTATATATAATTCCAGAATATCGTGTTGGAGACTTCTCTACTACGTAGATTTTGTGTACTCTGCTATTTGTGTCTGGGTGATATGTATGACTGGAGTGGATGATATTGGATATGAGTGCAGTAGCATACGGTAGATGAATAAGCCCCCTTCGTGTTTACCAACACAATAATGATATTGGATATAATCATGTGTGTTTTTTAAAAATATTTGTAACTTTGTTAATTATTATTAATAAAAAGTTGTTTTGTATTCATCCAACTTTAATGTCATTGTGAGCCCTTGATCTGCGGGAAGGAGACAGTGGCAGTGTCCCCAACCCGTTTTGCGTTCTGACCTTGGGCAGTAAGATAAAGACAGCGCTCGTTTTTTAAAAACTTTGTGATTTTAAATTGTAAATTGTGTAACTTGATTAGCGCCTTGTAAAAATTGTGACTTTTGTAAAATTCACTTTCCCCCTGCACTACACGCCTCACTGACTGTTGCTGGAGCCGCCTCCCTGCATCTCCTCGTAGGGGCACTTCCGGTCGCCCTGCAGGAAGAGCGGTTAGCGCTCTAGTGTTCTACTTCCTGTAGGCTACTTAGGCAGAGCAGGGGCTGCAGCGCGCTGCGGGAAGGAGACAGTGGCAGTGTCCCCAACCCGTTTTGCGTTCTGACCTTGGGCAGTAAGATAAAGACAGGGCTCGTTTTTTTAAAACTTTGTGATTTTAAATTGTAAATTGTGTAACTTGATTAGCGCCTTGTAAAAATTGTGACTTTTGTAAAATTCACTTTCCCCCTGCACCACACGCCTCACTGACTGTTGCTGGAGCCGCCTCCCTGCATCTCCTCGTAGGGGCACTTCCGGTCGCCCTGCAGGAAGAGCGGTTAGCGCTCTAGTGTTCTACTTCCTGTAGGCTACTTAGCCCTCGCAGTCCCTCGGGCGCGCAGCGGTCGCGCGCAGCCCCGCCGAAGACCCGCCAAAGAGCTGCCCGTCTGCGCCCGTCCGCGCTAAGGCAGCGCCAGGCGCCAGTCTCCCTGGCTTTTTCAATTTATCTTTATACGGTAAGATGTGCTATTCCAAAGCTGAGTTGTTGGGTCTTCAGCACCCCACTTGCACCTGTGCTAGACGCAACCCGGCCCATATACGACATCCCCTATTACATCCCTCTCAACTCTGCTCTAGTACAAAAACCAAACCCAAACCCCCCAAGACCCACACTCTCAGGATAGGTCATCTTAATGTTAGATCTATGCATAAGCACCACTCCGAAATTTCCGACCTTCTAACTGACCACTCTCTCGATGCCCTGTTCATGACTGAGACGTGGCTTCTCGATGAAATGGACTCGGTCTGCAACCTGGCGACCCCCACGGGATATACCATTCACACGGTGAATAGGAGCACGAGAGGGGGGGGGGTTTGGCGCTAATAATCAAATCCCATCTTGATTGCCAATTCAGCAAAGTGGATATTAAGGGCAGTGAAAGCGCGCGTTTCTCGATCAAAGCTAACTCACAGTTCTGCGCGACTGGCCTTTTAATCTACAGACCCCCTGGCGCAGATACTCCTTTCATTAACTCACTTTTACAGTTTTTGGACACCAACATTCTCAAAACAGCTAATTTTACGATCATAGGTGATCTCAATCTACATCTTGATAGGGACTCCGAACCCAAAATTGCCACCTTTCTTGCAGATCTTGCGGCTTTCCAACTTAATCAACTTGTGATTGGCTCCACCCATAGAGCGGGTCACCTTCTTGACCCCATTTTTTCCAACATCACAAGTTGCTCCGCAGGCTCACCAATCCCTATGACCTGGACCGATCACCATTTAGTAACTCTGTCCATCCCTTGCAACTTGAGACCTGCAGCGGTGCCTACTCCATTAGTCCAGAAACGGCCATGGAGAAAACTTCGTCTTGAAGACCTACACAATCTCCTGGTATTAAATCCCCCACCCCCTAGTGAGGATCTGGACGTAGGTTATGACCAGTTCTGCCTCTGGATCACCCAGGCACTTGATACCTTGATCCCGGCCAGATGCACCAAGGTTCGCACCCATACAGCTAGCCCTTGGTATAATTCCGAATTAGCAACCTTGAAAAAGGAATGCAAAAAGGCAGAGAGGGGTTGGAGGAAAAACTACGATGCTAACTTCAAACAGGACTATGTCCTGCTTCAAAAAACCTACCATCGTAAGGTTTGCAGAACAAGAGCGGCATACTATGCCAATGAAATCAGTAACAGCTCTAACACCTCGAAAGCTGTATTTAAAATTCTGAAAGACCTTACTGCAAAAAAAAACGTTAATACCACTATCATTTCTCCTGACCTCTGTAATAATAGGGCTAATTTTTTCATCAATAAGATCAAGAAAATTTATGACACCTTTCCTAAAGGCCCGCAGCCATTGGCCATCTCTGACCCTACCAGGCCCTCTCTCTCCTCCTTACCTACGCTCGAGCGAGAGAGTTTCCTAAAAATCTGCAAAAAGATTAAATCTGGCTCCCCGGCAGACCCCCTAAAACCGGATACCTTTTGTGAAGCCCACGAATTTATCACTGAACACATCCGAGACATCATCAACCTGTCCCTTTCGACCGCCAAAGTTCCTTCCAAGTGGAAGCAGGCTTGGGTTTCTCCCATCCTAAAAAAACCCACTTTAGACCCCTCGCTTCCTGAGAACTTCAGACCCATCTCCCTGCTTCCCTGGCCTGCCAAAATCATCGAGGCACACGTCAACAACATCCTGTCAGACTTCCTCCTCACCAATAACATCTTGGACGACTCCCAGCACGGGTTTAGAGCCGGTCATAGCACCGAGACCGCCTTGCTCAGTGTTTCAGAGGATCTCCGTACCATCCTTGACACCGGCGGTACGGCAGCACTGGTCCTGTTGGACCTCAGTGCTGCCTTCGATACGGTGTCACACGAGGTCCTCTTGACGAGATTGGAGGAAATTGGAATCACAGGGACAGCCTTGGGATGGTTTAGAGACTTCCTCTCCAACAGGTCTTTTAGAGTCTCTACCCCCCCTTACATCTCTGAGGAACATAACATTGGACAGGGAGTGCCGCAAGGCTCTTCCCTGAGCCCCACCCTGTTCAATGTATATGTCCGCCCTCTGGCGGAGGTGGCTAGAAGAAACGGACTTGCACTGGTATCCTATGCAGATGATACCCAGTTGGTGGTGGCACTTAATGACAACAGTGGTCTGGAGGCCCATCACTTTAAACAGACACTCACTGACATCACCAACTGCATGACGGCGAATTTTCTTCAATTAAACGCCAGGAAAACGGAGATCCTTCTCTTAGGGAAAAACACTTCGTCCTGGGGTGACAACTGGTGGCCTGATGTCTTAAGCCCACCCCCTATGCCAAAGGAATGCGTCAAAAACTTGGGAGTCTGGGTGGACTCTGCTCTAAAGTTCACTCACCACACTAAAAAAGTAGCTGCCACGTGCTTTGGCATCCTGCGTAACATCAGGCCCATTCTGAAGTTCTTTGACTGCCGCACTCGCCAATTAATTGTCCAGGCGACCATCCTTTCCAGACTGGACTATGCTAGCTCTCTTTTATTGGGGGCTAATCTAGCTGAAATCACTAGATTGCAGAGAGTTCAGAATGCGGCAGCCAGGGCTCTGGTAGGTCTCCCGCGCTATTCTTCGGTATCTGGAACCTTGAAAAAACTGCACTGGCTCCCGGTGGGCAAAAGGGTCCAGTTCAAGGCATTGTGCCTAGCTTTTAAAATCCTTAAAACCTCCTCCCCCCCAATGCTTTGCCCGCTTTTGTCAGAGTACATCCCTAGGAGATCGCTCCGGTCAGAGGGGCAGCATCTTGCGATCATCCCCCGCACCAGACTGGCCAGAGTGGGCGGCCGATCCTTCAGCTTCCTGGCTGCCAAGTTATGGAATAGTCTGCCTGAAGCTATCCGTGGGATACAGGATCTCCTAGCCTTCAGAAAGGCTGTCAAAACCCATCTCTTTCAATAACGGTTTCATTTTCTGCGCCTCTACTTCTCTGTAAACTGTCTGTTCACAGCGCCGGGACGCCCCTTGGCTGGGGCAGCCGTGCACTATACAAATCACCATAACATTAACATTAACATCTGGATGGGATACTTATTTTAAAGTCTTGAATTGCAATGGTTATTGTACTGTATTATGTACTTATGCCCTGCTCAGTCACTAGGAAATGAGGGAAAAGCAAATAAGCATCGTTATTACTCGCAGCACTTTCTGCATTCATAAGCAGTTTAAATTCTTGTTGTTTATTTCACTGTTAAATAGGCAGAATGTTTTGAGAGCATTGATGCCATATTTTTAAATTATTAGAAGAGCACCTCGGCATGTCACTACGACTTGTTTAGATCTCAGGCTAATAAGAAACATCTTTATATTTGCTGTGAATACATTAGGAATTGGATCAAGTTAAATAATTGGCATTACTTGCTCATTGCGCGGTGTGCAGTTTCCATGTTCTTCAGACAATATTGTTTGCACTTTGCATATATATATATTTATATATGTTAAAACATGAACGTTTTTTCTGCTTTATTTTCGTGTACACAGACCACTTTCTATGCCTATTGTATGCCTGAGGGAGGGAGGAGGGCTATATATTCTAGAAACTCTATGGCACCAATTAGATTGACAAAGCCTGCTGCGCAGCCGAAACGCGTCTCTCTTTTGATGCAGAGTCGTGGGAGACCTGAATAACAATAAAGAAGCCTTATCCATGCACACTTCGTCATCAGTGATGTCATTTGAGATGTCATCAGTGATGTCACTGACCATGTCATGAATGATCTAATATGTGACATCATCAGCAGTGGATTGCGGGTGCACGAAATAAAGTTAGTACAACTAACTATATAGGAGCAATTTCAATGGTTTTGTATGAGTGAATTGTCCAGCTAACTATAACACCCCTAAAACTTATAGTTTTTCGAGTGAATTTCAAAGGTTTTTTAAATGCTAATTCCTAACTATATAAGACCTGAAGCCTATGGTTTTTTCAGTGAATTTGCAAGGTTTTTTAAATGCTAATTCCTAACTATATAAGGCCTGAAACCTATGGTTTTTTCAGTGAATTTGCAAAGTTTTTTAAAGGCTAATTCCTAACTATATAATGCCTGAAACCTATGGTTTTTTCAGTGAATTTCAAAGGTTTTATTAATGCTAATTCCTAACTATATAAGGCCTGAAACCTATGTTTTCTTAGTGAATTTCAATGTTTTTTTAAATGCTAATTTCTAACTATATCAGGCCTGAAACCTATGGTTTTTTCATTTAATTTCGAAGCTTTTTTTAAATGACAATTTTTAAATGTAATAATTTTTTTTTTTTTATACTGATTTACTACATTTTTGCAGGCAGGTGTTCAGAGGGCATGCCCCTTTTTTACAATACTCTGCAGCGCAACCCCTGGCGCGTTTGCAGAGGAGGAACTAATTCCCCTTGCATACTGGGGGTCCCTGTGGGCCAACTAGCCCAACTGGAACCTCCAGTATAAGCCAGTAGGCTGCATTGCAGAGAGGTGTAATGAGGCCACACCCTTTGTTACACCTCTCTGCAAAGCAGCTCCTGGGCGTTTTTGCAGAGGGGGAACTAATTCCCCTTGCATACTGGGGGTTCCTGGGGGGCAACTAGCCCACCAGGAGCCTCCAGGGGCCTTGGGGGTCCTTGTGGGACCCCCTGAGCAGGCCTAGGGGGTCAGGGTGCTTCTACCCTGCCCCCTTTTTGAGTTCTACACGTTTGTTTTTTTGCTTTCCTGTGCCTCAGTCTACCGAGGCACAAGATGGCTGCCAACAATTTCTGTTTTGGAGTGTTAACAGACATTGGCAGTCAATCAGCATGCAGCTCGCGCACGCGTAGGTCCGCGCACGTGCGCGTACGGTGAGCGTACGGTACGTGTACGGTGCGCGCTTATAGATATATACATTTTTTTACTTTTGATTGTCTCGGGGACTGCTGGAGGGATTTACACCATTTAAGCAAAAGGGCGATCTGCGAACCGAACTCTACCTCTCTGCCAAATTTGGTGTAATTCCGTTCGGGCTGTAGCCGTGTCTAATCGTCCTATGGAAAATAACATGGGGAAAACACGTTTTGGGACCCCCTTTTTTCTCAGCCACCACTTGACGAATCCCGCCAAAACTTTCAGGGAAGGAGCGGAGCGGAGTGGGCCATCTTCTTTGAGAAATTTGCGAAGATTCATCAACCGGTGCCAAAGTTATTTCCAATACAATGTTGCGGATTTCCTATGGAAACTAGGTCCTAACTATATATACCTACTGGCGACTGCCAGTAGGTAATATATATATATATATATATATATATATATATATATATATATATATATATATATATATATATATATATATATATATTACTGATTTACTGATGACCTAAAGAAAGCATGTAGACCTACAAAACACAGCCACAGCAAAAACAAATGTCATGATCTCATGAAGAAACTACAGAGGGACAATGAGGTCATCATTAATAAATCTGACAAAGGTGGAAATATTGTGCTTTGGCCAAGACTCAAGTACCCTGAGGAAGTAGTTAGACATCTCAATTACTCTATCTGCTACACAACATCTAGCCACAAGGAGCTGGTGGTAGATCCTTTGAGGTCGCAGCTGCAAAGCTCTGGAACACCCTACCTTTTGAGCTGAGACAAATTAGTGATCTCCTGCCATTTAGAAGGAAGTTAAAAACATAGTTATTTCCTAAGATCTAGGGTTTCAGTAGGTTCTGAAGGATGTAGGCTATGTCAACTCACTATTAGCGCCAGGATGCCTGACAGGTGACACTGCGTTCTAGAAATGCAATAAATAAATAATAAATAAGGAGGTGGCCTTTAGCAATAAGGAACTCATAAAACATCTCAACACTTTCAGATACGGAGGAATGCTCAGCAAAGATGAACTTGCATTCTTGAACATGGACTCTCCAGTGCTCCCAATCCTATATTTCCTTCCCAAGGTTCACAAGAACTTCACTCCAAACCCAGTTTGTCCGATCATCTCAGCAAGAAAAAACATGTGTGAAAACATATCCAAATACGTAGACTTTTTCTTACAGGATTTTGGTAACTAACCTACCCACGTATCTAAAGGGCACCAGCAACTTTCTCTTGAAAATTAAAGACATTCCACGGTATGACAATTACATCTTAATGTTTTTTGACATCACCTCGCTCTATACGAGTATTCGCCACAGTGATGGTCTAGCGGCCTGCAAGTACTTTCTTGGGAAAAGACCGATCCACTGCTCAAGCATAATGAATTCATTTGGTTCCTCATTGAATGGTATTTATGTCACAACTTTATCATGTTTAACAAAACTGTCTACCAATAACTCAGGGGGATGGCCATGGCTGCCTGCTTTTCACCCAGCTACGCATGTTTTTATGTGTGTTGGTGGGAGGAGCAGGCTCTCATGGCTGGTCTCTGGTTTTTGGTATAACAACATAGTCATTTGGCTCAGATACACAGATGCCGTTTTTGTAATTTGGTGAGGCAATACTGATAGTGCTAGGCCCTTCATCACAGAGATCAATACCAACAATCTTAATTTGGAATTCAATGTTAATATCAGCAAAGACTCGATTGAGTTCCTGGATGTTATGCTTTACATATCAAATGGGGCGTTACACTCTAAGTTACATAAGAAACCCGCCTCAGGCAATTCTACCTTGCATGCCTCAAGCTTTCACCCCAGACATTTGATTGCAAGCATTCC
Organism: Lissotriton vulgaris; assembly: GCF_964263255.1. Classification (NCBI taxonomy): domain Eukaryota; kingdom Metazoa; phylum Chordata; class Amphibia; order Caudata; family Salamandridae; genus Lissotriton; species Lissotriton vulgaris. The sequence goes on along the minus strand of NC_141685.1, from coordinate 604,939,995 downwards.
ATATGGCGAAATGCTGTGCTTACGCAGAATATGTAGCTCTGCTGAAGATCTGGCAGTCTGTCAGAAGGAGGCCTATTACAGATTTAGGGCATGTGGTTACCCTAAACGCAACATCATGACAGCTACCAATAGGGTCAACAACATCATACCCAGGGAAGAACTCCTTACAGGGAGGCCCACACTAGCCACTAACACCAACACGAATAAAGAGACAGACAGTCCAGGCACAGTCAGTACCAGGCTCATTATGACGTACAACACGGAAGAAGGTGCCATTCGATCCAAGATCAACAAGCACTGGGGGATTATTAAATTTGACCAATTTGGGCCTCTATGTTGCACAGTGTCCCGACATCACACACAGGCCTGCTTTCTGTATGCACGGGGCCTTAGTGAGAAATAGTCCTGAAATCAATACCAAGTCCAACTTGCTGTCGGACATGAAGGGCTTCTTCAAATGTAAAAGTGACAGGGCATGTAAATTTGGCAGAAACACCACACAGTTAGATGCCACTTTTAGGAGAGAACCTCTGATCATCAAACACCGACTGACATGTGGAACTGAGTTTGCAGTATACGTACTCAAATGCAAATGTCATCTGCGTTACATCGGCAGCACCAAGCAACAAGTACACCTCTGCATCATTCAACACTTAATGGCTATCATGAATAATGATCCTTCTTACCCTGTAGCCAGACACTTCAAGGAGGTGCATAACAATAACCGTGACCACCTCCAACATTGCGTTATTGACTGAATACCCCCCTTAAGATGAGGTGGTAATCGGGAGAGACTACTCTGCCAACTGGAAAGTAGATACATCCTAGAATTTAACACCAAAGCACCTGCAGGCCTCAACACAAGTGAGGATTTACAGAACTTTTTGTAAAAAAATGACGTACTCAAATTTCACTCACTATGCATCCCCCACAATTGTTCACCAACTGTTTGTGGGTAATTGAGCTTCTAGAGATTCACAATTAATATCAAAAGATTGTGTCCGTGTACTAACTGCATTTGTGCAAATGCGTTTTTCGCCATATTCAATATGATTTTCTATGATTGAGCCAGGATTGTAACATGCAATGCTATGTCTGGTATGCCTTTAGAAAAAGGAGAAAGTACCCACACTTCCAATTCTTTAATCACAACTTATTTAGAACAAGAAATGAACCAACTTTATCATGTTCATCTCGGCAATTATTTATGCCTTTTATTCGTTATTTTACAAGAAAGCAAAATTTTTTTAGAAAGAGAAAAAGGAGTTCTCCACAGACATGGCCACACGTTTTAGTGAGTGACTTCTACAACAACATATGTGCAAAAAATAGGAAAACAAATAGTCAATACATTTCATTTCATGATATGACGTGAGTTAAAGCAAACAGGTGGAAAAAAGAATAATGAAGTCAAATACGATGTCAAACTAATTACTCAATAGACATCAATGCATACATGCGATCATTTCAAAATACTAAAATGCCAACAGATATTTTAAATCGATAAGGTTCAGTCCCCTTTGTCAACAACAGACTTTTTCAACAATTTAGGATTTAATCCTTTATATCAAACTTGTGGGGTTTAGTCCTTGGCATAAAGGACTAAACCCCACAAGTTTGATATAAAGGATTAAATCCTAAATTGTTGAAAAAGTCTGTTGTTGACAAAGGGGACTGAACCTTATCGATTTAAAATATCTGTTGGCATTTTAGTATTTTGAAATGATCGCATGTATGCATTGATGTCTATTGAGTAATTAGTTTGACATCGTATTTGACTTCATTATTCTTTTTTCCACCTGTTTGCTTTAACTCACGTCATATCATGAAATGAAATGTATTGACTATTTGTTTTCCTATTTTTTGCACATATGTTGTTGTAGAAGTCACTCACTAAAACGTGTGGCCATGTCTGTGGAGAACTCCTTTTTCTCTTTCTAAAAAAATTTCGCTTTCTTGTAAAATAACGAATAAAAGGCATAAATAATTGCCGAGATGAACATGATAAAGTTGGTTCATTTCTTGTTCTAAATAAGTTGTGATTAAAGAATTGGAAGTGTGGGTACTTTCTCCTTTTTCTAAAGATATATTGGGCCCAACCCCACTTCTGTCCACAGGGCCATACCCCCCAGTTTCCGAATGTCTGGTATGCCAGCAGCAACTTTTCCTCAGTTTCGCCTTATTTCTCCTTACATTTGTGTACACTGTGCTTTAAGTCTTATCTACTCACACATAGAGGTACATTGGTGCCAAAGAGCTTCAGAGCTCACCATGTGACAAAGACTTGTCAATCCCACATGAGCATTTGTCACCTTCAAGTGTCACGCAGGAGGCGTGACTGAGTGTGACTTTTGTTAAGTTTATATCTTTATAGTTGGCCCATTTTTGACATTTTCACGTCTTTTAACTCTGCACTTCTTATTCACATTATTGGATTCGTCAGTCTCATGACACTCCGGATGCTATACCTTTTTGACTAACATGCACACATTGTTTCACTGTCCCTATGTCACTTCCCGTTTTTTTCTATTATCTTTATAACTGCACTCATTCTCAGCAATAGTATTTGTCAAAGCGACTCTGGCACTTGTGCTGACCATATACGTGCACTCTGGGATATTTGACCAGAATACTGCTTCCCATATGGCTACCGGATTTCATATCCCAAAGCACCATGCAACTTAGTTCTCCACTTACTTGCAGGTGCGGCTTGTATCTCCCCTGTCTGCAGCTCCTCTCAAATTTCATCCAAGTTCACTATGATCCGATAATCCGACAAAATCCTCAGAGCAACAGTCTCCCGAGTCACGAGTGACTGCCGCCTCTGACTCCCACATGATTAAAAAAACGGGGCCCGAGGCAATAAGTACGGCTATCCTTCTTTGGCCATTTTGGCCTTCACTTTTTTAGGAGTTTGCCTCTTCTGCATCATTGCCTATTGTTTTAGCCATCACAGTATAGTGGGTCTTGTTGTAGTCACTCTCTTAGGTAATATTATTGTACCGATAACAGCGGCAGACTTTAATTCTAAGTGTCTGTTTACTGTATCTGCAGATTATGTCATGTCATCCCCATTTGGCTTACTGCCAGCAGTAAAAGAGCACACTATGGTATGTTGGTAAAACAAGATAAAATGCCTACTCATGATGAATTACCATATACTACTTCTTGTATGTGTATATATGTCACCAATTTGCTATTGGGTTACACAAAAAGGGTAAACCCAGACAAGTCCTGGGACCTGGGTAGAATACAGTGCAGAGAGGGGGAGATCCGAGTCTTACAATTCAGAAAACACGTAATTAAATGCCAGCCGGCATTAATTCAAATTACACCACACAATAAACTGTTCAATATTATTTAATCATATAGTGCCCCTTGGCACGGGCACTTGATATAATACGCTATATCAGATTTATTGTGATGCGCAATATGATTAAATAATATTGAACAGTTTATTGAGTTGTGTAAGTTGAATTAATGCCAGCTGGCATTTAATTAAGTGTTTTCTGAATTGTAAGACTCGGACCACCCCCTCTCTGTACTGTAACCCATTTGCAATCAGCACACCATGTGATCAAGGCCGCATGTTCGGTAGCCGAAACGCGTCATTTGGACCTTGATTTGTGAATAAACCACGTCTACATCCTTGCTATTGGAGTCTGTGCCCTGGTGTTGTGCAGCTGCGGTTTGGATGCTTTGGGATTTTCTTTCGATATATATACATACACACACAAGCGCGCGCGCGTGCACACACACACACACACACACACACACACACACATATTACCTACTGGCAGTCGCCAGTGGGAAGTTATAGTTATGACCTATTATCCATAGGAAAAGCATTTTTTGATTTGCCAATATCGTTGGCGCTGGTTGTCGCATCTTCGCAAAATTTTCTAAACTAATGGTTCACTCAGATCAACTTTTGTCTTGAAAGTTTCGGGGTGGTTCGTCAAGCAGGGATCGAGAAAAAAAGGGGGGGTCCCAAAACATGTTTTCCCCATGTTAATTTCCATAGGGATTTTGAAACAAGCTACAGCCTGAACTGCTGAACAGAATTACCAAACATTTGCAAATATGTAGTTCTTTGTCCAGAAAGCACGCTTTTTAAACTGGTGTAAATCTGTTCAGTAGTTGCTGAGAAATTAAAAAAATTAAAATATTGATATCTGAGCACTGAGGAGGATTTGCGAACCCTCCAGGGCACGAGCTTCAGTCTGATTGGCTGTCAAAAGTCCAAACCAGGAAGTGTTGGCAGCCATGTTGTGACTCGGTAACCAAGTCACCAGAAAAAGGGTGAAAAAAAGATGAAAAACAGGAAAAGGGGGCAGGCAAAAAACACCCTGACCCCCTAGGCCTGCTCAGGGTGTCCCACAACGACCCCCAGGGCCCAAAAAAACCTTTTTTTTTAACGGGCGAATTTGTGCGGGGTGCGCAAATCCAGGTGGAAAAATAAAAAAAAAGTACAGGCCCCCGCGCTTCATTATTGTTAAGCCCCCGGGTGAGTCAGGTCCTGGGGGCAATCACTAAGCCTCCCCGGGGCTTACAATAAATATATGCAGGGGCCTCGCAGGCCCCCCCAGCACCGGGGACCAGAACCTCCCCGGGGCTATGCAAATTTCGGGAGGGGGGCCACGTGACTCCATCCTGGAGCCCTTGATGGCTCTGGGGACCGCCACCCCCCAGGGCCGGCTCCTGCAATGTCCTGGTGTGCCCACCTCGAGGACCTTGCTGTTTGCAATGGCAGGGCGGGAGCATGGCTCTTGCCCTGCCATAGCAAACTCTCGTTGAAGCGAGAGCAGGAAACCTGCTCTCGCTTCAACGAAGCAAAGAAGGATTGCTGTTGAGCAAGGGGAGCTGCATGTCAGCAGCTCCCCTTGCTCAAAAGCAATGCCGGCTCCTGCAGGAGGCAGCAGGGAGCCGGATGGGACCTTGGGGGCATTGGGGCTTCCCCCACGGTCCCCAACAGTGAGGCCAGGCCTGGGGGATGGGGTCCCCAGGGCTATAAGTGGTCCAGGAGGGGGGGGCACTCGGCCCCCCTCCCCATTAATTAAAAAAAAATATTTTTTAAAATACCGAATGTTGGCCCCAGGCGATGGTGTCCCCGGGGCTTTAATTGGCCTCAGAAAGGGGGCCACGTGGCCCCACACCAAAAATATTTTTTAAAAAACAAGGCTAGCCAGGACCGGCCGGATGGGGTCCCCGGGGCCAGAAGTTTCCAGGAGAGGAGGCCATGCAGCCCCCTCCCACGAGAAATAAAAACATTTTTTTAAACGAGATCCCTAGGACCCAAAAATAATGAAGGGAAGGAAGGCCATAGAGCCCCCTTCCAAAAAAGCAAAAACTGGCATTCCTGGGAGGCCCTACCCCCTCCATGCACCACTGTGCAAACGCGCCTCCTGGCGCATTATGAATTGGGGGATTAAGTCCCCTTGATTCCTGAGGGTCCCTGAGGGCCAACTAGCCCACCAGGTACCTCTATTTAGCATCATACAGCTGGATTGCAGAGAGGTGTCCGAGGCCACACCCCTTTTTACACTACTCTGGGCGCACTGCTGGTGAGGCGATGAGGTCCTCTTATGTCCTGAGAACCTCAGGACACAAGAGGACTTCATCCCCCGAGCAACAGTGTGCCAGGAGCTGTGTTTGCAGAGTGGTGTAAAAAGGGGGCATTGCCTCAGACCACTCTCAGCAATCCAGCTGTGTGGGGCTTACTGGAGGTACCTGGTAGGCTTGTTGGTCCCCAGGAACCCTCCGGAATGAAGGGGGCTTAATACCCTAACTTAGAACGGGCCAGGAGGTGCATTTACAGAGTGTTGGAGAAAGGGGGCATGCCTTACCAGCTTTCAGCAATCCCACCATCTGGGACATACTGGAGGTATCAGGTAGGCTAATTGGCCCCTAAAGACCCCCAGCAGCGAAGGGGACTTTATTCCCCATCCAAGAACATGCCAGGAAGTGTGTTTGCAGAGTGGAAAGGGGGCATGGCATGCTATGACAACTTAGCAATCCTGTTGTGTGGGACTTACTGGAGGTAATAGGAGGAGTAGTTGGCCCCCAAGGATGTCCTTGTGGGGCAACTAACCCTCTTGTTACCTCCAGTAAGTTCTACACAGTGGGATTGCTAAGACGTCTTCGGAGGCCATGCCCTCCCTTTCTCCACCACTCTGTAAACGCGCCTCCTGGCAGACTACGGGATGGGAGATGAAGTCCAGTTTACACCTGAGGGACTTTGGGGGTGAAGAAGCCCTCCAGGTACCTCTTGTAAGACCTATGCAGCGGATTTCCTGAGTGCTGCTTGAAGGCCCAGCACCCTTTCTCCACCACTCTGCATACGCAACTACTAGTTAAAGAAGTGTTTGCTAAGTAATAGGTTTCACATTTGCGAGAATTAGGGCTATTGGTGTTGTATAGTGAAATTATGTGATATGTTGTAACCGTGGGCAATTAACTCCACTCCGCTAGCAGAGATTGCGGACATCACGGAATTCATGCAAAAACTCCGACTCCACCACGTAGGAGAGTTAGCTACTGCACCCATAAACCTTTTGTAAAACAACTTTACCTTTACATGCTAAAAACCATGAAACCGATTCATAAAAGTGAGCTTTGAAAAATATCAGGCAATGAGAGAAGGAATGATTTTTGGGTGCCCCCTATCCTACAGGGAGGACCAAGCAGATGCAGTTAACACAAAGAGCCTATCATGCTGACCAATTCAGTTCCCAACCTCCTGGGTCCACCCCAAGCAAAGTTATGGGCAAAAATACAATGCCAATCAAAGGCCCAGCAAAGCATTATGGGGCGAGATTCTAGAGTGCAGTGAATATTATAGTATTAGCTTCCAGCTGAGCCCAGAGAGCTGCTGCTGCTTGAGGAATGTTTTGATATTGGATACTATAATATTCACTGCACTCTAGAATCTCGTTCCATAATGCTTTGTAGGTCCTTTGGTTGAGATTGTATTTTTGCTCATAACTGTGCTTGGGGTGGGCCTAGGAGGATGGGACCACCACCGAATCCTTCAGCATGATGTGCTCTTTGTGTTCAAAGCATCTGCTTTGTTCCCTCCCTAGATTAGAGAGGACCACAAAATCATCACCTCTCTTACTGCTTGCTATATTTTCATTTTCACTTTTGTGAAAAGACTATAAGTATTTTAGCATGTAACGGTAGAGTTACTTGTTTTACTAAAGATATGTGAGGTTTCTGTTTTAATTATTAGAATGAGATGAGGGGAGTTTGATTTACATTGAAAACACAGATTTCATACAACAACTCTGGAATTAGCTACTGCACCCACAACCCTTTGATAAAACAACGTTGCCTTTACATGCTAAAAAGCACATAACCAGTTCACAAAAGTGAGCTTTGAAAAATATCAGGCAATGAGAGAGGTGATGATTTTTGGGTCCCCCCTAACCTAGGGGGAGGCCCAAGCAGATGCCTTGAACACAAAAAACATATCATGCTGAATGATTCGGCGGTGGTCCCATCCTTTGAAGACCACCCCAAACTAAGTTATGGACAAAAATACAATGCCAACCAAATGCCCAGCAAAGCATTATGGGGCGAGATTCTAGAGTGCAGTGAATATTATAGTTTTAGCTCCCAGCTGAGCCCAGAGAGCTGCTGCTGCTTGAGGAATGTTTTGATATTGGATACTATAATATTTACTGCACTCTAGAATCTTGCCCCATAATGCTTTGCAGGACTTTTGGTTGGGATTGTATTTTTGGCCATAACTGTGCTTGGGGTGGTCCTAGGAGGATGAGACCACTACCGAATCAAGCATGTTGTGCTCTTTGTTTTCATGGCATCTGCTTGGTTCTCGCCCTAGGTTAGGGAGGACCCCCAACATCATCAATTCTCTCACTGCTTGCTATTTTTTCATTTTCACTTTTATGAGATGACAAAATGCATTTTAGAATGTAATGATAATGACAGAAGGGAGTTTCAAACTCTGTAGAATTCAACTTCGCCCACCCTTAGTTTGGTGTGCAGTGAAATTATGTAGATGGAGAGTATGTGGTATGTAGTGTTTAGGAAAAATGTAGAGTGGGATTATGTGTTATGGAGAGTAATTATGTGGTATGGTAGTCTGTGTTGTGGAGTGGTAATCTCAGATTTAGTCTTTCTCATTTCAATAGAAGCTCAACTATGAACTCAGTGAGACAAAAACAGAAGGAATCACTGAGGAGCACTTGTGGACCTAGTCAGAGGTATGAGCAGGGCCACTGGAATTATGTGATTGTTTGACTGCAACGATTTTTCGCACAATTATTCATTTTCTGTATTAGCCACATAATTCATCATCTGCTCCCTAATCTGCAGATTTGTACAAAAAAAGCCTTGTTTCTAGCTCAAACGGCTCAAATGTTACCAAAAATGCAGCGACAAGTATTACAGCATGATGGAAGGCCCGTTGCAAACCTAGAATGATCACCTGTTACTAATTGCTAAATGTGGGTGTTAAATTGGTACTAATGGTGTGCAAGCCACTCTTGCTTCCCTCTGCACCTCTCTTGCCTTTTTCTGCATTTCTGATGCTTCTTTCTGCATGTTTCTTCCTTTTTCTGCACTTTTCTTGCGTCTTTCTGCAAATCTCTTGTACTTTCTGCAACTCTCTTCCCTCTTTCTGCACGGCTGTTTCCTCTTTCTGCACCTCATATGCTTCTTTCTTTACCCCTCTTATGTCTTTCTGCGCCCTATTTGCCTCTTTCTGCATCTCTGTTCCTTCTTTCTGCACTTCATTTGTTTCTTTCTGCACCCCTCTTGCCTCTCTCTCCACTCCTCTTTCCTCTTTCTGCACTTATCTTGCTCCTTTCGGCACCTCACTTGCCTCTTTCTGCACCTCTAGTGCCTCTTTCTGCAGTTCCCTTGCCTCCTTCTGCACTTAACTTGCCTCTTTCTGCACCTCTAGTGCCTCTTTCTGCAGTTCTCTTGCCTCCTTCTGCACATCACTTGCCTCTTTCTGCACCTCTATTGCCTCTTTCTGTAGTTCCCTTGTCTCCTTCTGTACCTCACTTGCTTCTTTCTACACCACGCTTGCCTGTTTCTGCACCCCTCTTCCCTCTTTGTGCAACTCTTTTGCCTCTTTTTACACCTCTCTTCCCTCTTTCTGCACCACTCTTGTCTCTTTCTGTACCTCTGTTCCTTCTTTCTTCACCTGTCTTGTCTCTTTCTGCACCCTTTGTGCCTCTCAAAGCAGCTCTGTTGCTACTTTCTACAGTTCTCTTCCTCTTTCTGCACCCCTCCTGCCTCGTTCTGTATTCCTCGCTTCTCTCTGCACCTCTCCTACCCCTTTCTGCACCCCTCTTGGCTCTTTTTCCACCTCTGTTGGTTCTTTCTGTACCTCTTTTGAAATGTTCTGCACTTCAATTGCCTCTTTCTGTACCTCTGTTGGTTCTTTCTGCACTGCTCTGGCTTCTGCCTGCAACTCTGTTTCAAATGTCTGCATCCCTCTTGCCTTTTTCTGCAACCCCCTTCACTCTTTTGGCACTTCTCTTTTCTCAGTCTGCCCACATGTTCCCTCTTTCTGTACCTCTTTTGCCTTTTTCTGCAACTCTCGTGCCTCTTGCCTCTTTCTGAAGTTCTCTTGCCTCCTTCTGCACCTCACTTGCCTCTTTTTGCAACTCTGTTGGTTCTTTTGCACTGGCCTTTCTTCTTTCTGCACCTCTCTTGCAAATTTCAGCACCCCTTTTGCCTCTTTCTGCACCCCTTTTACCTGTTTCTACACCTCTCTTGCCTCTGTCTGCACCCCTGTTCATTTGTTTGTACCTCTTTTGCTGTGTCTGCAACTCTCTAACCTCTTTCTACAGTTCTCTTGCCTCCTAATGCTCCTCTGTGCTTCTTTCTGCACTTCTCTTGCCTCTTTCTTCGCCCATGTTGATTCATTCTGCATTTGCCATGCTTCTTTCTGCACATGTCTTGCTTCTTCCTGCACTGTTGTTAACTCTTTCTGCACTCGTCTACCTTCTTTCTGTACCTTTCTTGCCTGTTTCTGCATCTCACTTGCCTCTTCCTGCACTTTTCTTGCTTCTTTCTACACCTCTGTTGCTTTTCTCAGTAATTCTCTTGCCTCTTTCTGTACTTTTCTTACCTTTTTTGCAACTCTCTTACCTCTTCTTGCAGTTATCTTGTCTCCTTCTGCGCCTGACTTGCCTCTTTTTGCACCTCTGTTGGTTCTTTCTGCACTGCTCTGGCTTCTTCCTGCACCTCTGTTCCAAATTTCGGCATCCCTCTTGCCTTTTTCTGCATTCTTCTTCCCTCTTTCTGCACCTCTCTTGCCTCAAACTACCCACCTGCTCTCTCTTTCTGCACCCCTTTTGCCTGTTCTCCAACTCTTTTGCCTCTTTCTGCAGTTATCTTGCTTCCTTCTTCACCTCCCTTACCTCTTTTTTGCACCTCTGTTGTTTTTTTACTGCTATTGCTTCTATTTGTACCTCTCTTCCAACTTTCTGCATCCCTATTGCCTCTTTCTGCACCCCTTTTACCTGTTTCTGCACCACTCTTGCCTTTGTCGGCACCTCTGTTACCTCTTTCTGTAACTCTTTTGCAGTTCTCATGCCTCCTTCTGCACCTCTGTTGCTTCTTTCTGCACTTCTCTTGCCTATTTCTGCACCCCTGTTACTTCATTTAGCACTTTTCATGCTTCTTTCTGCATCTGTCTTGCTTCTTTATGCACCCTTCTTGTCTCTTTCTGCACTCGTCTTCCCTTTTCTGTACCTTTCTTGCCTGTTTCTGCATCTCACTTACCTCTTTCTGCACTTTTCTTGCTTCTTTCAATACCTCTGTTGCTTTTTTCAGTAATTCTCTTGCCTCTTTCTGCACTTTTTCTTACCTGTTTCTGCAACTCTCTTGCCTCTTCCTGTAGTTATCTTGCCTCCTCTCCTTCTGCGCTTCACTCGCCTCTTTTTGCACCTCTGTTGGTTCTTTCTGCACTGTTCTGGCTTCTTCCTGCACCTCTGCTCCGACTTTCTGCACCCCTCTTGCCTTTCTGCTCCAATCTTCCCTCTTTCTGTACCTCTCTTGCTTCAGTCTGCCCACCTGTACCCTCTTTCTGCATCTCTTTTGCCTGCTTCTGCAACTCTCTTGCCTATTTCTGCAGTTCTCTTGCCTCCTTCTGCATCTCACGTGCCTCTTTTTGCACCTCTGTTGGTTCTTTTGCACTGCTCTTGCTTCTTTCTGCACCCCTCTTGACTCTTTCTGCACCACTTTTATCTGTTTCTGTACCTCTCGTGCCTCTGTCTGCACCTCTGTTCCCTCTTTCTGTACCTCTTTTGCCTGTTTCTGGAACTCTCTAGCCTCTGTCTGCAGTTCTCTGACCTCCTTCTTCACCTCTGTTGCTTCTTTCTGCACTTCTCGTGCCTCTTCCTGCAACCCTGTTGCTTCATTCTGCACTTTCCATGCTTCTTTCTGCATGTCTTGCTTCTTTCTGCACTTGTCTTCCCTCTTTCTGTACCTTTCTTGCCTGTTTCTGTATCTCACTTGCCTCTTTCTGCACTTTTCTTGCTTCTTTCTACACCTCTGTTGCTTCTTTCAGCAATTCTCTTGCCTCTTTCTATACTTCTCTTGAATGTTTCTGCAACTCACTTACCTCTTTCTGCAGTTCTCTTGCCTCCTTCTGCGCCTCACGTGCCTCTTCTTGCACCTCTGTTGATTCTTTCTGCACTTCTCTGGCTTCTTCCTGCACCTCTGTTCCATATTTCTGCATCCCTCTTGCCTTTTTCTGCATTCCTCTTCCCTCAGTCTGCCCACCTGTTCTTTCTTTCTGCACCCCTTTTGCCTGTTTCTGCAATGCTTTTGCCTCTTTCTGCAGTTATCTTGCTTCCTTCTTCGCCTCACTTACCTCTTTTTGCACCGCTGTTGTTTTTTTTACTGCCCTTGCTTCTTTCTGTACCTCTCTTGCAACTTTCTGCATCCCTCTTGCCTCTTTCTGCACCCCTTTTACCTGTTTCTACACAACTCTTGCCTCTGTCTGCACCTCTGTTCCCACTTTTTGTACCTCTTGCAGTTCTCCTGCCTACTTCTGCACCTCTGTTGCTTCTTTGTGCACTTCACTTACCTCTTTCTGTACCCTGTTGCTGCATTGTGTACTTTCCATGCTTCGTTCTGCATCTGTCTTGCTTCTTTCTGCACCCCTGTTGTCTCTTTCAGCACTTGTCTTCCATCTTTCTGTACCTTGCTTGCCTGTTTCTGCACCTCACCTGCCTCTTTCTGCATTTGTCTTGCTTCTTTCTACACCTCTGTTACTTCTTTCAGCAGTTCTCTTGCCACTTTCTGCAGTTCTTGCCTTTTTCTGCACTCGTCGTTCCTCTTTGTGCAACTCTCTAGCCTCTTTCTACATCTCATTTCCTTCTTTCTGCATCACCCTTGCCTCTTTTTGTACCTCTGGTACTTCTTTCTGCACTTCTCTTGACTCTTTCCGCACCCTTTGTGCCTGTTTGAGCACCTCTGTTGCTTCTTTCTGCACTTCTCTTCCTTCTTTCTGCACTCATCGTGTCTCCTTCTGCACCTCTGCTGCTTTTTTCTACACTTCTCTTGGTTCTTTCTGCACTTTGCTTGCCTCTTTCTGCATGCCTCCTACCTCTTTGAACAGCTCTTTTGCTTCTTTCTGCACTTCTCTCTCCTCATTCTGCACCCCTCCCGCCTCTTTGTGCACCTCTAATGCTTCTTTCTTCTTTTCTATTGCCTCTTTCTGCACCCCTCTTGCTTCTTTCCGCACCTCAATTGCCTCTTTCAGCACATCTTTTGCTTTTTCAACCGATCTCCTGCCCCTTTCTGCACGCCACTGGCCTCTTTCAGCACCTCTGTTGCTTTTTTTCTGCAGATCTCTTGCCTCTTTCTGCATCCCTCTTTTCTCTTTCTGCACCTATCTTGCTGCTATCTGCACCCCTGTTCCCTCTTCCTGCACCTTTCAGCCTGTTTCTGCATCTCTCTTGCCTCTTTCTGAACCTCTGTTGCCTCTTTCTGCACTTCTCTTGCTCTTTCTGCACCCTTTGTGCCTCTTTCAGCACCTCTGTTACTTCCTTCTGCACTTCTCCTCATTCTTTCTATACCCCTCCTGCCTCTTTCTGTACCTCTCTTGCCTCTTTGTGCTCCCCTCCTACTTTTTCTGAACGCCTTTTGCCTCTGTTTGCACCTCTATTGGTTCTTTCTACACTGCTCTTGCTTCTTTCTGTACCTCACTTGCCTCTTTCTGCACATCTCTTGCTTCTCTCTATACCTTTGTGGCTTCTTTCTGCAATTCTCTTGCCTCTTTCTGCACTTCTCTTCCTTCTTTCAGCACCCCTACTGCTTCTTTCTGTACCTATTTTGCCTCTCTGTGCACCTCTCCTACCTCTTTCTATACCCCTCTTGCCTCTTTTTGCATCTCTGATGGTTCTTTCTTCACTGCTCATGATCGTTCCTGTACTTCTCTTCCGTCTTTATGCACCCCTGTTTCCTCTTTCTGTACCTCTCTTGCCTCTTTCTGTACCTCTCTTGCCTCTTTATGCACTTCACTTGCTTCTTTCTGCACCTCTCTTGCCTCTCTCAGCACCTTTGTTGCTCCTTTCTGCATTTCTCTTGCCTCTTTCTTCACCTCTGAGTTAGAGGTAGTTTTAATCCCCCTGCCCTATTTAGAATCCCCAGTCTGTTGTAAAAAAGGAATCAAATCTGGCATAGTTAGCTAATGTGAAAATAAAATTATGAAACCCTAGGCGCAAACTACCCCAATAGCCAAAAAAGGGCTCCGCACTAGGGGGTAAAAGGCCCCACAGTTAAGGGTGTTAAGAAGAGAGCACTAGCGCTTTAGCAGTGGTTAGCAGAGGTAAAGTGTGCAGAGTCCTAAGGCCAACAAAACGAATTCAATAAAAATACAAGCAGTAAGGCAAAACATTTGGGTAAAGACCACCTAACAAAACTCAAAACCAAAAAACATCTTGCCGGTTTCACTTAAAGACCTGCCCCCTTGACAAACTCAAGGACTATTTTTAATGACTAATCTTTTAATGACTGCAAGCACCTGGGTTTAGGATCTTTTATCTCTAAATATCCTTGATTGTACCTTGCCACTCCACTGCTGTATATCATCATATAAAGTATTATGTTGGAGTACTCTATTTGAAAATATTTCTTCTCAAGAGACTGATTCTACTTACACACTCAATCAGAGGATTCTGAGGGGCTCCTACTTCCTTCTGCTGAATCCCAAGGGACTGATCTACAGCTGCAACAGGCTGACAGACCCGATTGGTTGCCCGGTCATTGTACAGCCTGCCCTCCACTCCTCCCGGGGTGCATCGGTGCTTGGTCCCTGTTGACAGTGGGAGCTCCCTGAAGCTCAATGATTTTACAGTGCTGTTTGCCTGACCACTTTTCCCTCCTGCTGGTCATCCATCTGGCTGTCCTAGCGTGCTGATGTTCTCCTAGCGGAATTTTATGTCTGCTTGCCCTCTTGGTTTCTTGAGTGCACTGCCATTGGCCTGCCCGTTTCTCCCTCCTGCTGGCGGTTGGTCGGGCTGACCCAACGGATTGGTCCAGAGACTTGAGAAATATTAGTCATTCTGATTTAATCTCTACTAGCAACATCATCCTACTAAAATCAATGCTACCTGGAGGGCCTTAAAAAATCCCAGATGAAGCCGCTTTACTTACTCTTTTAACAACAATAAAACCCTCCAACCACTTCAATGAACCCCTGCCTGCCAAGTTTATCAAAAAGATTAGGCCTGCAAGACTCCCTCTCTGGACCAAGAATGTAATTGCATCTCTCTCTCTCTCACAGGGCACGTTTTCTGACTGATTAAAGGTAGGACAGGTCACCCCTATGCCAAAAAAAAAAGCAAAGACAGAATTGTCTAACCTCAACAACCACCGCCCTATCAACAACATCCTGAATCTTTCAACTTTAGTCTTGTGATTATTGTGAACTCTGAAATGCATTGTGTATGGCACACTTTTTTCTGCATTGTATTTAAAGGTTGAAAAATCTGCCGTTTTTCCTGCACTAACGAATTTTGCACGCTGCACTTTTACCAGAGCGTCTACAGCTGCAATCTTCGTCTTTGAACCATTGCACACTGCACTTTACCTCTCCCCTATTACTCCCCCTTTTAATGTGAGGGGGGAGAGATAGTATTTCTTGAGTATTATACACTAAAAGCATTGGGGTAAATTCCTTCTTTCTTTAAAAATGTTCAAGGTATTCTGGGGAGGATGTAAGAATCCAGAATACTTTTTTCTCCACAGAGACATAATTTGCACTATTTCATTAGTACTTTTGTACTGTGCCTTTGGCTACAAATCTGCACTATTGCACTATGGCACTTTGGCCTCATTGCACTTTACTTTCCCTTTGGATGAGGGGGAAGGATACTGCTTCGAGCAATTGGGGGAAAGTACTAGGGCAGCTTCACCCTCCCTTATATATGCAGGGTAGGAAGGTTAAGATTGTTAGGTATAGAAAAGAGATCTAAAGCTCGAACTCTATTACAGTTCAAGCTACATCAGATATTAGGTTTTCACGGGTGGAAGCTTCATCAGGTATACGTGCTATGCTATTAACAACCCATACTAGTGGTACCAGTGGCACTGTGCTTGTTGGTGGAAGTAGAAAACATTGGGGGAACAGATTGCACTAGGGTCTTTTGAAGGTGGCATTAGTAACTGCACAAACACTTCTTTCTGTAACAATTCTACAGTATAATCCAGGGCTTAATAACCAAAAATAGTTTTGTTTATAGGGGTGAAGAAGAGGGGGGAGGACGTGCTCCCGGGTGCCAAGTCAAGGCATCTGGTAGTTGGAGGGAGGCAGTGAAGGGGAGGAAAGGGCTACCTCAGTCCACATACAGGGACTGAGGAAGTCCTCAGCATTGTTTAGCATTAAAAAATGTGTGTTAATGTAGCAGGCACATTTGAGATAATGTGCTGATTAACAACATGGGCAAATTCTGGGGCCAATCTGGAATTGGTATTGTCTCTGGTATCAAGGGGTTATATGTGATTTTATTAAAAGAGCTGGCTCTACTGGGAAGTAGACTGATGAGAGAATATAGCAGACACAATCTGACTGAAGAATGGTGCAACTGCTGAAGGTACTTTCATGTAATGTGAACAGCTTTGTGAATGCACAAAAAACGGGAGCGATGCTAAAATGGTTAGAATCTTTTTCCCCTCAGGTGATCTTTTTGCAGGAGACACATCTTAAATCTAACTCCTCCAACTTTGCTTTCCCTAAAAAATATACCCAAGCATACTTTGCCTCAGCCCATGTGGCAGTGCATGGAGTGGGTATTGGGAGGCAGTTAAGGTGATCCGGTATTAGGGAGCCAGGTGGATTTGGATAGAAGTCCTAGTTAATGGGGTAGCCTTAGCCCTCCTTAATTATTATGGACCAATTGGGGATGATTGTGTGGCTCTGAAGCAGGTATATGATCTCCTGGTGAATGCACATGGGACTACAATTATGGAAGGAGATTTCAACTTAATACAAGATTTTGTCCTGGATATCTTTAATAAGGGAAAAAAAGCAATTGAAACCTAAAACAGATATAATTTTAAAAATTATAAAAGAGGGTTTTGTCTTATTAGACCCATGGATGGTAGACCATCCAGGTGCTACCGAGATCTCTGCTACTCAGCGAGATTTAAAACAGCATCTTGCCTGGACTTCTTTTTGATAGGTAACCATCTCTCTCTCGAGGGGGGGGAATCTTTGATTGTTTCTAATCCATTCTCAGATCACTCGCTAGTCTCCTTGACATTAAACTTGCCCGCCCCTAGAGAAAAAATAGCAGGTGGCATTTTGATAAAACATTGTTATCGGATCAAAAATGAATTGACAAAACCTGTGATTTTATAATGGTGTTTTTTAAGGAAGACGTGAACACAGCACCAGGCTTTATGTGTGGGAAGCCTTCAAGGCCCCTTTTAGGGGATGGGTGGTAGCATATAGGGCCAATCTTTTTAAATTAAGAAAACTTAAGATTGCTGGGTTCCACAAAACAGTGGAGCGGGAAGAAGGAACTCTTGGCTAGGCCAACAGAGGACTCGGAGGTAGAGGCACTCCAGCAGGAATTAGCAAGGGCAAATGAGAAGCTAAAAAGTTTCTTTTTACTTGAGGAAATTGCTGGAAGCACAGCTTCTCAATAAAAGGTGTACGAAGAGAGCCAGCACATCGGCAAATTCTTAGCCTGGTCCACAAAGACACAACAGAGCAAGCAGCATTTTCCACAAATTGGAGATCCTTGTACTAGGTGCCTTGAGAATGATACGGACGAAATTACCAAAAAATGTGTGTCCCATTTTAGTAAAATATAAGCCGAAGTCTAGATCAAAAACCCTTGAAGTCTTGCAGAATATTTTATGTCACTCCAGTTACCTACGATTGGTGAGGAGGACCACATGCTCCTAAGTGAACCAATCACAATCGATGAATTAAGGCAAATCACAAAAAAAATGGCAATTGAGAAGGCAAGTGGCAACGATGGGATCCCTGTTGAAGTGTATAAATTGTTTTTAGACAAACTTGCCTCGTTCTTGATATCAATATACAATCAAAGTATGACCGGAATGGTGGTCTCAGATAGATTTAAGGAGGCAGTTGTGATCTCAATTTTAAAGAAGGATGAAGACCCCAAAGACCCAAGTTCTTATCACTATATAAGTCTACTAAATGCAGACTACAAGCTCTTTGTGAAAATCTGGGCAAATAGAATCACAGGCTGTGTGCAATATCTGGTACACGCAGAGTGAACAGGGTTTCTGCCTGGGAGATCCATGGTTGTAAATACTTTTTATCTGATCCAGACGATAGACTACTTTTTTGCTAGAAAGGAGGATCTTACTGATGGACGCGGAAAAGGCATTCGACCTAGTGGATTTGCAGGCCCTTTTTTCATCTTGGGAGAGTTTGGCTTTCCACGCCAACTGATTGAGATGCTAGAGAGAATTAAAAGGGGAGCCACCGCAAAAATAATTATAAACTCTGAGGAGGCAGGAGAAGTAGCGATAAGGCGAGGTACTAGGCAAGAATGCCCTCTCTCCCCCTTTTATGTTTTAATGTGTCAACCAAAGCCCCCCTAGCAGTAATGGCCAAAATCAAGTTGTTTGCCCATGACTTGATCTTGTACCCGAGTCCAGAGAAAATAAACATTCAGAGAGCGCTCAGAGAAATCCAGGCGTTTACAGAACTGGGGGGCTATAGGGTCAATCAGCCTAAAACGGAGCTTCTCCTATTTAACGCTCCAGGATTGAAGCTACCGGAAGGGTTAACATTTCTGCCTCTTCAACCAATTAGATATCTGGGGCTGTACGTGACAGTGGACTTCCTCCAACATTTTCCTCTGAACTATGGTAGAACACTGGATAAAATGAAAGTCTGCTTTAAAGATGGACACTTTTACCGCTGTCGATAATAGGGCGAGTCTCTTTGATAAAGATGTTGATTCTCCCCTTGTTGATATTTGTGTTCCTAAATCTTGCTTTAAAGATTCCAATCTCATATTTTGACGAAGTGGACAAGGCGATTCGAGAGTTCATCTGGGCTAAGAAAAAAACTCGGATTAAGCTATCTATTTTACACTTGGATGTAGAACAGGGGGGTCTTACACTACCTCATTTGGCTACCTATTACCAAGCTGCGCTACTTAGCTTACCAACACAGCTCCTATTTCGAACTTCAATACTTTTCTATGGGAAACATCCTTTACAACGCAACTTTTACCACGCACTGCCTTTACATCGCAACTTTTACAACGCAAACCATTACAACGCATTGCGCTGGGGGGCGCTCTAGGATAGGGAATAGATTTAATTTACTATCCAACTCCTTCCGTACTATCCACAAAACAATTTGAAGCTCAGAGCTGCTGGCTAAGTTTCAGGCATATTACATGCTTTCTTTTAACCAACTATAGAGGAATCAGCAAGAATGTTAGATTAATTTTAAAAGCAGCCTTTGAGGTAAATGTGGCTGGTATTGGCAATTGGTATAGGCTTTTACACTAGGAGGTAAATAGGAATCTTATTGAAGCAATGCTCCCAAAAATTGCCCAGGAAACCAATTGCTGGTTTAACAGACAGGAATGGCTAGGAGTATGTGAGGCGTGCCACAGGGCGTTGAGGGCGGTCAATTCACAAAGAATGTCCTTTCTCTCCAGACAGGTGCCATATTACACCACTTCCAGACTCCATAAATGGTTTCCTACGGCACCGAATGACTGCTTTAGATGTAATCTGCCAGAAGCGGGTGATTGGATACATATATTGTTTACTTGCCCGAGTTTAGAGTACTTTTGGGACAAAGTGTTCAGCTTTATTAGTAAATGTCTGTCAAGAGTTATCCTTCCATGTGCATCGCTGGCATCGTTTGGTTTCTCCTATGTAGGTTGACAGCTCTCATTTTATAGTTATAGGCAATGCTGTGTCTTTTTAGCCATAGCAGTAGCCAGATCTCTAATATTACAGAATTGGAGATCTCAGAAAATCCTTACAATAGCTCAATGTTTTTTGAAGTTGGAGAGGACCTACAAATTTGAAGAGGCCTACGCGAAGAGGTTAGGGGTGGTGTGGAGATTTGAGAGGACATGTAAGGGCTTTGCTGCCACCAACCATACAAATGATACTGTGTAAGTTACTTTGATGATCTTTTGTATACATTTTTATTTTAGCAGTAACTGACCTCGGGATGATACTGTAATAGTTAAAAGGAGGATTGTTCCCAGGAGAGAGCTCAGGAGGTAGAATTAAATTGATCATACATACCGCCTTTCCAAAGGAAACTCTGTAGTCACTTAGGGCATCAAGGTAGGGAACGCAGGTTATCACTGAGCTGCTTTTTAGAATGCTGGCATTGCACACCATCTAAAATGGGCTATGAATTTGCGCTTTTTATCACCGTACATTTTAAATATGCGACTCAATATTCTATAGGCTTTTTAACCTTCTTGTTTTTTGTATATTTTGTGTACCACATTTATCATGTACACACATGAAACTTGTTTTACTTATTGTTTATTTATAATATGACATTGGAGAGTTTGCAAATTTGTCTGCTTTATGTAATGTGCTGTGTTTTTGTATGCACAAATGAAAAAAATATATAAAAAGTAAAAAAAAAAATAATAACATCCTGACTCTAGCAAAGCTTTTAGAGAAATGCTTTCACATATATACCACATTGAACAATTTGAACCCCTTGATCAACATCAATCTGGCTTCTGAAATGGCTCTAACACACATTGTTGATGACACCCTGAGAATGTTAGACCAGAACTAATACTGTCTGCATATGCTGCTTGACCTCTCCTCGACTTTCGATACGTTCAAACGTGACAGTATGATTGACCATCTTGAGAACAGGATGGGGCTATCTGGTACCGTCTTAAAATGATTTGCCACTTAACTTCATAATAGAGCATAAAGGTTCAAGGTCAATCAAACCCAATCTAATACCATCCAATAACGATTGGAGTTCCCTGAGGTTCCACACTTTGATCCACCTCATTCAGTTTGCTCATGTAACCTCTTATAGATCTTTTGAATCTCTTATATTAACTACCACATGTACACTGATGACACACAACTATATTTGAAAATTTCCTCCCTTGATGACATCAAACTGCTGATGTCTCACCCTCAAATGACTCATGCTTAACACCCTCCAAACTGAATTCTTCCTGATCACACCACCCAATCACTCTGCACCTACAGAAGAATGGCTCAAGCAACTCACTGCTCTTAACTGCGTCCCACACTTGATAGATTCCTGTAGATCACTAGGTGTAATGTTGGACAAATGCCTCATTATGCAAGACCATATCAGTACCCCTTCTAGAGGATCCAACTACCATTTAAACGTGTTAAGGAAAATCAGAACTTTCTTGCCCCGGCTGACTTTCAATTAGCATTCCAATCCCTGGTTATCTCCCATTTGGATTATGGGAGCACTACTCTTGCCTGTTTACCCAAACTACAGTTGGCTCCACTAAGTGCCACATAGAGCACAGCTGCCCGGCTCTAAACTAGATCCAGAAGATTCAACCACATTACCCCTGACCTCAACCACCTAAAATGGCTACCATTGGAAGCCAGAATCCAGTTGAAGATAGCTTGCTTAACACACAAGAGTCATCTGGTCGCATTGGACCGGAACAAAGTCAAATGTTCAGGCTGACTGTGATGGAGTGTTGTATGGCTACAGGCACCAGTTTGAGCCTGCTGAGCAAAAGTACCTTAGTCCGGGTTGTGCAGATATCAAGGATCCTGGTGACGGAGAGGATATGGAGTGCAGAGCATCGGCAGTGATGAGCTGGTCCTGGTTGCTCAACAGCGCCGATGCGTCAGCTCTCATTGCTGCAATTTGGAGTATCAGTTCCGTTGTCAAAGCTGTCGAGGACTTTACTTTAAAAGTGCGTCAAGTAGTGGTGGTCCCGAAGAATGACTGGTGTCTCTGAGCCATGCAAAAGTAGCAACTTTTGGTTTCTGGTCCATGCACAGGAGCAATACACTGGTACTGGCACTGCCGCTGTGATGATGTATTGGTTCTGTTGAAATAGATCCTTAGGAACACTTGCAAGGGTCAAGGGCTGATGTCGATGTGGCACCACTTGGCAGAGTAGACTTACCGATGGCAGAATCTGGGTGCAGAAGCAGGATAGTTGGAAGTCTGTTATGTCCATGAAGCTTCGGATAAAGAGGTCAGCCAACTAGCCCTCGGAGTCACTCTGGTGGTCAAGGGATGCAGGTCCAGTCTTTCTCACCCAGACCAGGAGGGCAGCAGGCAACAGGTCAGCATAGCAATAAATCAGTTCTTCCAAAGAAGAAGTACAGAAAAGTGTCAGCCCTTTAGCAGCACAGCATTCCTTCTGTCTGGCAGAGTATCCACAGGCCCAGAATTGTGCTGAAGTTGTAGGGTCTGAGGTCCAATTCTTAAACCCAATGGTCTTTAAAGTGCACACAGGTACTTCCTTCCTGCCCTGGCACCAAACTCACTACATGGGGCTATGCAGACTTTTGTGTGGGGACAGGACTCAGCCTGTTCAGGTGTAAGCTTGAGGCTGTGCTCAGATCCTCCCTCCCATTGTCCCCGGATGGCCCATCAAGTCACAGCTTAGCTCCCATTGTGTGTGGCTGTCTAGAGGGAATACCCAAAGCCCAGCCGTCACCCTCCTCAGACATGTATCTGAGACATACTTCAGGCACCCAGGACTAAGAACAGTAAAATGCCAATGTTATAAAAGTGACATTTTCAAACTTTTAATAATAAATCCAACTTTGCCATTCAAGAGTATTTATCACTACATTCCATAGGTACAAAACATGAAAGATCCACTCCCTCTCAATTAGGAATTATAACTTATTACATGTAATATGGAATCCCCAATGTTATCTTCTGAGAGAAGTAGACCTCACAATAGTGAAAAATAATTTGGGGAGTTTTTCACTACCAGGACATGTAAAACTTGAAAGTACATGCGTGTCTAATTTTTATCAATACAGAATCAATTTTTCAGTATCACTGCATACATTATATGCTCATGTTTTTTTTAATATACTATGTGACCAAGAATTTGTCTTGCTTTATTATCAGTGTCATTGATAGTTTTATTTCATTCACTTGTCTAGAGCTTCAGTGATTTGATTTGGTAGTCAAGAGTCTTATTTGAGGGTGTGTAATATGATCGTCTAGCATGAAATTGTTCCCCAGCCCAAACTAGTTAAATAACTACCTATCGCTGGAATAAGTGCAATGTTTATGTTTTCAGTCTACCTCCTTCAAAGTGCAGAACAATGCCAGCTTTCTAAAAGTGGAATTTTTCAAATTGTAATGATAAATTCGGCTTTACTATTAAAGAGGAATTTTCCTTACAATTCCACAGGTAAAAACCCTCTGGGAGAGGATGTTGCCTTATGGCTAAAGCGGTCAGACTCGAAGCTGGGGATTCTCAGCAATGATGCTCAACATCCTGTGATTCTGAGCAAATTACTTAATCTCCCTGTGCCTAACAAAAATGAGTGTGTCCATCTGTAACAAAACTGGTGCTCATGTAAAGTGCTCTGATACCTGATGTCTTGGGTCTAGTTTGAGCTATATAAAACACTCAACAAAAGAAAACATGACAGCTCTACCTGCTTCAAATTGGTGATTACACTTATTAGATGTAACAAGGAATCCCCAGTGTTAACCTATGGGAGGAGTATGCCTCACAAGTATAGGACATGTACAACGTAAGCGTACATGTCCTACCTTTCAATTACATAGCACCCTGCTAGTGGGCTACCTAGAACCTACCTGAGGGGTGATGTATATGGAATAGAACGGGAGCGTAAGGATTGGTAAGGGGTTTTAAATGCAAAGTTGACATGGCAGTGTAAACTGCACACACAGGCTCTTCAGTGGTAGGCCTGAGCCATGTTTTAAAGGGCTACTTAAGTGGGTGGCACAATCAATCTACAGGCCCACTAGGAACATTTAACTTACAGGCCCTAAGAACATGTAATGCCCTTTACTAGGGACTTATAGGTAAATTGAATATGCCAGTTGTGGATAAGTCGATCAAACCATGTTTGGGGAGATAGCACATGCACTTTAGTGCTTTTTAGCAGTTGTAGAGTGCCCAGAGTACTAAAACTATCAAAACAAAACCGAAAAATTGGAGGAAAGCAAGCAAAAGGTTTTGAGGGAGACCACCCTAAGGCTGACATGTCTAACACTTACTTTTAGGAAATATCTAGATGAAATTGTAAATTAAAGAAAAATGTATTTAATGAATCTAGCCTTCTATGCCAGCTCCTGAAAGAAAGGGGCCATTTCAGATGACTGATGATGAGCGCTCACAAGCCATGAGGGTGCACAAACCGGATTGATTTTACTTCTTGTAAGATTTACTTACCACCAGACGGAGAAATGAAAATGAGCCTACAATTGTTACGTTCCACTTTTTAATCAGATCAAGAAAATCATACTAAAAACTGGCATATCATGTCTATGACAGATGTACGTTTTGAGAAAAAAAAGCAACTGTATTTTGAGTATGAAAAGGAAAAACATTAAATACTATGTTGTATGTGCACACATGAAAGCAAAACCCAAACTAGGCACACTTATTGAATCATCGGGTCAGCAGCCTTTAGTCAGACACTACAAATGTGGAAACTGCTCCAAATGTGGAAACTGCTCTGAATGTGCACAAAACTCCAGGACTGAAATATGCATGTACAGCAATGTCAAACATACTCTTTGCACAATAATCAGCTGTTACACATGTAATTTAGGCTACCTTGTGTCCATGCATTTATGTAAATGTAGGTCGCACTGTGCAAAAGATCAGGCAAGGAAATATCTTGGCACAAAAGTGGGACTATATGCAAAGTAGAAAATGTTCCTCTAGATCAGCACTTTAAAACAAAACATGAAAAAAATAAGAAACATCATGGATTTTAAAGGGATGCGATGCTGATAAAAGAAGCCACATCACCACACCATAGAGGAGATCTGTCCAAACTGATGGTTCTGAGGAAACACCGCAGGATGTATTTGAGTGTACTTACCTTGGGTGACTACGTGGTCTCTGCACCTCCCCGGTCCACCACAGCCATTAGGGCTGATTGCTGTGGAAGGAGTACTGCCCTGACCCGGCCGGCGTGGTTTGCTCACCCACTTCCGGTCGCCGTCTCATGGCCGCCATTTTGACAGGGAGGCGGTCTAGTCTCTACATCCCCCTGCTCCAGGACAGACTACTTCAGCTGCCCATGGCATCGGAGGGCAGCGGGCGCACCGACGGCTCGCCAAAGGCAAGCCCATCTGCGTGCTCCCACGCCTGGACACCAGACATGCTGGCGGTCTCCACCCAGGGGTGCCGTTCTATACCAGGGAGCTTTTGATAACCATCGGCCGACAGATGAGGCCTTGCAGTCTGCACTTAGGGGCTGCAGTGGAAGGGCCTTTTTGTTGTCGCAAGTGTGGCTATAACTCCTGCCCCTCACCGCCTCCTGTCCCACCTAGAGTCACCATGAAAATTTTACACCTCAATGTCCGTTCTCGGGTGAGACACTATATGGAGATCCATGACCTCATTGAGGATGAATCTCCTGACGTGTTCTTCATAATGGAATCTTGGCTAACTGACGCCACAGTGGCTGAACCAGACCTTGCTCTCCCCCCGGGGTTCAGTATTCGGACTCTTAACAGGGAAACTAGAGGCAGGGGCATAGCTGTAAATTTAAGTCCCACTTCCACTGCACTTTCATTAAGAAGGATGTAGCCGGGTGCGAATGCGCCTGCTTCGTAATCTCCTTTAGTGCACAATCCTCCATCACAGGTCTGCTAGTCTACCATCCCCCAGAACCGACTTCGGAATTCAAGTCAGTCATTATTGAGGTCGTGAGTTCCCTAGCATTGACAGCTGCTAATTTTACTCTCATTGGTGACCTTAACTTGCACTTTAACCATCCCTCCGACCCTGAAATCAGCAGCTTGCTCGCTAACTTTGCCGCCTGTCAACTAAGTCAGCTGGTGGTGGGCCCTACCCACACTGCTGGGCACTTACTTGACCCAGTTTTTTCCAACATCTCTACTCTCACGATCAAAACACCTAGCCCTATATGTTGCTCCCATCACCTCCTAGTCTCCATCTCCCTCCCGCTTTCTGAGCCAGCACCCAGAGCTGATCTTAAAGCCTCTTTCAGACGATGCTGGCATAAACTCAAACTAAAGGACCTACTCACCTGTCTGCCATCCTGTCCTCCTATTTTAGATACTGATCTAGAGCAATCGTATAAGGCACTCTGTGATTGGATAATACAGGCCCTAGATAGCCTTATCCCTGCTAAGTGGTCCAAATGTTGTTGTTCGAGCTCCAATCCCTGGTACAACGACTCTCTAGCCACCCTGCGTAGCACGTGCAATAAGCTAGAACGGGCTTAGAGAAAGAAATACAACCCTGGAGCTAAAAAGCTGTACCAGGGCGAGATTAAATAATATCACAAGGCCATACATCTGGCACGAGCGGCTTACCTCACTAACTAGATCAAGTCCGGCAAAATTCTGGCGAAAAGCATTTTTAAAATACTCAGCCAATTCAAAAATAGGAAAGCTCCTCCCACTTCGATAAACACGTCCAGGCAGCAATGCTAGGATTTGGCCACCTTCTTTGTTCAGAAGGTAGAAGCCATTAATAAATCCTTCCCCACATGTCCGGTGGATATTGTGTCTCCACTCACATCCCTTCCTACTACCACCCTAGTAGCAATACCCCCTATCTCTCTAGACGAGCTTCTGACATTGAGCACGAAGATCAAATCAGGTTCACCTCTGGACTCTATGAGGCCGGCCCAATTCAGAGACTGCTTACCAATACTTCTCAAGCCCCTGTGCCAGATAATTAATTCCTCTTTCACTACGGCGGTGGTGCCTTCGTCATGGAACCAATCTTGCTAACGAAACCTTCACTGGACCCTACTAAGCGGGAAAACTTTCGACCGATCTCTCTTCTACCTTGGGTCACTAATATCGCAGAGGCCCACACAAATAACGCCCTTTCGGCCTTCCTAAACAACAGCGGTATCTTAGACCGCTCCCAGAATGGTTTCCGTCCCGGTCATAGTACCAAGACCGCACTTCTAGTGGAGAGTGAACATCTGCGTACGATACTGGATGAGGGACAAACTGCGGCGCTGATACTGCTTGATCTAAGCTCCGCATTTGACACAGTCTCCCATCAGATCCTCCTGCGTCGCTTAGAGGAGGCGGGGGTGACCAGCCTGGCTCTGGACTGGTTCCGCTCCTTTCTGACTGACAGAGCCTTCCAGGTCTCTGCCCCCCCCTTCCTCTCTCCCACCCATTCTATCAAGCAGGGAGTCCCCCAAGGCTCTGCATTAAGCCCTGTCCTGTTCAACCGCTATGTCCAACCCTTGGCAGGAGTGGCGCGGGACCATGGCATGACCATTGTGTCGTATGATGACGACACGCAACAGTGGTGGCCCTCTCCGATGACCAATCTCAGGCGCCACACAGTTCCGGAACGGACTAGAGGCAGTCGCATGCTGGATGACCACCAACTGCCTTCAACTTAACGCCAACAAGTCAGAAGTGCAGTTGGTGGGGAAAGACAAGGGACTCTGGAGCACGCAGTGGTGGCCAGTGTCCTTGGGCAGTGCCCCCACCCTTAAGTCGGCGGTGAAGAACCTAGCGATTTGGGTCGACTCCACTCTTGGGTTCCAGGAGCATATCAAAAAGATTGTGGGTACCTGCTTTGGACTCCTACGTGGTCTAAGGTCCATATTGGGTTTCTTTGACCCATCCACACGCCAGGTGATAGTACAGGCGACTATTTTGTCCAGACTGGACTATGCTAACTCCCTAATGTTAGGAGCCAATAAGGCGGAAGTGAATCTCCTTTAGTGAGTCCAGAATGCCGCTGCCCGAGTCCTGCTCAGGCTCCAAAGAACCTGCTCTATGACGAGTGCTTTACGACGACTCCACTGGCTACCCGTTCCTAGGAGGATCGAATTCAAGGCACTCTGTCTGTCCTTCAAAATACTAAAACTCTCATCTCCTGAGATTTTGTCCCATTTATTGGTCCCCTATGTACCCGCAAGCCAGCTACGCTACGCTAAGCAATTCTTGGCTAAGGTCCGTCGTGTGAAACGCCTTAGAGCAGGAGGCCGGTCCTTTCGCTGTCTTGCCGCAAAACTGTGGAACTCTCTCCCTGTCCAGATCCGCCGCTTAGACTGCCTGTTACCCTGCCGCAGGGCCATCAAAACTCTCCTGTTCCCTGCGGTCTAGCCCCTCGCTCTCTACTGACGCTGCTGGTAGCGCCGGGACGCCCCTTCGCTGGGGCAGCTGTGCGCTATACAAGTTTACTTTACATTACATTACATACATTACATTACATGTACACCTTGAACACTGTTATGTTATGTTGTGATGCTGTGGTATGTTATGATGTCATATCATGTTGTGGCATGCTTTATTATAATAAACGTTTACTGCCATGTGTTTCTTATGGCCTTTCATGGTACTTTAGTTGTCTAGCTTTCATCTAGAGCAAGTCCAGTCTATTATCAAGTTGATGGTGGATCTGTCTGTAGCTTTCATTGTCTGAGCTCTTCTGCAGTGTGTGCGTTACTGCACCTTTGTGGCCTGAGTCTGAGGGTACATTGCCAGACAGCACCAGGATACTTCTGAATCAGCAACTAACTCAGGGTCATAGGTGCTACAGTTGTGCTCTGGTCACGGTGCAGCAGGTTGTCCTGTATGTGGTATGAAGCTCCGTGAAGGTTACACAACTTTGGAGGCACGATATAAAAGTGTTGACTTAATACCAAAAGGTTGAAGGTTGATTGGTCTTGTTGCGGAAGCTTACATTTTATACAGGGGTACCCAAAAATTGACGGCTGTGGAGAGAGTATTGTTACTGTTGTTCTTACAGAGGCATGCTGTGTGTGGGTTGGCACAGGCAGTATTGTGGATACAGGCACAGTGAAATGGAATGCAGCAGAGGTGGTGTGCAGAAGTATATTCTTTGGCAAGATGTCCTGCAGGGAACTATTTATCAATACCTTACATGTAACGTATGAACCTACAGTCGTGATGGTCCCAATTGCCACATAAATGGTGACCCTACAATTACAAGGTCATGGTGCATACTGTTTCTAGGGTGAATCAATCATAATGTAAATTTTTTTTTAAAATAAACCATCAAATAGGCTTGGGTTTTTGCTAGATTTTCCAACTTACTCTAGATAAATGATTGCTACGGACATACAGCATTGGTCTATTTCCTTGCATAACCACTGCCAAGATAATAATGTGCCTTTTTCTACAAAAATTAATTCCCAAACGATTTGACAAAGCCTCGAACTACATGTCCCAGCATGCCCTGGATCACGTGACCGTATCAGATCACGTGACTCTGTCAAGCCGTAGACGAACGTACAAACAGCTCTCCTTTGCGATCGCCGGTGCCCCCCCAGACAGTTCGGATGACTGCCAGGAGACACCGACGGAAAGGTAAGCCGGCTGCACAGTACTCGCACGCCAGTGCGCGCGCTGCAAGCCTGACGAGTTTCGTCAATACCAACGCGTAAGACAAGCAGCGTAAGCCTTTAATGCAGTCTCGGTTTCCTTTAAATTTCGACTTTACCATATTTTACTAAACTAAGCCTGGCCCCATGCATCTGTGAACGTGTTAAGTGGACTGTTCTCCACATTACCGTACATTTGTATCACAATCTACATCGAGTTGTAAATTAAGCCATCAGTCTGATTGCTGGGGTCTAGTTCAGGCGGGGTCACCTACAACAAACCCACGTACTATGTGATGGAGTAACTAAGCCATCTTTGTTTTCCTCCGTGTAAACCCCTTTTAACTCATTGTCAAAAATAACTCATAAATTATTTTTAGAGCGGTGCTCCTCATACCTGAGCCGCATCCAGGTGGGGTGAAGCCTCTCAACCATCACATATGGGTGAGTGTCTATATTGGAATTCATTTTCTAGTATGTGTGAATGTGGCACCATCACACTGTGGTTTTTTATTGAAAAAACTGCGGGAATATGATACATTCATGTTCTTTTGTTTTCTTGTTTGTTTGTCTTTCTGTTTGGATCCAATACCGTGCGATACTATGCGGTAACAGTATACGGTTGAGTACACAACCTGGGACTCTCAGGTGATATTTTTTCATTACCATTCATTTTAAGCAGTAGTTTTGTATAACAAGGTCCTGAAGAATGCATTTGAAAATTTGTTCTAATGATGCAGAAACATGTTGACCACCATCAAGTACGGTTATTATTTCAAACCCGCACTTGCACTTGCTTTTTAACATTAGGGATTGGGAGATCCTAATAAAATTCGTTTTTCTACCCGATTCACCTAATTTTATTAAAACCCCTCACTTTTTCACTCCTACCACTATACACTGCTTTTTTTCAGTAGCCACCTTAATTTTTGTATAATTCATACTACCCACTTGTCACATCTTTCGGTCACGGTAACATCAGACCGGCCGTTTTGTCTCCTGGGTAAGGAGAACCCAAATGATGAGAAAGAGGGCGGTACAGTGTGGCTTCTGATGGGAACATTTTTCTCCATATGCTCTTGAGCCTTGACTTGGCCTGCATAAACCAGCATGCACGGTGTTCTCACGGGTGTTGTCTGTGTAGTATTGGTTGTGTGATCCATTTGATTGACTTACTCTGTATGACTCCCAGGTACAATTTGTTGTTATAATATTGTGTTTGGGGCATGTACTTGGCCGGTCGTTAAACCTGCCCTCAGACCCTCCTCTCATTGTTTGTTGTGTGTGTAACTATTTATCAATACCTTACATGTAATGTATGAACCTACAGTCGTGATGGTCCCAATCGCCACATAAATGGTGACCCTACAATTACAAGGTCATGGTGCATACTGTTTCTAGGGTGAATCAATCATTTGTTTGTTATGTTACTTTTCATTTCGAAACCACAGCCTTGCTGCAGAAGTCTCATTTGTATATTGTTTCTAAAACACTGAAAAATAAAACGTTTCTTTGGAACGTGCAGAATGAATGTATATGTTACAATCGTTCCCACTGTCAATCACTGTAGGCACTTGCATTTTAACCACAAGCCGCGTAACAAATCATGTAT
This sequence comes from Lissotriton vulgaris, assembly GCF_964263255.1. Lineage (NCBI taxonomy): Eukaryota > Metazoa > Chordata > Amphibia > Caudata > Salamandridae > Lissotriton > Lissotriton vulgaris. The sequence continues at coordinate 604,909,364 of NC_141685.1, read as the reverse complement.
TTAAAATTATACCAACTGATATTTAATTCACCAAAAAGCTGTAAAAATATCTGTTCTCTCTTAAGTGACTCTGCAAGCAAACTCAGGCAGCACATTCCAAGGATTCCTACTGGCGGCCCGGGCGGTTGGAGGAGATTTCACGGTTGGGAATTTCGCAGTCACCAATTCCAACGCCCAACTATTGGATTGTAACAATGTTGCAGTAAGTCACCACTTATTCTTCACTTTATAATCTAATTGGAACTGAAGGTAACATATTTCAGAATCAATACTCTTTTATGTTGCTTTTTCCGCATGAGGGACGCTAAACAAAGTAATTTGGAGCAGCTTGAAAACGGAGCGACTGTTGTGTTAAACTGATGGTCGACTGGCTCTGTGTGTAACTTAAGGTCACGTCAGGCAAGGAAGAGTTTTTAGGATGTGCTCTGGGGCATTAACAAACTTGAAATGCATGTTGTTATTGTCTTAAATTGTGAAGCCTGCACAAGACATTTTTTGGACACACTCAAATGTATTTTTCACCTTATTCGTGAATTTATAACATATACGAGCTCTGCGCTGTGTGGCCAACCCTTCACCAGTCACACAAACCACAATGTTCATGTGCCTATATAATCACAAAAGGTACTGGCCACTCATTTTTAAAATACTTTTTTAGGCGCTTTCTAATAAACGCAACTGTAACATTAGCAGGTTGCAACGCCACACATTGGATTAGCAGATATTCAAAATGTATAGTATGCGCACAACGTGACATTAACCCTTCTCCATTTCAGCCATTTTTCTCCCCACTATGCCCAAGAACTCTCAGAGTCAGAACATGTTGTCTAGGGTGTATCCTTTTATTTATTTCACATCAAACCAGGTAATTCTTCACAGACCAATAGGAGAAAGCCATCCTGTTTGGATATATACAATTATTTATAGCATCATACTTTAGTGGCATCAACCTCTCAAGGCATTAAGTACATTAAGCCAACATTACTTGAACTTCAGTTTTGGCTGTACACTTTAGCGGCCACAACATGTCAAAGGCAGTAAGAAAATTAGGCACAATATTACACCTGCACTTGAGCTTGGCCTTACAATGGAACTTGTCTGTCTCATCCCGCCAAGCTCTCCAATCAGCTGCGCACATTGTGCCAGCAGGCGTCAATGCGTACAGTTTCATTACTTGAAATCTATGGCACCGGATAATGCACCAGCCAACCGGGGTGCCTGAACACAGGCAGCCTACCCAAGGTTCTACTCAGTCCATATGTTGCGGGTTAGGGCAGTAGAGTCCAGGACCACCAGCAGGTTGGTCCTCCTTTACAGCCTACCCTCAGCAGATGTGGATCCTACCCCCTCCTGGGGTCCAGCCAGACACTGAACTTCCCTTGTTGTGCATCCACCTTTGTTGTTAACTGCAGTGCTCGGCCACAGGGTTAGAAGCTACCTGGCGCACTCACCCTCCCCATCCTCGGCGCTGACAGTGCTCCGTGATAGCCACCAGAATAATGCTGTTAACAAGCTCATGTGCATTTCCCGAGAGATGCACCCCAGCTGTGCGGAACTGGTCCCTTACAGCTACTAGCGCTAGTTGTGCCAACCTGTTGTGGCAGCTTGCAGAATTACTTCTGACCTCAGGTGTGCACCCAGCCTCTGGCAACAGAAGCCTTCCTAATGACATTAGATCCTTCCCACTAACGTTAATGACTAGAGACGAAATAAAATCCTGACATTTGTACTCTGTCCAAATTAATGGACTTGTTGCTTTGCTCTACCCCTAAAGAATGCCTACCTTAATGTAGGGGGACCGTGCTCCGCCCATAAATGGGGTGATGTTGCCACAGCTGAAGTGCAAATGCGGGAGACAGAAACCCTACATGCCACCTATTTTCTGCTAGTGTGGGCTTTATATATTCAAAGAAGCCGGATCAGAAAACCTTATATTCCCCCTTGTCCGGGCTTTGGTGCCCACAAATTTGAGACCCTGGCCCTAAATGTTCTCAGAATCACAGACCCGTAGAAGAAAACACTACTATTTAAATATAAACAATTCTTTGTAGCATTATGCTTAGCCGCATCAACCTTTTCAAGGCATTAAGTAAATTAGGCACAGCATTACTCTGGAATTTCAGTTCTAGTTGTACACTTTAGCGGCAACAGCATGTTGACGGCAATAAGAAAATTAGGCACAACATTACACCTGCACTTGAGCTTGGCCTTACAATTGAACATGACTGACCCATTTTATGAAGCTTTTCACTCTGTTTTCTGCCCACCTTGGCCATAGAATAAAGTGGTTATAATGTAAATGGATTTCTCGCAATCCCACTCAGATGTGGATTATGTCACCAATAAATTGTAACCCTTTTTAGGTATTTGAGTTAAAAAAGGAAAGAGAACTTTGCTGAAAATTGTTTGCCAAAATACGGCCCTATAAATTTGCAGGGCTGCAGGCACGCTAGAGAACATCGCATATTAATGCTTGGCCATTTGGTAACTCCACCCGATTGTCAAAGTATTAACTAGCAAACCCTAGTGCCTGTGGAGTAAGCCTGAAATAGCCCACCACCTGGGGCTGTGTTGCTGGTTTCTAACGCATTTGTTGCCTAGGGCCCGCAGAATGCTCATAATGTTGCACACCGCCCACCGCTCGTGAAGTCTGTTCATGGCATAGATTTTATTCACATCAAATCAGATAATTCACCATAAACCACTAAAATAGTACAAATATCCTTCTTGGATATATACATTATTATACATAGCTTCCCACACCAGCGACATTCACATGTCAAAGGCACTAAGTAATCAAATAGCCATTACATTTAAACATAGCATTAAGTTGACCATACTCTTAAACACTCTGCTGCGCACTTTGTGCCGGCTGGTCAGAACGCGCTGCAGCAAACAGTTATTTGAAAACCAGGGCACTGCATAATGCACCGGCCCTCCGAGTTACCTGAACAATGAAATAACACTCTAGCAACATTCACATGTTAAAGGCACTACGAAATTAAAATTATCATTGCAGTTGAGCATAGCATTAAGTTGTCCGTAGTCTTAAGCCCTCCCCGTCGGGGTTCCGTGTTGCACACAGCACTGAGACAGCTGTTATGGAGATTGTTGACAACCTCAGACTAACGCTAGACCGAGGCAATTCCGCAATTCTTGTCCTACTAGATCTATCTGCAGCCTTTGATACCATCTCCCACAGCACTTTGAAACATCGGCTATGGGAGATAGGTATCAGAGGTAAGGCCGTTTCCTGGTTTGAAAACTACCCTGCGGACCGCCTCACCTCCATTAAGGTTGACACCTTAGTATCTAGCAGTCGTCCTCTCACCGCAGGAGTCCCCCAGGGGTCGATTCTCAGCCCCATGCTATTTAATTTGTACCTTACGCCACTGGCTAACATAATAAAATCCCATGGTTTCACGACAGTACCGTATGCTGACGACATTCAGGTGCTCATCACCTGCAACTCTGTTTATGTTGAAACTTGCTCCAGGTTTAAAAAATGCATGACTGAAATCAGTAACTGGATGTGCAATAACAAGCTCCAACTGAACTGTAGTAAAATGGAAATCATTCTGTTTGGCAAAGCTAAAGAAGTCTGGTCACAGGACTGGTGGCCCCCAGAATTGGGACCATGCCCCGCTCCCAAGGAGGCTGTATGTGACCTAGGAATTACCATAGACTGCTCCCTCTCCATGAAGACCCATATTAATCAAGTATCAGGCGTTTGCTATGGCATTATGTATAAACTATGAAAAATCTTCAAGTGGCTACCCTTAGAAGCCAGAAAGCCACTGGTGCAGGGTATAATCATAATCCGCTTGGATTATGGCAATGCACTGTTCGCAACACTTAATGAGAATCTACTCTCTAAGCTGCAAACACTGCAGAATGCTGTGGCTAGACTGGTTCTAGATCTCCCTCCCAGATCAGCCTCCGCTCCAAGTCTCAGGAAACTGCACTGGCTCCCAATCCGCCAAAGAAGCCAATTTAAAGTGCTAAATCTGACCCACAAGCTACTCCATAGTGTCAGTCCTACTTATCTTGCAAAAAAACTGGTCTGGTATCGTCCCATAAGATCATTAAGATCCAGCTCTAAATCTCTCTGGGTTCAGCCACGTGTACATGCGCCACGTAACGGTTGTCGGTCCTTTTCTTATGTTGCTCCTCAACTCTGGAACAAACTACCTCCGCATTTATAGTCAATCACCAATCACCTATCTTTTCGCAAAAACTTAAAAACCTGGCTTTTTCCAAAATAACCAGTGCTGTATCAAGACCATGCCTTTGTCAAGGTTTGTGTGTTCTTCTCTGCTAAGCGCCTTGAGACCTCACATTGAAATGTGCGCTCTACAAGAGCATCTGACGTATTACTTATTACTTATGACTTTTGACTTATGACTTGTGTTGCGCACATTTTGCAGGCAGGCCTCAACGCACACAGCAAATAGTTACCTCACTTGAAATCCAGGGCACCGCATAGCGCACCGGCCCTCCGAGGTACCTGAACACAGTAAGCCTCCCCAAGATTTATCTCAGTCTATAAGTGGCAGGTTAGGGCAGTAAAGTCGAGGACCACTGGCAGGCCGGTCCCCCTCCCCGCCAAACCACTGCACACTTCAAACCTACCCCCTCCTGGGGTACATCCAGTCACTGAGCCTCCATTGTCCCTCTGGAAGTCTGCTAACAATTACATGGGAAGAGAAACTTTGCTGGTAAATATTAGGCAATTATGTTTAGTCCCATAAAACTGTACCTTTTAATGAGATGTGCTTGTACCATGAATGGTGCTGCACACCACCTGTCCCCGCTATATTAATGTGTGTCTTTCCTGAGGGCCACTGCATGAGAGTTGCACCACAGAGTCCTCCCTAAGAACTACTGACCTTTAAAGGAAAAGGAAAATCTGCCCGTAATTAGTTGGCAATTAGGCAGATTCCCAATTAAGCAAAGCCTAATAATTTTTTACATATATTGTAAAAGACATCCTATGGATCCCTCCCAAGGATTGCTGACAATTCCCTATACAACCTGTGGTTTATGGCCTCAGAAAATTGCTAATTCCAACCACTGTCACAGAGGACTGTTGCCAAAGGAGAAAGAAAACCTCCCCAAAACCATTTGTTGATTACATAAAGCTAGCCCAGTATTGCTAGAATTGGCAATTTCCCACAAAGACTACCGAATATGCCACCAATAAATCTCCACCCTTGCGGGGATGAGCTTAAAGATGCAGTTAAACCTGCATAAAACTGTTTGCCAATCCTAGCAATATTGGGGTAGCTTTATGTAATCGACAATTACCCACAAGGACTACCGCATAAGCCATCAATGAATCTCCACACTTGTGTGGATGAGCTTAAAGATGCAGTTAATTAATGCCCAGGAGAAGGCTGGTTCCATATCGCAACGCCACAACTTCTTGGGTGATAATGCTTTAAACAAGAGCATAATTCAACATTTCGCTATAGAGTGCCACCTCTAATATTTCTCACCTGGGTTACGTGCAGCACACTTAGGGGTGGAACATTGGACGTACTCCGCACCAGGTCACTGAAACCCCCGCTGGACAAACAGTTGTTTTCGTATTGGGGGCAAAATATGTAGCACTAGAACCCTGTATTATTTAATTTCCGAAATAGAGAACGTATACAGTATCATATACAATTGTTTCAACATTTTACCAAAAGACTTACACCACCCGGTGATCCCGTGGAAGAATACAAATTTGCAGCAGCCCCTCTATATTTTGACCTATAGCTTGATTTGTATTTGCCTTGGGTTCTTTCACCCTCCTAAAGAGGCATCCTGGCAAGGAATTACCGATGCTTGGTTTGCCAACCGAATGTTGCTTAGTTGTCCACCCCCTGGAGAGGAAAGGCTAAGCGTACCCGCAGGGAATTGAGCCTGTTAGCATGAGGTTAAACACCAACCCCTGAAATTCATGGGTGATTACATAATACAAACCACTTGTGGATGCAAGAGATAAAAACAAAGAAATATTGTGCCTTAGGACAGCCACTACCATCCCAACTTGCAAGGAGTGACTCCCAGGTTGCTGTCGTCCATACCCCTGGGCATATTGGTGCGGAATAACAGATGCTCTTTCACCTAATAGAATTATGTTTATTTGACTCCCCCGCCACAATGAAATCCTAAGAATACCTCACCGGAATTGAACCCAGGACCAAGAGGCGAACCCCGGGCTCTGCAACGGATGCGTTAATCCATTAATCTCCCCGGCCCTGCCATTACGGCCAATATAACAAGCAGTGAAAGGCAAATAGCAGGCCACAAAAAGAAAAACACACGCACGAGAGTGTGGAATTTGTGGAATTTGCAGGTCTATTTTTAAACCCCCTTTCAAGAGGGCTCTCTTGCGAGCCCTAAAAAGCTGTTGAAAAAAGGAACTACCTGTTTGCAGCCTCCATAGTGTGACATTGCAATCTGAGTGCCAGTTGGTGTAGCCTTTGAACCATAAATACTTACGTGGATAAAGAAACCAGAATCATTTAAAAGAAACACATTTAGTACACTAGAAAAGCAACCTAAATGAGGAACGTACTAAGTAAACACTAATCATGCAACACCAACGCATGTATTGTACATAACTGCTCTCTGCCTTGAGTGATGAAGTCTGGCCCCCTAGCTTATGGACAGGGGGCCCCATGTTGAATCAAAGACTGATAACATCCCCAATAAATATGTTCGGGCCCAACCAAAAACGCGACCCCGGGTTTTCTTCCACATATCATGGTAAATGAAAATTGCGTTGCTGTCACTTTCCTGTAATAAGTGTATCACAACTGACACCAATTAATTACCCAGTCAGCAAAAAGGGGTTCTGCGGGCTGGGAATAACAGCACAAAGTAATTACATGGCTTTTCTGATGACTGACGTTACAGTTAGCTGAGCTGAAACCAGCCCGCAGGTTACCATAATTCACAGCTCTGACTGGGTTAACAAGCTATATTATTAGTAACTTTCCAATAAATCAACAGCATAACATGAAAGCATGCCTTTAATAGAACTGCTATTTCAGACGCTCAACTTTCCAATAAATCAACAGCATAACATGAAAGCCTAGACTATGACTGACGATACGGTTAGCTTAGCTGAACCCAGCCAGCAAGTTACCATAAGTCAGCGGCTTGAACTGCGTTAACATGCTATTACATTAGTAACTTTCCAATAAATCAACGGCATTACAAGAATGCAGCTCAAGTACTACCAAGGCAGGAAGAGCTAGGGATACGCGCGGACGCGTGGATATTCAGCAAATGCTGGAAACAGACGGCATAATCCGCAGCAAAACTTTTAAGACTGTGATACAATTACGCTGTTAAACTGATTCCGCTAATGATTGTGATTGCGGGAAGTCATTATAATCAATAGATAGAAGTCATTGTACTCAATCCACTGGTACATAAAGAACAGATCATAAGGAAAATTAAAAACCAAGTAAAGAATTAATGGTGCCTGTTGTGTCGGGTGATCTCCGCTCATCAAGGGGCATCTAACCCTGACTTGGCCTAGCACGTGGTCCTAGAATAAACTCAGCCAGACACTGGGAATAAAGTTGCTTGGTCGGTCGGCGCGCGTCTCTGAACGCCCTCTCACGTGCTCGACCTCTTTTTATTATAGGGCGGTCACATGACCAACTTGTCCGTCCCTCCGGACCTCGGGGGCGGACCCTCGGGGACACAACATTCCTCCTGAAACACGAAAAACAACAAAACCAACAACACACTATAACATTGCAAATATAGTCTGATCGAGCCCACCGTCTCATTAGCATCGGGACTGGTACCTTCAGCGTCTTTCACAAATGCTAGCGCATTCAGTTCAAAACATGGCAGGCGCACACATAAATTAGAACAGTCTTACGTAAAGTAGTCTCTCAGCCAGCTGGAGGGGGTGGGGTTAGCACGTAGCTGGCGCTGGGACCCTCGCTGCGTCATCGGCTCGGTTCCAGTCTCCACCTCTTGGCTTGGCGCCTCGTTGTCGGCCCCCTCCGGATCTGGGACCTCATCCAGGGCCTCCAGGTTTCCGCCCACATCCTCACCAGGGATCGGCTGCTCAGCACGTGGCTGGACCTCGTGCTGAGATGTTGATTCACCAGGCGGCACCATAGTTGCAGTTTCGGTTTCTCTGTCGCCTTGCTGACGCCTTGGCTCGCTACTCGCCGGGTGGTAGAGTTTGAAATGGGATACGTTGCGAGTCACCTTGTCTCGTCCTCGAGTAACTGTGATACGGGTGCCCTTCACACCACTGACTCGCCATGGTCGTCTTTCGTAACTGAGTTTGAATTTTCCCCCAGTGGCCCGATTTTTTATGAGCACTAGGTCACCTCTTTTGATGTGGGGGGCCACCGCCCTCCGTTTCTTGCTGATCTGATCATAGGCGGCCCGCCTCTTCATTTCGACAGTCTGTTCCTTTATCAGTTCAGGGGCCCACTGGGGATGATGGGGAATGGAGTCCTTTATTACTCGTCCTAGGAGAAGGTGTGCAGGAGCTACCCCCGTTGTAGAGTGAGGGGTCTGGCGGTAGCTACGGAGAAAGGTGAAGATGGCCATCTCCACAGACTGTCCTTTATCATGTGCAATGCGGATTACCTTGTTTAATGTTCTCATGAATCGTTCGGCCTCTCCATTGGCCTGAGGCCATCTTGGGGTGATGCGCCTGTGGCGAATTCCTTGGGACAAGAGATAGTCCGCAAAGTCTTGGCCCTGAAATGGCGGGCCATTGTCCGTTCTGAGTTCTTTCATGGCTCCGTGCGTGGCAATGATTTTCTCCATCTTGGGAATCACACAGTCGGCACTGGTGCTGGTGATAATTTCGACTTCCGGGTACTTGGAGTGATCATCGATCATCACTAGCGTGTGCCGTCCATCCGGAAGGCTGCCAAAGTCCATGCTGACCCTTTCCCAAGGACCTCGGGGCCTGGGTTCCACGATTATGGGTGCTTCGCGGGGGCTGTCCCCTGTGGTCTGGCAGGCCGTGCATGTGCGCACAGCAGTTTCCACCATGTCGTCCATTAGCGGGAACCACACCTTTGTCCGCAGCCGGGCCTTTGTTTTAACCATTCCCTGGTGTCCTACATGCGCCAGCTGAACTACTCGGCTCGTCAAGGCCGTCGGGATCACCAGACGATGCCCTCGTAGGAGGCACCCTGCCTCGTCTTCATTCAGTTCAGCCCGCACGTGGTACAGACCATCCATGATTTTCTGGGCCTCGGGGGTGAGCACCCTCCAGCTCTCCCTAGCTTTCTGCCAGTTGGCTGCCCGGAGCAGATCTTTGGCCCGCTGTATGCAGGCGTCCTGAGCCGTGGCGCTCACCACCTCTTCCAGGGATATGGGGCGCGGGCATGATCTGGCCACGACCCATCGCACATAGGCCTCCGTCTCTTCAGCTTCCTCCATCTCCTTTGGGGTGGCCGCCCGGGGGTGTCGTGACAGATAGTCCGCCGGATTCTTTGCCCCTGGCTGGTACTCAATGGTACAGTTGTACTCCTGTAATTGCAGAATCCACTTCTCAATTCTGGGGGGTGGTTTGGATGATGTACCTGAGAACAGCGACAGCAGTGGCTTGTGGTCTGTTACTACTGTGAAGGGTTTGCCATATACATACAGATGGAAGTGCCGGCATCCCCAATGAATCGCGATGGCTTCCTTTTCAATTTGGGAGTACCTTTGTTCAGTGTCCGTGAGGGACCGGCTGGCAAAAGCGACGGGGGCCCAGTCTATCTCGTCCCGGGCTCTCTGCATCAGGACGGCCCCCAGTCCCGCCGGTCCAGCATCTACTGCAATAAGGGTGAAACGTCGGGGGTCAAAAAACGCCAGTGTAGTGTCGCTGGACAGCGCACTCTTGATGGCTTGGAATGCTCTTTCCTGCTCCGGTCCCCAGTTCCATGGTGTGGAGTCTTTGGTTAACTCACGCAGAGGGAGGGTCAGGTTAGCTAGGTCTCTTATGAAGCGACCACAGTAGTTCACCATTCCGAGGAAGCTTCGGACTTCCGTGACAGTCGTGGGCGGAGGTGCATCTTTGACGTCTTTGACCTTGTCCGGATCAGGAGTAACGCCATCGGCCGAGAATACATAGCCGAAGAACCCCAGCTTGGTCTGAAGGAACTCGCATTTGTCTCGGTGCAGAGTAAGTCCAGCACTGCGGAGCCTGCGGAACACCTGTGCCAAGCGTTGGTTGTGCTCAGGAATTGTCCTTGCGTGCACCATGATATCGTCACTCACATTGATCACCCCCGGTATGCCAGCAATGAGCTCTTGGATGACATTCTGGAATACCTCGGCAGCACTGGAGATCCCGAAACTCAGTCTGGTGTACCTGCGCAGTCCGACGTGAGTGGAGAACGTCGTGATGTTCCGAGACTCTCTATCCAGCACGAGCTGATGGTACCCCGCTCTGAGGTCCAACTTGGAAAACCACCGGGCCCCAGCCATCTCTCCGATCAGGTCATCGATCGTGGGGGTGATGTGTCTTTCCCTTTTGATGGCCGCATTGGGGAGGCGCATGTCCACGCATATCCGGACCGCTCCCGGCTGCTTGGGTTTCCGAGTGACCACGATGGGCGATACCCAGGGGGTGGGTCCGGACACTTTCTCAATGATGCCCGCTGCTTCCAACTTCTGTAGCTCTTCTTCAACCAGGGGCCTCAGATGAAACGCGACCCGCCGGTGTCGCAGGGCCACCGGTTGGACAGTGGGGTCCACATGCAGGTGTATTTCCCGCCCCTTGAATCGGCCAATCCCTTCAAACAGGTCCGAAAAGTCTACGATCAGTTGCTGCACTGACTCCTCGTGCACCCCAAATGCAAAAGAGACCACTCCCAGGTCTTCTGCCGTCCGGCAACTCAGGAGCATGCCTTGGCCTTCCTCCGACACAAAGATATTGGCACGCGTGATCTTATCTCCGTGCCGGACTGCTGCTTTGAACTTTCCTCGAATACGGAGGGGCACATCCTGGCCATAGGCAAAAACGGTGATCGGAGTGGGGCGGAGGCTGGGTGGAGTAGCCATGTCTCCATAAAGGGACGCACTCATCAGGTTTATTGATGCGCCCGTGTCCACCGTCGCCATGATGTCCTGATCAGCCACTTGTATTGCGCATTGTGGTAGTGTCATTGTGCGTCGGGTGGCTGTGCCGATCATGTGCACCTTGTGTGGGGACCTTTCCTCCTCGTCGTCGTCCATATCACTGTTGCTGGGCCCTCCTTCCGCGCCTTCAGGCTCCACCACCGCGTGTACTGTCTGGCGGGGCTTGCTGAACTTTTTGGACCGACACACCTTTTCAAAATGGTTCATTTTTCCGCACCCGGAGCATATCTTGCCCCGTGCTGGACATTCTGGCGCCGGGTGTCTCGGGCCTCCACAGTAACCACATGACTGCGCCGAGGCTCCGCCCTGCGGAGTTGTTGTTCTCTTCACCCATTTGGGCTGTGGGCGGACCTGCAGTTTGTTCACCGGTTCCACTTTCATATTGGCCTGCAGAGCTGCTTCCATGTGGGCTGCCCTGGCCTTGGACAGCTCCTTCGTGCGGCCCAGCGTGAGAATGTCTGGGAGGGGTTTCCCGGACTCTTCTAGAATTCTCTCGCGCAGTTTGGCAGAAGCGCAGCCCTGTATGATCTGTCCTCTGATCTCCTCCGTGACATCCTGAAATCCACACGTTAGTGCCAGTTTCTTCAACCTCGAGTGATAGGCGTCCAGTGATTCTTCTGGCAGTTGCCGCGCTTGCCTAAAGATGAATCGTTCATAGTCTTGGTTGGCCATGGGTTCAAAATGCGCGTTGAGCGCGTTTATGAGCGTGTGGTGGGTTTTAGGAGTTGCTTCCGTGAGGGTGCGGGCGATGGAATGAATGTCCTTGCCACCAAGATGGAGGATCATAGCACGCTTCTGCTCCTTGTGGACCTTGGTGGCCTCAAAGAATATGAGCAGCCTGTCCACCCATTCTTTCCACTTCGGTGCGAGAGTGGACGGTGCACCTTCCACCACGAACGGCTCAATGGGCGGAATGTTGGCCATCGCTTTGGACGGCCGGGAGGATGTCCGTGGGCAGCCGGGGTGTGATCCAGCGGCAGCCGGAGCGCCGGACGCACCTCGCACGACCAATCAGACTTCTGTGCGCCGCAGGGAGATGCAGGCTAGCGCCGCTCACCTGAGGAGAGCCAGGGATCAGAGTGTTTCCTCCAGGCAGGCAGAGCGGGGGGGGGGTGTGTGGTAGCAAGGCACGAGCACCGCGGACACGTGGTAGTGCCCGCAGCCGCCTCACCCCAATGGGGACACACACACGCACCCCTAGCGGGGAATCGATCACCACCCTCGTCGCCAATTGTTGTGTCGGGTGATCTCCGCTCATCAAGGGGCATCTAACCCTGACTTGGCCTAGCACGTGGTCCTAGAATAAACTCAGCCAGACACTGGGAATAAAGTTGCTTGGTCGGTCGGCGCGCGTCTCTGAACGCCCTCTCACGTGCTCGACCTCTTTTTATTATAGGGCGGTCACATGACCAACTTGTCCGTCCCTCCGGACCTCGGGGGCGGACCCTCGGGGACACAACAGTGCCTTGAAAACGTTCTTTGGAAAGAAACGCATTGGCGGGATTCGCGTTTATGGGTTCGGGGTTTGGGACAATCCCTATGTGCCGTCCCAGTTTTGGATAACAATTTGAAAGCTGGCTGCGGTGTGGGCCCGCCTTAACTTTGTGCCATGTGTGCTCTGCGGTCTATCACCTACTCTTTGAAACCGAGGGCACGTTCCCCTACTGCTGCAGGCCAATGCGGGAGCTGGCTTTAGGGCGGGCCGTCTTGACGTGCAATGTGTACACTGCCGACTATTGCCGCCCCTTTGAGACCTAGGGCGCATTCCAATACAGCCGCTGGTCGCCACCCGGTGTGAGCCACATCACCACTGCTCCTGGGGCGGCCCCCCCTCTCTGCGACTGCAAGCTAACGTCTCCTTGTGTTAGGCAAGCCAGAGCCTCGGGCTGCGAGGCTATTACCTCCCCCCTTTACCTACGAGCTCGGCCCCTCCCCTTAGCCATTGCAGTCGGAGAAGTGGCAGCTGCACGCATCTCCTGTATCCGTGTATCCAGAATAAGAGGCGCCTTGACTCGTCTTAGCCATTGCAGCCTGAAAGTGCCAGCCGCGAGCTGCTTAAGATGCCGGAAGGGGATAAGAATTAACGAGACCATGAAACACGATCATGCCTTTCCTGCATCCGAAATTGCTATCGGAGGGGTCCCCACTTCAGTGGCCATAGCCGTGAGCCGAGGGTCCCTCAAAACTCTGGCAGTGAGAACAAGGGCGCGTCCCAGCCTATCGCGACAGGACCTCCTAGCCATACACTGCGTTGAATTCCGCTTCTATGCAGCGCGAAGGCGCTTTTAAGGCCTAGAAGTATAAAGTTAATACGTAAACTAAACACATGCTAAACTAAACATGAACCAATCAAAACGCTATGCCTAGGCCCCCTAAATAGGGTGACCAACTGGCATTGGTGCAAATTCAGGACGGTGAGTGTAAAAATTCAGGACGAAGGGTCAAAATTCAGGACACAATTCAGGACAGGAGGTCAAAATTCAGGACAAAATTTCAGGACAATTGGATAAGTTTTACAGACACATCAGAGGTCGCGCAATAGTATATAAGTAAGCCCAGCCATATCCAAACATATTCAACCATTTGCAAACCTATCCATCATGTATCCTTCCATCTATCCTTTCACTCATCCATCCCTTCATCCAACCTTTATCCGTCCATCCACCCTTTCACCCCAGCCATCTGTACACTCATACATCCACTCTTCTACCCATCCATCCATTCACTCATCCATCTCTCCATCCACCCTTTCACTCATCCATCCATTATCCATCCATCCACCCTTTCACCCTATCCATCTGTACACTCCTTCATCCACTCTTCTACCCATTATCCATTCACTCATCCATCCAGCCATTTACCCTTCAACCCATCCAGCCATCCTTTCACTTACTCATCCATCCACTCAGTCACTCATCCTCCCTCCCATCCACCCTTTCAGTCATCCATCCATCCTCCCTTTCTCCATCGACCCTTTCACTTAGCCATCCTTCCTTCCATCCATCCACCCACCCATCCATCTACTCATCCACTCATGAATCCATCCATTGACCCTATCACTCATCCATCCTTTCTCTCATCCATGTATCCTTTCACTCCTTCACTCATCTATTCGTCCTTTAGTCCATCTACCATCCCTTTCACTCACTCATCCATCCTTACATCCACCCTTTCACTCATCCATCCATCCATTCACCCTTGCACTTATCAATTCATCAATCCATCCATCTTTTCACTCATCCATTCACCCAACCACTCACTCATCCACCTTTTTACTCATCCATCCTTTCACTCATCCATCCACCCTTTTACCCATCCAGCTACCCTTCCACCCATACATCCAGCTATTTACCCTTTCTCCCTTCCATCCTTCCACCACTCGCTCATCAATCCACCCATCCTCTTTTATTATCCATCTATTCAATCTTTTATTCATCCATTCACCCTTTTACTAATTCATCCAGCCATCCCTTCACTTACTCACTTGCCCACCTTTTCATATTAATTTCGAGCTGAGCCTTTTTGAGCTGCAGGAGCCATTCCTGGACTGGGACAGAAGCCACCCAGGGCAGAGACAGGATCCACCACAGATGGATGGGGGGGGGGGAGGGGGGGGGCGAGGGACAGGAGCCATCACTGGGGGAGGGTAGGCAGGAGGGGGACCAGGATCCACGTGGGTGGGCACAGGGGTGGGCATGCGGTATTCTAGTATCATCTTGGTCTCTTCCAGGGTGGGGTAGGGCTCCTCACCCCCTCCTGGACAAGACAATGAGAAGTCAGTCTCTCTTTCCCAAGTGTTACTTTTGTCATCCCCCCACTGTGATGTACAGCACTTAAAGGAGATGCTCCAAGAGAACTAATTTAACCGATTGTCCTCCATACTTTGTTAGTGTGGGTGCGATTGTGCCATTTCTTAATTTTATTATATTAAATACTTCATGTTTAAAGAATCGAGGTTTGTTTACAATTTAGTGACCGTAATTAAGCTCTGTGCTGTGAAGAGAACCACGTGCTGCCTCTGTGTAATCCAGACCGGTTGTAGGATGTTTGAGGCCCTGCTCAGAAAGGGAATGTCTCACACAAATTGCAGAGCCATGCCGCATTCAGGGCTGTTTGCATCTGAATAGATGCCCCCCTGCTCCTGAAGCTGCAGCCCCCCCCCCCCTCTGTGTCACCTTCGAGCACCTCTTAACAGCTCATCAAGGGCTGGAGGTGTGAGGGGTGGGGGCTGCAGCTTCAAGAGCAGGGGCATCTATTCAGATGCAAACAGCCCTGAATGCGTCATGTCACGTCAAGAAGGGAGGTGAGTGGAAGCTTTAGGGAGGTGCGACCGGTGCCCGGTTAAAATGACGGACAAATGGCGTCCGTTAAAGAATCCTTCACGGACAACGGACAGACGGCTGAAATTACGGACTGTCCGTGAAATTTACGGACGGTTGGTCACCCTACCCCTAAAACCTCCTGTGCCACAATGCACACCGCCGACTGGTCAACGACTAACCCCGTCAATGACGTGCCTCTACTGCTTGCTGGAGGTCTGAGGGGACAAAGAAGCCAACTACTCCAGGGCGCAGACTTAAATAACCTCCCCAACAATCTTGCGCGCCCTGATGACATCACTGTCCCCTCCTTACACGATACACCCCCTTCTTACCCAACCCTTAATGGGCTCCTCTTATTTTATTTATTTTATTTTATTTAATGCATTTTTATAAAGCGCGGACTTTACCCGAAGGTGTCAGAGCACTGTACAATAGAACCAGTTACGTTACATGAGAGAACAGTTGCAGGAATAGAACAAACAAAAATAGCATGCCATAGAGTCGAAGCAACACAGGCAAAAGGCACACAATCTCAAGCACAGCATGAACAGACTGTACAAGCAAAAGTAAGAATAAATATGACAAATTTTACAATGACTAAAGAACTTCCTGGCGAACAATAGCAGGCCATAGAATCAAAACAACGCAGGCAAAAGGAACACAATTTCAAACGCAGCAAGCACAGGATGTACAAGCAAAAATATGCGTATATGTGACAAATTTACAATGACTAAAGAACTTCACGGTGGGGTCTGAGAAGGAGGGAATTAGTTCTGAAAGTGTCTTTGGAATAAAAGAGATTTGCGGTCCGCTTTGAAGATCTGGATGGAGGTGATGGCACGGAGCGAAGGAGGAAGCGAGTTCCAGGTTCTCACCGCATTACCTGAGAACGATTGTGCCAACAATTTTTCTCTTTTGAAAGAGGGGGGTTCAAGAAGGAACTTTTCTGCATTCCGAGAAGGTCTTGAGTCTCCAGACAGTTTGAGTTTATTCACCAGATAGCGAGGGGAGGAAGAGTGCAAACCTTTGTGAGTGATGCATGCTGTTTTGTAGATAGCTCTAGCCTCGATTGGAAGCCATCGGAGAGATGACAGGATAGGAGAGATGTGGTCACTTCGTTTGGACCCTGAAATGAAGCGAGCTGCTGAATGGAGGACGGATTTGAGGGGGGGGAGATGAGATATGGGAATGCCAGTCAGAAGAGAATTACAATAGTCAAGTCTAGAGAGAACTAGCGATTGGCCCAAGGTTTTTAGGTCATTCTCCCGGAAGAACCGATGAATCTCCCATAAAAGTCGCTGTTGATAACGTGCGCTCATGGCCATGGAGTTGATGTGTGAGATTAGGTTGAGTCTTTTGTCAAGTATGACACCTAAGGATTTAACGCAGTCCACAATGATGGGTTTACTGTTGAGTAGATTTGATTGATCCATCCAGGCTTGAACAGGAGGTGGAGAGAGAGAGAGAGCTAGATATGAAAAGCAATTCCGTTTTGGAGGGATTGAGAATGAGTTGGTGAACTAGCATCCAGTGGTGAATAGTGTTGAGAGAAGAGCTAAGTAGTGAGAGATCATGAGGGGAAGACACCTTGAGGTAGATTTTGGTGTCATCCGCATAGAGATGGTAGAGGATTCCAGATTTGCTTAGAAGGTTCCCTAATGGTTCCAGATAGAGATTGAACAGAGTGGGAGCAAGGATAGAACCTTGAGGGGCGCCTTGACCAACCACCAGTAGAGACGAGAGACTATTAGCAATCTTGATCATTTGGGATCTGTCTGAGAGGAAAGAGGCAAACCATTTGAGTACTGTGCCTTCCACGCCCATTCTCTGTTGAAGAATGCTAAGGAGTGGTTGTGATTAACAGTATCAAAAGCTGCAGAGAGGTTAAGAAGAATCAGAAGGCACGATTCCCCCGAATCGAGAATATGCAGCGCATCATCAATCACTTGCAGCAGGGCTGTTTCAGTGCTGCAGTTTTGAATAAAGCCCGACTGGAACATGTCGAGGAGATTATTGTCCATTATGTGTTGGTAGAGTTGTTTTGCAACACATTTTTCTGTGATCTTTGAAAGAAAAGGGAGATTGGTGATGGGGCGGACGTTATTGAGGTCATGTGCATCTGCAGAGGTTTTTTTTTAGAAGGGGGTAACCTGTCCTGTTTTGAGGACAATTGGGAGGGATTCTTGACTGAGGAAGAGATTGACTAGCCTGGTCCAGTAGGAGAGAGTGTTAGTATAGAAATCAATGGCGATGCCACTGGGAATGGGGTCGGAGGAATGGTTGGAGGGTTTGGTTTCGCAGATGCATTTGAGGAGATCAACTTCTGAGATGGCGGCAAAGTTCTGACAAGTGACTAAGGATTTTCGCTCCTTGATGGGGTGGGGTGGGTGACCCATTCAACCAGAGATTTTACCTTTTGATCCAAGAATATAGCGACCTCAGTTGCTTTCTTTGATGCATCCTCAGGCTTGATGGTTTGGGGAGAACAATTTGGGTTTTGGATGAGGTCAAAAAGGTTTTTGGGTCTGTTTTTAGCTGAATCGAAGAGGGATCTTAAATGTGATGTTTTTTCCTGGAACATGTGTTTGTGGTATATGGATCTTGCTGAACGTAGAAGAGAAAGGTTGGGGGTGATGGAGATTGTCTCGAGTGCTTCTCCAAGATTCTAAGGTTTTTACGTTCAACATAGAGAGCTTTGGTGAACCAAGGAGCTGATTGGGTGGGTCTTTTCCTTTTACTTTGGAGTGGAGCAACCTTGTCGATTTCGACTGCGAGGATTGAGAAGCAAAGGGGAGTGAGATCGTTGACAACCGTATTGGGGTCTAGACTAGGAAAAGACTGCATAGCAGAATCACATAGAGTCCCAAGATCAATGATTTTTGTGTTGCAGAACCACGTAGAGGCTCTTTTGGGTTGGCCGAGAGTTAAAATGTGAGAGAGGTGAAAACAGAAGGGAATGAGGAAATGGTCAGACCAGTCCACATGGATGGGTGAAGCATTGGTAATCTGGTCTGATTTGGAAATCACAAGGTCCAGAATTGAGCCCTTGGCATGTGTAATTTCCGAGCAGTGTTGTGCAAGATCGTTAGCGGAAAGAAAGGTTGCAAGCTTGTTGGCAGCCGAGTCTTCCAAAGAGCCCCAATGGAGATTGAATCACCTAGGAAGATCTGCTTGTCGCTCTGTGCATATTGGTCACTAATGAAGTCGATGAATTCCTCCATGAAGGAAGAGCAATTACCAGGCGGGTGGTAGATGGTATGGAATGTTAAGTGTGTGCCATGATGAACTTGGAATTCTAGGGACATAGGAGCACATAGGAGTGAAATCGACGCTTCAAGCAGGGAAATGGAGAGATGAGGGAATCAAGTTTCATTTCCAGAGAGAGGTATACTGAGCACAGAGTGAAGGGTGGCTCAATTGTTAAGGGAGAGAGTGGACTGGACAGGAGGAAGTGGGGGACCGGGGAGAGTGTTGGGGTGCGAGGGTCGAAGGTGGGGGATGAAGTGAAGTATGCAAAGAAGGGCAGTGGGCTGTGGGGGGCTGGGGGAGATATGTGATGAAAGGATCTGAGGGGGGAAAGAAGGTGGTAGAAAGGAGTGAATGGAGTTACTGAGATATTTTTACTGTTGTTGAGCAGAGGTGAAGAATAGAGATCATACCTAGGAAGAGAAAGTTGAGAAGTAGACATGGGTGGCTGGAGGAAGAGGTGGGAGGGAGTGGGGTAATGGGTAGGCCATGGATACAGTGAGGTGAGAGGAGAAGGGGTTGAGCAGGGAGAGGAGGGAGGTCAAAGGGAGACCACACGAGTGGGGAGAAGAGAGAGGGTGCAGGCCAGATATCATTGGTAATGAAAGGTGAATGTAGGGGTAGAGGCACCAGGCAGAGTGGGGGGTTGAGCAAAATGAAACTTAAGGGAAGAGTGAGGGGCTGAGCAGTCAAAGGAAGGGAAGAGGGAGGAATTACCAAGAGGGGAAACAGGGTTGTGAAGCATAGGGGGGGGGAATGTAAGAAGAGGAGAGAAGGGGGGTGAGATCAGTGGGAGGGAAGATGATGGGATTACCAGTAGGGGAGGCAGGGATGTGAGGCATGGGAGGGGGAGAGAAAGTTGTAGAGAGATGGGGGATGTGGGAACAGAATTGAGGGTACGAGGTAAGGGGAAGAGCGGAGAGGGGTGAGATGCAGATGGGAGGGAGGGGGCAGGGTAAGGCGAGTTGATCGGTAGTTCAGATTGTAAGAAAAGTGGATTAAAAAGGGGGGAAATGGGAAGGAATATGGGAGTTAGGGGGTGAGAGAAGGCAGTGGAATAGTGGGGAGATGCAGGATGTAGGGGTGAAGTGGGGTGTAAAGCAGATGAGGTAAGGGGGAGGTCTAGTTGGGAAGGTGGCAGAGAAGGAGGGGAGGGAAAAGAAAAGGGGGGGAAAGGGTCCTTCTGTGACTCTTGGGAGAGCGGTCTGAAGGAATGTGCGGGGGTCAAGGGGGGAGAAAGGGAGAAAGGGAGAAAGAAGACAAGTTAGAGGAAGAAGAGGAAGAATCTAGAGAGATAGTAGTCGCAGGGGTGGGACGAAGGGAGTGGAAGATGTGCTCAAACAGAGAGAGACAGGAGTCAGAAGCTTAGATCAAGACAGTGCCATTGTTATAAAGTGTAATGGTGAGA
Source organism: Lissotriton vulgaris (assembly GCF_964263255.1). NCBI lineage: Eukaryota > Metazoa > Chordata > Amphibia > Caudata > Salamandridae > Lissotriton > Lissotriton vulgaris. The sequence goes on along the minus strand of NC_141685.1, from coordinate 604,889,273 downwards.
AAGCCATTAAAGCGAGTGGAGGAAGACATTTGTAACCGCTTCCCATGCGGGAAAGAAGAGGAGGATGATACGTTGAGGGGATTGGAGAAGCTGGAGGACCAGGAAGGGATGTCATTAGTGAAGAAAAGGAAGTCATTTTTAATCTTCCCAAGGCGCCGATTATGGAATTGGTCAACAAAGAGGAAATCTGGAAATTGTTCAATGATGTTATGCTTGAACCGTTTAGCTACTGCTTTGGACATATGAGGGGGATAGATTACTTTGAAGCAGTTGATTCCAGACTTAATTCGACTGGAAGCCATGATAAGGAGATGAGGTGAAGATGTGGTGTGGTGGACAGAAAAAGGGTGGCCACTAGGGTAGTGAAGGCGGCGCATAGAGGTAGAATGAGAGGGGGTGCGCAAATTCCGGGAGTCAGTGAGAATAAAACCAATAGGAGTGAGGTCAAAACAGGACCAAATGTAGATACCAGACAAGGCTAGAAACAGATAGAAAGATACAGGGGAGAAGCAGCATTGAATCATAAGTGCATACCTCATCATTTTCTAAAAGAGGAAGAGGAAGCACCAATCCAAGATGGCCATCAAAGATTTAAAGGAGCATTCCTCTTTCTGTTCTAATCATAATTAGGGCACCAGGGGGCATGCACAAGCTCTTCCCTGACACCAGGTGCTCCTGCCCTGGCCCGGTCTTTTCTGGGGTGCATTGTTCCAGAGCTGTGTTCCACTAATCCAATGGCTCCCAGGCTCTTTGATTCCCTGTCTCCGTGTCAATTCACATGGGACAACTAAGGGCGCCCCTCCCCTAGGCCCTGGGGGGTGGCTGTTCATTACGGAAACATTGAGACAGCAAGAGTTAATAGAACTTAAGCGGGATTCTCTTCCTAAAAAATCAAGGCAATTTCCATTAGTATTCCAATGTGGGTCAGCCATGGTCCCTATATCCTAACATGTTTTCAGGGGCATTCCGAGCATGGTAAATTGATTTTTCAAAATCAGCACATCTGCCTATTACCAGAATCCCTCTTAAAAATGAGGGGCTAAGCAGGCATTCCAATGCCTGGCAATGTCCCTTTCACCTAACAAACCCTAATCCTGCAAGTGTTTGGGCCCTTCCATAAGAAACGTGGCTCTTCCATTGATTCCCTGCTGTGCCACTTTGGGGTCAAATCAAAAGGACTGCTGATTCGGGGCAAGTAAATTACTTCGAATATGTTTTGTTAGTTTTGCACACCTGAATCAGGTATAAAAAAAACCTCCTTCATGAATCCAGCATGGGCAACTATTTAAGGCGGATATTTTACCTATTTTTGAGAGGTGCTCTGGCATGAACTATACCCTATGCAAGAACTTTAGCTGGATCATGCCTGCCCTGGCCATTATCACCAGCTCCCTGGGTGCCATATTTACCTCTCAGCAGTTGCTGTCTTCGAATAGACCCAAGCCTAATACTCCTCATCATTTCTGTCCAGGCATTACATCCCATTGTTCGATAGACCAGAGATGTTTTCTTATCACCGAGTCGATAAGTTGTGAGCTTGGCTTCTAATGGGCTGCATTCGCAGAGTCAGTGTGCCGTCTAGAGCATGTCTCATTTAGAGATACCTAAATAATGGGATATATACATACCACACTCATTAGAGAGTTGTAAAAAGCAATTCACCTAGATGTAGGTGTGGCCCCACACACCTCCTACCCTGAATATTCTGACAGTATCCCACTGAAAAAAGCCGATCAGTTTACTCACCTGTGTCAGCCAGGTGCCATGACAGAGGGGAGTCTGTTGGGCTACCCTTCGATCCCAGCCAACCCATCGAAGTACCTTGTAACAGAATTCAATTACAACCCTAGAGGCCTTAAAAAGGACTGAGAGCATAAGGTTTCTAAAGAGGATCAAAAGCAATATATAGTGACCATCTTAAATAAGGATATACTGCCTATATTTGAAATAGGGATTGAGTTTCGGTGGACAAGATCTACCCTTGTGCACATCAAGGTAGGTGAAAAATTTTATTCCAATGCTCAACTGTCTCTGGTGATAAGAATTCCCAGGGATTTAAATCTGTCACCAACTACATTCAATGGGGTTTGCCAATGCACTGTTTGTTCCTCCAATAAGTAGGTAGATAGTGGACTTAACTCAATTGACTACCAAGCCCACTCCACGTATGTATCCAGCATCTTCATAAAACATTGTCCTATCCACCAAGGATACCTTGTATACATGAGCAAATCATCTGTGTTTAGAGATATGCAATCTTCCCTACTGTTTCACCAATCAGTTCCATTAACCAGGTCATCCTAATCCAAATCAGAAGTCGATTGACAGCTATTTGAAAAGCAATAAAGAGAGAGGGCACACTTGCCTCATATCCTTCTGTATAGTGAATAACAAGTATTGGCTCTGTGCATAAGAACATAATATGTTAATGGAATCATGGGTCCAGTTCATCTGCTCAAGGATCTAAATTGATAGGCGCACCTCAAGAAATGAAACACCTTTACAATATCTACTAGTATGATCACTGAAGGCTACATTATATGGGATGCATGTGCTATTGCCAAGCTCACACACTAGGCTATGATGGGATGTTCTTAATGGAATAAAACCATTTTGGATGGGATGCATCAAAGTGGGGATTACTTTGACCAAGCAATTTGCTAAGGCTGTAGCAAATATCTTTGTCTCCATATTGATGCAAGAGATGGACAGTGGGGACATCTATCCAGTAGGAGGCCTGATTTTAATCTGACTGCAATAGTAGCTCTGTGTAGATCTTCCAGGAGAATCCCAGTGTGCATCAGGTATTCATTCAAACTACAGTAATGTGGTTGTATCAAAGGCAATCCCATAAAATATTTGGATGGTAGACCGTTTGCGCCCAGAGTCTTGCCATTGAAAATAGATTACAAAGCTTCAGACAGATCTTTAGCTATCAGCACACATCATCTCTGACTCTCAGCTCTGTCACCAGTTCCACCAAGACCACTAGATTTGTAAGAGGGTGCACTTTTGTACAGCTCACTGTAGTATTACGCAAACACCAAGGCAAACAGCAGCAGGCCAGATATCTCCCCCCTACGCCCAAGAGTAACGAAGGCACTGGCCTAACAAGGTAATCCTTGCAATGTACCTAGCACAGTAATTTTCCCACCTTTCCTCAAATTCATAGACCCAAAGCTGCGTAGTATTCCAGGAAGCCTATCTCACATCAAACATCAATTGCCTCAGTGCTCCGGAGTCACTTCCATCTGGTACAGATGGTTTCTTCCTTCCTCGACCGTGATCCTGTGTTAATAGTATTGTAACCATTAGTTGAAAATAAGGTTGAGTCTCCTCCTCAAGGTTCCAAGAGTACTTGCTGTTCACCAACCATCAGCCATTTAATCTTCAACTGCTGTTGGTTTTCATTGCATTACACCCCAAATGGGGCTCTATTGCAGCACAAGGCACCAGATCACTAGACCCGATGTCGACTCTTGAAATACAGGTCATGTTCGGGGTCAGTAGCATTAAATATTCAAGGCGTGAATATAATCTGTGTTCTGCTTTAAAGTAAGTATACTCCATGGTATGTGAGTGCCAGGTCCGCCACACATGCAAGTGCCAATGGTGCCACTCATGTAAGGAGAGGAGAGGTACTCTGCCTGGTGCATGGCCTTGTACTGCACCATTCCCAGTTATGATCCATTACTGCATTAAAGCCACTGCATATTGGAAAGACACCTGCTTGAGCTTCCATTATTAGGTAATCAGTTTCTCCAGACTAGAGTACGAGGCTGGGCGTGAAACAAAATACACATTCAAACACTCAAGCCTGACCCCCCATTAAAACCAGACACTGCATGGAATGTTTTATTTGTATCCGAAATGAATCCTATAATAGTGAAGGGGAATGTCTTGCGGATTAGTAGGTCCACACTTTCTAACCTGTAGGTCACTTATGCTGGCCCAGGAAATGTAACTTATTGCCCAGCAGATGGATATCTTGAAGCAGTAATGCTACTGGAGAGAAATGTTTCATAAAATTGCAAGACACCCCCACTTTTAGTCTTATAATTGTAATCCTTTGAGTCTCACTCAGACTCCAACGGTCTCAATTTCATTGTCCAAAGTCATCCTTAATTTGTTTTCCGGCCATATCTTTGTGTGAATGCCACACCTTGTGACATGAATGTCAAAAAACCTTGACAACCTTCCCATCAGCCAACTCATTCCACTCTATACTTCCACCCTAGAATCAATTGTTGCTTGACGCCTGATGTTGCAACATAACAACACGCACGAACATTAACGTCCATTACAATTAGGGGTGGGCAGTGAAATCTGCTCCGCTGGCAGAGCTTGCACGTTTTTTTACTCAGCCCTATACTTGGAACGTGGAGTTCAGGACAACTCCACCTCCCACGTAGCAGAGTTTACCGGTGCCGGCCCAACCCTATCATTTCACAGCTGCCTTCCCATTATTGGGAATTGTCAAAGGTCGCAGAGTGCACAAGTCTGATGCGCCACAAGCGCAGATCATCTCTGAGATTTGAGGGCACTTGGCGCTGCGCTAAAGGCGCATTACAGACTGCACTATGAAAGCACCGGCCTTCCCATGGCTTCCAAGCAGCATCGGTGCAGAAAATGCCACCCTCTGGTGCGAATAACTTATCATAAATAAGTGGCAGAACATGGATCCAGTACCGCTGACAGCAGTGTCATTACTAACTGGTAAGACGTCATTTATTCTATAAAGCGACAGGGTACAGAAAATCTACCTGTATGTGACATGCTACACAAATACCACACGGGGCCCCAACCACATGAAGCAAATGGTGCAACTTCCAAATGTCACCAGGGCTCTGAGACGGCATTGCTGGTCCATGATGCACTTTACACATAATGCATTATTGAAAGGACATGTAAAACAAATGTTTTCAGACTCACATGAATTAGAAAACAGACTGACCTGATAATAACAGACAGACATTCTCTATAATTTTTTGTATTTTTATTTTTGGTATTTATTTCAGGATCCAATTATTGCATTAACATACATATACATTCCAGGTAATTGTTATCATGAGCAAATCATACTGGTAATAGGTATGAATACATATTTCATAATGTAAATGTAAATTGATACTTGTATAGCGCACTCTGTGGAACCCCTCCTGGCTTTCCCTGTGAGGCATCCACTCCTGGGCACCCCCAGGGTGAAGGCCAGGCATCCTTAGCGTTGTGATGGCCGTTGTGGAGATTAAGCAAGCTATTGCCCAGAGTTGCAGAGTGGGACTCTATGATTAGAATAGGCACCGAGGCGAGAATTATCAGGTCCGTGGAATTTTGAGCCCAAGACGTGGAATTTTGAGCCCAAAGACCCGCCGAGGCGGGGAATTGAACCCTGGTCCCGGGCTAGACCTCTGCATCAGGTTCTGCCACTCTAACCATTGAGCCACACTTCTCCAGCTTGGAACTGCTCCGAATATACCAAATAACAATAAGCAGCGTTCACCAGAGCACACCATCAATAAATACAGTTGTCCTAAAAACAGATAGAAAAGTAGTTCATAAAGTGCTTATGAACGTACTATAATATGGGGGTGGATTGCAAATGATTTAATCCATCCCTTCAACCTAGCCCTGGTTCTTCAGACGAGAAATATTGTCCCCAGAGTTATTCAAATGTCTTCACTACCCCAATTCGAGTTGCATATAGTTGTTCACTAGTTCTAACTCGCTTAATTTTCTGTAGCCAGCCCTTCATTATAGGAATCAACTGTGCAGTTGCTATATGTACTCATTTTAACCATTTATCAAGCAGACCCAGCACGGATAATACCCCAAAATTCTCAGCCAAGTAGTTGAAGCCAAATTGACCTGCCACTCCCTTGCAAGATACTGGAATATGTCATCCCAGAAACCCTGAATGGATGAGCAATGACAAATTACATGTGCCCAATTGGCAGGAGATTGACCTATACATCGAAAGCAGTTGCCTGGGAGACAGGAATTAATACGAGTTAAGGTAGCCAGAGTTCATTAAATGGGCCATTTGGGAAAAACAGCATTCAATGCCAATTGGCCCTCCTCAGCACACTAAAGTTCAGCATATTGATTTCCTTCCACATCTTGTTTGTCATTTCTTGACCTTTATATTTGTTCAATTTATTTGTGGCTTTTGGGGCGAGGTCAGGCCTTTAATAGAGGAAAGCATTCGTTTCCATTCCCCTGATTTTTCCAGTGCCCCATCTTCAGTTAGAGTGAACACCGCCACTCTGCTACTGAGAATCTGACCTAAATCTAGGTTGGAAAATATTTTATTGAGTGCTCTAAATAACCCAGGAGCACAAAGTCGTCCTGCACATGCTGTCAAACTTCCACTATGTTTAACCATCTGTCCCCCAACAGGAAGTCTGACATTGTCCTTCAACCCACTCCTTCACATTTTTGGACAATTTCAGATGCAAGCTTCACCCCAGGTTGGATGTCTAATACGGTCAGGGGTGTCACTGAATTAATATGGGGGATGGACTATCTCCTATAGAGGTCCCCATGCTACTGGAAGAACCACTTCAAACTCTTATAGCAAACTCTTTTTGGTGACTTGACAGACTTTAGCATATCGAAAATATTGAACTCTTTAAAGATCAACTGCATAAAATTACTTATAAATAAAACGTGTTCAGCTTTGAATTAAACCTAGGCATATATTGTGCAAATTAGGCGAAGTAGTAATCCTTAAGATTGGGAAGCGCCAACCCTTCATCCTCCCTCAGTTCATATAAAGTGCTTAGTCCAACTCTGGCCACTTTTATTGCCAGACAAAAGATGAGAACACGGACTCTATGAATTAAAAAAAAGAAGCGGATAAAATTCAAGGAGTAGCCGAGAACAAAAAGTTGAATAATGGAAGGACCGACATTTTAATCAGTGAGACTCTAGAATGGTCAATGGTAGAGAATTCCACCTGGAAAATAGATCTTGAACATGTAAAAGGAGAGGAGCAAAGTTAAGGGCATACAGATCCTCTATCTTGGTTGAGAACCTGATGCCAAGATAATGCTTTGGATGTGGATTAACACAAGATCAAATCTGAGTGTAAGACGTCAGAATTACTTCTACACAATATTATTTCGGTCTTCTTGTTAATTACATACCCTCCCAGCTCCTCATATTTAGAAAAAAATCTCAAAGCCCTTTTCTTGGGTCTCCAACCTACTATCCAAAATTAACATAATATCATCCTTCTATAGTTTTATGTTATTCATCAGAGGGAGAGTGGGGCCCGTCGGCTATTGAGTTAAATCTCTTGGCAAGCGACTTTGTGATAAATTTATAATCAGTGTTTGGTAATGTAATAGAACGATACGAGCTTGGATCGTCGGGATCCTTCCATTTCTTCAAGAAACTTACAACATTCCCTTTAAAAAACAACTGCAGTATAGCACCTCATTGTAGCATTGTATTAGCGAGTGATAAAAGGTAATCGGTTATAACGCCTGAAAAAAGTTAGTAAAATTCCCAGCGGGAATGCATCCAGGCCACAGGCTTTACAATTAGGAAGGTTCTTAATAACCTCTATTAATTCCTCTTTACAGAAAGATCGAGGCATGCTAACCCCCTCTTCCCTAGTTCATGTTGGAATATTGCACTCTGCTAAAAATCTGCCCAGGGAAACTATATCGACTGAGTTTGTGTGTATATCTGTTTATAGTGCTCTAATATAATTTCCCACACCTTCTCCGATCCCCTGCTTCTACTTCCCGAGACTCGACATTACAAGGGATTTATCCTAATTGGTAGCTGTTTGTTCACATGCCTGCCAAGCCAGGAATTTTCCTGTCAAGTTGCTTTCCTCATAAACCTTTTGAAAATGGGCCCAATTTACAACACACTTTGTATAATATGCTTCACTGATGTCTCGCAATGTTGAGCACTTTTTTATTAGCCCTGGTTGAATTCTTCAAAAATCTATCATAGCACTGCTTTACCTTTTGTGCCTGGATTTGTTTTAGTTTTTTAGCTTTTCAGGTATTTTCTTCATTCTTGCTTATCACTCTCCCTCTGATAAATGCCTTCAGGGCATCCCATACAATGTCTAGTGGGGCGGTCTTATCATTAATCATCAAAAATTCCCTTATCTCCTCTGACAGTTTTCACCCATTCTTCCTCCTGCAAATATTGTTTATTAAGTACCCAACGTCTAGGGTGCCATGTGAGCTCATCCACTGCTATCTTGAGAATGATCAATGCATGATCTGAAAACCTATTGGGTAAGGTACTTTGAGTTTCATAATTCACAATTTTGGAGATTTTAAAAAAATCCATGCGAGAAGAGCTACAGAATCTCCCTGAAAAGCAAGCATATGTTATTTTTGTTAGACAAGCTGCCCTCCAGGGTTTGACTAATGCAAGTATTTCCTGGAAGTTCCTACTGACTTTCAAGATTTTTGGTTTTGTCTGATATTTTGACTGAACCAAGAAGTCCACTTTTGGGTTCTGCAGCACATTAAAATCCCCCCGATTATCAATTCACCAGGATTTTGCAATAGCGACTGGAACTGGTCTTCGTATGGTGCAATACTTTTTTCAACTGAGGTATAAAAATGAATGAATGTGATAAGCCTTGACCACACCAAGCAGTTCACCCAGCACCAATGGCCCTGTTTTGTGAATCTGTTTTATATTGAGGTTTTCGTAGAATCGCAATATGACAATTACATATATATATATATTTAAATTTATTAACGTTTTAATATTTTAAATAACTAAACATCATTTAAAAATACCCATTAATATTAAAGAAAAAAGTCGATTTGAATAAATAATTAACAATAAATTAACAATAAATATCAATTAATAAATAATAGTTACCAAATAATAAATATTAAGCAATAAAATAATGTAAAAACAAAACAAATATTATTAATATTTAATTACCAAATAAAAAACATTAAACAATAATATTATTTGTATGCCAAAAAATACTTTTTATAACACATTAATTACAAATTATTGACAAATAATTTCCGATAAAAAATAATGTAATTAATGTAATTACCAATTAAATAAATTAATTACCAATTCCAAAACCCTGTTCTTTCAGAGAAACTCTCGCTGGGATGTCTCGAATCTTTCCCTCCTCTCTCTTTACAGGATTTAGAGATTCTCCTTAATAAAACCAAATCCGGCTCCCCTCTAGATGCTTGCCCGCTCACGATCATTAAGCAGTGTAGAGAATCCCTCCTCCCCCCCCTTGTTGACATCATGAACAGGGCCATGAGGGTTGGTATTTTTCCTCATCAGTGGAAAAATGCAGTAGTAAAAACTTTACTCAAGAAACCTTCTCTTGATCCTGGGGTATTAAAGAACTTCCGCCCCATCTCACTGCTTCCGGCTCCTGCGAAGATGTTAGAAACACACCTGAATAAACATCTCGCTGCCTTCGTGGAAAGCTCGGGCTGTCTGGATCATTCCCAGCATGGTTTCAGGAGGGAACATAGCACCGAGTCTGCCCTCACCATAGTGCTGGATAATATCCGCACGCGTGTGGATGGGGGACAGACCTCCCTCCTGATCCTCTTAGACCTTACGGCTGCCTTCGACACCCTTTCTCCCTCAGTTTTAACATCTCGCCTGAGGGAGATCGGGGTTCAGGGGGCGGCCTGGGGCTACTCACCTCTTTCCTCGATCAACGAGAACAAAGAGTGATGCTGGGTAAATTTCTATCTCCATCCCTGTCTGTGCAATGTGGGGTCCCTCAGGGGTCGGCGTTAAGTCCGACCCTTTTTAACATATATGTGACCCCTCTTGCCAGACTGATTAGATCTTTTGGGATGGAGGTAGTTTCGTATGCGGATGACACGCAGATCCTCGTCTATCTCTCCCAGTCAGTTACTTCGACTGCCTCCAACTTTAGATCTTGTATGGAGGCAGTCGGTCAATGGATGAATAACAATTCGTTGAAACTGAATGGGGAGAAGACGGAGGAGATGGTGTTCGGAGGAAAGGAGGAGGTATGGTCAGACGATTGGTGGCCAGACTCATTGGGAGCCTGTCCTGTTCCTGCTTCTTCTGCCAAAAATCTTGGGGTCGTGATCGATTCCACCCTCAGTATGTGTCAAGAGGTTACTAGAACTGTATCTACCTGTTGGGGTATTATTCGCATACTGAGGAAGATTAGGCACTATCTTTCACAGCAGGCAAGGAAACAACTTGCTGTTGCCCTTATCGGCTCTCGGCTGGACTACTGCAATGCGCTGTATGCGGGACTGAATAAATGTCTGCTGCGGCGCTTGCAGGTGGTCCAGAATGCAGCGGCTAGGTTTGTTTTGGATCTACCCCGGTACACTTCGGCTACCTCCGCCAGAAAATTGCTTCACTGGCTTCCCTTAGAGGACCGTATACTCTTTAAGACCATGTGCATGATTTACAGGGCCTTAGCAAAAAGTAGCCCTACTGGAATTGGATCCATTCTGTCCCGTTACAGCCCTTCTAGGAACCTACGTTCCTCTAACAGACTCCTTCTATCAGTCCCTCGTATTCGGAGAACCAGATGGGGTGGTAAAGCCTTTTCCAACTTGGCACCTAAGTGGTGGAACGCCCTCCCATTGGAACTAAGGTCCCTTCCCACCCTTCAGTTATTTAGAAATGCCCTGAAAACCCGTCTCTTTGTGCGGACATACTTGTAGTTGTGCTTTGCCTTTTCTGATCTGTTTTGGTAGGCGCCTTGATACTTCGGGTTTTAGTCGCGCAATACAAATTGCCTTTCAATTCAATTCAATTACACATCAAATACAATAATTACCAATTACAAACATTAACTAACAATTACAAACATTACCTACCAATTACAAACATTAATTACCAATTAAATAAATGAATTACCAATTACTAATATTAATTACCAATTAAAACAATTAATTACCAATTAAAATTATTAATTGACAATTAATAATTAATTAAAAATACATAAATTATCAATACCAATAAATAAACATAATTCATTACTTAATTACAATTAAAATACTTCCCACCCAATTCCCCTATAAACCCACTACCCGCTACAGAAGTTAAACACAAAAATTAACTACAATTAATTTATAATTCTTAAAAAGTTATAATTAATTAAATATAACAACCCGCTCCGGTACTAAAACATAAAAGTGACTTAAAAATAACATTATAAATATATGAAAATAGTTCACATATAACTCAAAACAAGTAAAATACTTAACAAGAAACATATAACACATACATATTAAATACATACTAAAATACATAACAATAGTACAAATATCGATATCAGTAACATCGAAATTACTAACATCGATATATTTGTTATCGATATTACTGACTTCGATATTACTTACATCGATATAAAAAAAATCGATATTACTTTCCTTAGGGTCGATATTCTGTCCCACGATATTCTTGACATCGATATTCTTTACCTACGATACCTTCGATATTTCTAACTCAATATTTATGTAGATCGATATTTACAACTCAATATTTTGACTGTGTGACATCCATCAGAGGGAGAGTGGGGCAAATACTGTTATTCCCTCGGATTGTTCTGGCTAATGGCTCAGTAAAGAAGGTGAATAAAATGGGGACTAGCGGACACCCTTGCCTGTTCCACGCTGCAGCCTTATTTGCCCCACTTCTACTGCATTGATGATAATACTAGCTTCAGTTTTACATTTTATTTACCAACCCCGTAATCCGGATGGAATACCATATCTGGACAAGATTTTAAATACGTTTTCAGAGACCACAAGGCCAAAAGCTTTTGCCGTATCTAGCAGAAAGACTAGAGTTGACTGCAAAATAGTCCAAGGCTTCCGCAAGGTAGTGTGTATTTGTCCCTAACTGCCGACCGGCTGGGAAGCTGTTATGGTCTGTATGGATCAATCCGGAGGCTATTGAGTTAAATATCCTGGCAAGCAACTTTGTGATAAATTTATAATTAGTGTTTGGTAATGTAATAGACCGATATGAGCTTGGATCGTCGGGATCCTTCCCTTTCTAAAAGAAACTTACAACATTCCCTTTAAAAAACAACTGCTGTATAGCACCCCATTGTAGCATTGTATTAGCGAGTGATAAAAGGTAATCGGTTATAACGTCTGAAAAAAGTTAGTAAAATTCCCAGCGGGAATCCATCCGGGCAACAGGCTTTACAATTAGGAAGGTTCTTAATAACCTTCATTAATTTCTCTTTACAGAAAGATCGAGGCATGCTAACCCCCTCTTCCCTAGTTCATGTTGGAATATTGCACTCTGCTAAAAATCTGCCCAGGGAAACTATATCGACTGAGTTTGTGTGTATATCTGTTTATAGTGCTCTAATATAATTTCCTACACCTTCTCTGATCCCCTGCTTCTACTTCCCGAGACTCGACATTACAAGGGATTTATCCTAATTGGTAGCTGTTTGTTCACATGCCTACCAAGCCAGGAATTTTCCTGTCAAGTTACTTTCCTCATAAACCTTTTGAAAATGGGCCCAATTTACAACACACTTTGTATAATATGCTTCACTCATGTCTCGCAATGTTGAGCACTTTTTTTATTAGCCCTGGTTGAATTCTTCAAAAATCTATCATAGCACTGCTTTACCTTTTGTGCCTGGATTTGTTTTAGTTTTTTAGCTTTTCAGGTATTTTCTTAATTCTTGCTTATCACTCTCCCTCTGATAAATGCCTTCAGGGCATCCCATACAATGTCTAGTGGGGCGGTCTTATCATTAATCATCAAAAATTCCCTTATCTCCTCTGACAGTTTTCACCCATTCTTCCTCCTGCAAGTATTGTTTATTAAGTACCCAACGTCTAGGGTGCCATGTGAGCTCATCCACTGCTATCTTGAGAATGATCAATGCATGATCTGAAAACCTATTGGGTAAGGTACTTTGAGTTTCATAATTCACAATTTTGGAGATTTTAAAAAAATCCATGCGAGAAGAGCTACAGAATCTCCCTGAAAAGCAAGCATATGTTATTTTTGTTAGACAAGCTGCCCTCCAGGGTTTGACTAATGCAAGTATTTCCTGGAAGTTCCTACTGACTTTCAAGATTTTTGGTTTTGTCTGATATTTTGACTGAACCAAGAAGTCCACTTTTGGGTTCTGCAGCACATTAAAATCCCCCCGATTATCAATTCACCAGGATTTTGCTATAGCGACTGGAACTGGTCTTCGTATGGTGCAATACTTTTTTCAACTGAGGTATAAAAATGAATGAATGTGATAAGCCTTGACCACACCAAGCAGTTCACCCAGCACCAATGGCCCTGTTTTGTGAATCTGTTTTTTATTGAGGTTTTCGTAGAATCGCAATATGACAATTACATATATATTCACTGTCGGCCTTACAGTTGTTACAGTTCATGCCATGTGTAAATGCTTGTTCAAGGTCAGTATATTTCACAATGCAATGTAAAGAAACAAAAAAGTGCACAGGAGGATATTACCCATGTGTGCATTACCAATGCTCCTCCAATACTCAGATATGGGAAGGAGAAGGGAAGGGAGGCGGGTACACAATAGTATGATTTTCCGCCCATACCTCACAATCTTAAATGTCCATTGAGTCGTGAGCATTGGCACCTAGTTATCACAGCGTGCATATGCACGCACAGACATTAGTTGTACTGGCCCTAATGCATAGGTAGAAGTCAATAAAAGGACTCGCCAGTGAACAAAAAAGGGAGAAAAAAGGGGGGGGAGAGATGGAGGAGGGAAACATTGTATATACTATTGTGGTAGGCGAGAGGGGGGAAGGAATGGAATTGTGAAAAAAGAAGAAAACCGTACGTAACAAACTATATAACCCGCAACCCCTCACACTTACATAGACAGTATTACATGTGGTCATACATTTCGCAGCTACTAGTGCCTGCACAATTCCAAGCTAAGAATATATGTGTAGTGTCAACCAGCATATGCTTGCCTCAGAGAGACTGGCGTGGTGTGTACACTGCTACGATTAGTGGGCGCGCTAGTGGTCTATGGCTTGGGTGACGGGTGAAACCGCAGGCGGTGTGTCTATGCTACATCGCAGTTCAGTGCACATGGCTTCCCAGGACGTGGCAATAGGGATCTAATATAGTCCCAGGGTTTCCTTGTGCTTAATTGCGAAGCCTTCCGCTGTGGCCCATGCAAGCATGGCGTTACCCCTTGCGTGTCTGTGAGGGGGTCAGATGCTTTCCATTCTTTACTGATCAGTCTCTTGGCCACTATCAATCCCAGATCTAAGAATCTGGATGTAACTTTTGTGGTGGGTGTTCTGCGGAACTTACACAATAGATACACAGGCCATTCGAACGGGAACTCCTGACCAGTGCAGTCATGTAATGATGCTGCTACTTCCCTCCAATATGCGCCCACCCTATGGAAGCTTCAGAACATATGTATTAGGTCAGCTCCAGGTTCCTCGCATCTCGGGCATATGGCCTTTACACGATTGAAGTATTGGTTCATTTTTGCAGGCGTGAGATATGCCCTATGTATAACTGTATCTGGTGGAAGCACATGTTCCTGGGGATGAGTGTCAGGCTCTCAAGTATTTGGACCCATTCCTTTTCAGTGAACGGGCGACTCAGGTCTTGGTCCCATTTACCAGTGGCCTTCTTTATCGCTGGCACTGTTAACCACTTCAGCACTCAGCCCTTTTGCCAAAAAATAGCTGTGCCCATGTGGGCAGCTTGGAAAGACAAGAACCCTGAATATGTTGCCCAGTTTTTAGACATCGAAAAACCTGACAGCTTCCGACCTGGGATAGGGATCTCCTGAACCAAGATCAGTTCCGGGTTTTCGGCAAAAATCCAGCTTTCGATTGGCCATAGGTTTTTACCATTATTAAGGCCATTTGCAGTAAAAGAATCTACCTTCAGGGAGTTATTCATACTGAAAACCTATTCTTGAATAGCCTTTAAGATAAATTGTTGTTAAACCGACCCCCCTTCCGCACCAGCGGATCAGAATAACAGGAACCATATAGCTGCCTTTCACCCAGGTGAAAACACCAGCCCAACCTTGCAATAAATTAATGAAGAAAGCGCAGCGGAACTCCATGGAATTCAATGGAATTCCATGGAGTTTTTATGCAACTCTGCCGAATTCTGCATAGTGCAACTCTGCAAGCTCCGCCCACCCCTAATTACAATGCTAAACCAACTACCTCACGCTACTGAACTACAACACTTTCTACTCTCCCTTTATTATCAGAGGTCCTCCTGGTGTCATACAGCCCTGCCACTATATGGTAGAAATTGTTTTTTTCTTACCACAGTTGCCACAAGGCACCAACATTTATGTAGGAAAAGAGTGGAATAATATAGATGTGTGGGAATCAGTCTAGGAATGTTAGAGAGAGAAATGAAAAGCATATACTCTGCCCATTCTCTGAGTATTCCCTCAAGTCACCAAAATGATAGATCATTGACGGGATGGCATTGGGAGCATTTCCCTGGTCAGAGTGCTTTGCCTCCTCTTGTTCACAGGATAACCAGTTTAATCTTCATCGGTGTGAGTCGGGCTACCCCAGTTCTTCCACATCCCGTGGTGTCATTGACCCCTTCTCTCAGTCCCTGATGGGTGAGTTTCTCTAGTCAGTGGTTATCAATGCTTCTTGTCTTGGGCGGGGGTCCTCAGGGCTTTCCTCTTCTCATCTGAATTTCACTTAGTCTATAGCAGATCACTTTTAATTTCATTATGTTATATGTATTTCTAAGCACCCTATCACCCACAAGGGTATCCTGGTGCAGAGCATGTGTGTGTTGTGTGCCTAGTCCTGCGTATTGCAGGTTGGTTAATTGAAAAGTCAGGTTTTAAGCATCTTGTAGAATTTGAGAAGAGCTGGGGAGACTCTGATGTGGAGTGGGAAGTCGTTCCACACTTTAGGAGCAATGTAAGAGACTGCCTGTCCTCCTGATCTGGTTCTGTTATATGCTTGGTAAGTATGCAAGTAGGAGTCATGCAGCAGAGTTGTCTGGATGTTTGGGGGAAGGTGATGCGACTGTTCAGGTTGGGGCCTGAGTTAGGGAGAGCCTTGAATGTGTGTGGGAGGAGTTTGAATTGAGCATAATTGTGTTTCAGGAGC
Source organism: Lissotriton vulgaris (assembly GCF_964263255.1). Classification (NCBI taxonomy): domain Eukaryota; kingdom Metazoa; phylum Chordata; class Amphibia; order Caudata; family Salamandridae; genus Lissotriton; species Lissotriton vulgaris. Next base: position 604,873,179 of record NC_141685.1, on the reverse strand, counting down.
CAGTTAGTTCCCTGATGTGGGATCTGAGTTCTGTGTGGGACGTGAAGGATGAGTCTAGCTGCCTAGTGTGGAATGGTTTGTAGTCCTCTAGTGAGTTGCTTGGTGATCCGGGTGGACAGTGAGTAGGGTTTAAGTGACAGCTTTTCAAGTGTTACTTGGAGGCCATTTGATGATCTTATTCAGCATCTTCAGGGTGTGAAAGCAACATGCAGTGATGGCCTTGACTTGTGGTTTCATGTCCAGTTTGCTGTGATGATTATTCTGAGGTTCCTGGTGTGGGTTCTGGGTGTGCAACCAAATTCAGCAGGCCACCAGTTGTAATCTGTCTTGTCAGTGTTGAGCTTGAGACAGTTGACTTTCACACTGTAAGAAAATTTGCTCATGCAGGCAGTGAACATGTTTCTTCTGTTGTGAGTTGTGTCCTAGAGGAAGAGTATGGGTTGTGTGTTGCTGCGAAGGAGAGGATGTTGATGTCATGTGTACTGATACATTGGACAGAGGGATAATATATTCTTTGAACAGGGTGCGGCTGAATGATGAGCCTTGGGGCGCTCCACAGATGAGTATGCAGGCTTCTGAGGGGTACGGTGCCGGGCTGACAGCTTATGATCTATGTTTTAGGAAAGAGCTGATCCAGTGAAGAGCAGGTCTTTGAATCCCAATGTTGTGTGGGTTCCTGATGAGGATAGGGTGTGAGATGGTGTAAAATGCTACAGAGAGGTCCAGGAGAATGTGGACTGCACTGTCTCCTCTGTCAAGGATCATGTGGCGGATGTGAGTACAGTTTCTGTACTGTGGCTGGGCCTGTATCCAGACTTCGTGGCATTGAGGAACTGGTGGTTGGTGAGGCATTGGTTGACTAATTTTTTTTAAGACCTTTGCTGGGTATGGTTGGAGGGAGGTAGATTTCTTAAGCAGGGATATGATGGCATGTTTCTAGGTGTCCAGGAATGTGGATGAGATAATGGAGGAATTGAGGATGGATGTTAGTGCCTGCTGATTGGTAGTTATCGTTTGGTGAAGGTTGGTGGTTGTGGGGTCAGATGGAGCCCCTGAGAGGATGGTCTTAATGGTAGCAGCGATTCTGATGGCATGACAGAAGGCCATAAAGCCAGGGTTTGCTGTTCGGCTCTGATGGGAAATTTAATTGAGATGGTGATTGGGTCTAGTTGAGGGCTGGAGACGAAATATTTGGAGGTGATTTTGTTACAGAAGAATTCCAAGAGTTTTCTGAAAATGTCTTGTGTGGGGTGATGTTGCTGGAGGTGGCAGAAGGCACGGAGGAACCTTTGATGATGTTAGTTCTGGCGTTGATGCGATGTACAAGGGCTGTGCACCTGGCATTCAGTATCTGCTGATGATAGTGCCTTGGGGCTGATTTGAAGATGTCTTTATCTGCGGTATTTTGACTTGTTCTCCATTTTCACTCCAGTTGCTTACAGTGGTGTTTCATCAGCCTGACTTCCACTGTGTGCGAGCTAGCCTGTGGTTGGGCTATTGCCATGGGGTTGCATTTTTGGAGAGCCAGGGTGTCGGAGCATGCAGATAGCCAGCGTTTGAGCTTTCAGCAAGTTGCTGGTGTGTTTGGATTGCTTCCCAGAGAGGGCGGAAGGCTACTCCTCTTCTAAAATGCTTTTATATCTGGGTCAGGTAGTTATGTTGGTGGTGTTATGGTGCTGGACTGGTATGCTGAAAATGATGAGGGTGTGGTGAATCCAGGTCATAGTTTCTGACTTATCAACTGTGATGTTGCCAACTGAACAGTCCAATAGCTGTCCAGTAGTGTCGGTTGGTTCAATAGTATGAGGTCAAATTTTTTGAGGTTTCTTGAAGGACCATAGATTTTGGTTCGGTACTGTCTTCTAGGTGAAAGTTAAGTGCTCAGAAGAGAATTAAACTGGCATTGATGTTGAGGGATGCAATGAAGTGAGCAATGTCATTGGCAAAATTGGTGCAGGTTTCTGGTGGCCTCTATATACCAGACAGAAGTTGGCTGTGATGTGTAAGGTGTTCCAAGTAGATGGTGAAGGTGTTTGTGTAGGTAGTGCAGCTGATGGTATATTTGAATATGATGGTGCCTCAATCTGTGAGCTTATGCTGTTTATGTTAACGGCCTTACCTAGTTATCTTCTGCCAGGGATGGCAGAAGCGATGTACAATGTCGAGGTTGGGTGTGGCCATATTTCCATAGGAAAGACAAGTCTGGACCCTGGTCGTGCAGTAGGTACCATATCTGTGTGGTGTGTTTGGTGAGCAATCAGGTATTGAGGAGCATGCATATGCGTGTGGTGTGTTGTTTGGGTGGTGTTTGGTCTGTGGGAGCATGAGAGGGTGGCTGGTTTGTGTGAGCGTGAGCATTAAGGAAGCTGGGTTCTCTTGGTACAGGAGTGGTGTATGTAAGATGTGGGAAAGTGCATGAGAAGTTGCAGGATGTGCATGTGAATGCCCTTTCCATGTTGTGTGGTGTGCCATGGCAGTGCAGTGAGCAGCAGCTGGAGTTAAGAGCATAGAAGGGCGCAGCAGGGTATTGGTGGGTAGAAACCAGGATGAGCGTAGAGGGGCTTGCCTTTGGCTTGCCTTCAGCACACCAGTACCATGCCCTTTGCACGCCTCTCACGCTTGTCAAAACTGCAACCACCACTAAATAGTCCTGGAAGGAGATAGGAGCACTAGGTACCATGGGCAGGAAACCAGTGATGTCACTTCCTGTGCAGGTGGGCAAAGGGAAATTAAGCCCTCTTGCTTGGCTTCTTTTAAATACTGTTGTGTGGGAAACCAGTGATGTCAATTCCTGTGCACGTGGATGAAAGGAAATCTGATGTTGTTGGTGGGAAATAATAATTGAAAATCCAGTTGTAGTGCAGTTTTTTTTACGTCATCCATTGTTGTTGGACTTGTTTTGTATATACAGGAAAATCTTCGCTTCATACATTTCTCCTTTTTGATAAGCCTCTTAACGTATGCTATCTCAATCTATTTAGTTCAGCAGCCTTGCTTTGATGGGTTTCAAGGTTGCTCCAGGGGAAGGCCTTTGCCTCAGTACTCTTCAGGCTTATTCCGCAACCTCCACCACAGCAAATGAGGACAGTTCTTCTTTAGGTATCCACTAACTGATCCAGGAATGGAGAAAATGATTCTTTTGATACACTTGGTCTTCCCCTCTTCTAGATGGTTTGTCAAGTCTATGAGCCTAGACAATCTGTCTATAAAGAAGTACCTCATAACTCCATTCTCAGAGACCCAACATTCTGCTGCATTCACTCTAGCTACATAATTCCAGAGGTCTTCGAGAGAGAGAGATAAATCCATGCTACTTCACTAACCTTGTTTTTTCTATAGACTCTCTGAAAGCCTTGGACCCCTGAAGGTTAGTGACAGTGGCAGCAGTCTCCTCTGTTGGACCTTCATTGCTGCTCACTCGTGGGCTAGTGCAAGGAGAGTGGAACTTAGCTTTACTTCTCCATTTTAGTCTGTTTTTGTGATCCCATAGGTTTGCCCTTCACCATGTGTGCTGCAAGTAATATTGCTGGGTGCCCCTCTGACTTGTGAGTTGTCTAGTCTCAGGGGTCTAAGTCCTCCCTGCCCATAGTCAATATATGGATGCACTGGGTTGATTCCTCCCGTTTCAGTCCCAGCACCTGACTTATCTGTCATATGACCTTGTGTCATCAAGCTCAATCTTGCTTGCCCTCTCCTGGCTCAAATCTAGGCCTTCAGCATTCATATAGTTCATCATGAGTGTTATTTAGCCATTTGTCCCAAGGCAGCTGCTTCAGCAGCATTAGGCTACAAGATACAATTAGGCTATGTCTGCTGCTGTACTCTTTCTGTTATATTTTCCCCCGGCCAATATCCAAGTGGAAATTTGTGGTATCTGTTGCTTCGGCTTCCGTGAAGTGTTAGTTCACCCTGGGAGAGCATCCACCTGGCAGCCTCACTCTCTACGTGGTCTGTCCCTTAACTCATTTATAGCAGGTCATCTTCAGGAGTGTCCCCATCTGCAGACCTACTGAGACACAAGACGGGCTGCCCAAATCCCCATGCAGAACCTGAGCTAAATATAAATGGATAAATAATGGGTTTACTAGAGGGAAAGATTAGACCTGTGGCACACAATCAATAAGAGTTTCACTTATTATTGCACATGCAGCTTAATTTGCTACAATATCCTATTTTTATGCATTTTCTTTAACATGTGTCTCCTAAATTTTAGAATGTACAAATGTAGTTGAAGAAATATTATTCAAAAATATCAAATGATCCAATTAAACTTTGTCTATGAAAAACAACATCGTCCTTGTTAAGAATATGTGATCAAGATGGGTCTCAATGTATTTTATTTGTCTGTAGTACAAACCGAGGTAGTTCAGCACATTAGTACAATAATGTTGCAAGGTGCGTTATTAGATCAATCCTTGCTATCCTCACATAATTGTGATTTATTTTGTTATGGCGATCACCTCCTAGGAAAGGTGGCATGTTTCAGTCAACTGATTGAAGGCCTCCTAAGGACATAACAAGGGAGTGTGAAACCATTCCAAAGATTAGATTGAAATGGAAGAGTTAATTTAGTAGCTTGCGCAGGGTAAGGAAAAGAGTTGCAATCAAATGGTAAGTCCGAAGATAATTTATAGTAGCTTATGAAAAAATTAATTGTTGCGGTTTATGGGGGAAGTCGCTGCTCTGAGCTTATTGCATCAAAATGTGACTGTCAACAACTGCAAAAACAACAATTGATGGACAGAATACAGAACAATGTCATACATTCACCCCAGTACAGAGATCTGGGCCTAAATCCATCATTTTTTTGCACTCCACACCACCCCAGTTCAGACATGGCCATATGCAAATCATCTTTGACCCTGTGCTTCATGGGAACAGTCCAGCCCGAACTGCCAAGCCATGTCTTCCCTGGACCGGAAACAAGCATCCTAGGACCGGTTTCTGGTTGTCAGCTGTCCTCAGCCAGGATAGCTTGACTCCAGTGATGTGGAGAGCACGCGACTCACGTCTGAGCATACCCGTCCCACTCGGGGTGACAAATGCAAAAACAACAATTGATCCACACCACCCCAGTTCAGACATGGCCATATGCAAATCAGACTTGACCCTGTGCCTCATGGGAACAGTCCAGCCCGAACTAGCAAGCCATGTCTTCCCTGGACCGGAATCAAGCATCCTAGGACCGGTTTCTGGCTATCAGCCGTCTTCAGCCAGGATAGCTTGACTCCAGTGGTGTGGAGAGCATGGGACTCACATCTGACCATACCCGTCCCACTCGGGGGGACAAATGTAATACCAACAATTGATGGACAGAATGCAGAACAATGTCATACATTCACCCCAGTACAGAGATCTGGGCCTAAATCCATCGTTTTTTTGCACTCCACACCACCCCAGTTCAGACATGGCTATATGCAAATCAGCCTTGACCCTGTGCCTCATGGGAACAGTCCAGCCCGAACTGCCAAGCCATGTCTTCCCTGGGCCGGAATCAAGCATCCTAGGACCAGTTTCTGGCTATCAGCCGTCTTCAGCCAGGATAGCTTGACTCCAGTGGTGTGGAGAGCACAAGGACTCACGTCTGAGCATACCCGTCCCACTCGGGGTGACAAATGCAAAAACAATAATTGATGGACAGAATGCAGAACAATGTCATACATTGACCCCAGTACAGAGATCTGGGCCTAAATCCATCGTTTTTTTGCACTAAACACCACCCCAGTTCAGACATGGCCATATGCAAATCACCCTTGACCCTGTGCCTCATGGGAACACTCCAGCCCGAACTGCCAAGCCATGTCTTCCCTGGACTGGAATCAAGCATCCTAGGATCGGTTTCTGGCTATCAGCCGTCTTCAGCCAGGATAGCTTGACTCCAGTGGTGTGGAGAGCAACAACTGCAGCACACCATACGCTGGTTGCTTGATATTCTTACCCCTTTATACTGCTTCTGGCATCCCTCGTTGCTCGAGCCAGTGCCTTAGTGCTGACTAGACCAGCTATAGTGGGATACTTTTAGATATGGTGTTTCTACTTCTCCCGAGATCACTACTGGGGACTTCCATCGCACATTGTGTAAGTTATTTTTTCACACATCACTAGAGATCGCTTTTGGACTTACCATTTAATTGGAGCCTTCCCCTGCTTCATTGTCACTTGTGCATAAATATCATTGGCTAAATTTGGGGTCTCAATGTGGAAGCTGTGGTAAGCAAAAATGTGTAAATGGGATACCATCCCCGTCTGTGGGCCGTTATAAGATCAATATGTGGTAACCCCAATTGTGGATGCAAACCATCGATATATTCAATTGCAGTCCAGCAGCAGGAAGGGGATGCCACTTTCAATCCTCCTCCTACTCTATCTCAGTCAGTTGCAAAGTGTGTTTTCTGAGACAGAAAGTAATGTCAGACGTGGCTCACTATGTCCTCTTTCAACTTTCCAACCTGCAAATTGTGGTTGCAAAGCCTGTGATCTTTCAAATAGAAGGCGTTGTAGCAACAAAATGGCTTAGTTCAGTAGGTCTACACTTTTCTTCTTCCAGTCCCCTTCCTCACTTCACTAGATCTCTATATAGATATATATATTTAGGATTTTTCTTGTCTACTGAAGAATACTTTTCATTTTATCTTCCTCCCTTTACTGGTTACTAAACACCCAGAATTAACCACCTCAGAAAAGATTGTCGTCAAAACCGGGCCTGTCTGGGTGTTCACAGTGCACATGTTCAATCAATGACTTTTTTCACATCATTGATGATTAAATAGCTTACGTTTTAGCAGTTATTGCATATCTAGATATTAGAGTATTTGTGTTCTTCATTATTTAGAAAAGGTGAAATTGTGTGCTCTTGCACACACCTGATGCTTCCTGCATATTGTACTTCAGTAGTGTCCAACTTGGGTTCAGAAGGCCATAAGTGCTTATGATAAAAATAATGAGTGCCCCTGACCAAAGCTCTGCTCATAAGCCCGTGGTAGCTGCTATCAAATGTTGGTGCGCTGAATACCAAGGCTTTGTAGTTTTGACATTACCTCTTTAATCCACTATCAGATACTCTCTGCCCCTGTATCTTGCTCCTGAGACAGGTTTCCATCTTTCTCTTCCTCTGTCATTCCACATTTTTTTTTTTTCCCTGGTATCCTGAAATATGACGTTGATCAGTCCCTCGTGGACACAGGACAAAGAGCATCTATTACAGGGATCCCTCTAAGAGCTCCCATGCAATATTTTCTTGAAAGGGTAAAGGGGCTTGTCTTGACTTTGGCAGCCGTCATAGGATCCTATCCTGTCCTCTGGAGGTCTCTGTACCTACAGTGCACCTGTCAGTACAGCGGAAGCACTCCAGGGCAGATCTGTGAGCGCCATGTTTTTTTGACTGTGCTCCACAATCTTTCTTGTTTTTCCCAAGCAAACTAACAAAGTTGGATTTGCTTCAGAAAAATAAAGTAGTAATGGTCATAGTGCACAGGGCAATTTCTCCCTGCACATCAGGGCAAGTGTTGTTTCACCTTGTATAAGCTGACCAGTCCTTGAATTTCAGACGCAGCGGGGTTAATACATGAATGTGATCTTAAAAGTGCTTCGTTGTCAGCTGAGGGCATACAGCTCCCCAAGGTTTCATCACATTCACCGTTGATTAAAACGTGTTTAAATACAGTATTAGTGATTTTTTTGTGATCACGTAACTACGAGCAATTTTAGATTTGTATTGATTCCTTGTTTCTGTTTTTCGATTACAGGGCACTGCAGTGAGCCACACTAGTCCTGCGCCAAAAACAGCTGTCACTGTAACCTGGACCGCACCTCCTGGCTCTGGATATGTTGAATTCAGGTATTCTTTCTTGGCTTGAATGTTATTTGCCGAAGAGCAATTCACACTTTCCAGGCACCTTTGGTGAAGCAATAGATAGATCACAACTGCTACCAGAACTCATAGTGAGCGAAGAAATCTATATGAACATAGATTTGATCACATAAACATTTTAGTTAGTAGTTGTGCATGCTGATATTATCACGAACGGGACAGAAAACATGTCTTTTGTAATTTTTGTCATTCTCAAGTCATTTTAAAGTAAAACATACACAAACATTTATATTGGAAATGACAGCAGACTTTATGGGCTGATTTAGAGTGTGGCAGATGGGTGTATACTTCGTCAGGGCGATGGAGTAAAGTATTCAGTCGCCATGACGGAGTACCTGTCTGCCAGATGTTGAGATGTACGCCCAGCAGACATCTTTAGCATTAGCAGGATCCACTGTCATGGCGCTTCCTTTCAATGCATTGTAATTTTGATGGACCGATCCATCAACATGATGGAGCTGCACAGCAAACTGACTTAGGGGCCGATTAGGATGGCGGACGGACCTGCGTCCGTCCGCCAACCCAGAGGAGGAGGGACCGTCTGCAGGGGCAGCGGCGGTCCCTCCGTGCTAATTAGGATGTGACCGCCACCCTGGCGGCCACATCCTGTATTTCTAACATTGCGGCGGGTGCTGCTTGAAGCAGCTCACGCCGCAATGTTAAAAAAATGCATGTTTACCTTTGCATGCACAAAGCTGCAGGCACCGCGTGGTGCCTGCCGCTTTGTGCACTCAAAGGCAGGGGGATACCATAGGTACACCCCCATGTGCACCCCCACCCCCTCTTCACTCCTGGGGGCCCGCAACGGACCCCCGAAGACAACACCGTATGCCTTTCCACGGCAGAAATGCCGCTGTGGAAAGGCATATGACCGCAGCTATCCTGATATGGCTGGGGGTGTCTGATAGACACTGCCAGCCTTGTTAGAGCTTTTCCATCGCGGTCCAAAGGCGACCGCGGCGGTAAAGCGCCGTACGGAAAATAGATCCCCCAGCCATCCTAATCTGGCGGGGGGTCTTTTCCAGTCTGCAGCGGATAATCCGCATCCTCCGGGCCGGCGGTGGCTTCCGCCGGCCCGGAGGATGCGGTTTATCCGCAAGCATAATCGGCCCCAAAGTTTTGAATTTTTTTTTGCCGAAACAAAAATCCAAAGTGGGATTTTGTTTTTGAAAATAAAAAATCCATGCCTCCCTCACTGGGAATTTTGTAACATGGTGAGGGGGACATTATGCAGTTTTCCGCCGGCGACATATTGAAGGTCCGCCAATTTCTAAATGAGGCAGGCGGACAGAGATTTTGGTGGACTGTCACCATTGCAGCGGAGTACCCTCTCTGCAAAATCTAAATGAACCGCTTATAATTCCCATTTGTAATGCAGGCAAAATTCACACCAAGCAGCACAAAGGCAAAGGCCTTATGTACCAATACCTTTCAACGTAAACAGAGAACGGGTAAAACCTTTCTATACATGAGGCCGTATGAAATTTGATCTTAAAGTATAATAGGCAAAATAATATTTATGTAACACCGCATATTTGATATGGGTTCATCTGAAAAACTCAATACATTATGCACTTTACTAGCAGCATTTGAATGCAATTTATGTGGGTTGTATCTAAAATGTTCTGTAAGCTCAGTTCCACTGACAGCAAATTCTTTGGTAGCCTAGTTCTTCATTTCTCCTCACACAAAGATAGAAAAGTGGCTAAAGAACAACATATGTCTTTATCTTGGAGTTTTCTCAACCAGGTCCTTTCCAAGGTCCGACCAGGGGAAACATGAAGCAAATAAGCATTGGCATAGCCAATAGGACTTGCATTGGCATGCTAATGTAATGAATACTTTTTTTACATTTCTTTTTATTTAAGGCATATGTAACAAAAATAATGAAAAAGAAATGTAAAACATACTGTTATCTATATTTATTAACAATATAAATACAATAGAATTGAACAAAAAATCACTGATGTGCATGTGTTATTAGTCAAGTAAAAAAAAAAATGCCTTTCAGTTGCGCATGCATCTAGCTCTATGAATTTTTACAGGACTGGTATAACCCTTGCTCCTCCTTGCACCACACAAACTAGCAAAATCTTCCTTTGTTTTACTCTTCCATTTTTCCTCCCTTGTTATATACTGCTATAACCCTTTTCTGACTTATTCTCCCTTTTAAACGACACTGATATTTTTGCTTAATCTAATATTTATTAATCATTTTTTGATGAATGCTTGAGGCGAGTTTGAGACTTCAGTGAATTATAACTCTCATTCTGCCTCATCCTTGGTTTTCTTACCAACTCCAACATGTCTGCCAGATGTCACTGTAATATTCATCAGCACTCTAGTAAGCACAGTTGTAGATTGCCCACATGCACGTTACCGTGTCACACTATACATAGTTGATCATCCCCGTGGCACACTGTGTATCACTGCTGTGAGTCCACCTTCACCTGTGAGCCCTGACTTTCCTTCACCTGGGTGAGTGCACAATTAATTATTGTACCCTTTGATTAGCATGATCCAACACAGGTTTGTATGCCCAGTACTTAGAACCCCCTTACTCTTCCCAGGACCTTCTCACTGCACGCCATATCCTGCCTTATTCTGGAAAGACCATTTTCCTCTCCATGCCTCAAGCATCCATAGGAGCTCTTTTCAGCATCAACAGGTACTTATCTGCACGCCAACCAGAGGATGTCCTTTTGTCTTCCCTAGTTTTTCCCCGATACCCTCACTTCTACCGCTAGGTTTCTCTTGACCATTGTCAGCAGACACCTGTTGCTCCACCCTTGATCCCCAGGCGTGGGGTAATTAATTAATTTTGCCTCGCAGTTGGTCTCTCTGCGACCTGCATGGCGCCAACCATATCCTGGTCCGTAACATATCTGGGTGATACGATATTCTACTTCATAATTTCAGTCAAATCTTACTTACGGTTCATTAGATCCACTAATCGTGTCTACGTTTACGAGGCTTCAACTAGGCCAGTCACTTAATTTGTTGTTGTGGTCTGGATGTGCTCGTAAGGTCTAAATCTTCATTCCTCCCTACTTTTTATCACACTATAGACACTTATCGTATGTACTATGATCCTCACCATTCACACATCCAAGTGGTTTCCTTGCTTATCTAATCTTCCTTCCTTCTTCCCTCCCTTTCCTCTTTCTTCTTTTTGCCCCCCTCCCTTTTTCTTTCAGCAGGCATCCTTCTAAGGCTAAATTTTTTCTAGACCTGATGATTATCCCACTATTATGTATCAATCAATCAATCAATCACGGCATTTGTAAAGCGCGCTACTCACCCGGGAGGGTCTCAAGGCGCTGGGGGAGAGGGGTAAGTTACTGCTCGAACAGCCAGGTCTTGAGCTGCTTCCTGAAGGAGAGATGGTCTTGGGTTCGCCGAAGGTGGGTGGGGAGGGAGTTCCAAGTCTTGGCTGCCAGGTAGGAGAGGGATCTTCCTCCGGCGGTGGCCCTGCGGATGCGTGGTACAGTGGCGAGGGCGTGGCTGGTTGATCGTAGCTGGCGGGTAGGTGTGTAGAAGGTCATGCGGTCGTTGAGGTACTTGGGGCTCAGGTCGTGGAGAGCCTTGTGTGCGTGGGTGAGGAGTCTGAACGTGATTCTCTTGCTGACGGGGAGCCAGTGTAGGTCTCTCAGGTGTCCAGTGATGTGGCTGTGTCGGGGGATGTCCAGGATGAGTCGGGCGGACGCGTTCTGGATGCGTTGGAGTCTTTTTTGAAGTTTGGCTGTGGTTCCGGCGTAGATGGTGTTCCCGTAGTCCAGTCGGCTGGTGATGAGTGCCTGGGTGACGGTCTTCCTGGTTTCAGTGGGGATCATGCGCAGGGTGTTGTAGCATGAAGATGAGACGGCGTTGACTTGTCTGGTCATCGACAGGGAGGAGTCCAGGATGAAGCCCAGGTTGCGTGCGTGGTCCGTTGGTTTGGGAGCGGTGCCCAGGGCCGGGGGCCACCAGGAGTCATCCCAGGCGGAGGGTGATGATCCCAGGATGAGGACTTCCGTCTTGTCTGAGTTCAGTTTAAGGCGGCTGTTCCTCATCCACTCGGTGACGTCTTTCATCCCTTCGTGTAGGTTGGCTCTGGCGGTGGTGGGATCGAAACGTCATCGACCACAGCTCCTTGACGCTGTATTGTTTATACTTCAACTGTATTGGTTTATACTGATCAAAACGTTTGCTTGGAGGCAGTGGTGGCTCCTCACTGCTCATGGATCAGTGTAAGCGAAAAAATAAAATAATAATTGAAGTTACTATCATTCTATTTTTGTATGGGCAGCTTGGTTCCCCTGACGGCAGAGAGGAGGTGTGGTTGTGCACTCAGTGCATGCGCCCTCTCGGGCCAGCCAAACATTCATGCGCACTTCGCATTTTCTCCATGCAGGCCTGCATGTAGAACATGCTCAGGCCCCAAATCTCTGGCTGAGCGCCAAATCATGGCACTCAGAACAATTACCATGCTGCATTGCAGCGTTGTGAATCGCTCAAGGGAGCCTGGGTGCTTACCAATCACAACATTACATTGCAGCATTGTGATTTGCTGAGGGGAGCCTGGGTGCTTCCTAGTCCCCGGAAGAGACTCATTCAACGTGGGGGAGATGTGGTGATGGAAAGACACAGCAAGATAAGATAAGTGATTTTTAATTTTTTTGTTAATATCCCGCCACGCACACACCCTGCCCCGCCACCCAATACCTTACCGTCTCCCACAGTTTGGAGGTAATGGTGGTGGGTGGCAGGGCCGGACTGGGAACCAGAACCGGCCCTGGCAGAGTGCTCGGCCGGCCCCCTCCCCCCCTCCGGGAGGAGAGGGGAGGGGGGAAAGGTGCGACCGCGCTCTGTGACAGGGCCGGTTTTCTGACGTTTTTGTTACAGGGCCGTTTTTGCAGCATAACGGCCCTGTAACAAAAACGGCCCCAGGGGCCCAAAACCGGCCCACAACCATGCGGCCGACCAGGGAATTGCCCGGTTCCCTCAACGGCCAGTCCGGGCCTGAATCTCAAGAAGTTGGATTTAGAATTTACACTTTCGTGCTCTACTGATAAATGATGCTCAGGGTCAAAGTTCAGAACCTTATTGCTTTTCAGTGTATTTTAAAATGTTACTTTCATATTATCAAAGATGTTTGTAAGATAAGCTATTCCATAAAAAATGCTGAAATCTGTTCTCAGGATAAAATTATAATTTGTTTTTCTGTGAATGACTAACCCGATTATGTTTTCCAGTGCATCTTTTGCAACAGTTGCAACACAATGAATATATGAAATTACTTAAATTATTAGGTATGTAGTGCATGTATGAAGGGCTCAGAATTCCAAGATGTGTGGTTATTGCTGTAACCCCACCCACTTCAATTTCCCGGATGTAAATTTCAGTAGGTCAAACCATTCAAATTATACTAGGAGGAACATGTCTGATAAATACCGAGGCATGCGAAAAAAGGAAAACTCATCTGAGGAATTTTCCATACCTAGTACATATCGCACTAAGGAATTTGAAATTTTCTGATTGCCCTAAATACATCATCCCCACCGGTCCACTTAAAATAGGACCTTAGTCTCCATCGCCATTCTTGTTCTTTCATTATGATTACCACTCTTTGACTGCTCAACATATTTTTGAATATTGCACCAATTGAATTCCAAAACTGTCAGCTTGTAAAGTCACCCTTTTATGCAAAGAGGCAGAGTCATGTTTAGTATTGATTTGCGCCTCACACAAAGAGCAGATGGCCTTTTGGTTTCGTCCACACTTATCCTTCTAAAATGTCAGGGCTTGGGCTGATTTTCATAAAGATGATCCACCTCTGTAATGGCACCCAAAAAACTGAAAGTAAAAGATATTTCTGTACCTCAATGATGGCCCACAGGCTCTTAGAGCATCCCACTTGATGTGCACATTGTTTAATTCCTCTCCCTAGGCCTTGTTTATTCCAGCACAAAGAAGCAAATTAGAAACAGTATTAGCGCTCCACAAATTAAAATACATTAATAAATATAATAATTGAGCAAGAGGTATATTCATAATTCATATTTATATAACATCAGTTCTCAACGAGGGAATAAAAAATTATGCAGTTTTTCATTGCAAATTTTCATTTCTTTTCAGAGCAACCTTTGTTCAGAGTTTCAGTACATTCTGGACTGGAGTTAAAAGCCAAACCATCATACCAGTAAGTTGCAGATTTTAAGAAAACATTTTTTTTATCAATATTAACCTTTATCTGGTGTCATAAAGTTTCCTCCAGCTACTTTACTTGCTGCACTATTTGAAACAGCTACAGGAGTGGACCTGTTTAGAGTCTGCCCCACTCCAATCCAAAACAATCTGCACACCCAATCAAAACCAACCTGCCTCATGCCAATCAAAAGCAATACCCCTCACTTCAATCTGCCCCACTCCAATACAAAACAATCTACCCCACTCCAATACAAAACCTTCTGCCCCACTCCAATCTGCCCTACCCCAATCCAAAAAATGTGCCCGCTCCAATCAGCCCCTTTCCAATCGAAAACAATATGCCTCACTCCAATCAGCCCCGCTCCAGTCTGAAACAATCTACCCCAATTCAATCTAATCCAATCCAAAACACCCCACTCCAATCCAGTCCTATCCAATCCAATACACCTCAATCCAGCCAAATCCAATATACCCCACTCCAATCCACCCAATTCCAATCCACACCACCCCAATCCAATCAACCTCAACCCAATCCACCCACCCCTATCCAGTTCACCCCACCCTAGTCCAATCCATCTCAATCCAATCCACCCCAATCCAATCCATCCCACTCAATCCAATCCACCTCACTCCAATCAAATCCACCCCACTGCAATTTACTACACTCCAGTTCAACTCACCCCACGCCAATCCAATTCACCCCACTACATTGCCCCCCACTCCAGTCCATGTCACTCCAATCCACCCCACTCAAGTCCATTCACCCCAATCCAATCCAATCCAATCCACTCCATCCCTTTTTAATCCACCCCACTACAGTCTAATCCACCCCATCCAGACCACCCCACTCCAGTCCACCCCACTCTGCTGCAATCCAATCCAATCCAATCCACACCCCTCTCTATCGCAGGCCAGTTCACCATGCTCAGTCCAATCCATTCAGCCCACCACACCACACCCAAATCCACCCCACTCCATTAAAATCCAACTCCAGTCCAATCCAATCCACCCCACTCACAGTCCAATCGATTGCTATACTCCATTCCCAATCCAAACCATTCTACTCTAATCCACCCCACCACAGTCACCCTCATGTTAAACCAATCTAATTCACACCACTCTAATACACACCAATCAATCCACCTCACCCCATTTCAATCCACTCCACTCCAATACATTCCACCTCATCCAGTTCACAAACTCTAATCCGTCCCACTCAACTCAATCCAACCCACTGTGCCCCAATCCAATCCAGTCCAATCTACTCCAATGGAACCCATCATTACTACCTCAATTCCCTCCACTCCAATACACCCTATTCCACCCCACTGTATTCCACTCTATGGTACTCGACTCTACAAGACTGCACTCTATGATACTGCAGTCTGCAACACTCTGCCACTGAACCACTAACCTCTACTCTCCCCTACTCCTCTCTACTCAACTCTATGCCACTCTACTCTCCCCACTCCACTCTAGGACACTGCACGTCACTAACGTTTAGCTATGCTGAACAGCAACCACACTGGTGTACAACATGGTAAAAACACACTGCCAAAACCAATAGCTCTTGTATTGGCGAGTTCTATTGGATTTGCTATCTTGTTTAATAGTTCTTATCCTGTTTTCTGCAGCAATATCATGCCATTACGTCACACACTCTTTTGTGAACTGGTTAGCCAACCACATCTATAAATGTGTTTGGACGATAAGGGCAGCAAACAAATTCCTTTATGAAACCGCATTGGCTGTTTCCTGGTTCACTGGTAATAATGAGAAACAGGGCTTGAACACCTGAATGTTTTCTTGTTCTGAAGACCAGGTGTTGTATAGAGGCTTGCGCAAGAGCGCTACTTCGAGCAAAACTATATATGTCCAGCTTGAAAACTTTACTCTCAATATATTTATTCAAAGGTTTTTGTTTTTTAAATCACTACTTTATCACCGTGTGCCCACTTCAGAGCATAATAACTAGCACTTCTGGCTCTTCTGCTCTTGCGTCAAATCTTAATGTTAATCTCATTACAGTGTACTAATGACCATTAACATAGTTAATTTTCATGCGCAAGATGGTTGAATGGTGCCTGCCATGAACCACTTTTAGACACACAATTTTGTTTGGTCTTTTCATAAATAGGGCAAATTAACAGTGCCCGTGCAGAGCATTAAAAATCACTGGTAAACTTCATTCCAACATAGTAGAGTTGGCAACTAATACTAATCAACGTGTATATCCATCCTGAGAAAAAGTCGCAGAAGGAAACATTTCGAACATTGGTGAACCTGATTTAGATGCTGCAAAGGACCCACGAACACAGTAACTTGATTATATCAGGAGATTTTAACACTAACCTCATTTCAAGCGAAAGGAACAGAAGAAAGAGGAAAGATGACCTGGGAAACCAATTAATAACTCAAGAATTTAAGCTCTAGACCTGACTACCTTGAACGGTAACGTGACCGGAGATAGACCAGCGGCCATCACGCACCTGAGCAGTAAAAATCAATCAATCATAGACTTCACCATTGCCAGCTGTAATCTCATCCCCATGATTGATTTTTTTCAAGTCTGTCCACGCCCAGCAAGTAATCAATTCCCACAGATCATGAATATTAACATCACACTGATCCAGGCATGAAAATGAAAGTCTTTAGTACATTACCAGGAAAGGTATAACCTGAGGAAACTAAAGTGACGAGGATCAGACACAAAGATAATAATGGATACAATCCAGGAGCATGTGAATCAAATAGAGACACAGAAAGAAGAAACAACAGTAAAACATTGTGAACTCTTGGGCTATGTCCTCATTCGGAAAATTCCCTGTCATCATCTTCATCAACAAACTTTATTCTGTTTTATGAGTAAAACCATGAAAGTCAAGCAAACATGATTAAAAACGTGCTTCACAATACAGGTTAACAACTGTTGATACATCAAATTACACTGGGTTCATACTTAAAATACATAGATTAAAGTGCAGAAATTAATCACAACTTAACCTGAGTCTTAGGGCTACCCTTAAAAAATTAAGAGTGTACCAAACAGTATCTGTAGAAAGAAGTTGTAAAAAGATAAAAGCTGGTCTGAAACCAACCTTTTTCAGGATAGGGATAATAAATAATTTTCTGGGAAGATCATAAAAACTATAGAACATTAAAACGTGCATCATGTCCTGAGGAGACTCACCGTTGCAGCCACAGGGCATGAGACACTGACCTCTGTGGGAGCCACTAGGTTGAGCCAAGAGATTTTGAAAAAGATCGAGCAGAAGCCTCATCAATAAAAAACGATCATGAATGCTTTTGAGCTCTAAAATATATAGTTTGTTAGTTGGCATCATTTTTAACATAATGTGCATATACACAATGGACTTTGCATAGCTCTGCTTCCTTTCTTTTGCAACGGCTCCTTGTTGAAAAACACTCTTTGACCTATGCATAGTCCCTCTTCCATATACTGTCTGGATTAGTGAATAGTTCTGCTCTGCCTAGCCTCAAAAGGCCTAAAGGCCTACTCTTATGTACTAAAGCCATCAAATACGCGAAAGATGGTCAAGCGAAAGACAATCCTTTAAGATGTGTTCACTAAGTGTATTTTCCTGTTTGGCCCAAATCCTGAGCCATAATGCCAGGGTACGAAAAATCTATTCATCTGAGAGGAAAGGTATCCTGAGTTCTTCATGCACAGCGTACAAAGAAATACTTTGCGGCACAGAAAGGGCTCGTAGCAGGAAAGAGTTTTTGGCAATTTTCAGGGCCCGACCCCAATATGGCCCCAGATCTCGCTACTCTAACTGGCCTTTGAAATACATTTTGCTTGGTAAATCTTCAAGAGTGCCCCTATTTGTTTCGCTCCCACTCTGGTGGCAATGTTATGAACAGCTGCAGAAGATTTCACTAGTTCCCCTTTCTTCTGAGTAAGCAAGGGGGACCAGCTCGAGGAGTCATCAAACAAAACCCCCAAATAGAAAAAGACGTTCGTCTTGGGTTTTGGTGAGGATCCTAGCTTAAAGGTAAACTGCTTTGCTGTACGAGGTCCCACCTGCATAATAAACAATTTTGAGTGATTAACTGTCAGGTCCAGGTCCTCCATAAAGTAAGTAAAAGAACTCAATAAAAGTTGTAGGCCCCTGGCTGTCCTCGCCATGAGGCCCGTGTCGTCCGTGTATAGTAGGACTGGCAGACTGCGCTTGCCTACCTGGGGACAATAGGCTTTTGTGGCCAAAAGGGCCTTCTCTAGAGAGTTTAAATATACGTTAAATAGGAAGGGTGCTAATATGCACCCCTCCCTTAATGTTTATTTGCCGGGTCACTTTTGTGTCTTTTGTATAGCGGCCTTGAGTCTCAATGAAGGTCCTTGAGATATAAAATAATGTTGCTATCAATGCCAATGGTATACATCAACTGCCAAAGATTAGATCTATTGACACAATTGAACGCATGGGATAGGTCCATGAAGGCTAGGTATGTGGTGCTGGAACACACCACAGTATACTTAGGCAGAGCCATGTACAGATTTAAACAATGTTCCACGGTGCAACGGCCTGGGCGGAAGCCATGTTGAATGTCACTTAAAAAGTTATTTCTATCAGCCCAAGATACAAGTCTACCCAGAACAATGAGACCCACCACCTTTACCACACAGTCCAGAAGAGAAATGGGCCTGTAGCAAAGGGTACTGTCCCGGTCTCCCTTTTTAAAAATCGGGACAATGATCGACAAGGCCCAAGAGTCTGGGCGACTGACCTGGATTGCAGTATTAATGACAGATGTGAGAACTGGTGTTCAGGTATCTACATGGGTGATGTACAGATCAGCCGTGATTCCATTATTTTTAGACAATCCTAGAATACCAGTCCTCAATTGCTGCATTGTAAAAACAAGGTCAGGCTTGCCTACCTCCCTTTACTCCCTCTGTGTTAGCAGGATATCCGACCGAAAAATGCCCTCAAAGTGGTACCATTATCCCCAGATAGAAAGGGGCTATTAACAATGCCCCAGCACTTTGAGGTAGTGCGCAATGTGCTAACCTCAACTAAATCATACCATGCCTCCTCCTTCATGCCAGACTTACGTGTAGCTAAAGCATCCTAATATGTTCTTTGTAGGCCTTTAACTCCCACCTTGTCCCACGGCCTAGCACCCAGAGCCTTTCTCAGAGTCCTCAAAGCGAGGGAACATGCCAAATTGCACCATCTTGGGGCTAACTGCTAGCACCCCCCACCTGGGGCCTGGAGTAAATTCCCTATAGCAAAAGACATTTCCCGAAATGCGGGAATACCGAAGGGCTTGTAGTCAGAGAAAACAAGGTGCACAGCCTAACAATCAACACACTTGATATTGGTTGACTTATATCTGGTGGTGCAAAGGGTGAGTGGAGAGCCCTTAGAACCACTCAAAAGTGAGTAGTCCAAACTACCAACTGCAGAAATAACGGGGTTACCCAATGCACTCAAAAACAGTGAAATATTAGTTAAGTATTAAAAACAATTCAGTACAAAAAGACAAAGCAACAGAAGGTTTCTAGGAATCTCCAGAGGGAGAGTTGTCCGTTGGAGTCCTTTATTGAGTCAAACAGCCAGCCGATGCTTGTTTCCGGTCCAGGGAAGACATGGCTTGGCAGTTCCGGCTGGACTGTTCCCATGAGGCACAGGGTCAGACTGATTTGCATATGGCCATTTCTGAACTGGGGTGGTGGAGTGAGCTAAAGAATGGTGAGGGATTAAACCCAGATCGTTGACTGGGGGTGAGTGTTTGATTTGCTCAAACGCTCCGTCCATCATCCCCTTTGGTACTGCTTTGTTCGCCATAAGTTGGCAGGGTATGCCCAGACATGGGTCCCCTGCTCACTCTACCACTGGATTCAAGATAGCCTGGCTGATGAGGACTATGAATCCGAAATCGGTACCAGGATGCTTGTTTCTGGTCCAGGGAAGACATGGCTTGGCAGTTTGGGCTGGACTGTTTCCATGAGGCACAGGGTCAGACTGATTTGCATAAGTCCATGTCTGAATTGGGGTGGTGGAGTGAGCTAAAGAATGGTGATGGATTAAACCCTGATCAGTTGACTGGGGGCGAGTGTTTGATTTTCTCAAACGCTCCGTCCATCATCCCCTTTGGTATCACTCCTAAAAACACGGCAGGGTTTTTGTTCTATTTTCTAATTTTACAGCAATGTTTATTTATGATCTGTATAGGTAATTTTAGCTACTACATGGGTAATTTACAAAAATGAGAAATTGATTTTTTAGGTAATGAACTGTATTATTATGCTTATTATCGATCTTTTTCTGTGCTATTATGATCTGTATTTTAATATATTGAATACATAATTTATTGATTGATTGATTTACTCATGGTAACTTCAACAAAATGGAAGCTTTGACCTAGATGCCAGGAATTGTAATTGTTCACATTGGAACAATGGTTATTACTTTTTCAGAATTTAGTTGAATTGTTTTGAAAGCTAGACAGTACCTAGAAGGTTGAATGTGTTGTTTACACAACCAGGTTTTTATTTTGTCTACAAATAGGATAGGGAAAGTAAAGAATGATTATCACAGTCATCTTTTCTTGTAAATACCTTTTCAGATTGACATTTTGAGATTAGTGGCAATGACAGTTATTGAGTAAAATTTCTTTTCATTATCTCTGTTTAGATCTGGCCAGACAGTCAACTTTCGGCCAGCGGTGCTGCCGCTCGCAGACTTACACTGATATCCCAATGTACTTGTGACTTCAATCTGAGTACATGAGACCATCCAACCATATCTAGAGTGGATTGTTTGATGATGTTCAGGAATGCGGGGGGTATCTTGGTTGTCCCAAACAGAAGAAAAACAATAACCCCCACATCTTGAGAGAAATCGCTAAATTGCGAGGAATTGCATTTAAGGAATCTCTCTTTGAGGTTCCTTAAAAGCAATTCATGAACCATTTTTTAATTGCGAAATCGTTATTTTTGGCCGCTGTTTACCGCGAAGTCTGACTTTGTGGTAAATAGCGAAAACTATGAAAAAAGCGCTTTAGTGCATTTTTCAAAGTTGTATGTTACACACACACATGTCCTTTGGACATGTGTGCGCGCAACATCAGTCTACATTTACATTTCAGGGGTGCTTTGGACACCCCTGGCACCCTTGAAATCGCATCCTTATTTGCGATTAGCAAATAGCTAATCGCAAATAAGGAATGACTCCCCATTCATTCCTATGGGCCTCTAGGCCCATGGGAATGCATAGGGAGTCATTCCTTATTTGCGATTAGCAATTTGCTAATCGCAAATATGGAAGCAGTAGAAATCGCAAATAATATTGCGATTTCTACATGAATCCCGTTTTGCGAGTCATTAATAGCGATTCCTTAATAATCGCTATTAAGGACTCGCAAATCGGGACATTGATGAATCTGGCTGTATATGCTAAAAACCTTTCATGTGGTTGCATTTAAAACAGGATTGGGTATCACCAATATCCTTCAACTTTGTTTTTCAAGTAAAATCAGACTCAAGAGAGCTCCTGAAGAGCAAAAACACGTGTCTGGGATAAGAAAATAAAAGACTGGAGGAAAATAATATTTATCACGCAAGAATAATGAAATATTGAAATATCTTAATAGTTTACAAGTTTTTCTTCACTCATTGTAATGCAACTTTTTTTTAAATTGACCACATTGTTGGGAATGCACTGAGAGGGCTACTGAGTCATGTTTCGCTTGAGACCCACAGCTGAAGGCTGAAGGCTATTCTTGAGTGCTAGTCTTGTTATAAGGGCTGCCTTATCGATGTTATTGACCGTTTGTTGCAGGGAATCTTAAAGGTCACTGTAGTTGGCACCAGTTTTGGGGTTGGTAAACTGAGTGATAAACCCTCAGAGTAGAAGATCTGCACTTTATGAACACTTGTTATGCCATTTTAGGAAGGGTACATATTTGTCGTTTTATGACTTCAGAGAGAGAGTCTTTGTCTCCACCCAAATGTACAAATTTTGATTAGGCAGAGGTTGCGTACTTCTGCAGAAAGCGAGATATTGTGTTATACCGTTTATTCTTTGGGACAGCTGATGCTTTATACAGCAGAAGTGAGTGGTTATGGAAACAAGCCATTGAGGAACTTTATAACCCAAATATGTCTATATTATGATAAGGGCAGTAGGCTTGACTTATTTATTGTAAACTACATAAGCTAAAGTAAATTGTTGTTTAAGGTTGGATGACACTGTGTTAAAGCTTGAAGAGAGGTATTTTGTTACAGGGAATTTTGCATGTAACCCAGGGGCGGCTGCTACCTACTGAGAGTGGTGGGGTGGGCAAATGAGAGATGGAGGAAAACACACTGTGTAACATTACATTAAATTGCCAACATGCATCACATTACCATTTTAAAATAAAACATGTAACTTTAAAACAGTAATGTAATGCATGTCTGCGATTTAATGCCCATTACAATTAAAATGCACATCTGAAGAAAGAAAATTAACTTACCTTGCTGCATGTCCTCGCTCCAGCACATCCTCAGGTGTCCGGTGTCCTTTTATCCTACAAATGAGCCCCAGGCAACTCCCCTATCCAAGCCTGGGTCTGCTCTTATGCTACAGAGCAGCATGAGAAAAGCGCCACGATTGGATAGTGAGGGCTCTCTCAGCGCTCCTAAGAGCACCGGAGACCCTTGCTTGCTCTCAACCCAACTGTCTAAGACAGCTGGGTTGAAAGGTTTAAAATACGTATGTCTGGTTGACTGTTACAAACCACATCTGCAATCAGCCAAAGAAGGGAACTTCTCAAAGTGGATTTCATTACTTCCATGGCTGAATGACAGACCTGTTTTCTATGGAAGCACCTTCACCATCGCTATGAAGCTAAGGCTCCCCCTGATTATTTAAGGTTCAAGAGGAGGGGGATATAATAATTCTAGGCCATATATGGAGAAGGGTCGATGTTTATTTAGGCATTAAAAACCCGTTTAGGCTGCTCTCAATTCATATGTAGGCAGCAATACAAACAGATCAGTAAACACTTGTGTCTTTCATTCTTACTTATTGGCAACCTTAAATAATTTTATCAGTCTAAGAATCAATTGAGTATTTAGCCCATTTACTAGATTTTGTAATTTTCTCAAACTTTGAATTTGATGTTGCTCTCACAATAGAAGAAGGGATTTCTACAGTCATTGCCATTGTATTAATTCCAAAAAGTTCTTTCAACTATAGACACCCTGCCTGATGTGATCAATCTTCCTCACATAGCATGGAAGTACAGTCTCGTCCAGAGGAATATGCTAGATGTCTTAATAGTCACACTAGATTCTCTGTT
Source organism: Lissotriton vulgaris (assembly GCF_964263255.1). NCBI lineage: Eukaryota > Metazoa > Chordata > Amphibia > Caudata > Salamandridae > Lissotriton > Lissotriton vulgaris. The sequence continues at coordinate 604,849,808 of NC_141685.1, read as the reverse complement.
TCCGTCTTAATTATCAAGGATATCTCCTGTGTGACCTAATTGAATTTTTAAACTGTAGTTGTGCTAGTTCGGTTGTGATTTATGTAAAATAGATATTACCTTCCACTGACCCATATTAGGTACTCGGAGGTATTGTGACTCACCTCGAACCTGCAAGCATTCCCTCCTCTTTTGTTCATTAAACTGAGTACAACAACAGTAAAACATGATAGACCCAGATTTCAAGCATTTCAGATCCCATAGTCACCAAATTAGAAAGCTCAATGGCTTTCATCTGTGTAAAGTAGCCTGTATATGACACCTGTATGGGTGATATTTTGACCCATCTCTCCCCTGGTTCCAGTTGCAGATCACCAGTGGTAACTGCGCCTCAGAGAAGCACTGTTTCAGCAATCCCCGTGAATGCAATCCTGCTACCACCTCAGACTGTTTCTTCATGTCAGCTGCACCTGCAACTGGGGGCGGCTTCGTGTTTGAAATGAGTGCCCCATCAGATGGATACGTGGCGATTGGATTTTCATCTGACAAAACAATGGTGAGTATTCCCATTTTAATATCTGAAATGCTATCGTGCAAATATCCTGAACAATATTATAATTAAGTCTAATTTGTACCAATGTATTGTCCGTCATCTTTCCATGTAACACAACATACTGTTGTGACTGAATCCTAATGGCTGGGGGAGGGTTACATACAAAAACAGATCACTGAATTTGCAAAACCTATATGCAGGAAAAACATCACTGATTCCTATATACTAATGTAGACGTGCAAAGCACATGGACATGAGAAGGGGTGATTTTGTATTATAACTAGAGCATCGTGTGGTAGCGCATTGTCATTCACACAATGCACATTTTCCATTCAATTGACCACAAACGTATCATAGACTTACAGCTTTACTGATAAAAGTATGTAGCATACAGCACTCAAATGATAATGTGTGGAAATGAGATATCTGTGAATATTTATCATTTTTCGTCTCCAGTTCAAGAGGGTTTCTTTGTATTGAGCCTAATACAATCTTCCAGCACACTTCAGATTTGCATAAGATGTGCTTCATTATTGCTTTCCTAACTGCTGCATGCATACAGTTCTGTTACATTTTGTTGTGTGTTGCAAGAATAGACATAATTCACTTTACAAACTCCTCTCGTTTCGTTTCAAAAACTTTATTCGATTCAGAAAAGAAGAATCATAAAAGTCAAACAATTACATATACAAACGTAGTTTGAAATTCATTTTTAAGAGACAATTTTACAATTATGACACTAAACTAATAAGATACATTGGTTAAAATGATCACAGTAAAAACCATAACTTTTGCTTTCAATCTATTTAGGGTAATTCATAAATTCTTCATACCAGGATATACATTCAAGGGCAGGGAAAAAGAAAATCATGATACAACAATATACATGGGCAAAAAGACAGGATTTTGGGGCCAGATTTAGCCATACCGTTTTCTAATCAAGAGTGACCCTCGTATAAAGTTTAACATCGCACAACAGACACTAGATGAAGACAAAGATAACAAATGGTCATAACCCTCTTTGTAATGACATGGTTGCATTTCCTTAAGGATCGGCTTGATAAACCTAATCCTCGGATCCTTATAATGGGAACAGGAGAGAACAACATGCATCGTGCTTTGGCTATCTTTGTTGTTACAAGGACAGGGGGGCAGTCTCTCACACCAACCCCCCTGTTTAGGGAACGCAAAAAGAAAGTGCAAGATGTGTAACCTGAACCTTGTCAAGTAGAATCGCCATTGCACATGATTTGTAAAGGTTAAATAAAACCGATGCTGTAAAGTAACCTTAGGAACGTGAGGGCTGACCAGGGAGTGTGCAAATGAGGATTTCCAGTAACTTGATTTAATAACGGCTTTAACATCTCCCTGTATGTTTTCGGGGTTGTCAAAGATGTCACCTAGACCTAATTTATGGAGCATTTCATTGACATAAGAAAACCAGGGGATCTGTTTCATATTTGCCAGTCTTAAACAGTCCCGGAGGATATCTCTAGAAAGCTGTAAGTCCTCTGATAGCCATATTTTGCCCCATAATAATAAAGGGGAAAGGCGAATGGTGTCACTCACGTAACTCAGGCTTATCTCATCGTGGGCAAACTCCTCTCACTTTGAAGTCAGTGAAAGAAAAGTAAACACCAATCCCATGTTAAAACAGGAAGCTGCAGCTTGTCAGAAGACCTCTATCGTTCAAACACCGCAAATGTGACTAGATAAACAGATAATTTAAAGGCATCTTCATTTATTGCTTCGAGTTTTCTGATCAACCAAAAATCAGGAAAATAACCCACAGTTTTGGAAACACTGGTCTATAGAAGTCTAATGTAATCTGTGAAATTTGATGCATTTACTTTTTAACTTCAGTGTTGTTTCTGGAACTACTGGCATACCTCATACGAATTTCCTTCAGGGGAGGCCTGAATCCCTCTGCCATGCTGCTAAGGCAATGTAGAGAATTCCTCTCAGAAACCTGCTCTAACTTTCTAGACACTGAATTGTTTATGTGTGTGGGAGCTCCAAAACAACGCATATCAACACTGACTCTACGCCACTCAGGCCTCTGCTCTGAGTAATCAATCCAATACATTGCCGCCATCTTGAGTGTAAGCACCTATGTCTAGCGATTTATTTTTTAAAACATTGCACAAATTATTATCACACCCAGAAATTACATATTTTAGCCTGTATCCCAACTTCTGGTCCAGTATTGTGGTATTTACTGTAGTGCAGAGAAAATATTTGTTTTTGAATTTAAAAAGGTAATGCAGCATTTCAGTATCCCATGTAACTCCCACTTCCTGAGAGGAATCTGTGTGTAACTTTCCATTGTGTGTTGCCATGGGTGTTCCTATAGTTTATAAACAAGAGATTGGTATAACTAGGATACATTCTAGACCACAAATACCGTGGACATGTTAGTATAAACCTGATCACATCCACGTCCAAGTTCATATCATTTTTCCTATCCAAAAGGCCACGCTAAGGAATGTTTATGCTAGAAAGGAGCGAATTTGGTTGTCCTCAAAGACTGTAACATCAAAATCTATTCAAAATCGATTTAAATTATTCTACTGAAAAAATCTCTGGAGTAAATATCCGTCTTATGGATGGCCCAACAGATAGAGCACCCTGCGCAGATTGCAGGGCACTGTCTAATCACCTCTTTTCAAACTTACATTTTTAGGCATTCTAGATGTAGTTCCTATGGTCTAGATAGACCATTATTTTATTTTCAATTGTGCCTAAATAAGACATTAGCCAAAACCAAATTACATAAAGTAGAGTGCCAAAGCGGTGCTTTCATATGTAACAAGAGAAACAATTCATGCCAAATTAACTGAAGTGTCCCCACTTGATATATAATATACTACTTTATTTCTGCTTGTGAAAACTATAAAAATAGTACAAGCATAAATTAAATCAGGTGTTGAAGAAAACAATACTGGTCACAATTTAGAGAGCAACGACGATTTTTACAAAGGATCTGAAATATGGCCATAACAGAGCATAATATAAAATGACAGTGCCTCATTACCCCCATTGAAGACTGGTCCTAATCCAGGTAAATTTAAGCAAAGTGCGCGGCCATCTAGCTTTAGCCAAGGCGAGTTCCATCTCATATATCTGTCTGAGTAAAACCCAGAGCTCATTAACACTAGGACTGGCATTATCAATCCTGACTCTAGCTACACAGAGCCGAGCACATGATATAATAATAGTCGCCAACAAGTTAACATAGCTAGCTGCCTCACTTTTATCCCCAAAAGTATTTCTTTCTCCGTAAATTGAAAATTTGGGCTAAGGAGTTAACTAAGAATACTGGACACCCCACTCCAAAACCTATTTATGCTTTGGCAGTCAACAAACATATGCCTGAGGACTGCAGCATACACTTGACACTTCGACAGAATGACTTTATAGAAGATAGAGAGGCCCACTTAGATATAATCTCTGGTGTAAAATACAGCATGTATACTACCCCGTGTTGCTGCAACTTTAGATTAACCGATGTTACGCCTCGTTCTAATACGCCCACAGATTCCTGTATTTCTTCTGCCATTATTTCAGCTCTGATGGCCTAACTCAATTTAGCCGTGATCTGTAAGCTATTGTCACTGGCCAGAAATTGCTGATAGGCTAGACCAATAGCCCCTCGGCCAGAGTACGTATATATGCAGAACAATATACCCAATGAGTTCGGCATTGATAATACCCTTTTGCCTCGTATGAAAAAGTCCCTAACCTGTAAATACTTAAAAAACGTATTTTGCAAAAGGCCAAACTCGTCTGTAAGCGCAACAAACAAGAGGAACCCTCGTCCATCATATAGTTGACCTAGTCAGGTAATGCCCTTGCATTGGCAATCTTTCCCATTAAGATCCTGAAATATATTGGGCAGCATAGGATTACCCCATAACACCGTGTATTGATGCAGCACAGGAAGCGAATATTGCTTACTGATATCTTACTGATCTTACCATATGTGCCTTTCTATCAAGTGTTTCTAAATTTAAATAATAATTTAAGGCAGATAAGGCTCTAGAATGAATCGTGAGAAATTCTCAATATGTATCATGTTCCATAGAATGACTGGGCTGTCATTTAGTCACTGAAGGTGGCTCAGAAACTAGGACAGAGAGCAAATGGGTCACACAAAAATTGTTACTGGAAATTAAACTTCTTTTGACTCTCTAGTGGGCATCTGTCTCCAGCTCTCTGCCCAAGTCTTTGCATTATTGGGTTTTCTCAGAGCAAGAAAGACAAGGTGCACCAATGCAACTGTCTGTTTTGGACCCAATTAAAGGTAGAGGGCGGCCCAACCAGATTTCTTCACCTAAGAAGCCCCTATGTCTCAGCCGGGTGGTCATGTAAGTTGCAGCAGGGAGGTACATGCGAAGGAAACTGCAACAGATTACCAAGATTGCACCAGCTGCTGAACATTACGCAGATTTGGGAATAAAGAGGCAAAACAGACACCCTCTCTGTTTAGATGCTGAAAACCACTATACTAACATCATAAAGTATAAATACATTCCAGTGACATCATTTCGGTCCCCTAACCAATGAAGAATGTCCCACTCACCCTTATTATTCATGTTGCTTTTGAGCTTGTATTTATTTCGATGAGATAAAGAAAGGAAAGAGAAATGTTACAGATTGGCATGGAACAGTTCTAGACACAATTCTTTGCGTAGAACGTGATGACACCCAGATCATTTGCCTCATGAGCAACACCACAGCTCTAGAGGGGCCTTTGTCTGAATATTTTTATATAGAAACATATTGATTTGAATCTGTACATCATGATCAATATTCTTAATATTTATACCTTCATAAACAGGTGAAATTAATCATTATCAGCTGGGAACTTTCAGCTTCTTCCGTTGGATATCAGTCATTACTACAAAGACATCTATTTCAACTAATTCATTTATGGACTAAAGTTTGACAAAATGAATGAGAATGTACTATAAGAGGGCACTGAGAAGCATACAATAACCCAGAATAGACTTGTTACCCTTTGAAATACACCAGGGTTTCTTTGTGCATCAAAGTGTACCATTAAGCCTTTATAATATCTGGCACTAGGCCCTGGTTCATAGGATTGCATTTTGAAATGCTCAAATGTATTGAGATAGAGAAATACAAGGTGGGTTACATACCTTCCCACCTTCTTTCGTTAATAAACTTTTCCCAAAATCGCTCTTGTTAAAAAAACTAAAAAGGTGGCACCATTTCTTTTTAGAAGGATAACAAGAGGGATGAAATATATGTAGGGCCATATGTATGAACACATTTTCCCATTGACACAGAATGGGTGAAACCCTTTGATGCACCTGGCCCTTGGATTTTTATAAATTTGCAATAATATGTAATACCACAATATTCCTTTTTTGAGTTAGATAGCTTTCAGGAACGTCAAACGTTTAATTGGAACATACTTTGGAAATTATTGAAATCTCCGAAACAGTCACAAACTTCCAGATTGATGAGCAGAAAATATGAAAAGTCTGATGGCTACTGTAGCAAATGCAAAATCTCCTTTGACAATTACCATGAAAGTATGTTTACAAAGGATGAAGGACCAGTGAACATCACATCTATATAATGAAATAACATGTGATCGCATTTATAATCTCCAAAAGAATATACTGAACTGCGGGGTACTCATATTTGTTAGTGGCATTTCAAGTTGTGAGAAAAAGTATGCCGTAGTTCCACCAAAATAAGCGTGGATATGATTCTTATTTTAATTATAATTAGAATTCACTGAAACATGTATTGGTGTCCATAAAGACGTTGAAATCATAGAACATAGAATATATACTTGCTCTGCTAACTTGGTATGGATCTACCAGTACATTTATTGTAAATGCTCAAGTGCTAACTGTAGGAAAGTGGGTTTCTGTTGCAGTACACCCCCCCCACTCTTTGCCAAATTTCTGATGCTCTTAGACTGACTTTGCCTCGAGTCTCTGCCAATCAGGTCCCGAGTGCCTATGTTCTTTCCCAAAACTATACTGTTGTTTCCACAATTGGCACGCTTCTGGCCCAACTATAAGTCCTTTGTAAAAGGTACCACACATACTAAGGGCCTTATGACCAGAGAGGGTCTCTAAGGACTGCAGCATGTATTGCTCCACCCTCAGCGACCCCTCACCAAACACATCCACACTATCAATGCAGACTGTGTGTTTTGGTGTAGAAAAAACATAAGAGTTGTCAAGAGTCAACATGGCACACATCCCTGTGCAGTAAATTCACAAAAAAAAGAGGGGCCCCACTCTCTAAAGGGACAGGACAATGAGTCAACAACAATTTCCTTTTGGGTTGTTTGTTAGCATACCACAAATTCTAACACATCATTTACAGCACTAATCAATCAAAAATCAACAGTGAGTTTCATGAACACTGTAGCTAATATAAAAGTTTTGTATTCATTAAAAATATTTAGGTTAAAAAAGATCATAAACAATCAACAAAGTAACAATTTGAAAAAAATTGCACAATTAATAAAAGAATTACAACATTTGATTGATTAGTGGTGTAAAGGATGTGTTTGAATGTGCGATATGCTAACAAACAGCCCAAAGGGAAATTGTTGCTGACTTAGACACATCCCTGTGCGCCATGCTCACAACCACCCTCTAGCAGGCCTCACAGCCCCTAGGCAGGATGCACTATATCACAGGTGAGAGCATAGTTGCATTAGCAATATGTCCCTTCATATAGCTATATTGAGTACATGGCTGGGAGTTTGTCATTACAAACCCCACAGCTCCATGATGGCTTTACTGAATACTGGGAAGTTTGGTATCACATTTTTCAGCACAATAAACCCACACTGATACCAGTGTTGTATTGTTAGTAACATGCACTCAGAGGGTGTCTTAGAGATGTCCCTTGCAAAACGACCAACTCCTTCTTGTCCAGCTGACTAGTCTGCACCAGATGCCACACACAGACATGTTTCTGACCCCCTGAGGTGGGAGCCCTTGTGCTCTTGTGGGTCTGGGACAAAGGCTGCTAAGGGTGGTAGCGCATCACAGCCACCCTCAAGCAGGCACAGTATTCAGGGCGGTGATCCTCAAATGCTTCCTGCCCTTTGATATGCTAGCCAGGGCCTCTCCAGCTAGTGGAGATGCCCATACTAATGCATCTACCTGTTTCCTCCCATAGGATTGTATTACGTTTTCTCCTATTGCATTCTACTGTCTATCTTTTACAACTGCTAAGTAAGCTAAATTATTTCTATTACTGTAAAGCATATGTACTGCATTGCCAAACAATCCCTACTGCATTCTGAAAAGTATTCACACTCTTAAAAACTGTTACTTACCTGCAACTGAGTTCCTCATGGTTCTAAAATAAACTGACAAAGTAATAGTTTTATACAAATGAATTAGTCTTGGATTCAGTCTTAAAGTGTGTGTAAAATAATGTATCGACTGAGTGTGTACAACAAATGCTTAACACAGCCCGTTGATAAGCCTAACTGCTCCACCACACTACCACAAATAGACCTTTTATTATTTTCGACCTAAGCCTCTGTAAGCCTCTGGGGAGCCACTGGGCTCTGTGCACTCTCTACCTTACTTTAGTATAATATATACAGAGCCACATTCCTACACCAATTTATTGTGGAAACTAATTATTAATAGGATGATATTGTTTGCAGGTCTTACAATTTCATGAAACCCATACTTTATCATTCTTAATTATGCTAAAAAAAAGATTCTACTAAACAAAGTAAACTATAAATTAGAAAATGAGCATATACTAGGTCTCAAATAGTTATTTGGGTCTAGAAAGAGAACAAAAACTCTCAGATTTCACACCAGTTGCTGTATTGCATTTTCAACTGGAGTAAGTCAGTTGTTGCTTAGTAGCTTCTCAGGTTCAAGGCAGAGGAGATAGTTTCCACACACCATTTCCTCACACTGTGTGAGCAGCTAACATTGCAGATTTAAGACTGCAAATATCAATGTAAAAAACCCTGCATCACGGTCCACCGCTTGGACAATATGCTGTTTTGTCATCCCGGGACACTTGCTTTGTCAGAAGATAAAACAGAATTCCAGGCATGAATTTGGCAAGGCTGTTAAACATATGTACATTAAAGTAATGGGGTGACCCAAAAAGGTACTGGACCTGGGTTTTTTACGATACAGAAAAATGGTCCAAGACCTCTATATTTTGCAATGCCTGAATTAATCAATAACTTTTTTAGTTCAACAAACTCAGAAGCTTGCCACTACGGATCAGCTCTAATCAATAAATGTATCTCATTCTACAAAACACATGAAATTCAAAAAAAGCAGCAGAAAAAAACAATATCCAACCCAGAGTAATATTTAATATCTCAAGGTCAGCAAGTTAATCATTTCGAACATTATTTTGGTTAATAAAAATGGCTGTCCATTCTATTCTCGACTGCAAGAGTCAGTATCCGATGGGTATCTATGCACCTCAATCGGATTTGGATAATCGTAGTCAGCCACTTTAACGCTTTGTCTTATTGTGATGGGCAGACCACACAAATACCACTTTCCCCCTAGATATACGGGCCGCTGGAGGCAGAGCAGGAAACAGAGAGCTGTAGAAAGTTAAGAGTGCCCCCTCCCCCCCCCCCCCCGGCACAGTTTATATATCTATTCATAAAAACAGATGTGACCCTTACTGGTGGGTTGTGTTCTTCTCTGCTTTTTTTTTAACAATTTCTTGGAATAAAATCAAGGTGCCCACATAGGTAACACAGCATTTTGAACAGGATGTGTTTTTGAACATTGAGGTGTTTGGATAAGAAATTTTCAAAAGCAGAAAGGCCCAGCAAGCAGAATGCCCCGTTTTTATTGTCCTCCAGCTTCTGATCCTCTCTGGTGCAGCGGGGCTCATCTATCATCTCCATCCTCTTTTGTCCTGGTTACTGGTGATGGACTGGCTGGACCACAATGAAAGTATGGCAGAAATATGTGCAGGACAGCTAATTTGTCAATAAAGTGGGCGGGAATGGCAGTCTTATACAGTAAGTAATCTCAAAGTGTCACCACAGGACCTATCGCACTGAACTTATTGACACCTCAAAACTTGTACAAATGCCACTTTGCAATATTTTTTTTAACCCTACGCCTACAAGTGTCTTTGAAAGGTAATCAGTCTGAGTTGAACTTCCAATCTTTTAAAGTGGGAATTGAAAACCTTTTTCAAAAATAGAGCTCTCCCAGCATCATTCACAAAAGGATTACAAAACAATAAATATTATTTATATGTATAGACGTCTTTATTTAATTCTTCCCTGCGTTGAACAGCCCCATTGTTATGCAACAGAAGATGTCAAAAATAGTAACACTAACTTTTTCTCTATATTGTGTTTAGTGGCTTGATCTTGCAGCTTCCAAGCACCAGACAGGGTCGTTCTGGAACAAAAAAATGGGCCCTGGCACTAAAATAGAATTAGCACCAATTAGCAAACCAGTTAGCTAAAAACAGTGGCCCACGTTGGCAAATCAGTTCAGTTTTGAACTTGTAACAAAGTGCTGTGTGGGGAATTTGGAAGGTAGAGGGGACTGCTCATTTTGTTTACTGCAGGCAATGTTTGTGCTAATATCAGGGAAATCAACAATAATAACAACTGGTTCATCTGGCCATAAAACTGGTCCATAATCTGCTACAAAACCGACCCACCCACTGATCTGTCAGAACATTCTTTCAGGCACTGCCTCATCGCCCTAAAGCCCATTACGTTAACAGATACTGCAAGGGCTACTAGAATTATGTAAATTCTGCGACACAGCATTTTCAGCATAAATATAGTTTTGTCGCGTTTAACACATAATCCACCTTTTCCATAAATTGCAGATTTGAGTAAAAAATTGTTTCTAGCTTGAATAGTCTGAAAACTACTAAAACACAGTCACACATTGGGAGTGATTGGTCCTTAGCTGTGCAGTGGCAGATCACCCTTCTGTTTGAGATTGCTGTATTTAGGAGTTAAAATGATGCTATTGAGTTAAACCATTTTCCCAGACAGTGTTAATATGTGGAAATGAGAAAACAATGCAATAATGATGCCACAAAAATGTTGCACAGTTTTCCTTTACTTGACCTGTAATTTAGTCAACTCTTGCACACAATTCGGTACTTCCCAGTCATATAATTCTATTGGCCATGAATATTACTTCTACCCAGACCCTCCAGGATTTGGCAATCTAGTGATTTGTAAAAAGATCATACAATTAGCAGTTTTGCAAAACGCTGGCCCTTTTTACAAAATTGCCTGCTAAATTCTAAGCATGCAACCCCTCCTCTCATTAGCCCACTATTGACAACTGAGCTGAATAAGGGTCAGCATGTAGGTAAGTTATTTATTTTTTTGCTTACCTGCCTGCTGTTGCGTCGCATCCGCCTGTAGCCACTGTGCTGCCTTGCTGTTTCTGGTGGCCAGAAAGACAGGACGACAGTCAGGGGCATTGCTTGGTCATTATGACTGGGGTGGGGGGTGAGCATCAGATTTTCCGACAATGCCACTGGGATATTATGTTAATCATCATATGAGAAGCAGCCTATGAGGGGGGCTTAAGGGCCAGTGGAAAGGGAAGGAGAGCTGGTTATGAGGGGTACTATGAACACAGTATTTTTTAAATTAACCTTGCTTTAAGTCCTTCAAAACAGAGACAAGAGTGTGTGCGTGTGTGTGTGGGTGGGTGTTTTGGGCTAGGGGACTATTTAAAAATCCTAGGTGAAATCTGACTGACACCTTATTATAGACGACTGAAAACAGTAGAGAAGAGAGGATACAGAAGAGAAGAAAGAAGAAGACAGAAGAAGGAAAAGAGAAAACTGCTGCTGCTCGGACTGATATAAATGGACTTAGCCACTGTTTCACTGTTGTTCTTGGCAGTAGAACTTCAATAATGTGAACCTCTTCAACTTCAAGTTGAATCTTGATAATGTTAATACCTGCCACACTCATTCTTCGTCCAGCTGCTAAACCATGTAGAGGAAAAAATCCAGTTTGAAATGCGAACCTCTGCAGTTTTCTCATGGTTTAGGGATCAATGCGGCATATGTATGAACAAACTGTTTTGCGAGTCCTTAATAGAGATTTTTAGCTAATAGTTTAGAGCGACAGTATCTTTAATAGAAGTGGTGAACCATAAACCAAGATATTTAATCTTATTTGGATTCCAATGAAAAGATGAGACAGATAAATTAGTGTGAAAGAATACATTATTTAAAAGAAGGATGTTGCATTTATCAGCATTTAACTTATAACCAGAGACAAGGGCAAAATCATCTACTTCCGCAAAGAAAGATGGTAAAGAAGTTTAAGGATTAGAGATGAATAATAAAATGTCATCTGCATACACTGAGAGATTTAACGATTTGTCACCATATGGGAATCCTGTAATAGTTTTATTTAATCTAATTTTAATTAAGAAAGGCTCCAGGACAAGAATAAATAATAACAGAGAATGGGGACAACCTTGACAGACTCCTCTATGCAACGGAAAAGAAGGCGATACAAGACCATTGGCTAGAATAAAAGATTTGGGAGATGAATATAATAAAGAAACATAATGGGGGTTGGGAGCACACTGCCTCACAGTCCCAGCACAGTTGCTCTATAAAACTGCTGCTTTCTACTGATGAAGGGCTCAACCCAGAAACACGTGTCTAAAGATATACAGCAATGTCTGCACCCACTTTGGTGAAAAACTCCAGCTAATTTTGAAGTAAATTTGAACTGTGTACTGCATTTACCAGGATGCAAAGGGGCGAACTGTGCTGGGACTGTGAGGCAGTGTGCTCCCAACCCCCATTCCATAATTAATGAATTTTGGGCCAAAACCAAAGCATGCAAGCATTGATAAAATAAAAGGCCAAATGTCTCTATCAAAGCCTTTTCGGCATCAAATGAAATTGCTGCTAATGAATGCTTGTATGATTTGGATCCGCCCAAAACATCTAAAAACAATCGGGTGTTATCAGATAAATGTTTTCCTTTAATGAAACCGCATTGTTCCTTCCTAATCAAATGGGGTAAAAGGGAGTCTAAATGAAGGGTAAGTATTTTTGAGAACGTTTTATAATCTAAATTGATTAGAGAGATGGGTCTACATTTTTTGCATAAAATATGATCTTTGTTTTCTCTAGGGAGGAGACATATTAAGGCCTCTTGAAAGGATCCCTCCGATTTCTGGTTAGATATAAAATATTGGAATAATTGATATAATTTAGGAAGGAGTATCTGAGAGAAATGGGAATAGAATGGGAATAGAATTCAATTGTAAACCCATCAGGTCCTTTTTGATAGAATGATTAGCTTTCAAAATGTCTTTAGATTGAATATCGTCTTCTAAAGAACAAAAGTCTACTTCAGGAGATGAAGGAGGGGTGATAGAGGATAAATAATGAGAGATATTTTCTTGGGGAGACGGAGATTCAGGAGTATAAAGGAATTTATAAAATGTGGTACATTCTAAAAGAATACATTTGTTTTTATAAACTCTAGTGTTAGCCAAAGTTAGGATTGATTCAACTTTAGTTCATTCTTTCTCAATCTTAAAATAGTTATTATTTTGGGCATCACAATATTTAGCACTAGATTTAAGCAAAATCAGATTGGCAGATTCGGTTGAAAGTGTATTAAACGAAAATTTGACTGTAAGAAGTGCATCCAAATCAGACTGGGATTTAGTAGAGTGAAAGGAATATTCTAACCGTTTAATCTGTGAAATGAGTATTTGTCATTTTTTGAAGAGGATTTACGTTTCTGAGCAACAAAGGAAATAATGAAATCTCTAGAAGCAGCGTTAAAGGTATCCCAAAGTGGTATAGGGGAGGTGTGTGGAGATTCATTTTCTAGAAAAAATGGATTTGAAGAATGTTGAAAGGCTGGGGTAAACGAGGGGTCTAATAGGAGAGAATTATTAAATCTCCAATGTTTACTTCCCACTATAGGAGGAAGTAGATCTAAAGTAATAGAAATAGGAGCATTGTCTGAAATTAAAATGGAACCTATTTCGGATTGTGAAATATGTTGTGTAAGGGCCTTAGAAGTAAATAAGTAATCTATGCGGGATTGGGAGGAATGAACAGGAGAAAAAAAAGTGTATTCTTGAAGGGTAGGGTGGCATAGTCTCCAGACATCAACAAGGGAGCGTTGGGCAATAGTAGATGTGAATTGAGAATGAAAAGTAGAGGGGATAAATCTAGATTGTTATCGTCTATCAATGAAGGGGTCAATATTCATGTTTCAATCGCCACCAAATATCAAATAATCATCGCTGTAGGTCATTAATTTAGATACAATTTGGGGCTGTTAGTGGGTGCATACAAATTAAAAATAGTCAAAGGAATTTTGTTAAATAACAAAGAAACTGAGACCCATCTGCCTTCGTATCTGTTTCTTGAGCAACAACATGAATATATAAACCTTTATGACAGAGAATAGCTACCCCATTACATTTCCCCAAACCAGGAGAGGCAAAAACATGGCCCACCCACGGTCGTTGAAGTTTAGAAATCTCTTTTTGAATTATATGAATCTCTTGCAATAAAACAATATCACATTTCAAGCTAGCAATATGTGATAAAACCCTTTGACGTTTTATAGGTGAACCCAAACCTTTAACATTCCAAGATAAAATATTTAACGGCATCTTAATTTTCTAACAACTATTCACAAATTACAGTAGTGTAATAAAAATAATTACTAAGAAAGAATTACCAAGAAAAGAATAGAGTAGATGAGTATGAAACAAAGAGGAACATACTTCCAAAAACTCATGCAATAATTAATGAGAGAAGGAAGATAGAAAGGCTGGAGAGAGGAAAAGAAAGAAGAGAATGGAAAAGAAGAGAAATAGAGAATATAAAGAAATAGATAGAGAAAAGGATCAAGAAATAAAAATATAGTCAATTTAAGAGACCAAAAAAGGAGAAAGAAGAGAGAAGATAGAGAAAAAGCAAAAGTACATACCACAAACATACATTGAAAACAGGAGTGGTGGAGTCACATAAGGAAGACAACCCAACCAATCGGAAAACTCCAGGACGAGGACGGGCAAGGGAGGAGGGCATCCAGATTGAGTGACAGTCACAAATCAGGGGATCACGAAAAACCATAAGGGGTCCGAACTTTCAAGACCCTTCACAAGGCCATAGATGCGTAGGTTGTTGCATCTATTTCTATTTTCCACATTTTCCACTTGTTGTTTTAGATGGGAAATTTCCTCATGCATAGAAGGTATTTGGTTGGCAACAACTTGAACAGAGTGAATTCGATTATCCACATGAGTAACTTTTTGATTGGCATGGTACCAATTGTCATCAAGACTTTGTAGGCGAACATTTGTTTCCATCATGTACGGTTTGAGAGCATGAATTTCATCGAGAAGTAACTCCATAGATATGGATGTTGGAGTACTGGTAGGAGAAGGCAGATCTTTTTTGACACATTTACCTGTTGCTGAAGCCAATACAGAGGGTAATTTAGAGACTGGTTTAGGTGTAATTCGGTTGGAAATGGATGCTGCACCATTTGTGGTGGAGGAAGTGGAACTTGATTCCGTCTCACTCATCCATGTTGTCTTGTAGAATACTGAAAGGATTATAATCCAGCAAGGTAGCAGGATCAGGAGGAGGAGCTCTGCCACATGGAACTCGTGCCTTTGCCATAAACACTATACACCAATAGCTTTAATACCTTTGTGTATGTAGTAAAGGAGATGAAGAAGAAGAAATTCACCTCAAATCAGCCAGTAGAGGTTATGACATTTTGTATTTAAAAAAGGTCAACAAAAAAATGTCATGTAGGTATTCAATTATGGCTTTGAAGTTAACTGGAACTTAAAAGAGGTTGGTTGGTTAGCCATATTGACCAAAAGCAGATAAAATTGTGGTAAAAAGTGCTCCGATCACTAAAAACAGACCTCCGGACGACCCAAGACTTCAATTTGGTGGTCAGGACCTATATGATACACAAGAGTTGAGCATAAACAACATGTATACTATAGATATTCAGTCCAAGAAAGAGGGAAGCATCTTTGTGGACAAAAAAACAGCTTGGTATTTCAAGTTGTCATGCATGGGAGTATATCTGGAGGTCAAAGACACTTTACATCAAGTAAGATAGGTTATGGGACTCAGCATTGCCAACGAAAGTCACCACCACAGAAACAAAAGTTCATAAAACAGCGTTATAAATTGCTCCAGGGTTTCAGGTAGCAGCAATATGACCATAATCTCAAAAACAGTAGAAGGGGGTGAAGGCAGACAAAAACAAATCAAAGCGCTTGCTTTGTTTGATGTTTGATGTTTTGTGGTTTTTATATAGCGCTCTGTCACTCCAGGGAGCATCCTGGCGCTTTGTTGACATGTAGGAGTGTTTAATGCAGAGCAAAAATGGAGCTGTAAAAATGCTCAAAATGGTGGCCGCAAACTGACTGGAAACAAAAAGCCGCAAATAGAAAACAAAACGTTCACCCCAACAAAACGGGAATGTCACCAAAGATAGAAAAGGTCTCCATCTCGATGTGGTGCCAGTTGGGGCTGCAGAGCTCGAGTGGTGCCGCTCCAAAAGGCCCCCTTGCCCGCTCCGCCACGGAGCCTCACAGAAAGGCGTCCATCCCCCTCGGCGCTGAAGCCACGCCCCGGTGTAGCTTACTTGCATAGGTATAATTCCAGTAGAGCTATCATTCATATTTTACGAGAATAAAACAATTATACTTGTTTTTAAGCAAAGGCAAATTATTATACTTTTCTGTATCAGTAGAGACTGTTTTCCCCTAAGTTATCAATCGGTGAACTGTATGGCTTTTTAAGTGCTGAAAATAAATTAGATACTAGGTACAGATTTTTCTTTGGGGTTAGAATATGTCGCCCTGAGAAACAAACATTATTGGCTACATTGGGTAACATGATTAGTATAATCAATCTACGCTGCCTTACTTATCTCTGCTTATACTTTCTTTCAGGGTAATGATGACATTTATATGTGTGTCTTGAACACAACTCAGCAAATTGGAATTCAGCATGCCATCTCCACTGGAAAAACATCTCCCACTATTAGACCGCTGGTATGTGTATTTCTTATGTATTTAGATAACATTTTGTGTATATCATGATGACTGAAGTCCAGAATTCTAGATTCACCACACCATAATTTATTTGAAAAGTATGCCTTTTATAGATTTGAAATAGGTGGGTGCTGACATTATAAATCAATTTTAGTAGTTTCATACTCATTTTCAAAAATATTGTTGTGAGTTCTAAGGTGATTTTACTTTGTGAAACATGCTGATCTTATGTTGTGATATTAGGACCCATGTTTGAGAGAAAAAATGTTTCTCTCATGATTTTCACAAAGAAGTTACAGAAGGTGCTTCAGAACACATTTTCTAAATACCTTCCTCAGCCATGTAAAAAATGAAAGTCTGACATGCTGAGTCAAACATACTTCCAACTGGGGTAGTCTGTCCTGTGACCCCCTCAGTGTTGCTCTGTAGCTTCACCACAGAGCTTAATGAACAGACATAACGCCAACATTATATATTCCTGACAAATTTGAAGCACACCTGAACACTATTTTTCTGAAACCGGTCTTTCATAATGTCATAAAAAGTAAAGGTTAGAGCCCTAGAAAGCTAAAATTAGCACACATATTCTATAAATTCTGATGTATCTTCCTCATCCATGTCAGGAAAAAGTCTGGCATGCTGATTAAACATACACTTCAAACACCAACGGAGTCAATTGACTTTCCGTCGATATACTTAAGCTTCACTACAGTGAAGAAATAGAGTGCAAACGTTCTGTATTAAAGAAAAAAGGTAAGGCACTCCTGAACATCATTTTTTTGTGCAAATAGTGTAATGCAAAATTGTGGAAAATCCAGAAACATAATAAACATTTTTAATAGTCCAAACATTAAAATATGTTGAGATCCACAAAGGGATTATAAACTACTTGTTTGAAATAAAATTGCTTGCTGGTGCAACTCAATAGGCAGACAGCTTCTTTAATATTAATCTCTTATATGACACCAATACAGTTTTTGTAGTTTTAGACCTCTGCCAGAAAAGGCACCAGGCACAAAAATAGCAGTTCCTCCATAATTTATAACCCAATTAACCCTGTGGATAACAGTGGATGGAACAAAAGAACAAGGTTTCTTGAAAGAACTCAATTGTCAGAGGTAAACAATTTGCTCAAAGAAATTGTCAGCTATCCATTCATGTACCTTCAAACAATTAACAGTACATGACATTGTGCTATAAGAAACATGTGGTAGAAAAAGACGGCAAAGCATGTTTGCCACTGCTAGACCTGAAGTGGGTAGAATACATCCAAGAGGGCCGGATCGCTGCCAGATTGTCAGGCTAAATGCAATATAACTATTTTCTTTTTAGAGGAGATGCATGCACTTTGAAATTGGGATTGGATAAGGATTTCCTGGACTCATTTTGGACACCTTTAATCTACACACAATAAACAGTATAAAGAAAAGCCTTTCTTAAATGCATATCACAGCCTTTGTTGTCAGAAATATAGCATAAGAAAGAACCTCAGTGGTCCAATTTTCTTTTTCCAAGTAGGAACAGATTAAGCACCAAATTATCATCCCCAAGTATTGAATATATCAGTAAAGAAAGAAAGAAACACATTCCTCTCACGAACCAATGTATGAAAGGTTACTCTCCAATATCACTGTTAAGTAATCTGGTGGGGCAGCAGGAAAAAGACTATACTTATAACAGTAACAGTCCTATGTGATTTGACCTAAATTCCTACATAGGGAAGGAAATTGTTAATAATATTCATAGATAAATCATGAGAGTAAGAATTATTTTTCATACAAAAAGCTATCCTATTAAGAATATTCTTATCAATAATTCTTGGATGTGTGTGAAGCCAGTGCTTCTCTAATTCGTATTTAACATCTCTTAGAAGGACAATATCTCTAGTTACATTTCATGCTCATAGTGTTAAAATCTAGAAGAATACCAACAGGTGAAGCAGAACTAGAAGATCCCTAGATGTTTTTCGAGGAAATGGAAACAATAGGTGCTTCTGGCAAAATGGGATGATGATGGCTATATTTACATTTTTCTGCGCATTTGAACTGCAAATAGAAATACCATCAATAAAGTGGGAAGTATGAATTCTTTAACATTGCTCCAACTTTGAAAGGGACATATGTTGCCAACATCACAGTGGCTAGCCCCTGTATTTGATGTATCTTTATAGCTGAGGACTGTGTTTGCAGTCAAAGAGGTCAACTTCCAGTAGAGACAATTGATTACATCTTCTCCAGAATACGTTTCCAATTACTATCAATGTCTGGAATTATAATCCACTTTTGTTTTGATTAGAAATTAGATGTATCAAACGGGGTCTGTAATGCCTATCTTTAATCAAATGTCCCAAACATCCCTCAAAAAGTCTGACAGTGTTTTCAATTTTGCCTTTTTCTGTCAAAATTGCAGAAGACAAAAAAGCTCATCCACAGCTCTAGAAAACGTATATTTGTAAATCTTACCCCCTCCTTCACCTACATGACTTACAACTGATTCAATTATCAAGCCAGTACTCCAAAAAGTGGTATTTATGTTCTAAGCTTCCAGTCCATAAAGTCAGCATTACATTTCTTCTTTGGGATTTTCTGACAAAGCAACCAACTGAGACAGCCCTTCTTTTAAAATAACATATTTTTAATGTATGAAATGTATGATGGGCCCTGAAATGAGAGTGGCCGGGGAAAATTAGTTTAATTGATGAAGCTAAGAAGGAAATTACCCTTGCTAAAAGTCTGCGATAGTGGTCTGAAGATCTAATTTTTGAGTGACTTATTAGGATGTGGAAGGGACAAACATGAGTCAGATTGACTGTAGAGGCCTAGAAATTACAACACCCAAGATTAAATAATAAAATATGTGCTGAATTATAATGATTGGAGATGTTATCAATGTTAACACTGTGGTGTGTAATCTGGAGACATCAAAACATCATCCACGTTAATGGCTAGAGAAACATACCTTTATTTGATGATGTGATTTGAATACATGTTTGAGGATCTTTGTGCTAAATGAGAGCCCCAATGAAGCCTCAAGATTTGCCAATTCTGCCATTGCTTTAAATTTTGGGGATACGTCTTAAACTACTGTTCCCTCTGGAGTGCGTGCCTGGCCTGCCAAACTCATTGTCTTGTCTCCCTGCTAAGCGGGCATGAAGCACATTACAAAGGATCCTCCTGCTGATTAGCAGAAGAGCTCTTTCTGTGCTAAATATGAGGGAAAAGGTGAGGTGCAAATAAAAATTCAAAGGCTTCAGCAGTATGAAAAGTGAAACAGGGCGGGGTAGCTGTTTCTCTCTATTTCAAGCAATGAAGAATTCTGACAGGCAATTAAATGTCTTCTCTTACTGTTGTAATATTTGTCTATCATGCTGCAGATGAGACTATAATTCATGAAGTAGAGCTGTATAGCCAAATTAAAATATCTCATTTAATGACAAACACATACATTCCAAACAGTGGCAGGTTTTCGGTTTAAGCATAAACTACATCTTCCACGTTTTTACAGACATTGCTATCATTTTTGCCCAACACATGACTGATAACACCAACATTACATCAAGGAAGTGTGCATGTAAAAAGACTTTGCTCTTTCTAGTCCTTTCTGACTTCAATGGTCTCAGTTTTCAACTACTGTAAATCGCCCTTGATGTGCGAAAGTTCAATTTTCCTTTGACTGCAATCTGGGAGTTGTAGTTCTAGTTCACTTCCGTTGATTCATGTCAGTGGCTCACCTGGAAACAATGACTTGTCCAGGACTAAAGTATTGCATCCTTGGTGATATCACACCCTTGTTATCTCACTCTTTTGAGATGTTTACTTTAGTAAAACACAGTCAGTATATAATGCTTCACTACAGCCATTAGCTGCAGTTCATAATCTTTACAACAAAATTGTATTTGGCTGACACACAAGGCAATTCTGCTTTAGCCAAGCACTTCTATGCATTTTGCTTCTTTTAGCAGTCCTTTGTTTATTTAGAAGCAGTAATCTGTTTGTCACATTTATAACTAAATGCATTTCATGTAATTGCATTGTATTTGTACACTGCCTACCATACTACTTACAAAGCTTAAAACACATTCTCAATTGTTGAGAAATTAGCTACTACCAATGTATAATTTCTAAAGTGCTTTGTGCTTCTGACAAGGTCACCTAAGTTCTTTGATTTTGAATCTGCTTTCTTTGTGCCCTTTGAGTGCATGATTAAAAGCATGTTTGGTGTTGCTTGGTCTGTGTAAGAAAAGAAGTACATGAAGTTCGGCGGCGGGGTAGAATTCTTGCATAGAGTTTTAACAGCATATAATAATGGGTGTGACTGACAGGGTGAGAAATAGAACCTGCTGTACATACATGGGTGTAGCTTGATTTCAATGGCACAGCAAGTACGGAATCAACGTCTGTGCCTACATTTGGCCTCTTAGAGCATAACATCAAACTGACATCAAGTCAATGACCAAGGAGTTGAAATGCTACCCGAGCAATTGCCACTGGCTAAACTTTTTGCAAGCATTATCTGATCACCTTTATGTTTTTGATGGACCACCCTATGTGAAAAAGGGTATGACCAGACATGGGTCCTGTGCTCACTGTGCCACTGGAACCACACTACACCGGACTGACGAGCACCAATTACTGTGAAAACAGGCCTTGGTATGCTTGTGTTCCAGCTTAGGGAGGAAATAGCATGGCAATCTGTCTGGACTGTTCATTTTGGAGCAGCTGATTTGCACATGAAAATGGTGAGAAAAAGTATGATGGGTTGGAATGCTACCCTCAGCAATTTGCAATAGTCAGACATATTGCAAGAATTCCTCACATCACTTTTTGTGCATTAGATTGAGTGGGTGGCTAGCTGTAACCAGACCATTGGGAATATTGTGTATGAGCTGATAAAATAATGACTGGCAAGTTGGCAAGTATGTGGAGCATCCTAATTGTAAAACCCTAGTGCTGATTAATGCAAGGTCAAAACTCCTTCCTGAAGAATGTCCTAGTTGGCTCGATCACCCCATTTTCAGGGGAGTTAATTATGGGAGACAACATAAGTACGCCGTGGGATCTAGAGTGGATAGGAATGGTATAGAACATGTCACACCTGGAGTGATGTATAAAGGACTAAGGGGCATAATTTCAAGGACAGGCGATACATTATCGCCGCTTTTATTGGCAGGAAACTGCCGATAAAGCAGCGATAATGGCTTTCATAATATGCTCTATGAATTTCAATCGAAGCCCATGTTAGATGTGAACACATCTAACATGGGCTTCGATTGGAATTCATAGAGCATATTATCAAGGCCATTATCGCCGCTCTATCGGCAGTTTCCTGCCGATAAAAGCGGCGATAATGTATCGCCTGTCCTTGATAATATGCCCCTAAAAGGGTGAATCATTGAGCTAGCTAGTACTGGGGGACACATGACATACACTTCATCTAGAGAAAAAGCCTTATTTTTACTTTTACCTATATGCGTTGCACTCCTTAAGAGATTGCCTATGCAGAAGGTTTGGCCAGAGGGCTAGAAGGAGTGAATATGTATGAAATTACCATTTCAGACCACACTCATATGGAGATCAGGTTGAAGGGGAGGGGCAGTTAAAACGCGGGGCAAATGTAGAAATGTGATTTATAGGGTTATTTATAGTGATATGGCAGACAAGATCAAAATTGCTCCTGGTATCACTTATTTCTTTAAGTCAAATAAGGTTGGGGACACAACATTGTCAATCACATGAGATGCACTTAAATCTACAGTGACCGGACTGTAAATAAGTATGTCAGCTCAAGCTGCTACAGAAAGTAGACTGTCCTTGGACATTCTAACATCAGTGATCAAGGCATTAGAGGTGGTAGACAAAAAAGCACTGTTAAGGGCATAGAGGAGACAACTGGCAATTCTAAGGTGCAAAGTGTCTCTAATCAGGATGAATAGAGCTTAGAAAGCTGTTTCAAACTTGGGAGAAATAGTGTATGATAAAGGTGATAAAATTGGCCCCATGATAGTTCAGAGACCTAGCCACCACGGGACAAAGGCACGTAAAGATTGCCTTAAATTGTCAGGTGGAGGATTAGCAACTAGGGATCATGATAAGGTGGCTGCTTTTAGATCCTTCTTTCAATCCCTATACACAAAAGCCTAGAAATGTTTGAGGAAATTAAGGCATACCTAAAAGCAAGTATGATACTGACCTTACCTCAAGGTAGTATTGAGTCATTAGAAGCCACTATAATGGTACCTGAAATAGGTTTAGTCTTCAAACAAATGCACCTGCACATCTCTCCAGGATATGATGGGAAAATAAATTTATCATGCAACTAGGTGTGGAAATTGCCAGCTTTTTCAACACATTAAGCTGGAATGAGGAAACAATCTATGTAAGAGATAGACATCATACTAATCTACAAACAAGGATAAGCCCTGAGAAGTGTACATCCTTTCAGTCCATAGCCAGCAATACTCAATGCTGACATTGAGTCCGGATCCTAAAGGCTCCAATAATTTTAGAACCATTTCCAGACTCCCACTCTCTGCAAATATTACAGAAAAAATTATGAATGCACAACTTAGTCTGTTCTTGGAAGAAGCCCAGGTGCTAGATCCCACCCAGTATGGTTTTTGGGGGGGGGGACATAGCACGGAGTCCGCGCTTCTTAAATCCACTGAAGAAATCAGGGCTATACTATACTAGGGAGGAAAAGCTGCAATGATTATGCTGGACCTGTCTGCGGCCTTTGATACTGTCCATCATGTCTTATTGATGGATCGGCTGCAAGAGATTGGAGTCAAGGGCACTGCATGGAAGTAACTTAAATCCTTCCTATCTAATAGAGTACAGACTGTGTCCCACGGCGACTTCACAGCAAAACCTTTTCCACTGCCCTGTGGAGTCCCGCAAGGGTCGTCCATGAGTCTGACACTTTTTAACATTTATGTATCACAGCTGGCTCCCCTAATTGAATCCTTTGGTTTTATTTGAACCTCATATGCAGATTACACCCAAATTGTAGTGTCACTGCTACCGGATGGGGTACAGGAAATGGCGTCACGTTTCCATGATTGCATGACAGCCATGGGTAACTGGATGGCCCAAAACTGCCTTAAACTAAACTCCAGTAAAACAGAGCTGGTTTTGTTCGGCAATTATTCACATTTTTGGACCCCGGCATGGTGGCCGGACATACTGGGTCCTCTTCCGACTCCTATTAGGAAGGTGAAAAATCTAGGAGTTTACATGGACACCAAACTCAGTTTTGAGCATCAAGTGAACGCAGTGGTCTCAGCTACATTGTACACTCTAAGCTCCTGCAAGAAAATGTTGCCTTTCCTACCCAAAGAAAGCCAACAAACAGTCATTACTGCCTTAGCTATGTCCAGACTGGATTTTTGTAATAGTCTTTATTTCAATATCGAGGAAGGTTTTATGAAAAAAACTGCAATTATTGCAGAATGCAGCTGCCAGACTACTCACTGGCATATCAAAATATACTTCAATCTTGGCTGAGATTAAAAAGCTCCACTGGTTGCCCGTCAAAAAACGCATTCTGTTTAAAGCTCTTTGTTTGGTCCACAAATCCCTTCATGGAAATGGACCCCTCCACCTAAAACGGCAGTTCCAGTGGTATATACCTAGAAGACATCTACGCTCATCAGAAGCAAACCTGGTATCAGTGCCCTTTGTAAAGAAGTCCAACTGGAGAGGCAGAGGTTTTGTGGTTGGTGCAGCTAAGGCATGGAATGACCTTCCGCTGAATCTCAGGTACAAGACAAACCATCTGGACTTCAGGAAGGCCTGAAGACATTGCTATTTTCTTTCAAACTACTTCCCTTCTCCAACCCCGTGTTTTAGGCCTCCGTAGGACATCAGGTTCAGCTCCAGGACACCTCGGGTAACAGTTTGCCCTTTAGAAATATCAATAACATTAACTGCGAATGGAGCCATCTGAAGTGAGTTTCAGAGCTAAACTTAAAACTCACTTATTTCCCAGATACTAAACCTTAGCTCCCTGGGTTCTTGCTCTTTTTGATGGGTTAGCATTTGCAGTCAGCGCGGGGACACAGTCTTGTGCAGCCAGGCGCTTAATAAATGCAAAAAAAAAAAAAAACTTTAACACCAAGGAATTTGCTAGAATCCTAGTTGAATGGATAAACAAGCTAATGATTTACCTAGTGGATGTAGGTGGGATTTATTAGACACTGAGAAAGAAGGGATAACCTCAGAAGGGTGGCCAATCTAATGGAGAAGGTGGAACACTGCACAATCCCAGAGATACTGATATCACTTGATGCTGAAAACAGTTTGAGAATGTAAGCTGTGAATGTCTGCTTACATGCCTGGAAAATTATATATATGGCTCAAAATGACAGGGTGGACACTGTCTTATTATAAAGAGCAGAACGTGAGTGTGAGGGTAAACTGTAGGAAGTCAGGATGCTTTGTCCCTTATGCTTGGATGAGGCAGTGGAACTCATTGTCACCCTTGCTATTTGTTCTGATGATAGATCACCTAGCCATAGTGATAGGAGGGAATACTGGCAAAGCAGGGATTACACTTGAGGTTGAGGAAAAAAAGATCTGCCGCTTCACATAGTATATCCTATTAACAGTGATCCAACCTGAAAGAAATATTTAGTTTGCACTGGAAAGTTTAAAAATTATGTCAGGGTTTAAAATTAGCACATAAGTCCGAGAGCTTTAGATCCCCCTTCAACATAAGCAGGTACAACGACTCCAAGAGCAGTGTACAATGCAATAAGGGACCAAAAAGATGAAATACTTGGATCTCAACCTCACAAATAGACTACTGGTTTGTCATGCTATTAGGTTGCAGTAAAGAAATGTGCTTCATCCAACAGCACATTTGTCATTGGTCTAAAATTCGGACTCTACTCTATTTAAAGCCTACATTAGTGAAAGAAAAGATCTACCTCCCTCAGAAGGTAGCTCAGTTCTGCCCGTTTTAAAAAGGGTAGCTTTGTCCCTGGAAAAAGATCATCGGCTAGACCTTTTCGATTGAACTAAGAAGGTTTTGTCTAAATATTTGCTGGACAAAAGAAAAAGAGACTATCGATGTAGAATAATCAGGCTTTCACCCACGACGCGCCACAAAAGTAATCATTTTTTGCACTTAATTTCAAATGTACACATTTTAAAGGTCAAGCACTAAGGCCTTATATAAGAAACAAACTGTAAAAGAATGTTGAGAGATTTCCGCCAGAATATACTTTTACAAGATTTTTGTATCCACAAACATTCCGGGAAGTATGCTTGGAAAGCTGCACCAGAACACAGGGTTCCAAAAATCTTTCTGGGAATCTCATGTGACTTTTCCTAAACTCTCATATTCCTCCTGTATGGAAATGTATTTCCCTGAGGAACCTTTATGGTAGCTTATGTTGGTTGTGTGTGGATTATTCATGGTGGAATGTTTTGGGTTCATGGTGGAGAGTGAATGTTTTTTTTTGTGTTAGAGGCAACTGCAATTGCAAGATTGTGAGTGAAGCAGTTGGGATGACCTTCCCCATGGCTCCTAGTCTTTGAACCTGTACTTTATTTATTTTGACAATTGCTTTGTACCTCTTCTTCATGCTCCGTGATTTTTTCTGTGGATAAAAGGACTTAACATACTCAACCAGAAAGTCCCAGTGTCTTCCATTCCACTGTTCACCCTCGATGAGAACGTACTTCCGCCTTTGGTTGGAGTAAATTTTGGCCATTTTTTAAATGGAAAAGGGTTGCAAAGGATACCCACAATCGTACATTTTCTAAGATAGCATCTCAGGGCAATGGTGCCTTCGAATACCCACTCCTTGAGCTTGATTTACTACTATGTGGCAGAAACGTTTGCACTAGTAAATGATTTTTGCCTGCCATGAATCTGTTTTTCTCTAGCTTTTTGGGGAAAGCTAGTTAAACAGGGCCTTTTTTCTACTGTTAGGTGATAATCTCACTACAAGCCAAATCCTGGATAGGAATCATGCTTGCGACAATGCTGGTGAGATAGAGAAAATGTACATGCTAAATAGTGTAAGGCAAGGCTGTCCTTTTGCCTCTCCTTGCTTCAGCCCTGAACTTATCTTCAATGATGGGTTTAGATGGGTGTCGTTTCAACGTTCTGATGTAAGGAGGTGGTTTGACTTTAATGTACCATACCTAAATAAAATCATTAAAATGCAAACTTTTGAGAAATCCATGGCTTGAAAATAAATGTTAGTAAAACTAAAATTATTTTCATTTTCAAAAGAAGAAATGGGTTGAATTTTACTTGGATAACTGATACATAATAATGCAGACTGTATTTTTTTTTACATTTGTGGGGGGCAAGGTTAGCTCGAATTTGCCATAAAAACTGCACGCCACTCACCAAAAACAATAGTGTATAGTTATGGACTTGCCTCAAAAATCTTTCCAAATGTTTGTAACTGAATAAATGAATACAAAGATGAATAATAAATAAATAAATATAACCAGAATATCATGTTCTTTTCTTCTCTGCAACATTGCATTTACATTCAACCTTCCTGAGGACTTGTGTACAGTTAGGGCGAGGGTGACCACATTCCTCTAGGTTGATACAGACACTATTTCCACCCAAGCACTTTTGTGTGATAGCCTAAATCATTTGGGTGTTGTAGTCTTGTTTTCTACCATTGAATTAATTAGACTAGCTCACCTGAGCATATAGAGTAGTGGTCACAATAGGCAGGGTAAAGGAGGATCTGAATGTTTTATATGTGAATGTGCATTGGTGGATGATGGTACTACCACTACAACTACACCTATTAATTCTACTACTGCTTCTGCTACTACTGCTTCTACTACCAGAATGACTACTACTATTAATGAAACTGCTTGCCTACAACTACTCCTTCTTCTTGTACTACCACTACTACCAATAATAATGTTTCAGGAAGTCAATGAATTTGACACACATTCACAAAAACAACTCTCGTGCAAAACAAAACAAACCACCTTGCCTAACTCCATTCCATAAAAAACCAGCACAATTTTCACTCAGTTGAGTGTTATTTTTGATAATTGCTGCCATTGTAGTACTTAGTAGCCAAGGAGGTTCAAACAAAGGTTTATGGCTCTGTTTGCTGCACCAATAAAACACACTCAGACTATCTTTTATATCTTTATAATGTTGTGGTAGCATCCACAATCCTAAGGTAGTGCCAGCCTGACCCCTTTCGCCAGCAATGTAAATTTGGCTGCTCCGTCTCATGGGTATTGGGACTTTTGCTCAAATTCTCTTACAGATCCACATCCTTAAATGAATTAAGGTCAGAATTTTATCAGGTCCTCTGACTCAATAGGATCTGAGAGCAAAGGTTGTTCTCTATGGTAGCTAGGGTGCAGATAATTCAATCTAGTGGACTATTTTGTAATGTCTGGAATTGACGAGTTTTGTATGGAGAAGGGAAGTCATAAATGGGGTACATTTTGACCCTAGATACCACAGAACTCCTTAGCTGAGTCCGATTTTGATATTGCCAAGTGCATAATGCAGTTCTGTTGGTGGTATCAATTAATTAAGGTGTTTGCACAGACTACACTGTTATGTCAATGCATTCTTCTTTATTTAATACATTCCACATGGCCATTTTCCCCTAAGAAATGGAAACAGTAGTGGAAAGAAAATTGAAATGCTAATTTTTGAAAGACATGTGTATCAGTGAAACAAGCAAACGTTACTAATATGTTATGGTGTCTTGTTTTAGGGTGTTGTAGAGAGTCCTGTTACATCTTTCAACAACGGAAATATTAAATGCACTTTTGTTCTGAGAAGTAATATTTTGCTTCCAAATAGCAACACCAGCAATCTTTACTACATATTTCTAGCCACTGGACCTGCTTCAGGAGGTAAGCGCTTCCTCTTTTAATGATTTTGAAAGTAGAGATAAAATTATATGTATGTTGACTGTTTCTGTTACATTACTATTACACTATAGCCCACTCCACGGCAGTCATGTTGTGGGTTAAGTATTAGATGTTTAGAATGTCCCTTTTTTCTAGTCTGTATTCAGGAGATATTAGGAATAGGGGTCTCTAGTTGGCAGAGGTAGTTACCTATGTTCCTAGTCAGGGTAAGGGGGCTACACTTCTAAATTAACCACTGGTCACCCTTTTGATAGATTGGCTTTATCTCAGAGCCAGTGTGTAAAGCATTTGTGAACACATACAGTAATACAGTAAAAACACTACAAATAGACACCACACCTTTTAGAGAATAAGTAGTCTTTATCTAAACCAAACAAGACCAAAACGACAAAAATCCATAATACAGTGATAACAATGTGACTTTCAAATGGTAGAAACAGCTCAGTTCAAAGCAAATTCCAGATGCAACACTTTTCACACAAAGTACTTTGGATGCGCCCTGCACATAAACAAACAGGGTCACAGGGAAGGTGATGCAGTGGTTCCTTACACTCAGGGAAGGTGATGCGTCAGTTCTTTGCTCCGGGGAGGTGATGTGTCGGTTACCTACTGCGTGGCAAGGTGATGCGTCGGTTTCGTACTGCTTCCCCCAAAGATACGACAGACCTGGAGCCGCAATGCGACAATCTGGGAAGATGGGTGGGCTCTTGCAGTTGTACAGCAGGGCTAGCGTCAGAACCAGTGCGGTGATCTTGGACTTTGGAGACCGGTGAACTGAATGCGGCGTGCAGCGATTTCTCGAGCCGGTGGCAGGCTCTGCGTCAGTTCCTTTGGTGATGCATCGGAAACAGGTACGCATGCATCGCGCTTCTCGTCGTGTTGCTTTTCCAGCTCCTAACAGCCAGAACAATCTCCAGAGGCCCAGAACAGCTCCAGGCACCTCTTGGTAGGTCAGAACTCCCAGCAAGGAAGTTCAGGGGAGCTAGGGTCGAAGTCTTTGTGTCCCTGAGACTTCAGAACAAGAGACAAGCTCTCCTTCAAGCCCTTGGAGATCTTCCTCAAGCATGGGACACAGCAACCAGCAAAGTCCTTCTCCCTTTCCTTGGTAGAAAGTAGCCACTGCAGGCCAACCCCAGACAGCAAACAGCACAGGGGCAGTATTCCTCCTTAGGGTCTCCAGCTCTTCTCTTTGGCAAAGGCTCCTCTTGATTCCCAGAAGTGATTTAAAGTTCAGGGTTCTGCGCCCCTCTTTTTTTAATACAAAATTCTTTGTTCTCTGAAGGCAGATAGTGTCCGTGCCCAGCCAAAACCAGTGTTGTCCTCATTGGTGCAGCTTCCTGGCAGGAGGTGGAGACAGCATTGTCCTTGGCAGGCCCGGCCCATTCAGTTGTGAAATAAATCTCCTCCCCCTACTCTGAATGAGGCCCAGGTCGATTCCGCCCAGCCCTGACTGACCCTGGAAATGCAGGACCCACCTCAATCCCCAAGTGACTGTCTGAACAGAATCCACATCCCAGTCCCTGCCACTCGAACGCCAGACCATCAATAAACAAGCCAGCAGAGGCACACTGGATTGCTAGGCAAGAAAATACCTGCTTTCTAAAAGTGGTATTTTCAAACCCAGAATGTAAATATCACCCTCTCTAAAAGAAACATCTTAACAGTCTGAGTTCAAGCATATCAAACTTTATTTTTCAATCTTGTTCCCATGGGCAGTTATGCTTATAATATGTTTTAAGCAAAGTTCCAATCCTATGGGACAGATAGCCTTACAATAGTGAAAAACTAAATTGGCAGTATTTCATTATCAGAACATGCCACACACATCATGGTATGTCCTACCTTTCACATACACTGCAGTATGTCCACAGGGGTACCTTGGGCCTTCCTTAGGGATGACTAGTAAGAAAAGGGAAGGTTAGCGCCTTGCAAGTGGGTGCACTTGCCAAGTCGACATGGCAATACGAGACTGCACACAGGCTCTGTAATGGCAGGCCTGAGATACATTTACAGGCTGCTTATGTGGGTGGCACAATCAGTGCTCCAGGCCCACAAGCAGCATTTGATTTACTGACCCTGGGCACACAGTGCACTGTACTAGGGACTGACATGTAAATCATATATGCCAATCAGGGAATCACCAATCCATAACAACAATTCACCAAGGGGGCACTTGCACTTTGGCACAGAACAGCAGTGGCAAAGTGCCCAAAGCATCTAGACCAGCAAAACGAAGTCCAATCCACAGCAAAATAACGAGGCAAAGGCAAAAATACAGGGGAACCCCATGCCAATTATGCCAGGTCTAACAGGGGACATTTAACAATGTTACAGAATCACACAATTTTGGTCATTAGAGTGTTATCCTATGCTAATATTTATTAAAGAAGATGAGAATATTAATCAAACCACTCCCTTAATTTCTTTGAATGCTTGTGACTTGCTATCGTAATTAAGTCCCTACACTTTCATCATCTGTATTTTAATGATCTTTGGCAAAATGATCTCAAAAAGTGCAACAGCACAAGGGGATGCAAATTTTTGGATCTGTTTCCAAAGATCATTATTTTGGTCTTGCAGTGGTTCATGTTAAACTTCCTGGCTCTGCAGTACATAATCAATGTAACCAACGACCATTTGAGTTCAATGTTGATGTTTCCTATATTTCCGAAATAGACAGTGTAGTCTACATCCTATGATGCAGACAACATCTCATTGCCAGGTTTAAGGGATGAGTCTCCACCTTATTTTGTTCTATAAAAAGATCAACACTAACAAAATGAATAAAAGAGGAGGAAGTGCACATTGCTATTTAATTCATCGAGTGCAGTCACTTGTATTATACTTAAACAATCACTCCATTGTGCTAGTACAGTTTGCGGATACTGATTAGCAACTGTAGAGGTAGTCCACTGTGATGGCGTTAAGACCTTTTTTTTTTTTTGAACCCTTTTTTTTTTATTTTATTTTTATTGGAGTTCATGGTGCAATAAGAAAATACATAAATAAATAGCCATAAGCAAGGTATAAGAACATCTGATACATATATGAGCAGTTAAAGACCACAATATTTTATGTGGGGATAAAAAATTATATAGAAGATCTGCCAATAAATATAGCAATACAGTACATTTCAAATTCTTAATCTATCGTCCAGCCATTTCTTAACCGGGGCCCATAATCGTCTTCCCATTTCTCGTTTTTTAACACCTTTAAATTCAAAGAGGCCAGACTCAATATTGTAAATGGCCAAGAATCTGGAGATCCACATCTGAAAAGACGGGGCTGTAACATCCTTCCATTCGGCCGAGATAATGATTCTGAGCACGGCGACCGACATAAAAACCAAAGCAGCCTCGTCATCTGTTAAAACCAATTTAGAATCTGAGCCAAATAACATTAGTGTTGGGGATAGATCGATCTTATGACCTAGCAGCCCCTCCCAGAATTTTGTTATTCCAGCCAGGGCGGGGGTCAGTCGTTCACAAGTAAAGAACATATGTAGTAGGTCGGCTTGCCCCTTATTACATCTCGGGCAGCAATCATCATTCCTAACACCCCAAGCAAATAATTTAGCCGGTGTATGGTACAGATTAAAAACTGTTTTAAAATGTTGTGCTCGTCAGTTGGACGCCCGAAAAATCTTTTTATTCAAGCTTAATGCTAGGTCCAAATCTACATCCGGGTTTCCCAATTTAGTTGCCCAATCACTTTCTACTTTTCCTACATCGTCTTGTAATCTGGACACCAACATGTTGTAAATATCTTTTATCTTCCTACACCTTCTTCTCATACCCTCAACCACAGGAAAGTCTACGAGGGGTTTGAGCTTTGGCCTACAAGCCTGTAAGATACCGGAGATTTGACCATATATAAGCCATTGATTTGAAGGGAGGCCATATCTCCTTTGCATGTCCTCAAACCCGCTTATCCTATCTCCTACCATTAGGTCTCCAATAGTCTTAACCCCTAAGCGCTTCCAGACTTGTAGGATCCCGTCATTGCTTAAGTGAGGAAAAAGGCTAGAATTTACCAAGAGGAGAGAAGGGTTGACTTTAGGGATATGAAAAAATTTTAGGATTGATTTCCATACTTGCCATGCACCTAGCAGGATCTTAAATTGTGCCTTTCTATAGAACCTATATTCCAGTTCCGACAACAGTAGTCCAGTAGCTTTCTCCCCCATCAGTAGTTTGAAGATGGGAGGGGGACCCTGGTTGTCTGTAATAGTCGCATCAGTGTCGCATTGAAACAGGATTGACATCTGGATTAGGAGTCAGGTCCAGTGCTACAATCTCAGGTTCGGAAGTGCCATTCCACCCCTTTCCCACGGAAGGGACATAAGGGTCGTTGAACGTCTAGCCTTACCGTACTGCCATATAAACCTGATAAAGACAGACTCTAATTGCTTCAGAATTTTCTCCTCAATATTTAGGGGAATGGCTCTAAATAGATATAGCACCCTTGGAAACATTGTCATTTTTACAACATTTACTCTCCCGACCAGCGAAAGATGAAGAGCATCCATCCTTTTCAGTTCTAACTCTATGGATTTATTGGGGGGGGGGTAAAATGGCGTTAAGACCTTAGGAGGCCACAGCTGATATTATTGTTTTGAGGTACACAGAAGAGCAATACGATTGGGGCTTTTTGGTACGCCAACAAGATAATCAGATGTTATAGTAGAGTATTTTTGTGGCATAGTACTGCACAAGAGTACATGTCTTTTCAGCTCTCTCCTTCTTGTGCTACTGCTCCTCAAACACCCACCCCCACACTGCTGTCTCCCTTATGTGCTGTAAGCCCTGTTTGTGTGCTTAGTACACGTGCCAGACTGCTCATGATGCTTTCTCCCTCACTTTCTCCCTCACTCCCTTGTGTGCTTCTCCAGCCCTCGAGGTGGCTTCGCTTACATGTGCCACTTCATCTGAACCACCCATTTCACGTTGCATCCCACCTTTGTATGCTCCCTGATGCTCCACGTTCTTCAGCTGCTCAGTCCCTTTTTAGGTCTTGCTGAGTCAGCGCATGCGCTGCTCTGGCGAGACATTTTGTCTGTGTGCTATTAAAAGTGCTACCACAGCTTGGCTTGCTATGAGTGTGCAATTACGCGCACAATGACGAGCAGAGGCGCCATATGGCTTTCCTCTCTCGTCATGGTGCGCGCACAACGCACACCACTCGCCAACCCACTTTCCTGTTTCTCATCACGTTTGCTCGTCCCACTCTCGTCCACTTTTTGCTCACGCTTCTTGTAATACTTTACCTCTTTCACTTGCTGTCACCTAAAACATCTTACTGCAATGCCGCCCTCTGCTGGCTGGGATCAGAAATGGCTATCTCATTGCCTCTGTGATGGGCCAGGCAACTGCCAAGGTCCGTTTGGACTTGGTAAATAAATTATCTCAGCAAGTTAAGTGTTCGCTAAAGAGCCATGCGTATTCTGCAAGCCACAGGGTCCATGTTCGGCTTAAAGCCACTTTGCCCTCATGCTTTCAATGCGAACCGGCAAAGTTGGAGTAGTTTACCTTATATAAAGAAAAATTAATACAGGTCCACTTCTTTATACAACAAGTTTGACATTTACACAGATTTGTGTGGAAGGAGAATCTGACTTCACAGCAGCACAGTTTAAATTACAAGCCAGGAGCAGAATCTGGAGGCTCATTGAACCCATACAACGCTTCACTTCTGTTGGTCCTGGTACTCACAAGCTTTCATTGAGCGCGGCAAACGTTTTGAGCTTTTGAATTAAACATATTAATAATAATAATAATCTACGGTATAGTATCAGCTTTATGCATTTGTTTTTAGACGCCCCGTGCAAAATTCTCTGCTGCTTGACACACTCAGGCAGCAGGGTGGCTTGATTCGGGCTGTGCAGGAGCATCCCCCTTAGTGGGGCACGGGGGCATTTCACCAGTAAACTACAACCAGAGTGAGCCACTCTCAGCGCATTTCTGAAATCATTCAGGCTAACAAGGATGCTGGGATAGTGAAGGTACTGTGTGCTTCACACAGTAAAGTAAAAACCACAAGCACGCTGCACATGGGCACACAGCTGGATCAAAAAGTTGGAAGGCTGCCTTGCCAGCGCAATTATTTTCGTATTCCACTTTATAGTGGTGTGCTTTGTCTCTGGGTTTGGCGACTGGCAATGTTTGTTTGGATTTGGCTGAGTAACCTCAGCGATCCCATTCATCTGTCTATCATCATCCTGTTACAGATGATTGAGTGCGCTCTTTTTTTATCTGGAGGGCCAAATCGAGGCTGACTTGTATCAAGAAGAGATCTGTACGTGAGATTTCACAATAACATATGTGTCATTAGTAATCCAATTGAGATCGTGGGAAGAAAATGGCAGGAAACATAAGATGCATGTTCAGTAAGTTTCAGGTAGTCCATCTTCGCTTGCCAGTTTCAGTGGTTGTGCCACATTTCTCAAAAGGTAACTGATTCCAAAGCACAGGACAACCCTTGGGTGAGTTAGCTCTCATGAAAGTGTTGCTTTTCGCTACCTAGTTAATTCTGTGTTAATAGCATCCATCATTGCAGTCCCAACAGATTGATCATTGTGTGGGGTGCACTCTGTAGCTAAATTTCATTATCATTAATGACCACATTGGAAGTATTCGCACAGACTTAACCAGAATCTAGAATCTAGGAGTGCATGTGTTTTCTAGATCATATCCTGCATGCAGCATTCCTCTCGCAATGCCCCATTCCATGCCCTGTTGCCCTGCCTTCCGATGAAGCACATCCTTTGCTTCCACCCCCCTTCATATTTGTTTTATTTAGCAATCCCATCTCAACCAAGCTTCTCTTTTGCCTTGCGTTGCTTGTTCCCTACCATCCTCTCCACTGTTGCCCCACTACCTGCTTCCTCAATGTATTTGTTTCAAACTATATATATTTTTCTTTCTTGTTTGAGAACCCATCAACTGCAATTTGCTGCTAATCCGCCCATCTTTTTTTTTTAGCAAATAGCTACAGGACCCTTTGTCTTCAATTACTTTCAGGCTACTTCAATTTCATTTTTTACCAATTCACCTCGGATCAATATATAAAAAAAATAACACCAGCGTCATTTCATAGGCATGCAGGAGTAGTGATGCATGTGGGCACCTACAAAATGCTGTGGCCTGCTGTGCCCTAGTGAATTTTCTTATTTGTTCACTCTTGTAATATTTATTCACTTTTTACTTTTTTTTTTTTTACTTTTGGCCATGCTGCACAGGATATTCTCGATGCTCTATAGCATTACTAAAAGGCAGTGTGAAAGCAAATAGGTTCCTAAGGCGAGACGCATTCGCTTTGCCAATGATCGTTGATTTTTGGGTTGAAACTTTCTTTATTGCAACTCCTGCCTCACCCATCTCTGTCTGCCGTTTTCTCAAAGCCTTCCTGGGTGCGCAGCAGCAGACATGGGGAAGGGTATTGCTGCAGGGTTTCTGTTGAATATTTCCTAATGTACGACAGGAAATGGGGTCTCGGTGAAGGGGCAGGGCTGTGAGATGTGTATTGTTTTGGTTAGAGATGTCAAGAGTGCATTAGCACACTTCCTGATTCCGAGCACAGCAGAATATCTCTCAATCTTATTTCACAAGCAAAGTGTTCTCTTCAGGCCCGGACTGGCCGTTGAGGGCACCGGGCAATCCCCCGGTGGGCCGCAAGGGTGGGGGCCGGTTTTGGGCCCCTAGGGGCCGTTTTTGTTAAAGGGCCGCAAAACCGGCCCTGTAACAAAATCGGCCGAGACGCGGCCCTGACAAAGAGCTCGATCACCCCGCTTCCCCTCCCCTCCCCAGGGAGGGTGAGGGGGGCCGGCCGAGCACTTTGCCAGGGCCGGTTTTCGTTCCCAGTCCGGCCCTGGTTCTCTTTGAAATGAAGTTGTGTGTGAGAAACTTTACAGCATGAGGTGTTAGAAAGGATGACCGGGTAAAAAGTGAACATAGGCAGCAGTGTGTTTCAAGCTGCCCCTCTAGGGGGAGGTGGAAGCCTGGATAGGAGTATGAAGTGCTTTTGTTTACTGGTAGTGTGCCTGGAGGGTGTCCCATGTATAACTGCTTTCTTCTCCTGCCCTCCACCCCATTACCAGACTTCTAGCAAGCAAAGGCCTGGTTTACAGTTTGACTGACAGGCACTCCATCACAAACGTGA
The DNA here is from genome assembly GCF_964263255.1 of Lissotriton vulgaris. Lineage (NCBI taxonomy): Eukaryota > Metazoa > Chordata > Amphibia > Caudata > Salamandridae > Lissotriton > Lissotriton vulgaris. The sequence continues at coordinate 604,813,155 of NC_141685.1, read as the reverse complement.
CAGCTCTCCACCCGCCTCTTTGCAAGACCATTAGCCACAAAGGCGAGGATATCCAGTCCGCCTTTTTACCTGTGCAAACCTGCCAATATAAAGAACAGGAGGGGGAGGGGCATAGCCTTGAAGGGGTGGGGCCACGTGCCCAGACGTATTTATGAGGGACTTTTGAATCCCTTCCCCCCCAAAGGTCCCACTCCCTCCCCCCCCCCCCAGAAAAAAGGCTGCTGGGGGTTGGTGCTGATGCTCTGGGGTGTTTTCACATCCCTGGCCTGCAGCATTTCAAAGCCACAAAAAACGAGCTGAAAAAAACACTATTTACAGTGGCTTTCCAGCTGGTTTTCCCTGCCACAGTGTGGATATTGGTCACCAGGAGATGGTGTTATGTGAGCCGATATTGTGTGTCACACGGTGGTACCTGGTACCGTGTGAGTTGGCAGGAATGCTAGTGCATTAGATTATAATGCACTTGTAATAAGGCAGACAGGATATTGGCCTCATTTGTGCAGAACTACCCTTGGGGAGAGGAATTGGCTTAGGTTAGGGCGGTCGATCTCAAATCTGGGGAACTTGAGTTCGAGTTTCGGCAATGACAGTGAACTTCATGTGATTCTGGGCAAATCACGTAATCTCCCTGTGCCTAACAAAAATGAATGTAATGCAACTGATGCTATGTAAAGCGCTCTGGTACCCGATTCGGGTCAAGTTCACGCTATATAAAAAAACAAAAAATACCCCTCTCCAAACTCTAAACCATCCTCAAAATCCTTTCAATATGACTTTGCAGGCGCTATTTCATGCTGTGGATGCTTTCTCATTGTGTGTGATAATGTAGAAGCGACGAGGCCTTTGGATCTTACTCAAACCTCCATGAGGTGAGAATCGGTGAACGGGAACCTGTTAGGATGTCAGTCAGCCATTAAAACAAACGCTATTACCAACAACTTGAAAATTGTTGACAGCGTAAAGAAGTGTGTGACCTAAAACTGGAGACGCTCCAGGAGCTGTACAACCTTTTGAAAGGCATTCCTTCTAGCTTCTACTAGCAAAGACTAGCCGACAACATTGCAGCGTAAATGTAAACAACATATGCAGCAGTTTAATGTTATTACCTGAATTACGTTTCAATCAACTCAGTTATTGCTAGTTGCCTGCCATCAATGGAGCTGCTACCTGGACCCATATCTTGTGCGACAACATACGACAGTCCTGAATTCAACCCAATAATGCAATGCATTCCGGGACTTGTAGTTTTGATGCAACCAATATAAGTATTTGATTGAAACCCCCTCCAGGTACTCTTGGCATAAATAAACGTATTGCTTTTTTATTGTACTGCTGTCAAAATTCACAGCTGTTCTAAAAAAAACCTTTTCAAAGAGGCTTGCTATAGTTTTACATGATCTACACTTAGCACCGCTTATATTATGAAATGTTTTTTATAAACCAAACATTTTGTTTGCCAGAGTCACACAGCAGTCCTATGGATAGTTCAGCTTGTGTCTTGGGGCCATATGTATCAAGCCTTTTTTGATTCGCAAACGCCGAAATTCGCCGAATTTCGGCCTTTGCGAATCGCAAAAGGCTAATTAGCATGAATTGAAATGTATCAAACAATCGCATCTTAAAGAATCCAAAATAGTTGCGATTCCTTCATTTGCCATAGCATTTAAGGAATTGCAATTTTGCGATTCCTTAAATGCTATGTATGAAGCATTTTACTGTTGCGAATTCAGCTTAAGGTATCGCAATTTACCACCAACTTCCAGTTGGTGGTAAATTGCGATTTCTGTTCAAAATACACTAATTTGTATTTTTGATTGTGGCATGTGACGCACATCCCCATATGCACACACATGTAATTTACAGGGGTGCAGCAGGGTGTCCTTGAGTCACCCCTGCACCCTTGCAATAATTCTCAAATTGCGATTAGCAAATTGCGAATTCGCAATTTGAGAATTATTTGGAAATCATTCCTATGGGCCTCCTGGCCCATAGGAATGCATTGGAAATTATTCCTTAATTGCGAATTCGCAAAATGCGAATTCGCAATTAAGGAAGATTAAGGAATCGCTAATTAAAAGCGAATTTCTTCATACATACCGTTTTGCGATTCCTAAATAGCGGTTCCTTAAAAATCGCTATTTAGGAATCGCAAAACGGAACTATGATACATATGGCCCTTGGTTCCTTGCTCGGATCTTCCATAAATTCCCCCCGAATTCTGTGGGATGCCCACTTCTAATTAAGGGAAAAGCAAGTTTTCTGTTGAAAACGTGATGTTAGATATGAGCAAGTAGTCTGGAATAATCCGCTTCCTCAGTACCATTATGTTCTGTTTATTGAGTCATAATAGGCATTAAACTGTTAATATCAGACTGAAATAGGCTACCGCATATGACCAGCAGCATTTATTAATGACAGTATCGAAAAAATCTGGAAAACTGCTATTAATCCTACATACACAATGAGCAAACTCTCTTCTGGAAGAATTTCTCATAACAATAGAACCGATTGATAAGTACTAATGCTGTTATCATTGATTAAATGAAATGACTATGTAAAGTGCAGAAGAAAAAACGGCGTTGGGTGGCAAAGGAAAAACAGGGACTGAAACGTGAGTGGAAACCCTGTGATTCAAAGTTTCGTGCGATAAAGTGTCTTCTGAGTTTACAAACATTGTTCCCAAAAATGTTTCCGTTCGTCCACGCTCTGGATTGCTTAATGATCTAATAAAACCATAAACAAAATAACGCATCAATAAACATTAGTAGGCAGTTCTTGCTTCGCCATTTCTGAAGAGAGGCAGCTATTCCGAAATCCGTTGGAACATGCTAAATGGCGGGGCATTGAGGCAATGAATAATTAACACGCTTGTCTTCCCATTTGTCCACCCTTGCTTACTTGCCAAAAAGTAGCTTGGGGTCTGAATGAAGGCCAGAATACAGTCCTGTCCAGAACTCTGCATTCTTGATGTCTTAGATGATTCGCGTATAATCAGACTTTTTCAGCCTTCTGTATTTCTGAAGGAAGACCTTGCATTTTACAGCATGTTGTTATACCCTGAGAAAGAACTGTAAACGGGCGGAGAGACTATGGAGGAAGAACCCAGAGACAGAGAGCAGGGAAAAATACCGTAGGGAATTACGGACGTATAAACTTGCTATACGCGCAGCAAAGGCCTCCTTTTTTGGGGAGAGAGTGAGTCATGCTGCGTCCTCATCCAGGGAAGCCTTTCTAGTGATGAAGGAGTTTCTTAAACCACAGGATCCCATTCTTGTCCACGACAGACCACAGGAAAAATGTCTGGAATTGGCCACTTACTTCAAGGATAAAATTGACACCATTATTAGTTCTCTCCCTCCGGTGATGGGAACCCCGACTCCGTCTGAAGACTTAAGCATGTCGGAAAATTTATTGACGTCTTTTGGCCCCGTAACCTCAGGCGAAGTACTGAAGGTCCTCGGGAGCTTGAAGAGTGGCTCGCCTCGAGACCCAGTCCCAATGCGGTATTTAAAGCAGGCTGCCCCATCGATAGGAGAGCCTTTGACCGATTTGGTCAATCTCTCCTTCGCTCATGGCACGGTACCGCCAGACTGGAAGAGCGCAGTCGTTAAAGCGCTTCTGAACAAGCCTGGCTTAGATCCACAGAACTTAGCCAATTTCAGGCCCATCTCCTTGCTACCAGGGATTAGTAAGGTTGCCGAGAAACTGGTTAACCGCCAACTGTCCAACTTTCTCGAGGAGAATGGTCGGTTGAGAGACTACCAGACGGGATTCCGACCGGGTCATGGAACCGACACGGCTCTGCTAGCAGTTGTAGAGGAGGCCAGAAGCACTTTGGATACAGGGGGGTCAGTGGCAGTGATCCTCCTGGACCTAAGTGCGGCCTTCGATACTGTCAACCATGGAGTGTTGACACAATGCCTAGCAGAGACAGGAGTCACAGGAGCGGCCCTGGAATGGCTGGCCTCTTTTCTGGAGGGGCGTACCTTCGAGGTTTGGGAAGGCAACGCAAAATCTCCTCCCTTTCCACTTCACTGTGGGGTGCTTCAGGGCTCATCCCTGAGCCCCACGTTATTTAACGTGTATATGGCACCCCTGGAGGGTGTGGTGTCTCCGTTTGGCTTTAAGACCATAAGCTATGCGGATGACACTCAGCTAGTGGTGGGTCTGACACAGCTGGAGAAACAGCCTGAAACGCTCCATTCATGCCTAAGAGAGGTGTTTGACTGGATGACCAGGTCATCGCTCAAATTGAACGGCTCAAAAACTGAGCTGATGATCTTGGGCCACTCAAGCTTTGCCCTCTCGCCGAGCAGCTGGCCCAACTGTATGGGCACTCCGCCTGACCCAAAGAAGGAAATTAAGAGCCTGGGGGTCTGGCTGGAGCCTGATCTGTCCTTTAGGACACACGCCAAGAAGATCGCTGGCGTGTGTTATGGACTGCTCCGTTCGGCCCGTAAGGTTCTCCCCCTCTTACCTGAACTCTCCCGGAAGCTGTTAGTCCAAGGTCTAATCATCTCACGCCTGGACTACAGTAATGCACTCTTTCTCGGAGCACCGGAATCAACGTTCAAAATCTTGCAACAAGTGCAGAACGCGGCAGCCAGGCTGCTGCGGAACGTTCCGGCCAGGCAATCAGCCAGGCCCGCTCTAAAGGCACTCCATTGGCTCCCGGTCAAAGAGAGAGTGACCTTCAAAGCCCTCTGTATTGCTCACAAGAGCATTCAGGGGAAAGGACCTGCTATTCTGAAGGACATGATTCGGCCCTATAAGCCCACCAGAGCCTTACGCTCCGATAATAAACACCTCCTTCAGATAAAGAGAATTAGGAGAGCCCGTTCAGGTGGCAGGAGCTTTTCTATCCATACTGCACACGCCTGGAACTCCCTCCCACTCTCACTACGCTCTGAACCAAACCTGCTCAGGTTCAGGAAACATTTGAAAACTTATCTATTTCCAGAATAATTCTAAATCTGTTCTGCTTCACATAGGCAGCTTGCTCTGATTCTCTATAAGCGCTGGGATGCCTCTGGGTAACCGTGCGCGGTACAAAATTCGTTAATAATAATAATAATAATAGGAGTTGCTAGAGGTTTAGTGAATCTGTCGATAAGAGTAGGGAGAGAAGGCATCTGTGGATTGCAACACTAGTGATGTCTATTGATCCTTTAAAGAGAGTCATTTTCTCTATGGATGTCCCTTCTCTTTTTGAAACTCAGGTGCAGCAACATTGGTGTGGTGTCACCAGGGCCTTAAGTGAAAGCTTTTTCAATATTATATACAAGCCATAGTTGCTGATTGTTTATCTTATGCAACTAACAAACATTGACAATGCCAATAGTCCTGACTTATTGTGGTATGATTTTTCCTGTTGTATCATCTATCTGGATGCAATGACAGATACAGCAAAATACAAGTCGGACGGCACATTATGCTAAGCAAAGATTTTTAACTACTGTGTTTTAAGCCACACCCTTAATTACATTGGCCACGCCCCTTTGAGAGACCCCCCAGTTTTTTCATCCCACTTAAAGCCCTGATTAGTCCTACAGATAACGTGGGCTGTTGCCTCTGGGTAAAGACTTGAAAGTAGTCTGGTTAAATGTGACACGTCACTGGCTCTGGAACTTGGGGGCTTATTTACAAGCCCCTTGCGCTGCTGGTACGTCACTTTTTCCCATACTAAAAGTGACTCAAAAGCAACGAAAGAGGCTTGTAAATAAGCCCCCTAGGTGTGAGGCAGGTGCTGCCGCAACCTCGGATAACCAGCATGGAAGCCAACAGAACAGTAATGCTTTTTAAATTATACCTTTCGGCAAGCAGGCGCAAGTATCAGAAAAGGAAAAGCAACTCTTCCTACAAACTACTGATTTTGTCATCATGCAGATCTGTCTCTATTGTTCTGTAAAGTGTGCCCCTTTAGGTAAACACTCGTGCTTCGGTTTAGGAAGAGAAAAAAAAGGAGAATAATGCTGTGTGTATACGCAATATTGAATCAGACATACAAACTTTGCTGTTTCACTTTCTACAGGTAACAAGCATTTGAAGGATACAAGGGGCACATTACTTCTCATAAAGCAAAAAAACTTTTTTTAAATCCCTACTTTTCGGCCAGTAGTGAAAGAATTGCAGATTCACAAATAAGACGATTTGATGACTTTGTGTGCGTAGCAGAAAGTTAGACCTGGTACTACTACGATTAAAGTATTTGTAGGATATGAAACTACTGTTGTTTCCAGTGACTTATCTTGATCCTAAGATGCTATGGCCATAATGTAATGTAATGTAAATTGATACTTGTATAGTTCACTACTCACCCGCAAGAGTCTCAAGGCGCTTGTACGAATACCGCTGTGGAACCCATCCTGGCTTTCCCTGTGAGGCGTCCACTCCTGGGCACCCCCAAGGTGGAGGCCAGGCATCCTTAGCGTTGTGGGGGCCGTTGTGAATGTGTTTACTAAATATGGCAGTACACTGCCGTGCCACTTGCATACCAAATTGGACTCACATTTTCAGAAATATCTGGTTCAAAAGACCCACTGTGCTCTATTTTTACAAAGATTGCTTGCAGCCCTTCCCTCAACATTATTCTGGTGAACTGTGTCCCTGTAGGTGCTACACTTGCATGTTTTGCACCTGGACCGGTAAATGGCAATTTAATAATGTGTGGGGGGGGATGAACTTAGAAACCTGGTAGCTTTCTTTTCACTCCCCATTGCATGTGATATACACCAGTTTAGATATGTCCTTGTTGGGTGCAAAATTAGGGAAGTGGGTTATGAGCAAAAAATAGCATAGAATACCTGACTGATACTCAGTCTAGCCACAATCAGCTCTAGATGTTACTTTAATGGGAAGGCTCCCCCTGGCAGTGCCTGCTTGTCAGCTGCAAGTGGAGGTCCTACTGCACATGATCTACCACATGAAAATAAAGGTTCAATACAGAGCAATGGAAAGGAGTGAGGTACCTTCAAAGTGGTCATTGGGGGTATGCGCCTGAAACGTCCTACAGGATTAAACTGAGTGTGAACCAAGAGAATAAAATTACTGAGCAAAATATATGAAAGCTAGAGGTGAGTGTGCAAAGACCTGGGAGAAGCAAAAAGAAATATCATGCCCAGGTAGACAAGCTGAAATAGGTTAATGATAAGAAATATTTCAGCAGGCAACATAGCAAAGGGCATAGAGCAAGATGCCTATTGGCGTGGTTAGTCCGAACAGACACAGACAGGAAACCCATATGCTTTATCGGCTCAACATTAAGAGGTTTGCTATACACACATTTTGAGATTAAAGAGGCTTTGTGTGATATTATAAAGAACTGTGTTCAACTCCTACAATCCCAATGATGGAACATGTTATGTAATTCTTAGGTGGGATACCGTTAACCCAACTAACTATGGCAATGATTCACTGGATATGCCACTCATCGCATAAAGGATTGAAACAGCCATTAACTAATGAGCAAAAGGCAAGGCCATGGGGCCTCCTAATTCAATTTTATGCCATGTATCCATTTTGCTAACACCTACATTAATATTCATGTATGATTCATCCCTGGAGAAGGAGGTTTTGCCTATGTCAGCCGTGGAAGACACTCTAGTGGTACCTCCTAAAAAGGTAGAGACCTATTATATTTTATGTCATAAAGATCTTTAGCCCTTCTAACTTCTGAACTTGAAATACTGGGAACAGTGATCAAAAGTAGCTTCTCATCATTTCTCCCAGAGCTGGTCCATCAAGACCAGCATCGATTCCTCCAAGGACATAGTAGACATGGTAGTTTAAGACAAATTTGTATTGTTCTTTAGGGGACTCCATGAGAGTACTATATATCGAGAGAAGACCTTTGATTAATTGCTATAGCCAGATCGATTATGGGTGCGTAGGAGGATGGGGCAGGACTTTTTAAAAGGGGTAGATTGCTCTATACCCATCCACTTGCTAGAGTTTGGACAGAAATTATATTTTCGAAACAGTGGTGATACGAAGGGGAACAAGACAGGCTATCCCCTCCCACTGATACCTTTTCCTTTTGCCCTGGAACCACTGGCATGCAAGCTTTGCACTGGTGCACAATAATGGGGTATATGGTCACCACAGGAGAAGCATATAATATGACTCTATGCAAAAGAGGATCTCCTGATTTTGTAGACCCACTGGGGAAATTGCCTAAAATAATGGCAGTAGACCCACTGGGGACACTGCCTAAAATAATGGCAGGGCTGGGGATTTCAGTGAAGTATCTGGGCTAAAAATCGACTGCGATAAATCATGACTTATTTCTGATACCTGAAAGTACCAGTTTAGAAGACTTTGATGCTGTACCAAATTTGGAACCAGTTATCATTAAATATCTAGATATTAAAATATATCTTCAGATAACGAACTACTGACAGGTAATCTGGAGAAATTCCTCACCACGATCATGCAGTCTGTCCCATTTTCCCGTTGAGACAAGTGGTTCATAGCAAAAATGCGATCCTCCCCATTTTACAATTCCCTTTAATATTAATGCTTATAATCCTCATAGGGCATTTATTTTCCACAAAATAAAAAAATATCTTATCAGAATTGGCCTGGGGTAATGTACGAAAAAAAATTCCCAATTACAAAGGTGGGCAGTAGGTGGGGATTTTCTGATGCTGCGGAAGCACTTAAGCTGCACCGTGGCTCAGACATGTTTGGTATGCACTTTTTACATGAGTTGTGCTTCTTCTACAGATGTGCTCTAATCTCCTGAAATTGTTTTAAAACGTACTTACCTACTGTTGTGCGACATTTTATTTATTTTGTGGTGGTTGGTGGCTGCAACATGGAGAAGTTGATTTGGTGCTGCTATGGGCAGCCATTTTTCCCTCTCCCCTAAATGACTGGAGGCACCAGTTGTGGTTGAGCTGCAGTCTAGTCACTTGGCAGCAGGTGGAGATTTTCAGATGCTGCAGCTTCACTTAAGCAGCACCGCGGCACAGACAAGCACATCGGGCGTGCCACTGGCACGCCAAAGACTAAGACAAGTCTGTCTGCACCCATCCACGTCCCAACCGCAGCCAGTACCGGCCGGACTATTTGCTATCTTAGTAGTGAGATGAGAACTCTTTGCTGATGCTTTTCTTGCCATAGCATACTGTACCTAGAGTATCATCCTAAATGTGTATCCTGTCCAGGGTGCCAGTGTGAATCTTATTGGACTGTCTAGCCCCTGTTTCCTTTCTTGAGCCTAAGGAAGGTTCACTTAACATCTCAATGCGAGGAAAACATTTAGTTAAGGAATTATTGGCTGTTCTAATCACTGTTCGCTCCCTGCATAAGCACAACCAGCAAATCAAGCAATCAAGCAAGTCTACTGCGACTGATATTGCGCTGACCATTCCTGAAGGGTACTCACTGATCCACTGTGGCAGAAGGCACAAACAGGAAGGAGGGGTGGTGATTACCTTTAAACACCAGTTGACATGCTCAATTTTTGGTCTTGCTGATCTGGGAAACATCCGTTACAACGCGGATGTTACAACGCGGTGCTGTTACGACGCGTCCGTAACAGCGCAAGTCGTTACCACGACTTGCGCTGGAGGGCGCTAGAAGATTAAAAATAGTAAATTTACTATTCCAACACCTTCCCTAGTGTCCACGGGGACTGGTGTTAGAATAGTAAATTATACTATTCGATATCCGCGCCCCCAACGCAAGTCGTGGTAACGACTTGCGTTGTAAGGGACGCGTTGTAACAGCACGCGTTGTGACGGTACGCGTTGTACCGTCACCAATCCGCTGATCTTCAGTAGGTGGAGAGCCTAGGTTTCCATCTTGTGCTATTGGCTCAAACCTCTTTTTCATGGACATCAATCCACCACCCTCTGGGCAACTGGGGGTTTCATGGGATCCCTTGAAGAAGCCTGTCCCCTTTATCTCTTGCAATAGGCCAATTGTATCATATTAGTGGATGTTCAATTGCATGCTAATGATTCACAGGACCAGTCAGCACTTACACTTATTGAGCATCTGTTCTCTTTGATTCTACCCCAGTTGATTTTGGCACCCACACATTCAGGTGAACACATCATCGCTTTGATTTTTTTCTAAATGTCTGCTGTCTATCAGTCCTCTTGAGCCTGCCCTATGGTCTGACCACTGTTTGATTATTTTCAACTAGAAAAAAAGATAAACCCCACCAGCAAGGCAGGAGGGGAGACCACACTGTTATTAGGACATGGAAAAAGATGAAGACTTCCGATTGGGTGGATCTCCTTGCTCCTTGTCAATTTTCACACCTGTCTGGCCAATGATGTCAACCACAATGTAGGGGCACTCAACACTTGGTTAACTACTGGGGCAGCAGATGTCCTGGTTCCCCTGCAAGAGCTGAAGTAGAAAAAGGGTGGACTATCAGCCACTTGGTTCTCTGCTTCTATGGCTGAGGAACGTAAATCCTGCAAAAAGCTCAACTTATTTGGCCAAAGAGCTATTTATCTGCTAGTAAAGCCATTTACAAATTCGCTCTTAGAGCTTATCATGTCTCCCTGAAACAGGCCCTGATACTGTTTTTCATTAATAAAATTAATTCCGCTGAGTACAGCTGGTGTTCCATCTTTCAAATCATGAAATCTTTCATCGATATACAATCCTACTGGGAGGCTATTGTCCGGTCCCAAGAGCTGTGCGACAGACTACCATAGTTCTTTGAATCAACAATTGTAAATACTCACAGATCATTGCCTGCCTTGCAAGAGAGTCTCCTTTCTGTCTGCCAGGTTTATCCTGACAGCCATAACAACATGTTTACACAGTTCTCATTGAAAAATTGAGGGCAGCCATCATTAAGTATACATCGGGCACCCCTCTTATCGCCTGCCCCCGACTCTGTTAGCTGCTGCAGTATATATCATTAATCCAATGATCAACCCTATTTCTGACCACTCAAACCTCTCCCTTTCTTCAGGAGTTATGCCTGCCGACTGGAAACTTGATATAGTGATCTCTCTGAATATTTTGAGCAAGGCATGTTGCTACATCTCAGTTAATGTGGCTTTTGCCCCTGAAACAATAAAGAATCAGCAGTACTAGAGATCACAGACAATATGAAATGGGCATTGGATTTGGGGAAAAATACAGCCTTGATTCTTTTTGACTTGTCCTCTGCCTTCTACACTGTCCCACTCTATCCTACTCCACCGACTGTCCGCCGTAGGTGTGGGGGGGGGGGTACTGTGTGGGACAGGTGTAAGTTATTACTGGTTTTCAGAGGCAGGTCAGTTTGGCTCACACCTTTCTCTCCGAAGGCTAAGGCAGTAAACCAAGAGGTCCTGTAGAGCTCCTCGTTAAGCCCAACAATTTTTCCCTTCTTCATGTCCCCCTTGGCTTCTGTAGTCGAGCCAGTTGCATATAAAATCAATAGCTAGTTGCTCTTTGTCTTCAATGGCTCCAATGCCTCTATTGCAGCTTCTTTTACCGATTGCATGCAAGCCCTTTTTGTTTGGATATAGAGCAGCCAACTTAATTGCAACTCAGAGAAGACAAAAATCATTTCATTTGAATTACATGGGTCAAACTGGTGGTAAGATCTATGACTCCCTGCCAACCCCGCCCCTTCATCTGTAGGGGTCAAAAACCTAGGGGGTAAAGCTGGACACTACCCTTTCCATGTGGCTGCAGATTTCGGTGGTTTTCGGCCAATGCTTTGCGATGCTCCGCAGTCTTAAGACATTTCTGCCCCTCCTTCCTCTTGTGGCTAGTAGAGTGGTTATCCACATGCTGATCACCGTGCACCTGAATTATGCAAACACCCTCTATCTAGGAGTTGCAGAAGCCTTGGTGAATCATCTGCAGGTGGTCTAAAATGCAGTGAATAGTCTTCTCCTGTGTTAACCTAAACATTCTTTGATCTCATCTGCCTTCAAAGCTCTCCAATGCCTGCCTATCAGGAAACGAATCCTATTCAAAGCCCTGGTTTTGGTTCACAGGGCAGTATATCTCTCTAGCCCTAGGTATCTGGAGTAGGGATTTGTTCAGTACCTCACCCCTGGAGCACTGCGTTCTGCCTCTGACTCTCTCTTGTCAACCTCTCACTTTAGCAAAAGACACTCAGATGATGGACGGAATGCAGAGCAAATCACACATTCACCCCCAGTCAAGAGACCTGGGTTAGATCCATAGTTCTTTTGCTCTCCATGCATCCCCAGTTTAGACACAACCATATGTTAATCAGTCTTGATCCTGTGCCACATGGGAACAATCTAGCCTAAACCGCCAAGCCAGGTCCTCCCTGGACTGGAAACAAGCATCCTGGGACCGGTTTAGGGGCATCACCACACATCAGCACATTGAATCCAGTGGCACAGTGAGACCAGGAACCCCATCTTGGCAAACCTGGCCCACCTAGGGCAAGAAAGCAAAAGACACATAGATGATGCATGGATGGCAGAGCAAATCAAACATTCACCCCAGACAAGAGATCTGGATTAAATCCATTGTTCTTTTGCTCACCATGCCACCCCGTTGTAGACCCAGCCATATGCAAATCACTCTTGACCGTGTGCCACAGGGTAACAGTCAAGCTCAAACTGCCAAACCAGGTCCTCCCTGGACTAGAAACAAGCATCCTGGGACCGGTTTCGGGGCATCACCCCTAATCACCAAGGCTAGCTTGAAACCAGTGACTCCCGGGACCAACGTCAGTGCATACCCGGCGCACCTAGGGCAAGAAAGCAAAAGACACATAGATGATGCACGGAAGGCAGAGCAAATCAAACATTCACCCCCAGACAAGAGATCTGGGCTAAACCCGTCGTTTTTTTGCTCTCCATGTCACCCCGTTGTAGACCCAGCCATATGCAAATCAGTCTTGACCCAGTGCCACAAGGGAACAGTCCAGCCCAAACTTCCAGGCCAGGTCCACCTTGGACAGGAAATAAGCATCCTGGGACTGTGTATAGATAAGAACTACATTTAAATTAAATATATGAAATATTAAGGCACACATTACATAAAATCTTTATTGATTCAAGTGCAATCATATTATACATATATTAGGAGGATTTCTATTTAATTTTCTAAACATTAAACGATTCAATATATTAAGGCAGGCATTATGACTGTCAAACTTCATTTTATAGTAAATACATATCTACTAAGTGCGAATGGTTCATACATTTTCATGTAATGTGGTTAAACATAAATATATATAGTATAAAAATTAAATATAAATTCCATAATATTCTACGGGATTTATATATCGGTGGATGGGATATCTATCACCGTTGTGATTGAGTAACCCATCCGCTGAAATCCCAATCAGGCCCATAGTTTGAATAAATACACTAATCCTACAGTAAACATTCTTTAGATTTAGTATCAAACGTGACACTTATTTTAATATTGTTCGACCAAGTAAGAATCAAGTGCAAAATGCACATTCATATCATGTATCTGTATCAAGTATATGTTATGAAGTTGTGACGTATTTGTGACTTGTAAAGTATGGGCAAAGTTTGCCCTCACCACAGTCACACACTGCACTTGCCTGCAGGAGGATCACTTTCTTGCTATGAAGTGCAAGTGTGCGCCACTTCTTCAAAGTGGCGATCTCTTTCATTAATACCCTGAGGGCCGTATACGTGCTCATCTTCCCTGAGGGCAGTCTAGTAATGGTAATGAGGCTTGCTGCCCTGGTCTGGTCTGTTCATCATGTAGTTTGTTAAAAGTGTACTCTGGTGCAGACCGAGGCAGTGAGCCCTTACCATAATACGGCCCATCATGATATAGCCTCTGATGTATTTATTACCTTTTAGCTCAGCGCCAGCTAGATGCTGGAACCAGAAAAGGTATAGAGCACGTATCTATGTGTGCTATTTTTTTATTTTGTAGTTGTAGTTGTTGTCTTTATACAAGTAATACCTCAAAGTTGAAGACTTATTTGGAAGAAAGACTTCTACATCAAATCTTTTCTGTAGAAAGTATCCTATTATGGTTAACTTCGATTAAGGTTATATAATGTTCATGCACTACCATGCATAATTATAAACGGTGTGCAGGTATATGAAACTGAAGAATTGAATTAGCTGCACTGGGGCTTGTATACCATGCTCAAGCTGTTCGAGCATTATGAGTCATTTACATTAATTCTAGTACAAGGTGGGTCCATAGTCATTCATATACCGGCCTTTTGTAGCTATCGCGCTAAAATGGACTATCGGGGAGATTATATTGCTAGCGGTTATTGGGTATATAGGAGCATTTAAGCTTAAGTTTACAGGGGGTCCGGAGAGTTTAGGTTCTACCGGTTGTCACATACCTGGTTTCTTTAATTCGGCCTCCCTGCTCCTCCGCGTCCGTGTCTTCATTAGATAGTATAGACACACAATTGTGCTCGGTTTATATGCTGACTCTGCGGGTATCGACCCGGAAGTAATTATACTTCCATATGAGTCTATACTTCTTGTATTTATCGACAGATTAAGCCTGAATGGCTGCCTTCAGTATATAAAGTTATTACAGAACAATTTTCGGCGAAAACTTAGCATAAAAGATATGGTTTTTCGATCGCGTACGGGGGTGTTTATTCAATAACCCGGAAGTGTTAGCCGTGATACTTTCCCGAATGTTATTATCCAAATAGTATATATATTTGTATATTATTTAGGTGACCTAATGTTAAACAACCTAATTTTCTACAAATGTCTTCTTATTATCTTTTTGGGCATTTATAAAACGGACTCGGATTCGGTCGTACTTAGATTTGGTCACCATTTTGGATTGGGTTACAATGTCCCAATTCGACCGAAAAAAGTATTCGGTATTGGTTGTTACTTAAATCAAATCCTGATACTATGTCTTGGTCGATTTCACTAAAATTTGGCCCCATTAATAAAAGGTAGAGATTAGGCTTAAATTGTGCTTGTGGCATACAACTCGATACTCTATGGACAATGGCTTATTTGATATCATAATACTTTCGTATTTGCTACAACATCAGTGTCATGTTATCTAGAATTAAAAAATAGCATGTTTTCATACAGTTAATGCCTTTCACAATAGCGCTTGATATTGTCTCTATTTTTTGCGTTTTAATCCGGCTAGATATGTTATGAGATAGAGATTGGTAGGTCTCAACATAGTTACGAGTTTTCTTTCACACCAACATTAATGTATTGTTATGTTACAGTATAAACAGCATATTTACATACAGTCACTGTCTGTCGCTATTACATATAATATTAAATGACTACTGAGTTTCATTCTAGGTTTGCTTAGAAAATACAAAGTGAACAACCACATTCTCAATAGACAATATTTCTTCAGCTTTCTTAGAAAGTAACAACAATATGCATATTCAAATGTAGAGATTATAATATCTAACAGGAATTTTACGACTTTAATTCTTAATTTCCTTACTTAGGTTGTATTATACTGAACTAATCTTATCCCCTTTATTAAATTATGTTTTACTAAAGTAGTCTTTCCCAGTCTTCTTTGTTGTTTAGACCAGTTCTGTATGTATTAAAAAGGGACATGAAAAATTGTTCTCTCTTTTTTCTCTTAATCTGGATGTTACCTCCTCTTATACTTTGTTGGATGACTTCTATTCCGCACCATTTTAAATCTTCTATCGTATGATAATGAAATAAAAACTCGCATTACAGAGCATAAGTCAGCAATCAGGACTAAGATAAAAAACTGCACCGCTGGTTGATCACTGGTTGACCCACAATCATAAAATAGAAGATTTAAAATGGTGCGAAAATTGTTCCGTAATAACTTTATAAACTGAAGGCAGCCATTCTGGCTTAATCTGTCGATAAATACAAGAAGTATAGACTCATATGGAAGTATAATTACTTCCGGGTCGATACCCGCAGAGTCAGCATATAAACCGAGCACAATTGTGTGTCTATACTATCTAATGAAGACACGGACGCGGAGGAACAGGGAGGCCAAATTAAAGAAATCAGGTATGTGACAACCGGTAGAACCTAAACTCTCCGGAGCCCCTGTAAACTTAAGCGTAAATGCTCCTATATACCCAATAACCGCTAGCAATATAATCTCCCCGATAGTCCATTTTAGCGCGATAGCTACAAAAGGCCGGTATATGAATGACTATGGACCCGCCTTGTAGCTAGAATTAATGTAAATGACTCGTAATGCTCGAACAGCTTGAGCATGATATACAAGCCCCAGTGCAGCTAATTCAATTCTTCAGTTTCATATACCTGCACACCATTTATAATTATGCATAGAAGTGCATGAACATTATATAACCTTAATCGAAGTTTACCATAATAAGATACTTTCTACAGAAAAGTTAAAATCTGATTATCCATAAGTTATAAGTGGAGAAATAAATGACTAAATAAAATCATTATATTGACAGGCTAAAGATTCGAAAAATGGACCCCCTGAGACCGGACTACTATTCGTCCACCGCATTACCGCCAGAGTATATACAAAGCTCTATTCTGGTGAGTAGATATGAAAGGTCGAGAACATAGATTGTAAGACCAGAGCGTATCTTTGAAAACAGACTATAGTGTTCCCATTTTCCATCATTAGTGATTCCAATGTGAAGAAGGAATTCACAAGGCCAATTCGCTCAAGAGCATTAAATTAACTACGGTGGCTCCTCCGTGCCGATACATGAGCAGAACAATATCTGAAAAGGTAACGGACAAACAAAAAGAGAATATTTAAAAAAAAAATCTGGTTAATAGAATATATGAACTAAAATACAACTCTGGTATTCTTTCATTTCCATAAAGGCCCAGTATCACCAGAAGAAACATAATAGAACACGATCTATTTGATGTAGAAGTCTTTCTTCCAAATAAGTCTTCAACTTTGAGGTATTAGTTGTATAAAGACAACAACTACAACTACAAAATAGAAAATTAGCACACATAGATACGTTCTCTATAGCTTAAATGTGTGGTGGGTGGGATAACATGCTTTTTTCTCCCGTAAATGGCATGACTACTGGCAAATTCCTTATAGAGATAGAAACAATTGTCATCTATGTGTCACTGTATAAAAATAGGCATCTAAAATAATCTTTTTAACTTTTAGACTTCAAGTCACTATAGCCAAACGTCCTGATGAAGGTGCAACCATCATAAAGCCACCGAAACGCCGCGTCGAATCTTGTTTTGTGGCTGTTTTTATGTTCATTTGTATAGTTTTTTAACATGAAATTAATCTTTTTTAAATGTTTTTAATTTAGAATGTAACCCAA
Source organism: Lissotriton vulgaris (assembly GCF_964263255.1). NCBI lineage: Eukaryota > Metazoa > Chordata > Amphibia > Caudata > Salamandridae > Lissotriton > Lissotriton vulgaris. Next base: position 604,795,931 of record NC_141685.1, on the reverse strand, counting down.
ACAGGGAGGTACCTTAATAAATTGTGATATATTTTTTATAAATTTCTTGTTCAATCTTTTCTTGAATTTAATTGTGACACTCAATGGGATTAATGTTTAATGTATAATGTATTTCAGTTAGCACTCCCCCAATAGTCTTCCACGCTACTTTTAGCAATAGTCAATATATTTGACTTTTATTTCAATTAGAAACCACAGGACTTTACTTTCAAGTGTATCTGCTCCCCTCCCTGTGTATAGAGCCAGGGGGACCTTCCAAATTATATTTTTTGGAACCAGAAAAGGGACAGTGCTGACAGTGAATGTAGCCAGATGACCATAATAGGGAACTATTAGAAAGATGTTCTTGGCTTCACCAGCATCTTAGAAGTCAATCAAGTTCATTTGTATTTTGGAAGAAGTTGGTAAGGGTTATTTGTATGAATAACATATGTGCATTTAATTTTCCAGGATCAATAGGAAAACATACTCAGAATCCATTTATCACAGAAGAGATGGTTAATATCACGGCGACCCGAGCACAAGTTTTAACATCTTCTGCTAGACCTTTAAAGGTTAGAGTTCATGGTAGGTATAATTTTATTTCAAAATAAATCTTCAATGAAAATGTTAAAACATACCAAAGTCCTCCAGTAACGTGAAAAAAGCACTGCTGAAATGAATATTATATTCATTTTAGGGCAGTTCTACTTTAAATATAGATAAGTCTATTGTATTGTGTCAATAAAAAACATTTAAAAAGTTCACGTTTGAATAGCCTGGCACCATTACGTTGTTCAAAGTAAGGTGTAATTACACATAAGAAACAATACAAAATAAGCAATTTAAAAGTCTAAGGGCACCATTCCACATTGCGATCGCAATTGGGCTTAGTGGTATGTATTAATGAAAAACTGCCTTACAAAATAAGGAATCGCAAAATTTGCGATTCCCTATTTTGCGATTGCATTTAAGGATTCACAAATTGCGATTCCTTAAATGCAGTGTAAGAAGCACAGAAAAAGTGCTAGTTGGCTTTAAGGAAGCGCAAATTACCACCAACTTCAAGTTGGTGGTAATTTGCTATTTCTTTGAAAAATGAATTTTTTTGCATTTTTCAAAGTGCAATGTGGTGCACATACATGGGCATGTATGTGCACCCATGCCTATTTCAGGGGTGCCACAGGGCGTCCATTTGACACCCTTGCAACCGTGAAATTGCATTCTCAATTTGCGATTCTCCAATTGCTAATCGCAAATTGAGAATGTCTTCCCATTCTTTCTTATAGGCCTATAGGCCCGGTGGAATGAATGGGGAGGGTTTCCTTAATTGCTCATCGCACTTTGCGATTCGCAATTACGGAATATGTAGCATTCGCAAATCTTTTTGTAAATCCTACATACATCTCGTTTTGCGGTTCTCAAATAGCGATTCTCTAAAATTCGCTATTTGAAAATCGCAAAACCACACTTTCATACATATGCCCCTAAATGAGCTGTGTAGGGTTCCAGAGAGGAGGGTGAGGCAGCTAAACTACATTCTACACAATAATCATATGAAACAATTGCCAGAGTCAGGGAGATCAGCACCTGCTTGTTTGAGCTTCTGAAAGCTGGTTTCTTGAACTTGGTATTAATGCATCACGAAGTAGTAGGCCAAGAAGGCACAGGAAACTGTGTTGTCAATGTATGTGTGCGCGGGGGGCAGGGAGTTGCATGTGCCTGTGTGCCTCTCATATGATTGTATGTGCTGCGGTGGAAAGTAAAAATGTCCCAAATATCATAGTGTTCACTGCTTCTTTCAGACAACCAAATCGTTCCTGGAAGGTGACTGTCATATTCGTCACAAACAATGCAAACCAATTAATTTGAATAATGTGATTTGCTCCTGCACTAGAAAAAAATCAATTAATTCTGAGGGATGCTTTAGACAGAGCAGGAATTCTGATTGTTGTCGCCGAAAGTCTTTGCAGAAAACATACATCGTTTTTTATGTATTTATTAATAGGACCTTCTTTTTACTTGGTGAGTAAAGGAAGAGCCCAAAAAATAACCTTCAGAAAATTGATCTGATGGCAGTTGTCCTCTATTGATCACTGGCTTTGAATGTGTTATGGGCCAGATACAACACCCAATTATACACAAATAAATCCATTACTACGGCAGCAAATATGTGTGGAAGACAGAAAATTGCCCCATATGAGTTTTATCAGATGCCTATCAGAGACGTTGTCGCTCCCTCTACTCACTTTATTCAAGGAAAAATGTATTTAAAATTCCATGGTAATGAGCCGAACCAAGCATATCACACAGCTCCAGAAGGCCGTGCCTTGGTAGAAATGCACTCTTGAGTGTGACGTCATTTTCCTGAAAAATGAAAGGCTGTGCCTAATGTAGACTACTTTACTATTCCGTTCATGATTATTTACTTGGAAGGCATTTTGGGTTTTAAGTAGCTCATATTTAAATTGTAGAAAGCCAAGTCCGCAATTTTGGGTTGTGATTGCTCAATCTGGTCCTTCTATTTGTTCACTTTTCTTTTCCTATCTTAAGCTCTGGCCAATAGTATTTTATTCAAATTAATACTGAAGTACATTTGTTTCTAAATCTCCTGGCTTTGAAGAAATGCCTTGTTTGCTTCCTCTAGTTCCTTTCAGAAGGTTTCATTAATGAATAAACTCAGAATTAGGCTCCTATAGGGTTACTCTAAAATCTGATATACATTTAATTATTTCTCGTAATTTACAGAAAAACCGAATGTGTATCTTGGGAAGCTACTATTGGAGGAAATTCCGAACAGTAATCAAATACACATACATTGCATGGTGTAAGGGTTCGTTTGTTGCAGACAGGATTGTTTTGTGCAGGAAGGTGTACCTTCCTGCAAAAACACAATACTTAGAGGCACATTCCTCTTTCTACGTGTGCTGCAGAATGCAGCACTCATGGAAAGATGAAGTAACAAGGAGATATCAGGATATTTCTATTTGTTACACCTCTCTCAGGTATTTGCACCATTTTGGCATTTATCCAGGTGTTTCACTTTTATTAAATATAGGTTTGCATCAGAATAAAAAAGTGGATTAATGGGAATACCCATGCTCCATCCTAGTAATGCCTATATGACGTACTGTAACACAACACAGTGCAAGGGGCAACAGTGTATTACATATTTTTTCAAAGCCATGAAAAGCGAAGCAAATCAACCCTTGTGTGGCTTTGTAAATCTTGAATAGTATTTTGTGTAAAGACTGTGCCAAAAAAGTGGTGCAACCATGAGGCAAAAAGTTAGTAATCAAGGGCCTTGGTCTTTTTTGGGGTACGAGAAGGAACATTTCTTGTAAACCAATAGGACTGAAGCCGAGATGCATCCCAGCTCAACAAATGTCACTTGCAAGAGCATGATGTTGTATTTGTTATGAAGCCTTTTGAGCATTGCTTGTTTTCAATGCGAGTGTCCTGGCCCTTCACATTTAATGTAACTATGCGAAGGCCTGTTGCTGTAGAGTGTGTGGTGGATGCCTATTTGTTTTGGATTTGAATGCATTGTGTGTTAAAGCCCTGACCCCATGGTGTCCATTCCTCCGGTCTCCCACCAAGTCCTCACCAAGGTTCGAGATGTCTCATAAAATACCTGTCCCCGTGACCCCATTCTCCTTTGGATCCCCAGGCTCCTCCCAAACCCCTGTTGACTTGATAAAACTTGAAAAGAGCCTATACGCCATAGAGGAATCAAATGTAATGGTGGTTGTGGGTGCTAACAGGTGCGCAAATTTATTGGGAAATGAAGAATAGACCTCATATGGTGGGGCAGCATCTGAAGCCATCCACTGGATGGTCCCCGCTGGGCTCAGGGACATGATCTCAGAGGGAAAAGAGGCCATAAAACTGGACTGACAATTGACTATGGGCAGGAGGACTGGGGGAGGGCAAGTTGTCACAATCGTGAGGTAGAAATTGTGTTTTGCAAAAGTTCTGGTTCAAACCCAGGGACAAGAGCACCATCAAAAACATCTCTGCCTTTACGATTCACATTTTCAGAAACCATTTGATAGTTTTATAATAGAATGTACAAGTAAAAAATTTAGCTAGCTCCAGCAGGAGATTCCTTCCTCATCAGATTCCATGAGTGTGTGTGTCTGGCTTTCTGTCTGTTTTGTGTTTGCCTCTGTGTTTCTTGACATTATTTTGATGGCAACTGTCTTTTCCAAGGGCATGAATGGTCCCACTGGTCCCTGTCATTTCCACTAGTCCCCGGCGGCTTGTTAGGGTCTGTCATACTAAGGGCTGCTCATGCCATATCTAGTGTCTGTGCAAAATGCTCCCTTCCCTAGTGCATCAAGATCAATTTTACTGGGTGGCCCAATCTCTATTTATACAAAAAAGAAGGTCAACCCAGTATTCCCTCGGGGGCTTGGGTAAACAGTAATATAATAATTAGAAGTGCCCGCAAGGGATATAGTTGCACAAATATACTTATCTGATTTTTATCAATCAAAAATTTCAAATAATGGCATACAAAATTTACATTCAAAGTTTTTTGACAATCAATCAAAAATATATTACTTAGAAAGAACAAGAATTTTTCAAAAGCAGGTGTGAAGATGCATATATATTCAGCAGATAAGTTTTTCCAAGGGGTTCACAAATAGTCAATCTCGAAAGACACATTAACAGCGGTTATGAATACATTTTACAAATCATACAAAACCATGGGTCAAATGTCCAAATCCCATACACAGTGCTTGACATTGTCTATCACAATAGAACAAGGTTGCAAATATTACATTTAATAATAACCTTTTCAGAGGAAATTGGACTTTGCTTCAACGTTTCTGTCTCTGTAACTGCAAGTCAGTGAGACTATCTAAAGGACTGTAGGTTTATGAAGAGGATGGTAAAGATCCCTCTTTATAATCACAAATTGATCAAACAAGCTGTATAAAGGTTGTTCCAAAAGACTCACTGATATAAAACTAATGTTGAGGTACAGGGACATTTTGGATCCCTTGTATCAAGGAGAACAGAGACTAGACCTTTATAGCAATAATAATGAATATTGACCTTCCTGATGGCTCTGTTTCTCTGCCTTGTCATTCTAATCTTTCTTCTGGCCTTGAGGCAGCTGCTTTATAGATTGGGGCTTTTGCTGCTTATGCTTTGAGGTTGTCACTACAACTTTGGGACCTGGCATATCTGCCTTGCCCCAGTACTCCCACATCCAGCGCCGAGGGGGCCATCAATGGCCGCAACATTGCTCTGCAGGGGCCAGCGTCCACTTTTATGCCTGTTCAGTAAACCAAGAGTGCCCAGGGACATATTCTTATATGCTATTGGAAGGAATCCCTTATCAGACAGGTATGCAAGCTTGTAAGAGTTCATGTAAGGGAAGGTGACTGACTCCCAATTACCCCAGGACCAAGTCAAGCTGGGCCCCTCTACAGTGGAGGCTGTCAGCTCGTTCTTAATATGTATTAATAAAGATAGAGTGACTCCAGGAAAACCAGTCACCAACATCAGCGAGCCCAGCTTCAGGTCCTTTGCCACCCAGCCAGCTTAAAGGGTGTCACAGAGTTGAGAGAGAGGCTCGCTGCAGTTGCCTCCACATGCCTGTGACCCCAACTGAACAGAGGCGGGGCCCTTTTCGGTCAGTGCTGCTCACCAAACACTGTCTGCCAGTGAAAAAGGCTTGTTTCTTAGGCTCCCCTAAACATCTTCGGTGATTGCTCCAGTTGATTACCAAGGACCCCTTCACACTCTGAGAGCCCCAGCTGGGAGCATCCTACAAAATGCAGCTTGGTCAAGTCTCAGTGGGTACTCACCTTGGCCAATCCCCCCAGTGTCCACCTATTAAACTAAAGTCAACAGTTTCGCTGGATTTACCGAAAAGATGACGGAGTCACGGTTACTTGACTTCTTATTTATTCATCCAGTAACACCACTAACACTACAGCTTGCCAACATGCTCTCAGCCTCCAGCTGACTACAATAGAACAATACTACTTGGAGACTGTGAGCATTCTTTGCATATGCTGTGCAGGTGCATTTAGAGAGGCTATGCAATAACCATAACATATTGCATGTAAACTATCACAAATGAGACCCAGGTTAAACTATTATGATTTCAATTGGAGATCAAAATTAAATGCACTACCACATTTTGGATATAGTGAAATGAGCATTTTACTGTACACTACAAGTGTAAGTTATTTTATTCGGCAATTCCAGATTCAATGTGCTACTAAGGTCCGAGTTTCTTATATATAAATAACCAGGTTCAGACATTAAATATGAGGTGAAATTTGACATATGTAAACTACTTCATATGTTTCAAAATTCAGCATAATTACCTGAGCCAACATTAATAAGATGCATGCTTTGACCCCCTCTGCTGGGGGAGTTAATAGTTCTGCAGTAACAACTGGCCAATCAAAGCCACCGAACACAAAGTGATTAGGCTTCTCCTGAAAGAGGACGAGGGCGGGTGAAATCTCCAAAGCTGTTCCAGCACATGTCTGTAAATTACCTTGGAGGGTATAGAAAGGGAGGGCCAGAGGCCACTGACTCCAGTCATCACAGAGGGTTTATTTTAGGTTAGAGAGAGGGTAAACCACACATGGGTGGGCAAAGCTTAATTTATAGGTGAGATGTGCAATATTTTTGGAAACAGGTACGGTCTTCAATTCTTTTATGAGTTCTATGCAGAAAGTGGTACAGCCTCTAACTGATCCATGGAAGTGCATGTTAGGTTTCAGGCATTATGTGGTATCACTGGATTGGGCAGGTCATTCATAGGTTCAAGAGATCCCCATTGTTAGACTCTTCCAGTGTATAATACCTGAGAAGAAGAGGGACAGGAAAGGAAGTGGGGCCAGTGCTGCTGACATGATAGCCCAAAATCTCCTAAGCTCCTCTTCCAGGGCTAGTGGTTTTAACTCCCTGAATAGCTCTCTAGCCAAGTAGACTTGCTGAGGACCCCGAAGAACAGGAAACTCTTGGCTTCGTTGGACTGATTCTGTTTGGTTCTCTGCTTCTGGAGTGTACACTAATGCTCTTTTGGTACACAGAGACATCCTGCAAGTAGTGAAAGGCCAGAGTTCCTGAGAAATGCAGGCAGGGAAGGGAGTCTGCCATGAGGGACCTTTGGATACTAGAGCCAGAAGATCCTAGGTCAGGAGAACACCTATGGCTGGCCATGTGGAGGAGGTCAGGCCCCAGGAGCCAAGTTGCTGCTAAAGAGGAGAAAGAAACAGTTTGGGATCAGAAGGCCTAGCTAGGGGCCCAATGCATCAACCAGTATGTATGTATGTATGTATTTAATGCTTGTTAAGCGCGGCTGTCACCCATAAGGGTATCCTGGCGCTGAGACCATATCCAATCATCAAATGAAATAGCCTACATTACTCTAGGAAACAGGTGGGTTTTAAGATCCCTCTTAAACAAAGGTAGATCATGGCTACTCCTCAAAGCCAGAGGTAAAGTATTCCATAATGTGGCGGCCGTAAAGCTAAAGGCGCGGCCGCCCATCCTCACTCTGTTTATCCTGGGGATCCTCACCAGGAACGCAGAGGAGGATCTCAAAGGTCTGGCTGCTTGATACCAGGAAAAAAGGTTTTGAAGCGGTATCGGTCCTAGTCCGTGCAGAGCCCTAAACACAAGACAAAGAGCTTTAAAAGCGATCCTCTGCTGGACCGGTAGCCAGTGTTAAAAGTGGCACACTGTGGTCAAAGTATGATACCAAACAAAACAAAAAAATCATTGTTGGAGTGTGGCTTGAAAATCCCTTGCATGAGTGCACTGGTGGATGTGGGCAACCAGCAGGCAACATTGGAGTAAGTCAGTGGAAATGTATTGTCCAGAGAGGCCATTGAAGGTGGTTCCACCACAGGGATCCCAGGCACTCCTTCAACCTGTTTTTGTCCCATTTAAGGTGAAGGAATTGAAGCCAATGTTGTCCTTTCTCTTGGTAAGAAGTTAGGCATTTGCTCTGGCTTCATGAGGAGAGAACCCATATGGAGAGTTTTCCGTGCTGGCCTTCTGCTCATTTTGCCAAGTGGCTGAGGAGTGGAAGCAGAGTTTTCCCACCCACCCTCACCTGCTGAATGACAGGCAACAGGGAGAACAGTTCGGCCAGACATCCAGAGGAAGCCGACAGGATGTGTGCTTTGGTACCCATATGGAGGGTCAAGGAGATCTGCTGATGGAGCCAGACACAGCAGGCACATCAAATACAAAGGAAAAAAGAGAACATCTTCAGTCCTGCAGTTACATCAAAGAGTAATACCGCCTCGTTGAAAGAGCACCCTATCGGACCCTGGGGATTTAGAAGAAAAAAAACATATTCCATTGCTCTATGAGGGACAGGGAATAGTTGTATTGCTTTCTTGATCTTTTGTGGGCTTCCTTGAACAGTGACAGAAAGTTACATGCCACCTGTCTTGGTAGGGAAAGTGCAGCCCTGTTTCATAGGGAGGAGAATCAGTGACCCCTGGAAAACTGGCATCATTAGTATGTAATTCTTGGAAATTCGATTTTTTGTTGCCAAGACAGTGTTCCGCCCAGTGTGTTTTGTTGGTCCTTAGTCGTTGCTTGGCAACCTGATGTAAAGTAAAACAGTTGCCAATTTGTTCAAATGCTATCAAGGCCAATAGATTTGGCATTTTGATAGTGAAATACTAATATAATTATTGTGGTACAGCGAATAAGATTACGGTTTAACATGTGCTACTTACTGACTGTCAAAAGATGTAGGTTTAGGCCTAGTTTTGATATTATAATCTTGGCAAATACAGAACACCTGTATTTTCATAACTACATACCTTTGGATAGGTTGCTGTATACCATATCTTGGTATTACAGTCTAAATAGTTAGGGTCTAATTGTGTGTGTACGGTTCCTGGTGTCACAGAACTATGGGTCTAGTCTGGGTTTAGATGCCCACTTTCACATTTCTGTTTTGCATTCCACATGTTTGAGAGTCTCGCCACCCCAATTTAGGAGGGCTTCTCAATTGCTTTTTCCACCTGCCAATTTATACATATATGTAATTTTGTGCAAAGTATATTTCTGTGTGGTTGTCAAACTACTTTTTCTTTTCAACATTAAAATCACTGATTGGGCACGGATTTGTTCAGTGTAATTTGATGTGTTGCTGAGTTTTCAGTTTATAGCACACAGTTCCTCCTTAAGTCAGCAGTGGACGGCTCTGCCATGCTACCTTGAGACTCAAGTGCTAACAGGAGTATGTGACCTCCAGTTTGAGAGTGAGTATTACGAGAGCCCTGGGACAGCAATGAGAGAAACATCCAGAATTAACACAATTAAGGCCAGTAACATTTGATTGTCCTGGTACCTCCTCACCCACATTACTCACAAAATGCATTAGTGCATTTGCAATTTTTTTAACTGTTTTTTTTCTTGTCCACATGAAAAACAGTTATCTCGATGGAAAAGTTGTTTTCTATGCCCCCACGAATTTTGGGGAGTGTTCGTGCCCTTCCACACATTGAAAATAGATGTAATGCAGCCTAACAATGGGTAAAGCCATAATCTTTTTCTTCGGTGGGAATATATCTGCAAATGTTATGGAATTATGTACAAACTTGTAATTTTAAGGGTGTTTAGCAGTTGAACACCCACAACTCTCTTGCATGAGAAGTGATGATATTCTAGTGTAATTGTAAATTTGTGCAAATACAATTTTAGTTTTGTGAATAATTGAAAGTTGTATTATGAAAGGTAGCTATGTATGCTTTTACATGTCACTTTAAACAAAGTTCATGTTTGGGAAACCTTTAATCAAGATTTCTAAGAGTTGATTTTAAAACTACAGAGAGTGTTGACGTGATTGTTGAAAAGTTGTCTTTCTCTTATTGGTATCAGAAAAAGGAAGGAAAGTATGTATTGCTGTGCATTAGATTCAATCAGTGTTTTCAAATTGGAAGTATTTTCCAATTGGAAAATTGTCGTAAAAGAATGCTAGAATAATTGTAATAGTTCTAAATTGGTGCAGTTTGAGGTCTTGGTATTGTCGTACTTGCATATAAAAAGATAAAAAAATGATAAAGAACAGTTTCTAAATTACTCTTATACACCTATTCACCAAACACATGAATTCAAGCAAACTCACCTTCAGAATTTGGATTTAAAGGCCACAAATCACTGAATATTGAATAGTAGTTGAAGAACAGTGTGCATGTTAAAAAAGAATCTTGGGGGTATATTCACATGAACGTGTAATAACTACCGCAAGAGTAGCGTAACGCAACTTTCAACATCGCAGCCCATCACTGGAAAATAACCCCGTGTCAACGTGGAATTCACAATGTGGCAGTAGCATGCAAAATACACCAGATAATGTATCAAATGTCCGCGTGAAAATCAATGCCACGCCACAAAGATGCGATTCGCAAATGCAAAAAAACATGCGATGAGGCTAACCGCAGTACAAAAAGTAGCGAACACCAGCCACAGGACTGCAAATCCCATGCGTCTGGCGGGACAATGCACCATAAAAACCACAGAAAAACAAATCAGAAACAAGCCAAAGCATGTAGCAAAATGGATGCACCCTGACCCTTCGCAGAGGCCAAATCGAACCCCAAAACCCCCACACACTACCACCAAGGAACAACTAGGTCAATGAGAAGAGGGAGAGGAAGACCGGGTGAGGACTGAAGGAAAACAAGACCAGCATCACAGAGGTGACAGAACACTACCAGCAACTGACCCACTAGCAGACCACCCGGATTGCAGTCGGAGTGCCACAAAACACTTCGCCCACCCACACATGGCACCCCAATGCCATGTGTCAGCACGCCAAAAGGAGGTGGCCCAACAGGTGTTGGTGGATGCCAAACCCATGGAATGTGAACCAGGACACAGGTGTAGGTGCTATCACCCTTCAGGGCCCCACCACAGCCCACTAAGGAGACCCACACTGCCATAGAGACACATGCAGATGCACATACACAGTACAGAACCATGCCCAGGGGCACTCAAATAGCAGTCACATACTCATGTTGGCTCTGCGTACGATGGCCCTGGCCTCTCCCCTTATGAACTGAGTGGGTGACGACAAAGCTGCATGTCCAAGCTCCAACCCGCTGCCTGCGGTGACATGTCTGCATCTGATGTGCACAGCACAATGTAATGTCGTAGGGCCCAGGGCCCTCATACAAACAACAAGACCACAGGGACACATGCAGATATCATGTTGAACTGGCTATGGGCACATGTCCAGTGACGCCTGTGCTGGATGTATGCGGGTGAGTCTAAGCCATTCCGCACGGAATGGCCGGTGCTGTCAAACACTTGAACATTGGACACCAGTGCAATGGAAATAGAAAACATATGCATAACAGAGTCAACTGCTGAGCAACATGGAGTGAGCCGGGGAAAGTCCAGAGGACAGCCAACATGCAAACAGAAGTGTCCATGAGCTGCAGTGCACTGGGGTTGGGACACTAGAGATGAGCGCGCTCATGTGAAGAAAAAGTCTTGGATTGTGTCCCTTCGATATATATTCCTGATGCAGATGCAGTGGGGTGTGTTAGAACTGCATCATCGTCCCCATCAATGTCTCAGGGCGCCCACACTGTTTGAGGACACATAGCTGCGGAACCGCTCCACAGCACAAAACACAATCAGCAAAGGACACTGAGACACTGGCACCTGGAGTGCTGAGCAGGGTATCAGACCGATGATGGCATCCACGACAGGTCTGAGCAACTCTGTAAGTCTGTCAGGACCACCGTTTCAACTCTGGCAGATGGCGGTTGAAGGTGGTCCTTGCGGTGGTGGCGTGTGGCTCCTGCGGCGATGCGACGTCCGGGCCGGTCTGGACTCGCTTTGGTGTGTGAGCCCTGGTGGGATGCATTTGGGCCCGGATAATGCACGCAGCGCAAGGCCACAGAGAAATGGCGTTGATTACCCCAAGGCCTATGCTTCAGGGGGCATCCAATGTCTCAGAAGAAGGGGTCCTTTACTGGAGCAGCACAGAGTTACTGGCCCCGGATGCTCTGCGGCCGGCACAGGCACCCGGCCACGGGATAGTGACTTGTGGTGCAGTCTGATGGGCCATGCGACCTGAGCGGGCACGCACAATGTCTGAGGTGTATGTTAGGGAGGGTGGTGGGGGACAATGGGAGGTGTCCTCTAGGGCATGATGTGGAAGGTTTAATTTTATCCGGAAGCAGCAAATTGTGTAGTGGAAAGCACGAGCCTCGCTTTCACCACCAATTCAGTTTCAGCTACATGAGGATGAAAACTAGCCCCTAGTCCATCGACTCAGACCCCACCAATGTACGACCAGTAAGTGACCCTGAATGTCGGGGAACAGACTTTGTGGCACCTGGGCTGAGAGAAGATGCAGTCTGCGATGATGCCGGTACACTGATATGAACTCTGCCAATGTTAAATCATGACTCTGTGATCTACTGGACCGAAGTGTAGGCCGGAGGCAGCAGTCAGCAGTGGCCCACAGCCACGTGTCATTGGCTCGCGATGCACAGAGTTAGTGACACCAGGGTAGTTGTCGCCAGTGTATGATCACCTACATAATGATGATCCTTTTCTCTCTGCCAAGATGCAACGCGTCATCCTCTTACGCCTCTCCTTGCGTGCAATTATATGTAATCTGCCTTTGCATACTCAATGTTCAGTTCCAATCTGTGACCTACTCTAGAGCAGCCTCGGCCGAAAGCAGTGTAGGGCGGAGGCAGTGGTCAGCACCGGCCATTCACCAAGTGCCGCCGGCATAGGTTGTTGGCACCACCGGCATGCGTAGTTCAGGTCAGTGGCACCACGTGTTCAGTCACTTCCTCTTACTCCTCTCCGTGTGACCACTGGCGTGGACTCTGCAATTCGTGACTCACGACTAGGTGCTGCATGTGAGACCTACTGGTCCGCAGGGTAGTCCTGGTCCCTCATCCACGTGTCGCTGGCTGGCGTTGAACAGTGCTTGCAGCAGCCCGTGTCACCGGCTGGCGTTGAGCAGTGTTTGTGGCAGCACGTGTAGCCGGCTGGCGTTGAACAGGGTTTGTGGCAGCACGTGTCACCAGCTGGCGTTGAACAGGGTTTGTGACAGCACTTGTCACCGGCTGGCATTGAACAAGGTTTGTGGCAGCACGTGTCGCTGGCTGGTTTTGAACAGGGTTTATGGCAGCACGTGTCGCCGGCTGGCATTGAATAGGGTTTGTGGCAGCATCTGTCGCCGGCTGGCGTTGAACAGGGTTAGTGCCAGCATGTGTCACAAGATGCCCAAATGGAACTATGCCTCACTGATCAGGGGGGTCAGATGCTGTGGCCGCTGGCCCGGATTTAGGGTCACTGCCATTCAGGACCCAGGACACAGTTTGGAACTTGCACAGGCACGTGGTGGGCCCTCCTTAACACACACGCCGGTGTCGGCCGGTGATCAGAGTGGCCTGGCTAAGCAGGGTCGGGCCTGACGGATTTGTCGTCTTGCGGGCTGGGGTACGGCAGATGCACAGGATCGGAGTTAACTCCGCTAACAAGGATGGCGTCATGGGAGGCGACACCCTTGCAGAGACATTGGGCTTTCCAGAAGAGGACCACGCCCATGGCTACGTGCTTTTTATTCACACCCCTACACTAGCCTGGCATACACCGGCCCATCCCACTCTGCTCACGCTTAAGGAGGGCTAAAAAGCAACATTTAGTGAAGACCCCTAATGGCTGGGGTGACATGATTGCGTTTACTGTTCACTACACTCCATATACCAGAGGTGTATGTCGCAGTGGATATGGGTGTGCCTTTCCTGGGGGGCCGCTGTCTTAGTCTGCGCTGCCTCTGTGGTAGTCTAGGGGGGGTGCCGGTGGGTGTTGTCGCCCTCTTGGGTGTCTGGGTAGCAAGAGGAGTGGCTCCCTGGCATCTGTTGCCCTTCTGATGATGCCCTGGGCTGGGCTCCCTTTTGTGTTACAGGCTGCCGTCCGACTTTACACCAGGTCAGAGCAGGTGTTAATTTACTGCTGCTAACACTCCTTATCGCGTGTTTTGTGTTCTTATGTCAGATCTGGCTGGTTGTTGTGAATGTTGAGGTGTCGTGTTTTCACTGCTTTTTGCACAGGAACGCCTACTCTGCTTCTCATTAGCGATAGTTGTGGAGGTCCTCTGTGGTGATGTTTTTTGTGGCTGCTATCACAGGTTAACTGGTGCTGTGAGCTGTTAACACCCGCTTGTGAATGGGGAGGTAAATTTATCACGACTTTGGCAGCGAAAAAGTGCAGTTGATCCGGCGATAGATCCTTGTGAGTATGCGCCTCGGTGTAGCAACTAATGGAATTGTTATACCACATTGGATAAGCTAATTTATGGTGTAATGGAGAACAGAGCTTTACAGGGTCAAGAAAAATATATTTTCCAGCACTGTAGACCATTATATTTGGCATAATATACTCTTATTATTAGGATATTTCAAGTATCCAAGAAGTTCCATGGCCGTATAGAGGAACAAGGCGAAAAACAAAGTTCCTTTATAAGTTTATGGACCACTGAGTTGACTTTAAATATCCCTATCATGTATACAAGGAGATACTTTATTCTTCATAATACATGGAAACACAATCACCTTCAATCTATCCATCAATCAGTCATTTGTTAAGCGCACTACATACCCGTGAGGGTCTCAAGGTGCTGGGGGGGAGGGGGGGATGCTACTGATCGAACGGGCAGGTCTTTAGTGTCCTCCGGAAGGTCAGCAGGTCTTGGGTCTGTCGTAGGCTCAGTGGGAGGGTGTTCCATGTCTTGGCGGCGAGGTGGGAGAAGGATCTCCCGCCGGTGGTTGTTATTCGGATGCCCAGGACGGTGGCGAGTGAGAAGTCGGCGGAGCGTAGCTGGCGGTCGGGGGTGTAGAAGGAGAGCTGTCTGTTGAGGTAGGCTGGGCCAGTCTTGTGGAGTGCCTTGTGTGCGTGGATGAGGAGCTTGAAGGATATCCTCTTGGTGACAGGGAGCCAGTGCAGGTTTCTCAGGTTGGCGGTGATGTGGCCGTGTCGTGGTACATCAAGGATCAGTCGTGCCGAGGCATTTTGGATGCGTTGTAGTCGATTGATGAGCTTGGTCGGGTATCCCGTGTAGTGGGCGATCGGTAGTCGAGTATGCTGCTGACCTTTGCCACAAACCATTTAAATCCTTGGTGCGTAGCTTTTTCAAATGAAAGAGAGAGCATGTGTACAAACGGGAAGAATAAAAATCAATCAATCAATCATTCATATAATTTGTAAAGCGCACTACATATCCGCAAGGGTTTCAAGGTGCTGAGGGGTAGGGAGGAAGGGGGTGCTGTTACTACTGATCGAACAGCCAGGTCTTGAGTTGTCTCCTGAAGGTTAGAAGGTCTTCGGTTTGTCATAGGATGAGGGGGAGGGTGTTCTAGGTCTTGGCGGCACGGTGGGAGAAGGACTTGCCTCCGGCGGTGGTTCTGCGGATGCGTGTGATGGTAGCGAGGAAGAGGTCTGTGGAGCGGTGATTCCTGTTGGGTACATAGAAGGAGAGTCGACTGTTGAGATAAGCTGGGCCGGTCTTGTGGAGTGCCTTGTGTGCATGGATCAGGAGCTTGAAGGAGAGTCTTCTGTCGACGGGGAGCCAGTGCAGGTTCTTCAGGTGGGGGTGATGTGGTTGCGGCAGGGGACTTCAAGGATCAGGCGTGCAGAAGCATTCTGGATTCTTTGTAGTCTGTTGATGAGCTTGATCAGGGCTCCGGCATATAGGGCGTTTCCGTAGTCGAGTCTGCTGCTGACTAGGGCCTGGGTGACTGTTTTTCTTGTGTCTGTCGGAATCCATCTGTAGATTTTGCGGAACATAGGGAGGGTGTTGAAGCAGGAGGAGGAGACCGCATTGACTTGTTTGGTCATGGTGAGTTTCGAGTCAAGGATGACTCCCAGGTTGCATGTGTGGTTGGTGGGTGCGGGGGGGGGGTCCCCAGAGACTCCTTTGCAAAATAAATTGCATCCTAACAGTTGTTAGATAAGTGTTGCAAACATATATTAGAATTAGTTAAATACAAGTCAGTTGTTTTTTTAAATAAGGCTCAGTAGCTCTGAACCTGCACAAACATGCCGAAAGATTCTAGCTTTCCAATAATTACTTAACGGGTGCCAAAAATAAACATGTTGCCATACATATCTCCTTTCTGGTTGCCTCTATACAGCTAGAAAAGCAGAACAAAAGAAAGTAAAGCAACATTTTGTTTTGTTCATTAAAGAGATGGTTTAATTATGTTCCGTGACTTGACTTTCACCTCAGCTGCTGACTCTAGCACCAGGCAGTGTGACATTACCACTCAACTGAAATAAGCTATTACTGTTGAATTCTGATGACATTTCCTTTAAAATAGGTGACAGGGTGTGTCATAAGTGACCTATTATGAAGAAGTGTGAGACAGGTTTCCATACAGGGATTGCCGAATGCCATATATTTCAATTAAATACCAGTGCAAAGACACACAACTCTGTTCTGAGGAAATCATTCACAAACAATTGCATGGTGAATTTGAGATTATTATTTTAGGAATAAGAGAGAAAATTAGACGAGACAGAATTTATCATCTTTATTTTTACATATTATCATCACAGGTTACCACAACAAGGGTTTGAAAAACAAAGATAATTACTCAAAAAGGTACTTACTGCATAATATTGCACAACATTAATTGTGCTATTCAACCACGACCAACTCAATCATCGTGACCATGTTCAGTGTATGTTGTCTTAAGGGCGTAGGTAAAATATATTTGCTTAGATGCTTACCTGTAATACACAGTATTTGTTTATTGACGTGCATCATTAGCAGTTGCCTCCGTGTGGTTTATGGTCTTGGCTGGAGCTCCAAAACATGAAGCATTTGCATGAGCCAAAACAGTACCAGGTAAGGGCTTTTCCAGTTAAGCAATGCTATCCAGCAGAGAATGCCTATAAAGTAGTGGTCCTCAAACGTTGTAATGCCAAGCACCCCCCACCAGCGTGAGCAGTCCACCCAAGTTGATGTGCATTGATTCTATTTTGGAAACTGTGGATGCCGCATTGGGGCAGGACGCTTATTGTTTCTACAGTGGGGATTGTACTAGGCACAATGGTTAAAAGACTGGGCTACTACTCTTGTTCTTTCACTACAGGTTCTACCAGCACTCTCTTGCTGCTGACTCTTGCATTGCTTTCAGCAGGCTTGTGCAGTAGGTATGTCTATTGTATGAATTCTGTTCTACCCCTCCCTATGTCTACAGCTCTGTTTCTCACCCTCCTAATTCCTATAACACACCCTCTTGGTATCTCTTCAGGTCTTGCAGTGATTCTCCATCCTAATTGCTTCAACACTTACGCCGCTCTGACTCACAAATGCGCTTCTTCATGAGACTCATCCAGCACCCATCCAGCCTATTTCCAGATTTCAGGAGTCCTTCCCATTTCCAGGCTCCCGAAACTCTCTCTTCCTCCCTGGCTCATACACTCCATGCTCTCACTCCAGATTTATGTTGAATTCCATCTCGGTTGATTCCGGCAGAGTAGAGTAATGCTAATTTCAGCATGATGCCTTATCCTCTGGGGTGAAGGAGCCTAAGACCTCTGTTTGAAAGGATATCAGTGGTTTATAGTTACTTGTCTTCTTATTTTGAATTCGTTATGCCCCATGAATCCATAACCACTCATATTTGTCCATATATGTTAGAATTCTGCAGCATTAGTAAATCCAGTTTTGAAGAACGGATTGTGAAAGTAAGTTGCACCATACCTGAAAGCAAGGTAAATCCGGTGACCATGGAAGAGATAATATTAAAAAACTGGCTTGCTGGTAGGCCTATATGCTTATGTAACAAACTACAACTTTGGATTCAGTGCCTTCTCCTTATCTGGCATACATTATTTAATCTTAAGCTAAAAAACATTTTTTTAAGTGCAGTAATTGGTCTACAGTGCTTTGATAGACAAAACTGTCACTGTGCATTTCTTTGAAGTTTGCTTTTTGTAAATATGGATTGAAATTCAAATTCAAAAATTGTTAACAAGATTTGTTTTCCTGATATTTTACATCTGTTTCTTAGCATTTTATATATATTTTAACAGTCAAAACATTTTCATGAAAGTACTTTTTTTTGAACAGGTGCACTCATGCTTATCGCATGGATGACCACAGGGAGTATAGGAATGTTGTTTGCCCGTTACCTAAAGAACGCTGCAGAGAAACCTGTTTTGGGAAAAGCACTCTGGTTTCAGGTTTGTTAGCAGTCATATTATTGTGCATTTAATTTATGATGTGTTTCCCTTGTTTGATACCCCCAACATCTCTATTGACATCTGCTGTATTTAATTGTTATGTTTGATCTTCACCTGCCCTGATTATCAGATATATGGAAATATGTCACTTACATTCATGGTATACTAATTTTTTCAATTTACAATCCATTCAAGAACACATTTATTAAATTAGGATTTACTTTTGCTTGATTTAAGATTGGATAACTGACTAAGCCCAACTACCTTGTAAATAGCTGTTTGCTTCTGTTCTGATCCCATCCCGCGTGTCTTGTACTCTAGACACTCTCTAATGCTTAATCAGTGCAAGTATGCTACACAATATTAATATCTTCTTAGAAAAGAAAGTTGCAAAATCCATTTTACCATAACTGTATCCTAATATCCTTCTGTATTCTTCGTTAACCCACGGGAAAATAGTTGGATGGGATGTGGCCTAGCAAGACTTATTGCATTTAACACATATGTAGGGTTTTCAAAAAATGAATGTAAAATCAGTTTTCTTTTACAATACTATGTTATCCGATAAGTAACTGAAAGCATATTCCATAGTCACATTTTGTTTAGTTATACACCAACAAATCGAGACAATACATCTTTAAAATGTAACACCGTATTAATGAAAATGGAAGTTGATGACCCAAGAGCAGAAATAAATTGAAGCCAGTCATCAAAGAAGAGAGGCATATTCTGTGATTACACCTACACCATAGACCTTGACGTATATTTCTATTCTTATTTATAAAGTAGTCCATAGCAAGGGTAATGAGTTAGGGTAGAGGCAATCAATTAGATGTGACAAGCAGTTAAGACATGTATCAAACATTCTTGCTGTTGGCTTTTGGATTTGCATGAAACTATTTCTGAAAACTGAAGCATTTTAGTCCTCAAGCAAAATGTTCTTTGACTGTTCTTTAACAGATCCAAATCACCTAATCAATAGCAGTTCCTAAAATTAATTTGATGCAAGCCTCGCCGAGGGAAGATAAATCAATCTTATATTTCCTAAATCAAAATGTTTGAAATAGACTTGGGCTTACCAACAAATTACTTTTTCACTGTACATTTTCAAAAGCTCTAGTACTCAAAAATTAAATGTGTAAACACACTTTTATGGGAAATCACCTTGAAGAGGGGGCACAGTCTTTAAATTCAAATCTATATAATTGCAAAAAGTTGAAATCGGGACAAACCTTAAATAACAACAGGGACAAACTAACAGCATGATATGGCAAGAACTTTCTCAATAGATAGTCATTTTGATTCCTATTATATACATAAATTACAATTAATTCATGTTGCTTCATATAATCAAACAAGAATTGGCACAGAGGAAGAGTTATGTGTTTAGTTTCATATGGTAAGGTATGAAAACACCTATTGGCTCTGCAAGTGCTTGGTAGTGAAACTGGTAGTGTGATATTAGTGATGTGGTATTACTCACAATTATAGTATTGATCGTATTGGTGGTGATTGTGATATAGGTGGTTGTGAATTGGTTGTGGTGACGTGGTGGTGATATTTTATTATGTTGTTAATAGTGGTGTTAATGGTGGTATTGGTAGTGATAGTGGCATTGTGGTGATGATATTGTGGTATTAGTAGTGGTGGTTTGGTGATATTGGGTATGGGGGAAGTATTGGAATCATTATTGGTGTAGGTGGTATTGGCTGTGTGTTATTGTTGATTTGGTGGTGTTGGTAGTGGTATTGGTTGTGCTGAAGGTATTGGTGCTTGTGGTGGTATTGGCTGTGGTGCTATTAGTGACAGTGGTAAAAGTGGAGGTTGTGGTATTGTGCTTGTATTGGTATTGGTGGTGGTATTGGCCTTATTGCTGGTGGTTTTGATTGTGGTAATGGTGATTTTTGAGGTGTTTGCTTTTGTTATTGGTTGTACTGCTGTAAGAGGTATTGGCATAGGTGGTATTGTAGGTGGTTTTCATGATGGTATTCAATGTATTGACTGTAGTATAGTAGTGGTGTTGGTGGTCTTGCTGGTGGTTGTCTTGATAGTGGTGATAATGATAATTGTGATAGTGGTAGCATTGGTGGTGGCCTCATTGCTGGCGGTGGTGTTGTCTGCAGCACTAATATAGTTGGCATTGGTATTGTGGTGATGGTACTGATGCTATTATTAGTGGTGATAGTGGGTCATTGGTGTTAATTGTGGTTGTGACATTGGCAATTAACATTTTACACAACTTAGGTACACATTTCCTATTATTTTTGTTTATCATTTAGAGATGGCCCGGCCACAATAATGTCCATTTCATGTGATAAGCTGAAAAAGAATTACAAGGCCATGTTAGTGACAGGCTTGCACTTGAGACATGTCAATTGTAGTCAATGAAAATACTTGTTGCAGTAATAAAGTATTGCTTTTCTGATGAAACAGAACTAACTAACATTTCCCATATTTATCTTGTAGGTTCATAGGCTCATGATGGTTTTGACCGTAGCATTAACAATAATATCTTTTATTGTGATTTTCGTAGAGGTGATGGGATGGAGCTATGTAAGTCCTAATATTTATTTTATGAAAGCAGTTCATGAATGTGTTTATGACGATCCTACTGTGATAATATTGTTTTTAAAAAAAAAAATAATAGTTTAATGCTGGTTCCAGTACAAAAGAAAATGACTAGATACAATTGCAATCTGTCCCTTTTGCCCCATTTTCTGGTTGCATACTATCAGATTGGTCTATCAAAAATTGACTAAAACAATGTTGAAGTTAAAAATGAGTCTTACAGCATGGAAGTTTGCTAACAAGAGCTAACAACCTGTGATTTGTCTGTAATAGTGTTCGAATTAGAATTTTAGGACATTTTAGAATAAATTGTATAGAATATAAAATTCTCAAAAATGTAGAATGTAAAAAATTTGACATATTCTTATGTTATATTCCTACGTAACGTGTGTGTGTCTATTAATGTATACTATTGCCATCAAGGGATTCTGTTGTCATGATAAACCATGAAGGAGAAGGCCAAATTGGGCTACCAGAAACCCCCTGCTGCTCATGGTGCAAAACTATTTTGAAGGTACTGCTCACGGTTTAACCAAACTCTAATATATCTAATAATCCTCAACACCTCCACAGCAACACCCAAACAAACTACTTTAGTATGCATTTATTAAATGCAACATGGTGAAAACTCCTTATTCTCCTTTCTTGATGCAGTTAAATCTGTTGAGTTCTTGGTCACTGCACATTTAGTAATTTCTCAATTTTCCTATTCAAACTTCTTTGATTTTCTTTCAATGCTAATCATGGAAATTGCAAATCATGTGTGCTGTTCCCCCAGTACCCATAGATGACTACCTGGAAAACCATTGTTGTCAATCACCTTGAGTCTCAGAGTATCTTCAAGATCTCCTAACTGATATTCATTAAGTACACTATGACGAGGCATCCTGTGCATTTCTCATAGCCCCATGTAATTCTAAGAATTACCTTTCTTGGAAGTGCAACCCCCATGTCAAATTGGGAGTCATAGGGATTTTCTCAGCTTTACAATTGATGCATGCACAGTACTCCAAAACGAATCTGTGACTCACCTTTTGTCAGGTGGCGTTTACACAGTAGAAGTGAGATAATTCTAAGAATGAGCTTGTTCCTCAGTGGAAGGGATGAATGTAGCCCTTTCCTCCACCCCCACCATTTTGCTCAGATACCCCTTACTGATTTGTCTCACCCTTATTATGGCGCTTTGGAGGGACAGCACATCCAAAGGGAATCGTCAGGGTTGACTATGAACCAGTGACCTAGAGATTAGGGTTATCACTAGCACATGAAAAGTGAGGCCATAAACACCCTTCTTCCTCAGGTCTATAATAAATTAATGTGGGGTGGTAAGTACTGCCACTCCATTATAACATGAATGCTGTTTGATGGGCATCTGGAAAAGTCTGAAGCTATTACCTTGCTATTTCTATCTCAGTTTCTATTGAAATTGATGGACATGACACAGGTATTTAAACCTTGGTGGAGGGATACAATTGATTCATTCCATCATAGTTAACATTGTGGCTCTTGTATTTTGCTTCTGAGTTGAATTGGGTATAATTGTTAGTCAAGCCATATTTAAAATCCAAGTTTTGACAACTGGTTTCACATAGTTTATGTTAACGGTGATACACTTAATATTGTACATAATGAGGTCTATTCATCAAATAAATTTTGAGTTCATACTGCAGTATATTTCGACTACTACGTTATGTACTCACAATTCTAATGACTAATCTCTAGCCACTGACCTCCCACTATGCCTGTCCTAGCTCTTATGTGCAGGGTTCTTCTATCTTGAATGCAAAGCAAGAGCTCTGCCTGCAGAAGTCTTTGGTTTTGGAGTACTTATAAAGAGGCCAAAGAAGAATAGCTGAAAAAAGGGGAATATCTACTATTAAATGGGAAGAACCACCCAAATGAGTAAGGTGCTTGTTCTTAACCAAAGTTACAGCCAGATCTACTCTATTGGCACTAGTGAATAAGGAGGCTCAAATCTACTCCAGCAAATTGTGAAATAAATACACTCACCAAACATGGTCAGCAACTAGTAGTTTATCAAACTCTCATTGAACTCAATAAAGCCACAATTAATTAGCACATCTCACAGGAAACAGTGGGTATATGAGGGGGAAATAAGTGTTATGTAAATAAATAAAGTTCTGCGCATTTTCAAACGGGTAAAAATATATATATTTTTTTAAAACCTTAGTACAAGGAGGGATTTAAAAGTCAGCACTCAGCTACACCAATCATTGCACAAAACTCACAACAGCATTATCCTATCATAAACAAACTGGCCTCAAACTATTTTGTCATGTTATGGGTGAATATCTTTTTTGCCTTGCCCCTCACCAACCACTGCAACAGTTCACTTATCTGTGGCATGTCTATATTTTGTCATTCTGGTTGAAGCAGAAGAGGGGGAAGTGGCAGTTGGGGATGGGAAGAAAACATATGCCCTTCAAAGTAAAATATGATATGATACCGATGAGCACTTTACAGGTGTAATCAATTGCATTGTAAGTTGTGCCAAGTATGTTTTGTCTAAAATGTATAATAATAAAGATACGTTAATATCACTGCTGTACAACACAACCAAAAAGACATACAATTCTCTAGTGTGTCAGTGACATTGATATCAGTGTGGCATTCTTGTGTGGGTAGTAGTGATGTACTGACATGTAAGCCTGGTTGCCTTCCTGCGATTTGTACTCTAACTGTGCTATCAATACACTTGATAAGGGACTGTAAAAAAAAAAGTTATAGTGTGTTAAAGTTGGAGTGAAGTTCAATGTAAGTGACATGTGTGAGATGTGTGTCCATCTGTGAAGGGTGACGAGCATGTGCCAGTAGTGAGAATTACTATGTAGTGGAAAGACAGAGAGATTTAGGTTTTTACCTGGTGTGATGTTGGGAATTCCGAGAACAGGCAGACTATAAGGCAGGTCAGTGCATTAAGGAGAGGATACTTTTAATGAGGGAGAAGATGGAGACAGGGTTCAGGTTCTCCTACAGGAATAGTATTTTCCTCCTGTATCTTGATAAATGTATCCTTTAGCTTCCTTCTCTCATCCTGCCAATTGATTTTGAGATCTGCCTCCACTCCCAATGTATTTTTAGAGTTTGTCAGCTACTTCCACATTGCTGCCTTCTCCGCTAGACAAAGGGTGTATTGAGACAGACCATGTATTTCTTTGTTGTGTTCAACAACAAAGATAACTATAAAGTCTATCTCCTCCTCCCTTTCCTCTTAGGTGATGAAAGCTGCATCATGGAGGCTGCTGTTGGTCTATGGCAGTTAGCAAAGTAACACAATTCAAGGGGATATAAATGTCTAGGAAAATCCTTATTTTTGTGATAAGAGTTCCTACTGGGTGATGAATTTTAAATTCCACAGCTTGGCAGATATTTCCACCTGAAACTGTTGCATACCATACTGCCTGGAACTTCCTTCCGTGTGTACGAAAAAAATTATATTCAAGGAGATCTCGGCAGCTAGGCTTCCTTATGTGAATAGGGCCCAATGTATTCTATCAAAGCTAAATCTGTGCAGACTGAAAACCCAAAAGGAAACTTAAAATTCTCTTAACCTCAATGTGTGTTTACACTTCCATTGAAGAGTGTGCGTAGCATTATAAATTAAGATGGAGTTTGGTAACCTTATCAGTTTCAGGAAATTCTACATTCCTCATCATATTGCAATACATAACATATGGGTCATAAATAGATGGGCAGTGTGTATGAATAGCAGCTATGCAGAATGCTCTGTTTCTTGATATTTGTATCACATGGTATTTTAGAATGTTTTCCTATGTCACATGTTTTCTTAGAAAAGATCTTCATATATCCATTCATCTCTCACAGGGTGCTGGTGCCCATCCTGTACTGGGATGTATAGTTATGATTCTGGCTTTCCTGCAACCGATCATCGCTTTGTTCCGCCCAGGTCCAAAGGATAGCCAGTAAGTACACAGTAAAAAGTAACTTCCTAGGCAATCATCAGAATCAGAGGCATTTGCTAAATATGTGTCTCTAGTAAATGTAACTCCAGTTAACAACAACAGGTAGATTTCAAAATATATAAAATATGTATCTTTTATTTAATTATTCGATCATTATATGTGAAATACACAAAATCATTCTATACATATATGCAAGAAAATCATCACAATCATAAAAATTTGTGTTTTTATAAAAGAGGTAGACAATTCTGTGGCTAGACTGTTTACTTTTCGACGCGCGTTTCGGCATGAGTTACGCCTTCGTCAGGAAAAAGCCACAATTCCTGCACTCCAAAGCATGATTGTCAGAGTTCGGTAAAATTAAAATATACCAGAAAGGTAGACACTTTCTTATCATGTACCAATCCAACCAAGGTATGGTGTTTGTAGTTCAATCAAGGTAGTAGGTTAAAATTCCTTTTACAGTATATACGTGACTTGCTGGACTTAATAATCCGATCTCAATTAGATGTAGGAAGCTTGTCCAGAGATTAAAATCAATTACTGTGTCTCGCATGGATGGCGGACATGTGTCATGTAGATGGCAGACATATGGCGGGCTTGATATTTCCTGCACTTCAAAGCAGGATTGCCAGAGTTCGGTAAAATTAAAATATCCCAGAAAGGTAGACACCTTACTTATTATGTACCAATCCAACCAAATTACGGTGTTTGTAGTTTAATCAGAATAGTAGGTTAAAATTCCTTTTACTGTATATAAGTGACTTGCTGGACTTAATAAACCAATCTAAAGTTAAAAGAACTCAATTAGATGAGGGAAGCTTGTCCAGAGATAAAATCAATTACTGTGTCTCGCGTAGATGTCGGACATATGGCGGGCTTGATATTTCCTCAGTTAGAATGTTCTTTTTAATGCGGGACCTTCTTTCAATGGTGTGTCCCCTGATGTCAAATAAAAAAAAGCCAGTAAGTACAAACATTTATTCACTGACAATAGTAATATTTAAAACTGAAAACCACTATGGCCAGTCCTTAGTTTCATCTAACATTATTTCTGATAATTTCCAACCACAAGTAGCCTTTGAAAATATGGCTCTAGAGAGTTGTGGAGCAGCATTTATTTGTCTGTAGTCTATCCTATACACCTGTGACATAAAATATTGGGATTGAGATTCAAGACACCACATAGATAATGAGAACAACATCATTGTATAGGTTGGGCCAGTTTCTCTTGAGCGTTCATTTACAGGGGCCACTGAGCTCTCTGGAAGGGGAAACTAGGGCTCTTGGTCACCAGTTCTCAGAACAAGTTGGAAACAGAAAGTGGGGCTTAATTAAATATCCTCGACTGTTTGAGTAAATGCAGTCAAAGGCTTAACCTTAGAAGGTTCCTGGGGTCAGTATAGGTAGAATGCAACAATTAACAAAGCAACAGTACTGTATGTCCAGCAAAGATTGGGTTTTTACAACACCTTCAATGGAATGCCCATATCTGAGATACATTTGTTACATAAACAGGTAACACAAAACACAATCAAAATACTAAACACATTGCTAGGAGTTAAAAAGTAATCATACAGTGAACCAGTAATGTCACAAAGAAAATATGAGCCTCATGCAGGTCTACCAGGTAGCAGTTAAAGCAGATCTACATGCATTACAGTACTGAAACCATAGCTCCTGGAAAAACACTGTATCATTTTTATATTCGTTTGAATGTTTCTGAAGCTCTGTTGCTCACCAAGTTCAGAACTTTCCCAGAGAAAAACAAGGCACATCCAGTGCATACTTTGAGCCAGTGGTTACAGGTGAGGCCAACTGACAAACCTTTTAGGGGCCCAGCACTTATTTTTCTGCACCAGACATTTTCTGAGAGCAAGAGAAGGACAAACAAACAAAAGGTTAAGAAGGATAAAGAGAAGGACAGAAAAATGTCACAGAGGGAGAAAGCAGATACCTGCAAGACTGAGATAGAGGGGCAGGGAGTGTCTGGTGGTCGGTTAAAGAGACATGAGTTGGATTATGAGACTACACAGCCATGATATTTGACATTTAATAGGACTGGCAGCAGGCTTCTGAAGAGGCCTTCAGTTTATCGGCTCTCATTGTTTTACAAATTAAACAGTGCACAGAACCATGTTAGCAGTATGGATATAGCCTTGCAAGATTTGCAAATAATGTTCATGAATCTTTGTACCCAAACAAGCGATTTTTGCTTTGCAAGTCATTTAACAAACACCCTTTCATTCAGCTTCCCATGATTCCAAGCCCCTCTGCTTCAGTAGGAGCAAATAACCATCTTTGCCTCATTGTGCTACAAAGGGCAACCAAAACTAATCTGTGACCCTAAATGAGTTATTTCAAGTTGAGCATTTCCCCTGTAAAGACTGTGGCTTATCTTGATTGTTTTTGCAACCCAGGGTCCCTGTTCCTCCATTGCTCATGACTGGAGTCACCCAGGAGAGCTTCTAGCAGTTGCCAGTGAACCCTGTCTCCTCCATGTAATCTGTGTCCATGGTCACCTGCAAAAGAACACTGGTTCAACTAGACATATTTAAGTGTACTAGTCAGCCTCTGGATCCCTTTATAGTTTTTATGGCATTCCTTGTCTTAAAAGTAAATGATAAAAAATCGTACATTAAGGTATGTGGCCCTAAGTTAACAATGTCCTAAACTTTTGTGGTGCTGGTAAATGTGATTAAGTAAGTTAAAAGATATTCTTATTTGGGGATCCTTTTTAATACACACCTGTCATTGACCCGCTGTTGATCAACTAGTAAAAGAGATGTTACTTCTCTATAAAGTGAAATGTCTTTCTACACCAAGTTACAAGAGCCTATGAGGCCCACCCTAGAACAGTGGAAGAACAATACTGTTGGAAAATGCAACTTCCGATCCCAAACAGGAGTAATATTAGCCTAATTTGAGAACCCAGAGCCATCAGAGAAACAATCCCCTGGGGTTTGCGGCCTCCCAAAAGCCATTACATTATTTATGACTTAATGGAGTTTACCCTGGAGTGGTTATGGCTTAAACCATGGAGTGCATAGCGTGGAAAACCACCAATTATATTAAAAGTCTCTAACATAGACTCAAGTCACTATCTTCTGGTCAACACAAATATTAAGGGATTATGGGGTTATTATCCTAGGGATGAAATTGTTACCTAGCCTATGGTAGAGGGGCAAACTCTTGGACTCTTCCTGAGGCACAGGAATTGAAGGAGAAGTAGACTGCTAGTGCGGAGGGTAGGTATAGAGGTGGAGTGTGGTAGAAGATCAGTGTGGCTGTGAGCCCCAATGTACAGCAATATAGGCCTAGGGAACTGCACAACCTTGTACCTACATTTGTCCTACCTTGCCCTACATAACGGTTCTGGTGCTGACATTCTACCTAGTTATGTGCCGAATAAATGTTGTGTGGTTTTCTTCGGAAACTAGCCTCATTTATTATGAATAACTTTATTTCGAACTTCAAGACCATAAAAGTACATCGCCATAAAAACATAATAAAATCATTTACTTAATATCAATTTCATTCTCGTCTTTGACTAAAAGCAGGTACATATATACCATTATTGATGATTCTATTGTCAATGCATTCTGGGTCGAATTATACATTGTACAAAAAAAGGCAAATCCAATAAAGATCCTTATATTACTTTAGACTATTCAGGCCATGGGGAGTATACCAGGGAGCCTCATTTTAATGCAGATTCACAGTAAAGTGCTACATAATATTAAACACATCTTCTATCAGGTATGCTCGAAAAATCGGTAATAGCAGTAGGTCCATACTGTTCAATCTTTGCATTCCCAGATTGTTGAGTAACATCATGTGTGTTTCATTAAGTGCTACATTGTGTGGCCCAAGACAAGGTTTGCATCTTAGTACATATTGCCCACATCCAACCCAGGAATTTAGCAACTGACGTTGCTCACTGCTCTGAAATGTTTGTGTTCAATATTCTTAATGCAGTGCTGCCGCTCCTAGTGCCCATATTTTTACATATTGACCTTCGGCATTTATTCTGAGGGGCCTAATAAGCTGGGCACAAAAAAAGAATGTTATCTTATGTTAATTGTATTTCTTAAGTGCAACGGTTACCTGAAGGTGTCCTGGCGCTAGCTGCTTCCCTCTGAACAGAGAAACACATGGGAACCTATGCACTGAAGAGCCAGGTTTTCAATCCTTTCCTAAACGCCATTAGATCAGTGGCATCCCTAATATGGAAAGGGAGTTCGTTCCATGCCCTTACATTGTCGAAACTTATTCCTCCCCAGTTGAATTTTTTGAAGGAGGGTACTTGCACACTCTTAGCTCCTAGTGAGCGGAGGGATCTTTTAAATCGATGTTTTGAATATTCCAGCCCCGTTTCTTGAAGGGCTCTAAAGATGGTGCACAAGGAGATTTTGATTGCATCCGTTGTCTACCTGGAAGCCAGTGCAGCCTTTTGATTTCCTTGGTAACAGATAAAAATTTTGGTGTGCCTGTAAGCAGTCTAGCTGCCATATTTTGCAGAAGTTGAAGCTGGTTTAAATGTCGCTTTTGAATATTCAGTAAGAGGCTGCTGCAGTACTCCACCCTCGATAGAATGAGAAATGTTATGACTACACGTTGACAGTCCTCCGGCAGAAATGGCATTATTTTATTAATTTTTCTAAGGAGGTGGAATCTAGCGGATGCAACCGCATTTATCTGGTCCCCGAAGGTGAGTTTGTTGTCGACTATGACCCCCAGATGTTTTGCTTTCCTAGCTGATTTAGGGAGTAAGCCTACTTCTTCCAGACACTAATCTGGGGTCCAGAAATCGGTCGGGAAATGAGGGCCTCAGTCTTTCCCTCATTTAACTTCAGGGAGTTCTGGGTCATCCATGTCTTAATTGATTTTAAACAGTCATGGAACCTCTTCCTATTCTCTGACTCCTGCCCCGGCCTCTAGGACTCCACAATTTGTGTATCATCCGCACATAATGTGAGCTGAAATCCGAAGGATCTAATCAGATCTGCCAGAGGAGACACATAAACATTAAAAAGGGTGAGACTATGGGAGGAGCCCTGTGGTACTCCACAAGGTAGGGAAAAGGGTTTAGAACGGGCTTCGTTCAAATCTACACTTTGAATTCTTTTTAGTCAGGAAAGGCTTCAGTAGCTTCCAGGCTTTACCCGAACCCCGCGTATTCATGGTCTTTTCTACCATTTTGTTCGGCAGTGGAAGACGAGAGGTTGGCCGTTAACTATTAGGATCCTTAGGGTCGAAATTTAGTTTTTTTATCAATGGTAGGATTGATTCTATCTTCCATATTTTTGGAAAGTGCCCAGACTCAAACATGGCATTAAATAAGGAAGTGAGTGAAATGCTGATAAGTAATAGGGCTTGTTTAATTACAAAAACTGGCCTGAGTTGTAGGGAGAGCCTGGTCTGATAGAGGTGAGATGCTACAAATCTCCAATTCTCCAATTGCGTTCCAGGCACCTGCATGCAAGTTTTTGTTTCCTTAGTTCTTCGGAGTACCAAGAGGGTGTTGGTTGGGAACGCTTAGGAGACCATGTTTTCACCGGGGCACATTCTTTAAAAATCCCAATAGGGTTCGTAAAGGGGGATGTTTTTAATCTCTAGAAATCTCCCTGTTAACGTGGAGCTCTCAGGTGTTCTTATGGTATTGCTCAAAGCCACAGACCAGTATAACTGTTTCATTTCCCTTTTTGAGGAGAACCGTTGGCACAAGGGGTCCTACCACAAACACCTCAGGTCCATTGCTATCAGCATATGTTTTATTTTTGCAGCCAGTTAATCTTTTTTGTGGTGTCAGCCTCCAGAACATCCTTAAGTGCTAAAGAGTAGGGTATTATTTCAGGGGTGGTCCTCAATCCACGCCAGTATGCTATTGGGTGGAATCTTGCTACCTCATCCAGGGGTTTACAGCCTAGATCATATTGTAATGGCTTTAATGGGGTGTGTTGTGGAAGGATTGTGATGCTTCTTAAGAATTTGTTTTCTGCTACAACTAATGGAGTTAAGTTTTCAAAATCCAATAGTTTAGAGCCATATAAAACAAAAGCCATGACTTTGGTATTATAAATCTGCAAGGAGGGTCGATTAGCTTTGTTTGTGAATTTTTATGTTCTTTCATTAATGTTCCTGCAAGTTGACGATGTTTTGAAGTCATGGTTTCAATCTGGGGTTTCCAAGTTAATTTCTTAGCTAGAATGACTCTTAAGAAATTAAAATCTTCAGTCTGTTCAAGAAACTCATTATTTAGGCTTACATTGCACTTTATCACCCGGCTCTTGTTTAGTAGCATACATTTTGTTTTACTCACATTAATCACTAATCCATGCACCCTAAAAAATTCTTCAAAGTGGGATAGTGCATGCTGCAGACCACTCTGTGTTTTGGAAATAATGAGCTTGTTGTCTGCAAACATAAGAATTGGTATTTTTACACCTGCAAGTACCGGGGCATCAGTAGGATAAGTGGCAAAAAATTGTGCTACACCATTCAAAAATAAAGAAAACAAAGACGTAGCCATAACACTCCCTTGTCGAACTACCTTGGAGACTGGGAACCTGTCAGTGACATATCACAGTGCCCCCCATCGCACCTGTGCAAAGTTATCCTCATGAAGTCTGACTACTAAGGATAGTAGATCTAATGGCATACCTAGGTCCTTGTGGGCCGTCCAAAGTTTTTTCCATGAGAACAAGTCTAACACCCACTTAAGATCCACAAAGGCAGGGTAGATACTATCATCAGCAATCACTAGTGTGAGCCAATATATCAGTATAAATTGAAAGAACTGGTCGATAGTACTCACATGGGTGCGGAAGCCTGCCTGTGGGGTTTTAGTATGCCATTTGCTGTCATCCAATCCTGTATTTTTGCCACAACTAGTCTTGCCACCACCTTTTGGATTGAATCGATTAGGCTTATTGGCCTGTAATTGCTAGGAGACAACTGATCACGTTTTTAAATTTTTTTAATAGTATTGGCCCCTCGCCAGGATTCTGGAATGGGAGTGCCTTGAGTGATTGCATTGACTAACAGTTGCATGTATCATTGCCAGATTTCCTTATTGTTCAAAAATGGGTCTGCTGGGATACCATCCAGCCCAGGGGCTCTTCCCCTTGGCACTGCTCCCAGCGCTGCCTCTACTGCATGAAGGTCAAAGGCTAGGGCCAACATGTGAGTGCGAATTGAGGAAGGCTCATCCACTTCTTCTTCCTCTTCTGCATATTGTTTCGAGAAATGTTCTGTCCATAGTTCTGGTTACATGATTATGTGGGGATGGGGCCTGCCCTCCTTGGCCCCACTTTACCAGATGACAGAACTGATAAAGATTTTTCCCTGTACTGGCCGATCGCACATCTTGCCATCTCTGTTCGCCCCAGTCATTTAGCTCTCAGCTGGGTAGTTTTATACAGTTTCCTTGTATGAGAAATACTAGCTGGGTTTTTTACTTAATTTCTTCTGTGACGGACTAGTAAGCTTGCCTGCAATCCTTATTGTACCAGTTGTCCTGAGCTGCTCTAGGTTTATAATGCTGTTTAAGAAGCTTTAAAAAATGAGTCCTACATTTGTCAAATAATATGTTATGAACCCCAACTATAGTTTTATCCACTTGTTCCTGGATTTTCTCAGTCTGCAACACATTCAGGGTGTCAATGACGTCTACCACTATAGCTGTTACTGTTTCTGGATTTTTGATGACCTTATCCCACTTGACCCGTCTCGTGTCATTGGAGAGCTGGACATTTCTAGCTGTGCTTTGCATTAACGGTATTGTGGAGAAGTGTGGCTCAGGGGTTAGAGGCGGCAGACCCGGAAGCTGAGATCGGCCCTGGACCAGGGTTCAATTCCCCGCCCCGACGGGGGTTGGGCTCAATAATTCCACGGACTCGATAATTCTCGCTCCGGTGCCTACTCGACTCACAGGTTCACACTCTGCGACTCTGGGCAATAGCTTGCTTAATCTCCACAACGGCCCCTCGCGGCGGGATGCCTGGCTTTCACCTTGTGGATACCCTGCCGGGGTATCTCACAGGGGAATACCAGGACTGGTTCCCTAAGCAAGCGCATAGATGCCTGCGATGTGGGCGATTTGCGCTATATAAATACATTTACATTTATTACTCCCCTATTAAGCTTAGCTGATTTCATTACAAGTAGCAGGGGGTTATGGTCACTTTCGGCCCTCTCCAGTATCTCTATGTCAATGAGGTCAGGCCATTGTTCCTGATTTATTAATATTTGGTCAATTTGGCTCGCACTGTGTTCATTATTGAATGTATTCGTCCTCAGCCTATCAGATATGGTCCTCCCATTTACTGCTCTGATCCCTCTTTCCATACAGAAAGTTTTTAGTTGAATAGCTGCCTCTTCCCACCTTTTAGTGGGTGCCCGTTCTAAACTAGGAAATGCCCCAATGTGCATCTTCCTCCTCTGTTAGCTTGCTATCATCACGATCAAGGGGCTCAAAGGTTGCATTGAAGTCCCCTGCAATAATGAAATGGATGATTTCTGAATTACTATCCAGAAATTCATCAAATAGAGATGCAATGTTTGATGCTCTGCATCCTTTTAGTCCTCTGACATAGACATTAAGAATTGTTATTTGGGTCTGTGTTCTTGGCTGGAAACGAATGGCCTGGATATCTAGGCTATTAATCTGAAGTTCCTGTATTACATACCCTATGTCTTGCTTAATCCATGTAGTCAGCCCACCCGATGGTCTGCCCAGGAGGCCTTGAGTTGCTGGTTGAGGTACCCTAAACGAAATATTGGATCCTTGGAACACGTTTCTTGAAACAAGCATATATCCTGAGCACCAATCAGGCCAGATCAGTCCAAAGAGGCCCCCTCAACCTCAGTCCCGCGATGTTCCATGAGAGTAATGAGATCTGTTGTGCCTCAATGGACTGGCAAGGTTCCGGATGCGAATTGGTGCTTCTTTGACTGTAGTTATCATTTCCTTCATTCAGTTGAGCTATTATAGATTTTGTGTTGTTTGAATTACATGGGGTTAATTGCAGGCCAGTATCCTCTCCAGTGTGCTCAGGACCAAATCCCCCAAAATCTGATGGAGAGGCTTCCATGGCCATCAATCTATTTCGCTAGAGGAGACCTCACTGTAAGGAGGGTGGTACTTCATTCTAATCTTTGTGTCTGTAAGGTTGGAAATCCGAACTTAAAATGTCACTAGATTTTCTAATAATTCTCATCTGCATAACAGGCTATGCACTCAAGATCAGAGCCTGTTTGTGGAGATCTCTTAGCAACATTTATATCTTCCCTAATAAATTATCTGCAGCCTCTAACGTGTCTAATTCATTGGATGCATTTGTTTTTTAGTGAACCTTCATCCTCTTAATCAGGCTAGGTTGTAATTATGGGACATTTATTAACCTAAGCTGATGTTTGTGTTCTGGTCCCTGCATGTGTTTGTAAGGAGTTTGTGCTAGCTAGGTCAAACTACTTAATCAATGTGTGGCCCTTAAAGAGTAATTATGATGGATATTGGCACGGTTTGTAATCTGATGGCTTGATCAGAAAGACCCTGCTGTATTGTAGCTATCAGGTGTTGAGTGCTGTGCTAGGTCATTATGAGGTAAGCTGAGGTCCATGCTCATTGCTCCTGAAGAAGGAACACAGAGCTTGCCAACTAAATCAATATCTCTTGGGATCTGCCTACCAAGGTGATTTAATCTTGGATCGTCATTTGAGAGGACAGCAGGTGGTTCTTCATATGTTCTGTATCTACTGCTACTAACTTAAGAGATTCGGATAGCGTACTAACCATAGCCTTGAGTACCCTTACTTCTTTTGTTAGGTCCATAATCTGTGATTTTAAATCGTTCATAAGTCCTTCCTCTGAATTCAATGTGCTTTTATGAGTTGTTTTAGGGAAAGATGCTAGCACTACTGGGCACCTTCAAATTCTCAGAGCAGACTGCGACGAGTCACCATTATGCTCATTTTGAAAAGAGAGGGAAGGTTATATAGAGTTTGATGAGTTGGTGTATTTTTTACTTTCTTTGGGTCAGGTCCTTTGTATGGAATCTGTTGTCAGATAGCTTTTTGTGGAGGTATGCTATTGCCCCACAGTTGACCTCTTTCCTGCCGGCCCCCCACTTGCTCGTTTCTCCTTCGACCCTAAAACTTTGTTAGAGGTGTTATTGCTTTCATTAGGGGCCGTGTGCGGTTGCAAACAGTCAGGGCATATGAGTGTTTTCACTTCTTCTAACAAGTTATTCCTCTAAGGTGCTCTTTTATTCTTAGACTTAACTGCTCCTTGGGGGTGCTCTATTGCCTCATGCTTCCCAATTTGAGTGTGTAAGTTAGCTCACCTACTTTGCCAAAGAATATCTAGTAAAAATGATTAAGAGACAAATACTACCTATTAAACACAGAAATGGATGAATGGCAGTCCCTCTGGATAATCTCTGGTAAAATGTAGTCTATTAAAGATAAAAAAATAAAATGTGGTCCGCAAACAGTACCTTGCCTGTAGAGATTAGAACAAAGGGAATGGGCCCAGGTCAGCCTTTTCCAGCCGCTGACTGGTACAGATGGGCCTGCTCTTGGCCCGGTCTTTACCCTGGCACACGCCCGGGCATGTACTGTGCATGTCTTGCCCAGCGGGAGCCCCAAGCAGCTTTAGATTTCTCAAAGCATGACTGAGCCTTTCTGGTGTCACTGTAGACCACTTCCGGGCCCAAAAGGGTGCGGTAGTCAGGATCATAAACGTCTTGTCACAGGTAAGGCTAAAGGGGACAACTGAATGGTGTGACCATGCCAATGAAATAGGCATACAGAGCTTAACATTTGCCATGTTAGTAAACACGGGGTCAAGAATATGACCCAATCTGTGAGTGGCGGATGATGCTAACCTGTAAAGCTGTAAACTCTCTAGGTCGCCGATTATTGTATTTCTGACCTGGCAGTTAACATCATTAAAATGTATATTGAAATTACTCTGGACCAACAGGTTGCATAATGCAAAGCTAAAAAGACCTGCTAAGGAGGCGGGACAGTTCAACACCAGCCCTGGGGGTAGGAAGGGGGGCGATAAAGAAGAACTTCTGACAATACAGTCTTTTTTTTAGAGGGTTAAGGAGAAAAAGGAGGCTACTCTGCCCTCAATAGGGAGGTCTGAGATAGAGCATATAATATCGTTCTTAAAGATTAAGCCTTTAGGCAGAGCAGGGCACAATCTTATGAGATCATATTTAGTATACACAGTAGGTACTGATTTGAGAGGACCAGGGGCCCTGGCCCCTGGTGCTGTCCATGCGCAGACAGACACAGACGGGCGTGCATTTTGCATGGCTCTGGTGCTTCAGCAGCGTGGCTGCGCAGCACCCTCACTTTTATGGACAGCTTCCATAAAGAAACCACTGGACTATTCCTTGTAGGTCTGTAACTTATATGGTCACCTTGGTGGGGCGGTGGAAAAATATGAAGCTATGGTGGATTCTTGTTGATCAATCAGCAGAGGTTCATCCCAGGGAAGGAGACCCTGTCCAGAAACCACAAAATTAGAAACAATGCTTTTGCGCCATACGTCTGGACTATTTAACTTCGGACAAACTTATAGGCTTCTGTGCTATGATTCAGAGCTTTCAACTTCCCCCTCCTTATCACTTACATGAGGCCCTTTGTGAGATGCCAGGTCTATGTTTTCAATTCGTTCTCCAAAGACACACAGATTTGTCTGTGAATTAGCAGCACTTGTGCTGATTTTATGGAAATGTCCTAGAGTCTCGACAAAGTTACAGATTGGCCAGGTATTTACCCATTTTACACGAATGTACCTCAGTGTTAAGGTATCACTGGGTGTGGGTATACTGTATTGGTGCTGCCTATGTTCCATGTACTAGAATTCTGGTGCAATGAGGTCAGTGTTGGTGCCCGGAGGCGGATTGTCCTACATATGAAACATCTGAGGTATGTTTAAGATTATTCCCAAATTTGCTCTTAGGTGACAGGGCTATGGTTTTATCCGCCTTAGTTTTGGAAATCACTCCCTTTCATTGGACTTGAGGTCAAATGAAAAGGAGTGTTGCGGCACTAATCAACTGCAAGAGTCTTGAAGATCCTTTAAGGATACCTGAGGTTATCAGCTGCAGGAGCTGCAGCAGAAACAGATTGCCAGTATCTAGTTGTTTCATTGACTTAACAAAATGATGTCAGTGTTGAACGTTCAACGTGCCATCGTGGTCTTCACTAGCTGCCTGAGGTAGGGTACATTTAAAAACTTGGTTCCTGATTCCCAAATCATCCATACCCAACCAAGTCAATCCCTCTTTCGAATGACACACTACAAATGGTGTGCTCCCACTCCAGGTTCAAGTCTTGAGGTGACAGGAATACACTTCTGCTCCACATGTGCCATCTATCTTCTTTGGCGCAATTTTGGAAAATTGGTGAACTAGCTGTTATTTCATCTGTGTTTGTCAAATACACCACTCTATCGCTATTTATTGTATGGTGTGTGAATCAAACATATACGAAACAGAAATAGAATCAAAAACCGAAAAAGGGGCTTTGTAATATTGATCTACTTTACATGTTGAACCAAAGCAATCAATACACCAGACAGTAACGTCTACATAGAGGACCGCTATTAGACTTGTACCTGTTTCAACTAAGGCCCTCATTGTTCTGACTCATCGAAAGGGGTTGGTAACAAGAGTTATTGGCCCGCTGGATTTACAAAGTCCACTGTATCTTTGCGGACCTGTTGTTTTTCACCCAGAAACAACTGCTGATACAAACAGCTGTAGTCTCCAGACATAACCATCGGGAAAATAGGAATAGTCTCAGAATCGGGTCAGTTATTTCCAGTTCTGCAAGTTATTCCTCATTTCAGAGGGGCCCTCAGGGTCTGTCTCGCTATTCACCAGGAAAAACCCCCCGGGGAGGTACCAGTGCCTGGAGTATTACTAACTCCTATGGGAAGGAAATCCCACACAAAATCCGTTTCCATAACCACACAAAAATCCATTGACCTAGTAATAAAGCCCCAAGAGGCAAAGCATGACGTCATCTAACGCCATGAGCAGCAGAGTAGCTAAGTCCTCAATTCTTTAACTTGCTAACTTGGTTGAAGAGCAAACAAAGCAAGGGACCTACGAAAACCTAATAAATTCATTGTCTCATTAGTAAAGCTTTAGATTTCTTGCAAAGGGCACCCGAAGTGCGATGGAATGATACAAATTTAGTAAGCAGTGCACATATGTCACATAACTTATCCTACAATGTTCTACGGAAGCTTTTTAGACCTAACTTTCCGTATAAGATTACTCACAGCTGTATTGCAGTTTTATGCAGTTTGCCTTAAACTTGTAATGCACCTCGGTTGAAATTTTAGCTTTGGGACAAGTTATTCTCTCGGTTCAGAAATGATTTTCAGTTTTAGTACTTAACATGGTGCGCTGTCTTATTTAGGCTCCTTCGGATGTTTTGTTTTACTTAGCCTTAAAAATATTAAATTTGAGCAGATACAGTCCATAGAATAAATTTGTTGAGTTATCATCGCAAACCTAAAGATTATTTGTTCCTATTATAATATCCTGTCAATTTACAACTCATTACTCTGCTGAGGACATCCCATTGAGATATATATATATATATATATATATATAATTTGTTAATAAAAATCAGCAAGCAGCACCGAGCATGTGTCGGGCCCGTTTTTCAAGGTGAAGAGGGGGATTGGAATGCATATGCAAGTGGTGTAGCAAGCATCACTTTCCCGGCACGCCCTCTCGGTCTGGAGCTCCGCGCAGAACTTGCTAAGACTTTTGGTATTGTTCGAAACGACATCGTGGCGCCCCCTCTTATGCCAAGGACACTCACCTGAGTTGGAATTTCATAAGGGGCGAGAGAATCCAGTTTGTTGCTGCATAAAGTAACTGTCATCTGAGGTAACATCGTATCATGTGCCCCGATATGAAAAGCTGGTAAGAAGTGCGTCCTGCAGCCAGCAAGTCTGGGAAGCCACTTGGGGCATGTAGTTAATTCACTGTAAGTTCACGCACTGCAACAGCGCTAGAAAACACGGCTTCGAATTAAGGAGGAATAGCGAGAAAGTGACCATGGAGGCTTGGTTAACACTCATATCCAATCAGAGTGGTGTGTGACTCTTTCAAAACCGGCCCCAGGTGGAAGCAACTTTGTTTGATGAAACGTGGCACTGAAGAAAGCAGATAAGCTGAAACGCGTCTGCCGAGCGTTCTATCAACTTTCCACCCAAGCGTTTGTAATTTGGTAATAAAAATCAGCAAGCAGCACCGAGCATGTGTCAGACCCATTTTTCAAGGTGAAGAGGGGGATTGGATTGTATGTGTGTATATATATATATATATATATAGATATATATATATATATATATATATATATATATATATATATATATATATATATATATATATATATATATATATATATATTAATATATATATATATATATATATTAAAATTGTTAAAGAGCCTAAAGTTGCCAAATGCTGGGGTTGTGGAACACTATGGTTGCCTAATCTAGATTTCACCACAAACCTCTTTCTTCCACTTCCTGACTCTTTATCTAGCTCTTGAGGTTTTATTTTATCCCTGGTTTTTTCCCCTTCATCACTCATTTCCTACCTTTCTCTTTCTTCTTCTTTCTACCTTTTCTGTCTTCATCCCTCTTTGTCTGGATGATGAAAAAATAAGTCCTGGTTCCTACAAATGAATGCAGGTTATCCAACACCTACAACCAAAGGCAGAAGTTAAGCTCTACTTTACCTATATTTGGCATTCCACACTGCAAAATATTTGTCAACATCATTCATACCACAATCAGTTCCTAGCACTGCAACATAGTTAACCTAATAGCTGGTCTTTTGGGGATTAAAGATTCCAGTTGACAAACTATTTAAGTGTTAATTTTGTCCCTCATTATTTGCTTCCCTCCTTTTCTTTCGTAATTACTCTATTTAAGTATTGGTCAAAAGAAATTAGAAACATGAAGTAACATTTGTAATCATTCATTTGCCTTCACAGGAGATTCATCTTTAACTGGTTTCATGCTCTAAATGCTTTGGTGATAAAGGTTCTAGCAGGTAGGTTTCTTGAAATGTGGAACTGATTACTGTACGCTGCACTTTGTGGCAGTGTTATGTGTATTTGTAAAGTGCACTATCACCTGTTAGGGTATATTGGCACTGAGCAGGGGTTTCGTCCTAGCACTGCCTATGGTAGGTTGGTTAGGTGAAAAGCCAGGTCTTATTTGTCTTGTGCAATTCAATAAGAAAGGAGCCCGCTCATGCTTTAGGAGCAATGTAAGAGAATGCCCATCATCCTGATCGAGTTCTGTGTATGCGTGGGATATGGGCGAATATAAGGTGCCTGGGTTGTTGGTGGAAGAAGATGCAACTGTTCTGGTATGTAGGGCGTAATTTGTGTTTGTGAGGAGTTTTAAATTAGAGTGTTTGTGTATCGAGAGCCAGTGGAGCTCCCTGAAGTGTTGTGTAATTCTGTGTGGGAGGTTGAGTCTGGCTGCCAAGTTCTTGATGCTTTGTGATCCAATTGAAGGTGTTCCCATAGCCCAACTTTATGGTGACTAGGGAGTGAGTGACAGTTTTTTAGTGTTCCTGAGAGCCTTTTGAAGTTCTTCATCAACATCTTCATTGATTGGAAGCAGATGCATTGGCGGCATTGACTTGTGCAGTCATGTTCAGTTGCCATTGTTGATTATTCTGAGGTTCCTGGCACAGGTGCTGGGCATGGGTCCAAATTCAGTCAATCAACAGTTGAAGTCCCATGGTGAGGCATTCTTGCCGAATATTACTACTTCTGCCTTGTCAGTTGTGAACTTGAGACAGTTGGCTCTCATTCGGTTAGCAATTTCGGTCATGCAGGCGGTGAACTAGGTTCTTGTGTTGGGGTCTTGTTTGAGAGGAATAATATGAGTTGCATGTCTTCAAGGTAGGATAGGATGTTGATATTGTGTGTGCAGATGATGTTGGCCAGAGGGATCATATATGCTTTGAAGATGGTGAGGATGATTGATAAACCTTAATGCACTCCGCAGATGAACTTGGTTAACTTCCGCGGAGTGAGATGCCAGAGCCACAGCATGTATTTTATCAGTTAGGAAGGAGCATATCCAGTAGTGGGAGTCTGTGGAAGTCTGTCTCATTCAGGCACCTGATGAGGCGAGGGTATCAGACCTTGTAAAATGCTGCATAGAAGTCCAGGAGAATGTGGGCTGCTGTGTGTACTCTCTTAAGGACAATGTGGATGTCGTTGGTGGTATCAATGAGTGCTGTTTCGGTACTATGGTTGGGCTTGAATCCAGATTCAGACTGCATGGCATTGACAAGCCGGTGGTTTGTGAGGTGGTAGGTGAGGAGTTGGTTGATTTATTTCTCTAAGACCTTTCCCAGGTATGGTAAGGAGGAGATAGACCTGCAGTTGGAAACAGTGGCTGGGTCTTTGGAGCAGAGGCATGGCTGTGGCATATTTCTAGGTATCCAGGGATGTGGCTGAGTCGATGGAGGCATTGAGGATGAGTGTTAGTGCTTTGTTGTTAAGCAGGAGTCTTTTGGTTTGGTTGGGACAAGGGTCAGATGAGACCCAAGTGGATGGTCTTCAAGGTAGCAGCGATTTAGATGGTAAAGCTGGCTGGCTGCAATATCAGAGTTTGTTCTTTGGCCATGATGGGAAGTTGAGTTGCGACGGTGACCTAGTTCAGTTGAGGTCAAAGTTGCTGTATATGCATGTGATTTTGTTACAGAAGAATTCTGAGAGCTTATTTTACAGGTTTTGTGAGGGGGTGATGTTGCTGGATGCTGCTGGAGGCAGTGCAATCTTTGAGGATGGCAGTGATTTCCTCGCTACTGTTGTGCTGGTGTGGATGCGATCTGCAAGAACTGTGCATTTGGTGTTCCGTCCCTGTTTGTGGTAGTGTCTAATTGCAGATTTGAAGATATCTTTATCTGTGAAGTCTTGACTTATTCTCCATTTGTGCTCCAATGACTTGCACCTGGTTTCCACTGGCCTGTGGGTAGTCTGTTGCCATTGAGTTGTGCTCAAGAGGACTGATAGGTCTGTTCTGGTGTGAGATGGATACGTTGAAACCAATCAGGGTGTGGCCTCTCCAGGTCACATTTACTGGTTTGTCAACTGCAATGTTGCTGATTAAGGAGAACAATGGTTCCAATATGTGTCCGGCAATGGGGGTGCATTAGGTATTGTGCTGGGTGAGGCAAGTTTTCCAAGTTTTTCTAGAAGGGTTGTAGAGTCTGGGATCTTCTAGCTGAAAGTTAAGTTCTCCAAGGAGGATGAATTTCACTGGTGAAATTGGTGCAGGGTCCTGGTAGTCTGTATATGACGCATCTGCCTAGGGAGAAGTTGTCTGTCTTATCTTGAGCCTGATGTGTTCCATGTAGTTGGTGGGGGTGTCAGTGTAGGTGGTGCAGTTGATGGCATCTCTGAATATGATGATGACTCCACCTCCAGGCTTGTGCTGATAGTCTTGCCTAGACATTTTGTAGCCGGCAGGGATAGCTGTAGTGATGTCCGTTGCAGCGGTTGGGTTTAGCCATTTTTCTGTGTGGAAGAGCAGGTCCGGAGCATGGTTGTGCAGTAGCGCCCATATCTCTGTGACGTGTTTGCTGAACAAGCAGGTGCTGAGGAGCATGCATGAAAGTGTGGTATGGTGTGCTGTGTTGGTGGTATTTGGTCTATGTGAGTGTGAGTAGGTGGCTGGTTTGTGTGAGTGTGAGCGAGTGGGGTGCTGGGTGCTGTTGATGCAGTGGTGGTGGGTGTAGGTTGTGGGAGAGTGAATGAAAATTTGAAGGAGATGTATGTGAATGCTTGATCCACATTGTGCGGTACCATGTAGCAGCAGGGCAGCTGGTTACAGCCTGGGTTGACAGCACAGACAGCTAGCAGTGAGTAGAGAGAGAACCAGGGTGTCTTGCATTTGGCACAGTCCAGCCCAAATGGGCACAGACAGGCTTTCCTTTGGCGCACTTGAAGTAGGTCTTGGCAGGGGGTAATAGTGCAGGATGCCATGGGTGGGAAATCAGTGATGTCACATGCTGTGCAGATGGATGATCGGAAATCCAGTGATGTCATTTCCTGTGCAGATGGGTGACGGGAAATGAGCCCCTCTTGCTTGGTTTCTTTTAAAAATTATTTTGGTGGAAAACTAGAGATGACACCTACTGTGCAGATGGATGATGTGAAATTCAGTGATATATAATTTCTTCTGTAGATGGATAATGGGAAATCCAGTTATGTTACCTCAAGTGCGGATGGTTGATGGGAAAAGTATGACTTTATTTGAAAATCAAACAATTAGAACTTTACCATTTGGTGAAGTTTTATTACATATACGTGACATTTTTTTTTATATGTTATATTTATTTTCATTTTGTAGCACATTGTAGGTAAACACTTATTGTATTATTTTATGTACCTTTGCCATTGTCCTCCCAAGTCTATCATTAGTTTCTAATGCTGCCTTTGATTGAATACCAAGGAATTATTTTAAACCTGGAAAGCACATCTCAATACTCGACAATCTCAGTTGTAATTTAAAAAAACTCTGCTTTACAATGTTAAAAAATACAGAGAAAAGTAGTGAAGGCCATTATACCAAGGGTCAGATTTATCAAGCTTTTGTGCCAGTGCAGTATCAAAAAATGAGGTAAACCAGAACAAAGACTTACATCCTGTTTAGGGCTTGAGAGCAGCCCTAAATAAATGCATAGCAGCACTATGAGCTTATTTCCACTATGTTGCATCAGGAAGCGTCCATGAGTGGTACATGGGCATTCCCATGCGACCAGCTATGTTTTTTAAGTCTAAGACCTAACTTCTAAAATTGGTAGACAAAGTTTTGCATCTTAAACTTCTACCTCTTTAAGCCAGGCTCACAATATGTAATAGTAGATAAGCAGAAGCATTTTAAAAAACATATATATAAAAGACAAGGCATGTATTTGCTCCTAACATAGATTTAATGGGGAAAACACAAACCGCTATGAGAAGAAGGGAGAGGAATGATATGAGATATGAAGGAATGAGCCATGCTGCACACTAATTTACCTAAAGTGCTTTGTGTTATGTGGATGTTCACAGGGATGTTTTCGTTCATAGCCAGTCCTTTCATTCTGATTTATTTTAAAGCTTTTTTGTGGATGCATCTGTCGGTCAGACAGATGTTTTTGAAAGTGGCATTCACAAGAAGCCATTGGAGTGATTTGGGGATATTCGAAAATAAATTGTAGGACTAAATTCCTTTAAAAGAAATAAATTAATGTATCTGAGTAGAACCAGAGACAGTAGTTGGAAAGATGAATAAAAAAGATCTGGAAATCCAACACACAATGTTTGGATAAGCCTGAAGAATCTTTGCGATGTACAGGTTATTTGAGTCAGAAGGCTAATTGACAGAAGTGAACCTAAGCAAAAATAATGGTTTTTGTAGGAAAGGTTTAATTTTTCTCCAAACCTTACCTACTTTGCATATGTACTGTAATGTATGGCACAGATACAAACCTGGAGACGTTTTAAACTATAAGTATTGTATTCTGGAATGAAAGGGCATCTTCTAGTACAAAAGCTATGCTAGACATCACACTAACATCCTTGCAGTCTGGAGCAAGGGTATGCTTGGGCTGCTAGGATGCTTAAAGTGCATCAGCGGGGGAGTCATATCTTACTAGACATGGCATTGTTCTACTCTCTCACCTTGACACAACTCAGTGCAACAACTTTGGTTGCTGTGCTCATTGCATCAATGTTTTGTAAATCTGGCCCTTAAACTCGTACATGCATTGTTTCAACATAGTATTAATTAGCTTAAAATAAAAACTAGTAAATATGCTTTCAAAAGTAAATCAAACATTTGTATCTTGACATGTCATCTAGCCTTTGAAGTGTTTTACTTTTCTGGATACAAAATGGTCTACATAGGATAGTCAAAATTGCCTAATTGCGTAGACCTGTATTCATATTTTAATATGTCGCAAAACTGTTTTTTTCATTTTTGAACACAATTACAGCCCGAACCGCGGAACAGAATGACAGAAAATTTGGCACAAAGCTAGATGTTGGTCAAGAAAGTGTGCTTCTTTGATTTGGTGTTAATCAGTTCAATAATTTCAGAGACATTTAAGTTTGAAAAATATAGATATGAAGGAGCACAACAGCCTACTGAAATCCTACTGAAATTT
This sequence comes from Lissotriton vulgaris, assembly GCF_964263255.1. Lineage (NCBI taxonomy): Eukaryota > Metazoa > Chordata > Amphibia > Caudata > Salamandridae > Lissotriton > Lissotriton vulgaris. The sequence goes on along the minus strand of NC_141685.1, from coordinate 604,750,981 downwards.
GATCGGCTGCCAACACTTCAACCAGGAAATGTTGGCAGCCATCTTAGGACTCAGTTGAAAAGGGGGCATGGTAGAAATATCCTGACCCATAGGCCCAACAGAGCCAGAAAAAGCGATTTAAAAAAAAAAATTGTCGGGATCTGCGGATCTGGGCAAAAAAACAACAACTATTTGTGTAGATGTATGAAACGTTGAGTGGGTGTGTAAGTACTGGTATGGGTCTGTGAATGGGTTTGTCAATTGTTGTGTAGTAGTGGGAGTGGGTGTATGAAAGGTTCTATGGGGGTTTGAGTGGGTGCGTGAGTGATTTTATAGATTATGTCATCAGTGATGTCATCTGTAATGTCATCAGGATACCATCAGTGATGTCACGAGTGATTTAATATGTGAGGTCGTAAGCAGTGCATTGTGGGCGCATGAGTTATAGTTAGCTTAGCTAGCTATAACTGCTGAATCTTTTTGGTTTTGTACCAGTGAAACCTGAGCCTAACTATACCGTCCTTGTAACCTTTGGTTTTTTAAGTGAATTTCTACGTTTTTTTAAATTCCATTTCCTAACTATAATGTTTCTTTAGCCTTGGGTTTTTTCAGTGAATATGTAATAGATAAATATTGTACATAAACATTCAATTCACTAATATGTTATCTTACTTTTTAGACTTCATTTAACTTTTCAAACTCTCCATATACTTTACCATAGGGAGATTTCTGCCACAATTGTGGACTTTAAAACGGTCTTTAAACACAAAAAGTATATGGTAGGTGAAGGAGAGAAAGACATAGGGACAAAAGTGATGGAGGGAAAACATAAATGATCTAAAGAGTCAGGGCACAGAGAAAGGAATGGCTTGTATATGGAAAACATACATATGATTGAAATGTGCAGAGAAGCAGAAAGAGAATAAAAAAATCTGTGAAACAAAATGAAATCAAGACTTATGTGGAATATGATACAGAAAGCAATCCCAGGGAAACACACACAAGAGACCAAGGGACTATGAAAATAATGTGAGAAATTTGGGATAAAGAAGAGAGTTTTATAAATCTGAACAACATGAAGTAAGTCGTCTGACAGCTGTGCGATAATATCTATAAAATGTAAATAGGGTATCTGAGGGCTTACTACACTAAGTGCTCTGGGGACGCAGTAGATGTGTGTAAGTTTAGAATAACCTCAAAAAAGCCCCCCTTGCATCCAAAAGGGACATGGGGATGCATTTTGCTCTAAGGAATAGCACTTAATTGAATAGAACACAAATTGTAAGCATGAGAAGCAGCTTGCACTCACTAAATGTTCTGTTGGGATAGATTCTTCCCCCAACTTACTTTTGACATTTAAAGCTATTTTATGTAGTGCCAAATAAACTCTTGCATACAAAATGGACGCAAGGATACATTTTCACTAAGAAACAGTGCTAAATGTTGCAGAACACAAATAGCAAGCAGGAGTGGTTGCTTGCACTCACTAATTGTAAATGAGAAAATCTTTTGATTTTGTGACCATGTCATATTACTGACACAGGCAGGGAGGCAAAGATGCCAAATAGAGGTGGGACACAGAAAAGGCATCCCAAGGAGGCCACACTTTTGAAGGGGAAAGAGGTATCTCAGTGACCCCGCCAGTCATCCTCTTAAAGGTAGATGCAGTCAGTCACTGCACCCGCCTGCAGGATGATCACTGCCACCCTTTAAAATTCAGGCAGAGTTACCACCTTTCAGTAATGTGCTGTACCCAGTTCAGGCACAGGAATGCACCTCCAATGGGAACCACTCATTTATTATAATAGGCTCACTGACCTGATCTGTACCGGCTGCATGCAGTTAAAGTTTGCAGACAAGGGCAGTGCTCACAATATGTAATAGTAGATAAACAGAAGCATTTTAAAAAGAACATGCAAGAGAAGGCATGTATTTGCTCCTAACGTAGATTTAATGGGGAAAGCACAAATCGCTATGAGAAGAAGGGAGAGGGATGATATGAGATATGAAGAATGAGCCATTCTGCACACTAATTTACCTAAAGTGCTTTGTGGCATATGGATGTTCACAGGAATGTTTTCTTTCATAGCCAGTCCTTTGACTGTAAGGTGGCTGCCTTCCTCTGAGTAGTTTCATAGTTGTAGGATGTGGATAGACTTTGGCTGCATGAGCCCATGGAGTGCCCCAGGGCATACTGTTTCGTTTTCATTCTGATGAATTTGAAAGCTTTTTTGTGGATGCATCTGTCGGTCAGACAGATGTTTTTGAAAGTGGCATTCACAAGAAGCCAGTGGAGTGATTTGGGGATATTCGAAAATAAATTGTAGGACTAAATTCCTTTAAAAGGAATACATTAATGTATCTGAGTAGAACCAGAGACAGTAGTTGGAAAGAAGAATAAAATAGATCTGGTAATCCAACACACAATGTTTGGATAAGCCTGCAGAATCTTTGCGATGTGCAGGTTATTTTAGCCAGAAGGCTATTTGACAGAAGTGAACCTAAGCAACAATAATGGTTTTCAAGCTGAGTATATTCACACAATACCGGAGTTCTTTACAGTCTTCCCTACACAAGGTCCAATCTATAAACATCCTATTTTGAAGATCTCAAATTCAGATTTTTTCTCAATCATTCAATAAATACTTTATTTCAATCTTCCAAGATAATAAAAGTACAACATAAAAACAACATACATAAAACCTTCTTCAGACAAGCAAACAACCATGTCATCATGGATTGAATAAGCATTTCATGACAAGCAGCTAGTCAACACATATAAACAATAACAAGTGAGGAGCAAAAATAAGGACAACATAAACTGGGTAAGTTTAAAAGCTAAAAACATTAAAACATCTGAAACCAGCAGGGGGAATGCCCCATTTCTCTACCAACAAAGACAGATTCAAGTTAAAGTGCTAAAAGACTACATTTGTAAATGTGCAATAGGAAACTGGACCAGGTGCAGTATAGCTTGCATCATTCAGCCATAGAGTAGTCTAGGGCATACTGACTCTCTGCTCTATCCTCAGCTGTTTTGATTAACTTTGTGCGCCTCCGCCATACAGACAATGGGAACCTGAAAATTGAGAAAACTGTCTATTTGCTTAGGTCTGTATAAAGGATTCCAATTGGCTCCAGATGGCAGCCAGTGCCCAAATACCTACACAAGAGGACAAGCCACTTAATACTTTGAGGATGATGCTCACTGCATGGACCATTTACTGCAAAATTGCTTAGTCAGAAGGGTCCTAAGCCTAAACTGAATATACAGTTTCCCTGCCAAAGGAGGGGTAATTTCATCTATAGTTGATTCATACCTAGGCAGCTGCTTGACATCAAAGAAGTCCCTTACCAGAGATCCTTCCCTAGAGAGATTTATCTGGTATGTAACGAACTCCCAATATATTTATTTTAACCTAATTTTAGCCACAGTACATTGGTTTTCTGGAGAAGCGCAAAAGCTTTGGTGCAACAATTTTTCCAAGAGCAGGTGTATAGAATTCACCCAAGAAATTTTACACATACAGTTTGTGGACATCAGGTTTCTAAGCCTCACTCGGTAGGAAGTTCACTTTGCCAGGGTCCACTGCCTGTGCCTGTAAGTAAGCATTCCACACTACATTTCCTGGGAGATACGCATGTAGGCCACGTCAAAACAGAGAGGGATTAGTAGAGTGCTTGCCGGTAGACCTGACTGTGACTTAAAGAACATATTCTCTATTTGTTTTCATAACTTTTTCTTTCTCCTTTATATTCTTTCAGTGGCTACCTTATTCTTAGGATTTAACCTGATTGATAGTTCCTCAAATTTATGGTTGTCCAAAGTCATGGGAGGCTTTGTAGGATGGGAGGCCCTGACCATTCTACTTCTGGAACTGAACAATCACCTAAAATTGAAAGGTATTATTTTCACCATACAATATTTTGTGTATGCTATCTTTATGAACGGTGTAAAATGGTGCTACTCACTTCCAATATTTTATTTTTCAGATTCAAATGAATATTCATTCGGCGAAAGAAAGGTAATGTACTTTTGCAATGTATTTTTAAAATGGGTAATCACTTTTACAAAATAGATTTTGTGGGTTACAGCGTGTCACAAAACTTGAAAATGGATAAAACATATAGAGCTCTGGTGATAATCCCAAAGCACCATATAGGAATTTCCACTCTGTGATAGTAACAGGACAGAGGAATACCAGCTAGAAAAGGATGGGAAGTTGAGTAAGGGAGAAGAGAGAACTTTGAAAGAAAAATCATCAGGGGTCTGTGGGTCACCAACGGAGTGTCTAATATTTACACAGACATTCCCTAAAACAGGAGAAAGGTATTATTATAAAATAAGGTTTGAACCTATATGAACATGAATCAGAAATTACTTCTACAAATTTGACAGTGATTAGGAGAGGAAGAAACTCTATGAACTACCTTTACTCTTAGGAGAAGAGGTAAGTGCACAGTGGTAGGGATTAAGAGTAAGATCACAGCGCCCATATTAGGAGGAAACTGGATGCCTAATTACCTACCTAAAATCACTGGGAAAAGAGAACCCCAGGAGGAAAATTACAAAAAGTGTGGCTCTAGATTTGCGTACTAAATTGCACAAGCACCATAGCCTCATAACTGGGCTAGGCATTTGTGTAGCGTTCTTGAACTGCACTTGTACATCTCTGGAAGTGCAAGCACACTTCTTTGTCATGTTATTATCCTGCCCTCAGTGTTGACATCCTAGCTTCCATGTGTCAGCATTCCAGTTACACCAGAGTGCATATGCCAGACAATGGCAGCTGATGCTTCTCAGAATTTTTCCACCTGCTTCAAACCTTCAGATGTAAGAACCCTGACAGTGCCCCCTGCCCCTGATTGGCATCTTCATTAACGTTGGCGGTTTTAGATTGTGGAAGTACTCTTTATGAAATGTTTCCATCAACGGAGGGGCATGAACGAAAACATATCTTCCTCTTCATTTTCCAGGGCCAATCAACCACAATGGAAGGTGGAGGTACATTTTTCCTTGAGCTGCTGGTGTAATTATTGAAATGTGTACTTCAGAATGTACCTTCCAATTTGTAGGAAGCTCTACTGCTCCTTTGTCTAATAATCTGATAACAGAAAAGGATCCCAAAAAAAATGAGGAGTGAATTTAGCATGTGCCCTCATTAGATAGACATTAACACCTTAGCAGCTATGGAACGTCTAGCTCCAGTGCTGGACGTTCCATTGCGCAGGAGCAGTTGGAACGTTCAGCGGCCGACGGCAGCACTCCCGAGGTAGTGGTTCCGTCGGCCGCCGAACGTTCGAAGCACTTAAGGGGTTAAGGAGAGAGCCAGATTAAGCACACAATGTTGTTTTCCGGTAGAGGTTTCCTATTTCTAGCCACAAACATTTTATAGGTTAGCTTAGCCTTAATCAGAACTAGTGGAGCTTTGCTGTGCACCTTTTGTAACTCCTGCAAGTGATTACTTGCTAAAGGAATATTTTTATCCTGAAAGGTCAATAGATGTACTATAAATCAATGCAGAGAGTTACAATGTGTGATTTCAGAGATAGGGCCCATTTTACCTAAACTTATGGACAGTTCACCAAAAAATAAGCAGTGTTCAACCGTCTGATTGATACACGTAGTCTATCCTTCCTTCGTGGATTTGCAAATTGACTTAACATGGTATTCTAAAAATGAGAAGTAAACTGCCAGCCTTTGTTTCTTGTTATAATATTCAGTAAACCATGTAATCTTACCACTTGCTTTAAAAAATTATATTGAGTGCTATAACAACTTAATATTGTCGGATATACTATAATGTTCATTGTGATTTGGGAGCTTGGTTGTTTTGGAGCTGATAGAGGCCATATCAATCTTGTAGGTGGACTACAATCTACTTCTACTTGAGCACAGACCACATATTGTTCCTAAATTATGCTATATGTTGATATAGCTGTGGCCCCCAGATATTTTGGGACTATAACTCTGTGGTCTTAAGCACCCCAGGATGACCTGCAAATGAGGTTTTATGCCCTCACTGACTAATTTCTTGTTGAAAATCGGGATCTGGAAAATAATATGTATGATAATATAAAATATAATGTTGCACTTTCTGATTTTAAGGATCTGTTTCTATCAATTGTCTCCTGAGTTTTACACAACTTTCTCAGCTTCACCTTCTTCTATTGATTGTGTTGCTACAGTTGAAGGATGTTCCATTCGCTCCATTTTCTCTGAGTCTTCTTCATGGGCATCATTTGGAGGTACTCAGGGGTTGCAGCTGTTAGATCCAGCTTTCTCCCTGCTACTTCTGGCACTTCTTTTGCGACCACTGGCCTCAGAGGAGGCAAACGTTTTGGTGTTCTTGATATGAGAGGGTACATGCCTTTCCATGTCAATGGCCAGGTCTGAAGGTGATATCCTAAAAGAAGCAGGAAAACAAGGTTCCACCTGGCATGGCATGTAGAACTACACTTTATAGATTTAATATATTCCAAATTGCCACACAGGTATTTTAAGTTGAGGCCCTATTAAATAATGTCTCTATTGACTAAATGCTTCTTTTATTGTAACAGTTCCATATTATAGACCATAAAAGCCTTTTCCATGTGCGTTAATGTTCAAGATGGAGCTTTCCAGATTGAAAATCTTATTGAGATAAATTTGCTCCTTTAGCTGTGGATGAGACACCAGTCTCCAACATGACAGGAATTGTATACAATGGATGCAGTAAAATTGGTGCAGCAATAGTTGTTCAAAAGCTTATATTGCTGTGATTCACAGTGAAACACCTTTTAGTCAATTTTGACAAGAGCTATGATGATAGACCAAAACTTTTTAATTGCAAACCCCAATAATCATTTAATGTCCTTGACTGTTCCTGGAGTAGGTCATTTTTTTGCAACTTAAAACATATCTTCATTCATTCTTCTGTAGACCTAATTCTATCATCTGGAACACTAAGAAGGATTTTGTTTACACCTCAAAGGAGCACTTTCCTGGCATGACATACAAATAATTTTACCTCAACCTTTGTGGAACCCCTGCCACATGTTTTTGATGTTCCTGTAATGTGATGGGATAATACTATGATATCATCCAGGTAATGATGACAAGAGTCCAACATTTCTCTGACGATATCAATAATTAAATGGTGAAATGCAGCAGCGGCATTACACAAACAAACCAGCATTATTAAGTTCCCGAAGTGGCCATAATGGGTATTTAAAGTAAACCTGTTTTCCCACTTATTTCCCGATCCTCCCTAAATTGTAACCTACTCTCAAATCAAGTTTTGAAAAGATATTGGCCGTCTTGACTTGGTTTAGTAGAACTGAAATCAGGAATAGTGGAACCTGGTTAGGGATTGTGATGATGTTCAATTCCCTATACTTCAACCTCAGTTGCAGCTTTGCATCTGTCTTGGGCACAAAAGCAAACTGGTGCACTGCTGGGAATGTGGAATAGCAAATAAATCACTTCCTCAAGTTTTCATCCAAGTATTCTTTCAAGACTGTTTCTTCTTTCAGAGTTAAGGGGTACATCCTCCTATATTGGATTGGAGAAATTGGTATTAGATCAATCTGGTAATCTTAAGAGTGATTTGGAAGAAGGACTTGAAGGAAGTAGTACGTTTAGTGGGTTCAGATATTAGGTTAGGTGTGAAAAAGATAGAGAGGTAGATTGGGGTAAACATTGCTCAATACAATACTCTGAGGGGATTTGAACTAGCCTCTTAGCCCACTCAATTTGTGAATTATGGATCTTTAGCCTAGGAATTCCTTAAAGAATAAAAATTAATGATCATTAAATCAAAAACTACAGAACTATCGATACTACAGGACATCAACTCAAATGTGTCAAAGAGAATGCAAAATGCAAAATACAAGCCAAAGCTTTATTTATTACCTAATAGAAGAGCCCACATGAGATTCACAATGCTACTCAATTGATTGAGTACACAGGAAAAACTGCTCTTGTCACTTCAACAGGCACCAGTAAACTTGAGGAGGGTCATAGCAGAGTGTAGGGAAAGAAAAAAAGAAACTGCAGAATAAAAGGAAGATATGTGATCAGTAAATAAGTGTAAAAAGCGAGGTTTAGAGAGAAAACTGAGCACTTGGCACACACAAGTCTGTAGCTGTTAATACTGCAGCAAATGGGACCAATGATGCACCTAAATTATGTGTGTACTCTGTTACCAAAAAACCAGCAGGGATATTTTACTTGCTTGCATTAGGGTCCATGGCATACTTGCAGCACCACTGAGACTAGCAAGAGTGCTGAGGGCCCCAATGCAAGGGAGAAAATTGCACACCTATCCTCTCATTGTCAAGTAAAAGATAATCATAATTGGTTCCACTAGCCCCCTTCAAACCATGGACTGTGTATGACTGCACTTCCTGCCCCCAAAGACAGATAATACCATTGAATTGAGCTCAACAATTGAAATGAGTTTGAAAAGAAAACTGAGGAATAAACTGTTTTGAATGTATGAGTGAAAAGCAACAGCAAAAAGTAACAAACCTTCTCGTGTTAGAGTTTTAAATACGGGTGAGATATCTTCTTGTGAGAAATTGGGTTGCTGGTCGACTGGGGTCTGAGCCCTGCTCAAGCAATAACCACAATCCTAGTCAGGGCAAGGCACGAGCAAATCCCTAATTAACCTGTGCTCATACCTTGGATGCTTGGCACAGAGCAATGAGGCATGGCTTAGAGGCAATGTGCATAGTGTTTGTGCAACAGGTCAAACATTAAAACAGTGAAATCACCACACAAAAAACTCCCACACCAGGTTATTAAAATAATTTAATGAATAAAACAAGACCAAAACCACAAAAATCCAATGAGCACTTATGAAGTCTTAAAGAATAAAGTAAAAAATAGCATCTAAATAGCATCTAAATTAGAAAGCGCCAACCGTGGCTATCTGGTCATGCTGAACTGGGTCAAAGTCAAACGTTCACCAACAGAAACAGTCCCCGTTTGGTCCCGCTAACTTTTACCTTCTCGAGATTTTGTACCAAGAGTCTGTTCACATAAAACATGTACTGGTTATCTCTATCCATTTGGAAATTGCACTTATAAAATGTAATATGGCTATACAAGGACACATACAACTTAAAAATAGATGTCCTACTTTTTAAATACATTGTACCATGCCCTCCAGGGCTACCCTGGGCGTGACCTATATGTATTTAAAGGGAAGGTTAGGTCCTGGCAAATGTTTTACTTTGCCACATCGAAATGGCAGTTTATAATACACACACAGGCTCTGCAGTGGTAGGCCTGAGACCTGCTTAAAGTCCTGCATTTGTGGATGCCAGAAGCTGTGCTGTAGGCCCACTAGCTGCATTAAATTGATAGCACCTCTGCACATGTAGTGCCACTTTACTAGGGATTTACAAGTACATTAAATATGCCAATGGTATGTAGGCCAATGTTATCAAGCTTTAAGCAAAGAGCATAAGCACATTTACACTGGTTATCAGTAGTAAAGTGTGCAGAGCCCTAAAAGCCAACAACAACAGGTTCAGAAAGCAGGAGGGGGAGGATCGGAGTTTGAGGATGACCCTGTTATGTTATGTTATGTTACAGCGTTCTTTTATAGCGCACGGCTACTCGAAAAGAGTGTCCCGGCGCTTTCCACCTGCATCTCAGAATAAAAATAACACAACACAGCAAAAGAATGAGAAAAAGAACTGAAACTGAAACAATAAGAACAACCTAAAGATTAAAAAGCCAGGTCTTCAGGCTCTTCCTGAACTGGAACAAATTGACAGTGCTGCGCAGCGAAAGAGGAAGCGAGTTCCACAGCTGTGGGGCTTTGCAGCTGAAAGAGCGCCCTCCCGTGCGGGCCTTCCTCACCCGAGGGACCACCGCTTTGTAAAGGGATTCCGAGCGCAAGGAGCGGACTGGTCGATAGAAGGCTAGTCTCCGCCGCAGGTATCCAGCCCCTGATCCAAACAGGGCTTTGTGCATCAGAGTCAGGGATTTAAACTGGATCCGCTTCCGGACAGGCAGCCAATGTAGCGCCTGAAGCAGCCCGGAAGCTCGGGCTCGTCTACGCAGGCCAAAGATAGCCCGGGCGGCAGAGTTCTGTACCACCTGTAGGCGCTGAACTAGGTAATCAGGGAGGCCAAGGAAGAGGGCATTAGCATAATCAAGCCTCGAACCGACAAGAGCCTGCACAGTAATGCGCCTGTGCTCCTCAGACAGCAGGGGCAGGAATTTACGGAGCATTTTCAAAATTCCATAACAGGTGCCAGCCAGACCCAGAATGTGTGTTCGCAGCGATAGCTGGTTGTCCAGCTTGACACCCAGGTTTTTAGCCACCAAAGAAGACTGTGCAGGAGGGCTCATGTCGGACGGCCACCAATGCTGCCACTCCGGATCGACACCGCAACCAAAAAACAGAACCTCGGACTTGCTCGAGTTGGCCCTTAGACTGTTCCGTTGGAACCAGTCAAAGACCAATGTAAGACAGTCCCGAATTCTCCCTCCATCAAACTCCTGGTCTTTCCCGCATGTGAAGAGGAGTTGCGTGTCGTCGGCGTAAGAGATGATCTGGGCCCCATATGCTTCCACCAAGGCCGCCAAAGGGGACATAAAGATGTTAAACAACGTGGGGCTCAACACAGATCCCTGTGGAACCCCAACTCCCAATGGCGGCATCTCGGCAGAGCTCTGGGAAACCCAGACCGTCTGGCGGCGGCCTTCAAGGAAGGATGTAAACCACCTGAGCGCCGTCCCCCTAAGGCCGATGTCATAAAGCCTCGCTAAGAGCGCCCTGTGGGGGACGGTGTCGAAGGCCGCCGATAGATCTAACATGACCAGCATCACCCTCCCGCCGACATCAAGAGTCTCCCTGATGATCTCAGTGACCTCTAGCAATGCCGTTTCCGTACTAAAATTAGGACGGAAACCGGATTGAGATGGATGGAGCAGATTGTTAGCTTCCAGAAAGCGCGACAGGACACCGTGGACGTGTTTTTCCGTGATCTTCGTGAGGGCCGGAAGAAGTGAAATTGGCCTATAATTGGCCAGAACCTCGACGTCGAGACCCGGTTTCTTTAGGAGGGGGATCACCATCGCTCTCTTCCAAGAGCTGGGGACCCTCCCCTCCCTCAGCGAGGCGTTGAGGATGGGATTAACCAGCGGATTCACCACCTCCGCCATCCCAGCCAAAAATTTGGCGGGGCAGGGGTCAAGTGGCGAGCCAGATTTCAAATTGGCCAACAGCTGCCTGGACACATCGCTGGAAACAGCAGGAAAATCAGACAGCACCGCCGTCGGTGTGTGCAGAAATCCGCACCCAGCCCCGGTGACGCCGCTTCCATCCTCCGGTCCTTCCACAAAGGAGGCCTGAATCGCCTTGATCTTATTAGTGAAGAAGCCGGCCAGATAACCTGCCCACGTATCTGAAGAAACTAGAGGGGGCGATTGGGAACTAGGGGTCGTGAACTCCTTCACAATGGTGAAGATCTCCTTACAGGAGTTCGCGGATGCCTCGATCCTCCTAGCCAAATAGTCCCTCTTAGCTCCCAGAATGTCCCGATGGTAGGCCTTCACCACCGCCTTGCACCCTGCAAAAAGGGCCATGTCCAGCACTTATCTACTGCAGGGCCAGTGAGTAGTTTGAAGGTCAAAGTACTATTAGTGAGGAGAAAATACCTTCCCAGCCATGCAACAGCAATTTCTTCCACAAGAGAGCCCTATATTAGAAGTTGAATTCTGTGGGCAAAGAAGTTGAAATATTTACCCATAAAATGCAGCATCAATGCACGCAGAACCGTCCAAAACTCTGCTTACCACAGGAACCTCCACTATTACATAGTTAGTACCCATCCATCTCTAACAGTCCATCCTGCCGGATGGAGCCCTGTGCCTTACTATTGTCATTCCATTTGAAAAGTAAGAGTTCTTGGCACGCCTATCAAGCATTGAGGAGACTAGGCAAAATAACAAACATGTGGTAGAAATGCTTAGGTGTACATATCTCAGTAACATTGTTTTTCGTTTGTTGATGTATACCCTAAGCAAGTACAGCAAAAAGTTGTACCAAACTGTGAACTGTGCTATGCCTCCTTTTAGCAAATGTTGCCCCCTAAGTTGCAGTATGTGAGTAACACACTTGTTTATGTAAGTTGAGGTGTATTGCTTTTAGTTTTTTCCTGACTTTAATAATTGTCATATGTTGCACTTAAGAAGTGCATCTAACATACCATGGTATTCTATAATAAGCACTATGCCACAAAAAGGCAACTGGCCTTTTCCATCTATATCTGCAGGATGTAGAACAATATCTCCATATTCATCAGGACTGCCCCATGCTGCTTTAATCTTTGAAAGAGATGAAAATACACCTCTTCAAAATATACAACTTCACAATGCCTTCTACTTTTCCTATCACTCATTGACTTTATGGTGCACTTTGCCCATTTTGAGTGCTCGTCTGCCTTTTGGCTTGCTTCATGTTATAGAAATGGCACTTACATACATGCGTACATACAAAATGTCAATACACATTTGTAAGTCATGTCTGATTAGTAACTCAATTTTGACATCAAACATTAGATTACAAAAAAGCACAACAAACTACTTCCTCAGTGAAATTAGTGATGCAGTGGTAGATAATATTGAGAATTTAATTGTCACTACTTGTAAAACAATGTTCCTTGTAGTGTATAGTAGAATACATATGACAGCCTGAGTGGGATTTACTTATTGGCATAATGTCAACAATGAATGCATTTTAAGGGTATTGTGATGTCACTAGTAATTATGAGTGATGCCAGCAATCATGTGATTTTTTTTTTAAATTCAATACAATTGTGATGTAATGTTATAGCTTTTAAGATTCATTTGCAGCAGAGTGCTGAGTTCTTCACCCCTACTGTGGAGTCTCCGTTGTCATAAACTTACTATTAAGTCGTAGTTTGTGAATATCAAACAAAACGTACACTTACAAAAAAGTGTGAGTTTATCTTTGTGAATCAGGCCCTATGTGTTTTGCATTGTAACCTTGAAAACACTTTAACTATGCTCTTTTGCAATTGATGTATGTTGTTATGTATGCACTTTGTTGATGTCAATAGCACCAGTCTCAGTCAGTGTGTGTGTGTGTGTGAGCGAGTGCCTCGTATTATCTTTGTGGGCCATTGTGCTCTTGACATAAGTCTATGAGCAACTTTCAATGTGTTTATGTACCATTCTAAGTAAATGTTGTGTGCCACGAGGTAAGTAGTTAGGCACAGTAGTGGTCGAATTGACAGAGTACTAAATGTGTGATCATAGTGTGAGTGTGGGTGGGAAAATTAGGAGGGATGGTTGTCAGTAACTAGGACAATTAGAGAGGAGAAACAATAATGTGTTTTGTCAATGTTGGTGATTAGTATCCCTACCACCAGTGGCCACTGCACTTGGTATCAATTGAGGAACAGGAAGATTTCCACAAAAAACATGATATTTAGCCTTACATGCACCTAGTTCCCTTGATATTGACCCAGTGATGCACCTCATCAGGAGGACATGGTCTTTTTGTTGTTCCCTGTCCCCAGTCTCTCTGGTGCTAGAGGACAATAGACATGTATGAAGAACAAATCCCATTTGCATTGGTGTCTGTGACCAAATCATTTTCTCGGGCTTCCTGACACTAGTCATAAACTTTAGGCATGCACAGCGAGAAGTGGGTATATGGAGTGGATTTTTACAGAGTTGTGAACCCATTTCCTCAGCACCAAAGCTTCATGGGAAAGATCTTTTGCTTGTCATTTGGCTGCAAGTGTAAAGTAGGGCCTTTGTTCATGTCTCAGTGCTCTGGAGAGCTTGCAGGGCAAAACAGAAAGGCATATCCTGGGGGTTGGACATGCTCTAGCCTGCTCCATCTGTCTTCAGAGCCACAGGGCGCCAGGCACTGGCTTTGGCCAT